>NC_071398.1:73919544-74538391 GCF_022682495.2 Desmodus rotundus
GACCCAATTTGCTCCTGGGTAGTGGAGGAAGTGACTGAAAGACAACCAAAAACTAAGCAAGCAGCATTGTTCCCTCTCGGACCCCTCCCCCACATGCAGTGCCACAACGAAGCACCCTGGGTTGCCCCACCCTGGCGAATACCTAAGGCTCCTCCCCTTACTATGTAACAGGTGCGTTGAAACAAAGAAATATGGCCCAAATAAAAGAATAGATCAAAGCTCCAGAAAAAAGACAACTAAGCGATGAAGAGATAGCCAACCCCTCAGATGCATAGTTCAAACCACTGGCAATCAGGATGTTCACAGAAATGGTTGAGTATGGTCACAAAATAGAGGAAAAAGTGAAGGTTATGAAAAGTGAAATAAAGTAAAATGCACAGGGAACCAAAAGTGATGGGAAGGAAACTGGGACTCAAAATGGTTTGGAGCAGAAGGAAGAAATAAACATTCAACCAGAACAGAATGAAGAAACAAGAATCGAAAAAAAATGAGGAGAGGCCTGGGAACCTCTGAGACACCTTAATACATTCCAATATCCAAATCGTAGGGGTACCAGAAGGAGAAGAGGAAGAGCAAGAAATTGAAAACTTATTTGAACAAATAATGAAGGAGAACTTCCCCAATCTGGCAAAAGAAATAGACTTCCAGGAAGTCCAGGAAGCTCAGAGAGTCCCAAAGAAGTTGGACCCAAGGAAGCACACACCAAGGCACATCATAATTACATGAACCAAGATTAAAGATAAGGAGAGAATCTTAAAAGCAACAAGAGAAAAGGAGACAGTTACCTACAAAGGAGTTCCCTTAAGACTATCAGCTGATTTCTCAAAAGAAATTTTGCAGGTGAGAAGGGACTGGAAAGAAGTATTCAAAGGCATGAAAGGCAAGAACCTACATCCAAGATGACTCTATCCAGCAAAACTATCATTTAGAATGGAAGGGCAGATAAAATGCTTCCCAGATAATGTCAAGTTAGAGGGGTTCATTATCACCAAGCCCTTATTATATGAAATGTTAAAGGGACTTATCTAAGAAAAAGAAGATGATCAAAAATATGAACAGTGAAATGACAGCAAACTCACAACTATCAACAACTGCACCTAAAAAAGCAAAAACAAAAACATAGTAAGCAAACAGGTAGAACAGGAAGAGAATCACAGAAATGGAGAGCAAGTGGAGGATTATCAATGGGGAGGGGTGAGGGGCAGAATAGGGGAAAAGGTACAGGAATTAAGAAGCATAAATTGCAGGTACAAAACAGACAAGGGGAGGTTAAGAATAGTATAGGAAATGGAGAAGCCAAAGAACTTATATGTATGGCCCATGGACATGAACTAAGGGGGGAATGAGGGTAGGAGGGGTGGTGCAGGGTGGAGGGGAATCAAGTGGAGTAAAAAAATGGGACAACTAAATGGGACAACTGTCATAGCATAATCAATGAAATATATTTAAAAAAATAAATAAAAGCTGTACAGTCAGTTCTGCAATAACATGATATATATGCTCTTAAGAGTCACCACACTATGCAAAAGTCATGCAGTAAAACAGAGCTTATGGAAGAAATGGGGTCAGAGGTCACAATACTCAAAAACTTTGTTAGTGGAAGCAAAAAATATATAAGAACCTAATAAAATGGTAGCATAGTTTACACACATTAAATGGTAAAATAAATAAATAAATAAGGCATTATACCTTGAAACAGACCTGAACTGTGCACATGGAAGTGATGTTGGAAGGGGTGCAGCTTATGAGTTACAATGACGTGATGGAAGGAGTGTTATGAGATTGGAAAGAACGTTATAACAGCAGAAATGGTTACACGTATGGTTACGGCAATTGTGAACTTAGGTAGGCGTAGGGTTTTGAGGGGTGTGTTTATGCACATTTTGCATATTTCTACCCTCCTTGGTTAAGCTGGGTGCATTTTTCTTCATTCCCTTAGTGTTTCTCAGAGCAAAATGAAGCAAAAGCAAATGCAGAATTCACATTATGCTCAAATTGCTCCCTAATATATGACTCGGATTGGAACAAGTTCATGTTTTAAAAACAAACCGTAGAGAAGAACTGCCTGTACCTTTGTTTATATCATTTCCTAAGGCCATAGATCATCTTCTTTCTCCTTTTTGTCTGGCTAATGCCACCTTTGCTTCAAGGTCTATTTTCCATTGTCTTATTTATTACCTACTACTTGACACAGGGGTAGCTTCCAACTCATTGCTTCTCTTTGCTCATCTCCCAGTGTTCATCCTAGGACTGTGTCTTGCGCACAATGGCTATTGAAAAATTATTTGTTGATTTGACTTTGATCCTGAGGCAGGACTAGATGAGGCCTCTTTCATGTCACAGCTCCGTGTCTAAGGAAAGCTGCAGGGTAACTCATGGAGAAAACTCGGACCAGAAATGAGGAGGAGAAGTCAAAACCTAAGAGCAAAGATAAACATGGGGCTAGGTAGCCAATGGGTCCCAAGAAAGGAGCAGTGTTCAATGACCACAGGTTGGTCAGTTTAATCAGGGGTGTAATCCTAGAATGCCTGAGTTTTTAACAGAATTTTGAAGAAAGGTAATTTTTTCTTATCACCCAGGAAACTCATTGTAAGTATATCTGCACTTATTTAAAAATAAGATAATTTTGATTCAGAATTTAAAACTCCTTACCTAGAAAAGCCCTGACTGGTGTGGCTCAGTTGGTTGAGAATCATCCCGCAAAGCAAAAGGTCGCCAGTTTGATGCCTGGTCAGAACACATGCCTGGGTTGTGGGTTCAGTCCCTGGTCAGAACGCATACAACAGGCAGCCAATTGATGTTTCTCTCTCACATTGAAGTTCCTCTTCCTCTACTTCCCCCTCCTTTCCCGTCTTTCCAAAAATAAATAAATATAATTTTTAAAAAGTAAAATAAATCTTCTTACCTAGGAAAAAGAAGTCCTTGGTATTGGACACCTAGTCCACTACCACAGCCCTAATTACTACCTCCTGAGAAGTGAGGCATGAGCTGAGATTATTCTCTCCAAAGACGGCAGGCAGAGCCACAAAATAGACAATAAGAGCAATCTAGGAACGAAACATTAGGGGTTAGGGAGGGGAGTAGGGTAACTTTGGTGCCTTGCTGATGGAGCATCAATCTGAGAAGCAAAAGGGGGTCTGGCTACATTGTTGACCATGCCGGGGGGCATCATTCAAGTGACACTCTCCGTGAACCTCCTTCCTGGATGCCAACTGGAAGTGAGACTTCAAAACTGACAATCCACCTGCTTCCAGGTGTCTCTCAAGTCGTGGGAACAGGGAGTGGTGCAGACAGTGCATAATGCTAGGACTCACTCTAGGAGTCTAATTAGGGTCTGTGGCAAAACAAACAAAGAAACAAACAAACAAACAAAAACCCTGTATTACTAACTCTAAAATGAGAGCTCAAGCTTACAGTTTTGCAGTTATTTTACGTGTGCCTTACATATTCGTCAGCAGAAGCTGAAATCCCTTCTCTACCTTTTACAACTCATAAGACTCTTGGTCATCTTCCTTTCATCTCCATAGGGTCCCGGAGGCCCTTACATTTCCCTAACAGAGGGGAGGAAAACTGTTTTCTTCTCATCTATCAATTGATAGGGCCCTGTAATTAGACTAATAAAAGACAGATTAATGAGAGAAAAACAAATGGAAGTTGATTAACACATACAGCCCATACATGTGGGAGCACTCGGTGATGAGTAACTCAAAAGGGTGGTTAGAACGTAGGCTTTTAGAGCATCTTAACAATAAATTTTTAGGGAAGCATCAAGAGAAAGGAAAGGGACTTTGAGTTTTTAAGGCAGCAATTTTTAAGAAGGTAAATATATGGGAGCACTAATGGACAATAGGGCTCGTTTTATTAAAGCTTGGTGTGTAGATTCCTCCAGTGCCATCTCTCATCTGTTCAGGGTCTAGAGTTGTCTCCCTCTCTCTTTCTTCTAGGATTATACCTCTCTCTTTCCTGATAGAGCAGGGAGGGGGACAGCTTTACAAATTTACGTCCTGCTTTTAGGCAAATAGGGGCAGGACAGAGAGTTTTTCTTGTGTGTTGTTCTTTTTAATTGCCTTCAGCTCAAAATAACCTGCATGCCAAAGTGGCATATTTCAGGGGAGCATGTTCTGCTACCGTCATTAGCATTCTGTGAGTAGGCTCCCTAGGCCCCCATCCCAGATATTCCCTGCAGTAGCATAATTTCTACTTTGTTGAACTTCCTTGGGAACTCTGAGCCATTGCTTGGCACTAGCTGCCTTAATCCTATAGGATCATTTTCAGACTCTGGAATATGGTGCCCTCCTCCGTGCCCACACCCTGTGAGTGTGGACCAGAGGACCTTCCCATGTATCAGAGGTAGCCGATCTGAGATGATTAGGTTGTGTCAAAAAACACACATGAACATGCTGAAGGGGTGAGGGGACATATGAGGCTCTTGTTATCTCAGAACTGACCAGTAGCTGTGCTGTGTGGGATAGGAGAGCAGGAACACAGCTACTGCTGTGGCTGCTGTTGCTTGCTGAATGTCACAAAAATAATGATAATGCCTCTATCCCTGTCCTCTGTTGCCAAGAATTCAGAATGAATTACAACTATGCTGAATGGCAGTCCTTCCCAAACCTTAAAATGTTTTCTCCTGGGGAGTGGGGGTGTAGGATAGTTGAAATAAAATGGCCTGGGAGAAGTCAGAAGGTAACTGGAAAAGCTGATTTTCCAGTTAGACTGGATGGTAGATTGCAAGTCCCAGCCACTCTCCCCTCCTTCTAAAACATGACTGTCCATAAATCAAAAATTACACGGCTATTCATTTCATCGGAGAGAATTAACTGGTTTGATAGAGAAAGACAGTCAAATAAACACTCTGCGGTGGTTTGTAAATGTGTTTAGATTAGTTAAGTATGTGGGAGTTGTGATGATCTTTATAGAAGATGATGAAATTTAATATATTAGGATTAAAACAACTATGTAAATAGTGCTTTTTATAAGTAGGCACCAACAAAGGTGTTTGAGGGTTTTTTCTACACTACGGGAGAAGAAACCCTAAAATTTAATTATAAATATTTGACTTTATTCATTGGTGACTTTGCCCCTACGAGTGGGAGGACAGCACCATTGTCTGAACGACAACAGCACAATCTTTCAGTCTAAGAAAAGAGTTTTGAGTTGGAACAATCGTAATGGTCTTGAGTGTCCATCCCTGCCTGGGAATTGCTTTGAATTCTAGAGCATGCGGCAGCCCCACAGGGCTCACCACTGTTGTCCTGTTTTCACCAAGGACAGCAGAGGAAAGGAGGAATGTTATCATCTCTACTTTGAAGAACTAAAGAGAACTAATGAGATTCTGTGTGTTCTCTGCTATGAGGTTCTTCCAAGCTCTTCAGTTCACCTTGTGGACCAAGAGGCTTCTCCTTCTCTCCCATCATTAGGGATTGTGTTAATCAGCTTGGGCTTCCATAACAAAATACTATAGATGGGTAGCTTGGACAGAAATTTTCTTTTCATACTTCTGGAGTCAGGACCAGATCAAAGTCCAGGAGGGTCATTATGGTGGGAACTCTCTTCCTGGCTTGTAGATGGCTACTATATTTCCATGATCACACATGGAGGGGATGGGGATGTGGAGAGTGAGCTCTTTGGTTTCTCCTCTTAGAGGTACTAAGCCTATCAGGGCCCCCACCCTTGTGACCTCATTTAACCTTAATTATCTCCTTACTGCAAATATAGTCATTTTGAGAATTAGGACTTGAACATATGAATTTGGGAGGAGGCACAACTTGGTCCATAGCATTCTGACATTGGCTCCCCAAATTCATCTCCTATTGCATGCAAAATACATTTACTCCACCCTAACAGCCCAATAGTCTTAATATTCCAGTACCAACCCTGAAGTCTGAAGTCCCACCTAAATATGATCTAAACTGGGTATACATAACTTGAGATACATTTACTCTGAGGGAGAATTCCTTTCCAGCTATGAATGTGTGAAACCAGATAATTTATATGCTTCCAAAATACAATGTGGATAGGCATAGGCTATAGCCCCAATCAAAATGGAAGAAATCCAAAGGAAGAAATGGGTGATGGGTCCCAAGTAAGTCCAAAACCCAGCAAGGCAAATTCCATTAGACCTTAAGGCTGGAGAATAATCCTTTTTGGCTCAATGCTTTGCTTTCAAGAGGCACTGGGGCTGTGGTCCTACCTCCACAGCTCTGCCAGGTGGAGACCCCACCCCCAAGGCTTCAGTCAGGTCAGGGGCCAGTTAAAACAAAGGAGACAGCCCTGATGATCTCTGAATTACCCAAGGGATCATTCTTCCCTTTTCTTGAGAAAATCACATATTAATATCTAAATAGCTCTATGGTCCTGTTTTGTAGATCTGACAAGTCCAACAGCCTTCCTTCCTTTCATCTTATTTTCTCTTCGCCTTATTTCGCATGTCTTTGCTGGCATATTCACATCTATATTCCTGGCTTGTGCTGAGATGGCTGATTAAGTCCATGAGTGGTACCATGATCTCTTTATCAAGTGTTGTTTAGACATACCTTTAGTGTTCTCAGTGGAACAAGCTTTCTCATTTTTCTCATTAGGCTGATAATTTCCTAAATCTTCAAGTGCCGTTTTCTTGTTGCTTAATAATTCCTTCTTCAATCCATCTTTCTCCTTTCACATTTTATTATGAGAGTCAGGAGAAACCAAGCCACTCTAATACTTTGCTTAGAAAATCTTTTCAGCTAAACATCCAATTGTATTGCTTGCAAATTCTATCTCCACAAAACACTATAATGTGGTTTAATCAAGTTCTTAGCTACTTCATCACAAGGGTCACCTTTCCTCCAGTTTCCATTAACATGGTCCCCATTTCTGCCTGAGATCTCACCAGAACTGCCTTTAACGTCCATATTTCTAGCTTGCATGTCAAAAATCTGCCAGCCTCTACCCAGTTCCCAGTTCCATGTATTTAGGTATTTGTTACAGCAGCACTATAATTCTTGGTACCAAAATCTATATTAGTAAAGTTCTCTAGAGAAACAGAACTATATAGAGATTTATCATACGGAACTGGCTCACATGATTCTAAGTCCCAACATCTGCAGTCTGCAAGCTGAAGACTCAGGAGAGCCAATGGTGTAGTTCTAGACCAAATCTGAAGGCCTGAGAAGCAGGAGAGCTGATGGTGTAAGATTTATTCCAAAGGCTGGCAGACTTAAGACACAAGAAGAGCTGATGTTTTAGTTTGAGTCCAAAGACAGGAGAAAACCAACGTTGCAGCTCAGTAGTCATGCAGGCAAAGTTTCCTCTTACTCAGCCTTTTTCTTCTCTTCAGGTCTTCAGTTGGTTGCATGAGGGAAGGGCAATCTGCTTGGTACCTGTGTCCCAAAGTCAAGTTGATCCATAAAACTACCCTTCACTGTGATTATCCAGGCAAATCATAATAGATGGTGTAAACCTTTTCCTTAACAATCTTTGATTGAACATATGCTAGGTACAAAGTCCCACTCCTAAGACTCTTTGAATGCCGGTTTAATTCTCTTCAATCTGATTGGATTCCAGCTGTGGAATGGATAGTTACCACGGATGCTCAGATGCAGCTCGATGGCCTGTCTGGTTCACAGTTGCTATGATTCTAGGCTGTGGATGGCAATACTGCCATGAGATGGGCAAGAGTTGTGGGGAGGCAGGGAGAGAGAAGTTGTACTGGATCAGCGCTTCTCAAGGACTCTATGAATTACTTGGGGAGCTTGTTAAAAACCAGATTCTGATTCAGAAGCTGTGACGTGAAGCCTGAGGCTCTGCATTTCTAACAGACTCCCAGGTGATGCTAATGCTGCTGATCCAGGGCCCACAGTTTGAATGGCATGCACTAGATGAGCTTTAAAGTTCCTTCTGGTTGTCTGAATTTGTCCAGTTCAGCAAGTGTTTGTTGAGAACTTACTATGTGCAATGATGCAATGAGGTAGCCAATAGAGATATAAAATGTGCTTCCTGACTTCAAAGAGCTGCTTATTTGGAAAAAGCTGAACAAATAGCCACAAGTCCCACAAATTAAGTGATGGCTCAGCCTCCTGGGTTAACCTCTGAGTGTCTAGTCTCTTAGGGAGCCATTCTCCTTGAAATTTTTATATCAATGCTTCCTCCCCAATTTTTTTGAGGAAGCCAGGGATTTGCAATGCAGTTTAGCCACCTAGAAACATAACAAAAGAATATGAATACTGACAAGAAGAAGACCAGATAGATGAAAAAGTAGAGGGTTCTTTCTAACCCCCCAGGACCCAGCTATAGTGGGCTACAACTCTGAGGAAAGAGCACACAGCCTTATGAACAAAGTAGCCTTGGAAAAGGACACCTTTGACCCAATAGTCTAGAGTCAGAGTTCCTCCAGGAAGGAACACCAGGGAGATACTTAGCAGGGAGTGGCTAACGCTGTGGACTGGGGTCATCTGTGCTCCAACGGAAATGGCCCCGGGCCCACAGAAAGTCCAGTGCTACCAGTCTTTCCCTAAGCTAGGACTAGTTACCCTGACCTCTTAAGTTCAGCTTGGGGTGGGGGAGGTGAGGGGGTAGGGAGTGGAACTGGGACTTAGTCAAGGAAACTGGGAAAACTATGAACAAAGATAGGAGAAAGCAGTGGTTCTCTGGGTGGGGTGGGCAGCACTTGCTGGCACAAAGGAGGAAGGGGGCAGAAGAGCAGGGTAGGACTCCTTATGGCCTTGGCTATTAAATGAACAGCCCACCACAGCAAGCTCAGGCTGGACCTATGATTGTTGGTGATGGGCAGAATTGACTTTTCTGAACAATCCTTCCCACACACCCTCGTTCTCCAGCCCTAATCTCCACCCTCTTTCCTTCATTGAGGGCCTGATAAGGTTGAGGACAACTAAGAGGCCTGATAGAAACACTCCCTGCTTGGTCCCTTTGTCCCCTCCCAACAGACAGACACACATGCACACACAAACACAGACACTCTTAACCAGGCCAGTGACTTGAGCTCAGAATGCCTGGAGCTGGTGGGGGTTGGAAACGAGGGAGGGGGGAGGGAAGGAAGAGGAGAATCAAACAGAAACCTTCTCATCTTTCTATCAGCAGCCATGCAAGGAATATTGTTCAGCATGGCACAAAAGCGGCACTGAAAATAGCTGCAGCCTGAGCGGGGCTGCCAACCACTGCCTGAGATAACGTCTACTTGGAGACACTGGTGTCTTTGTGGGGCTGTCAGTGTCCCTATTGTTCCCAAGCCTATTGCCTGGGGAATATTGTTCCCAGCTTTTGTCTCCCCCGGTTCACTTTTGTTTGCCTTTACTTACCATTTCATTCCTCACTCCCTTTGTGCTCTCCCATTCCCTCCTTTGTCTCTCCCTCTCTAAGCCTGCCTGTGGCTGTGGATTGGTGCCCAGGGAGACAATAGGCCCTACCCCTTCCCAGCCTACCGCCCCACCCTGAACCTTGGTGAACCACACACAATGCATAGTTCCATTCCTTCTCTGTCTCCCAAGTGGCACCTCAGACATCCCCAAGGTGGAAGAACCTTAAGGGAGGGTAGGCCCCAAGCTACCCATTCCCCTCCTGGTAACAGGAATAAAAGGCAGTGGAATATTTGGTTCCCAGCAGGAGCCTGAAAGGCCTTGGAGTGGGTCCCTGCCTCTTTCTGGATCTCTCTCTCTCTCTCTCTCTTTTTTTTTTTAAAAGGGTTTTGGTCCAGTCAAAGGAATAAGGACACACTCATGCTCCAGATCCCCAAGCCCTCTTTCAGGTACCCTGCCCACATTTCTCTGACCAGGGCACTCAGCTTTCCTCCCCTCCCTTTCGCCTCGTGGATCAAAGCGACTTCTGTTTATTTGCACATTCAAATCCAGACTGCCTCCAGTAACCCGATCTAGTCAGGCGCCAGGATGGTGCAAGAAAAGCCCTGCCTACACCCCCTCCCCCATCTAACAACCCTTTTGGCAGTACTGGGGAAGAAAGGGAGCAGGGGTCTCCTGGGGTCAGAGTTGGGAGTGGAGAGGAGCTGGGCAGTGAGAAAAAAAAAACAAACGAAACAAGGAGACCTCCAGTCCCTTTAGAATAGCTTCTGGTCTGCTCACCTTGATGGCAGGGGAAACTAAGGCAACAAAAGAGATTTAGAAAATATGGGAATCAAGCCCTGAGTTTGCTTGTCAACCCCCAGCACACTCAGGTGCCTGGTTGTAGTCTGGTGGAGAGATTGCTTCCTAGTTCTAGCTAAGACAGGAACAGGCCTCGGGTAGCTTTAAAGGGCTGGGGCTGTCTTGAGGTTTCAGGACCAGTTAATAGAAAGTGCTTTTTCTTCTATCATCCACAACTTCCTGCCTCTATACAGATGGGGACAGTGATTGGAGAGCTGAGGAAGCTTTTACTTTGGGGGAAAGGCTGGGAGCAGGGATGTCACCCGAAACCAGAGAGGAGGCTCTACTCTCTCATTGTTCCAGTTCCAAGGACAAAGGGAATAGTCTCCAGAGATACATTGTTTCAAAAGCTGGAAATTGGGTAGGGGATTTCCGGCAAGTTTGAATGGAAGCCAGGCTTGACCGAGAGGAGACAGGAGAAGGAAGAAGGGGAAAAGGAAGGGGAGGGGGCAGTCTGGGGTTAGAGAAAACTAGTACTCGGCCCTGAAGACAGATGTGGCCTCTTGATTTCTGTGTTCTGAAGCCAAGACTGCTTGCTCATTTTTGTTCTGATTCTTGCTCTGCCCTTCTACCCTATGTACCTTCTCCAGCCAAAATTAGCTTAAGATTCTTAATACTCTTAAGCATAAAGAGAAGCAAAAATAATTTGTCCCTGCCTTGAGGGCAAGCATTGAGGGCAAGCATTGAGCGCAAGCATTGAGTCTGATCCACCTGCCATCCTAGCCCATAGCACAGAGCCCAGAGCATAGTACAAGCTCAGGAAATGTGTGAAAGGTGAATAAATGAAGACAGCATAGCCTCTTGACCCCAGAAAGTCCCTTTGACTATTCTAGGATTTTCAGGGAGCTAGACACAGAATTGAAAGTTTGAGGTGAGAAAACCTCAAGGTACAGATAATGAGGATTCAAGGTTAGGTCAGGCACAGGGGGCAGAATGTGAGGTGGACATCTGTGGACAGCAAAGGCACAGCAATGCAGGACAATATTTTGCCTCTAGAATGAAATCCCCTACCTCAAGCCTCTTTTCCAGTTTTTTCCGTACACAGTCTGAGCTATCTTCTAGAGATAAAGATGCGATCACATCTCTCCTTTGAGTAAAACTATGTGGCGGCTTTCTCCTGCCTCCAGGCACATGTGAGTCTTTGAAACTGGAGCTCCTCAAGGACAGATTCATCTCGACTGGCCTCTGTGTCCACACAGGTAGCTGGCGCCCAGCCAACACTGAAACCACTCAGTAAACCTGGAACTGAATTAACTGACAATTGTGTGAGTTAATTTTGCCAGTTCTACAGTGCTCCCTAGATGGTATTGCAAGTTTAGTATAGTTAGTGATTTTTTTATCCATTTTTATAGCTATTGATTTGATCTTTGAAAGGAGCCAAATATCATGAAAATCAAAACATTTATATTTACTAAAAAATTAAGACATAGCCCTGACAGGTGTGGCTCAGTTGGTTGGGCATCATCCCACAAAGCAAAAGGTTGCCATTTTGATTCCGGGTCAGGACACATGCCAAGGTTGTGGATGCAGTCCCCGGTTGGGGTACCTACAAGAGGCAAGCTATCAATGTTTCTCTCACACACTGATGCTTCTCTCCCTCTCTTCTTTCTCCCTCCCTTCCCCTCTCTCTAAAAATAAATAAGTAAAATCTTAAAAAATAAATTAAGACCTATCCTATTTCACTACAATATATTGAGAACTAGAAAGTATGCTAATGTACACTGTGGAGCAACCAAAAGTAATGACCTAAAGACAATATATTCAATTTATTTCAGACAACAAAATATTTCCCTTGTATCTAGGGATAGCCAAACAAATATGAGTGGAAGAGATGAGCTGTTTGGGAATGTCTCCGAAAGGGGGTTGACTCAGGTGGAAAGCATACTTTTTGCCCTACTTACTCTCCTTTTTGTCCTGCTGGAATGTGGTTGTGATGACTGGAGATCTAGCAGCTATCTTGTGACCATAAAGGGACATTGCGTTTGAAAGACTTATGTTAAGGAAAGCAAAACAGAAAACTAGAAAGTACCTGGGTCCCTGATGACTGAGGAGCCACAATACTAACCTCAAATAGCTTACCTGTGAGGTTTATTTATGTGGGGAAAAAAGCTTTTATTAGATTAAGCCCTTGTATTTGGTGGTTTATTATTAGGAGTCAAACACAAGTCTCACTAATACAGTAGCATAATTTATATCAATGAGGAAATACATTTTTATACCATTTCTTTCTGCTTGCTGAACTGGTATAAGAAAATGAAAAAGTCAGAAGAGATATCCCATTGTGTACTGGAGCATGTGAATAATCCTGCAGGTTTTCAAAGTGGAGCCACAAGCTGCGTTTGGAGGCAGGAGCTAGAGACAGCACAATTGCTCTGCACAACAAAGGAGGAGGAACCATTCCAAGGTGGCTGGCGAGCAGTGAGAGGCCAAGTGACAGACAGAAGACTGCTGTGGCTACGCACACGGGCATTAGAATAAAGAGGCAGCTGATAGCCTGAAAGAAGAGGGTGGGGAGGAAATCTCTAAAAGAAGACACAAGAATAATAACAACAACAACAACAACAAAAAACACCCCCAAACCAAAACAAAACACAAAAAACAGACGTTTATTAATATTGATGGCCCATAGAGTAAATGCAAATCTATAAATTTCCCCAGATGTCTTAGGGGGAGCAGGCTTTTGCAACATCACACAAAAAAGGGTGATTTAAAAAGGAAGAGTACACATCACCAAGACAAGGCCGCTCGGTGAGTAGGGCAGGCGCCGGGCTCCGGGTCAAGACAGCAGGTGGAACAGATGCTGAAACCTCCTTCTTCTCTGAACACGTAAAATAGATTTTAGAACTCATAGCCACACGTGAAAACAAGAAAGGGAAATATTAAAAGCTCCAAAAAAGGGAGAATGGATTATTTACCAAAAGACAAGAATCAGACTGGTATCAGACTTCCTTGTATGGAATAACAGATGCCAAAGACCATGGAATAAAATCTTCAAAAGGGTTTTGAAGGGTTTTCACAGAACTGAAATAATGTTAAAGGTAAAATTCTATGCCCTGTGAGACTATTAGTCCAGTGCAAAGGCCAGATAAAGGCATCTGTAGGCACGCAACGGCTCAGAGCGCTCAGTAATCACAGACTCTGACGGAAAGAACTATTTCAACAAGAGGAAAAGTGAATCCTGAAGCAGAAAAGGTGGGATTGAAAGTTCAACAGAAGATTTTACATGTATCACATGTAATGCTTTAGAAAGGAAGTACACAGGTAGGTGATGCTACAGTAATAAACTACATTCCCTAATCCCAAAAGCTTACAACCCTAAAGATGATTGAAATATAGGTAATTATATTCTGTATTTCTTGCTCATGTCAGCTCAGCTTCAGGGCTCAGCTCTCTACATCTTCTTTATTCTGAGATTTAAATGGAAGCAAAAGTGTCTGTGGGAGAGAAGCTGGTTTCTGGCAGAGGGAAGGAAAAGTGGAGTGCCATGGTTACTAAAGCATCAGCTAGGAAGGAGCACATCACTTTTAACCCATAAAACAAGTCAAGTTTCCCCATGAGGAGTGTGTCCTGAAAAATCACATGGCAATGGAGGGGTACATATAATTCATAAATAATTTGGGGACAGTAATACAATTTACCACAACAGGCAAAAAGACTGGAAAAATATGACTGTTACTGCTATGAATTCTAGGGAGGAAAATGAAGGTAATTACATTCCGTATTTTCAAAATTCTCAAAGTGAAAAAGAAGACAAAGGAAAAGATTATACCTACTAGAACAAACACATTTGTGTCCTACTTTTTAAGCTTCATATTAATTTTGTGAGTGTAGGGGAGGGGAAAAAAAAAAAACCTTTGCCAGGATTGGGCCCTGGGAATTAAACTGACAAGAAACAGATTAACAATAGAAAAACAGCACAAACTCAGTGATGAGTAACTTAAAAGGGGTGGTTAGAACTCGGGGCTTATAGGGCATCTTAATAAATAAAGAGCAATACATTTGTAGAGAAGGGACAGACAGAGGAAAACCAGTTTAGGTGTTGGGGTGGCAACCAGGGGAAGGTAAGTATATGGAAAAAGTAATGGAAGATAAGGGTTTTTTCAGTAAGGTTGGTTTGCAGACCTCTCTCCGTGCTGTCTCTTTCATGGCCATAAATCTCTCCCTGGAGAGGGAACTGACGGCAGTCCTCATTTCTCAGAACTTTCTGCTTGTAATCAGACAGGGGAAGCTCCAACAAGGCTTCTTCCTGCATCTGTTGATTCTCATTTGCCTCTAGCTCAAACTAAACCTGATATCAAAGTGGCATATTTTAGGGTGGCATATTCTGATCTCCTACAGAAGAATTTGCTCATATCACTAATAGTCTGCCCCATTACTCTTTTATTTTTATTTTTGAAAAGGACAACACTAATTTTAAAAATTATATTTACCCCAAAGCATTCAGCACGTCAACAAAAAAGGTGCAACTTATTCTTGCAGTTGCAGAGTGGCATTCACTTAACAGAACAACAACTATTTCCTATAAGCTGCACTGGAGACAAATGAAGATGAAAAAACTACCGTCCCCATATATGTCTGATTTGTGCTGTGCACCAGCAAGAACCTGCTTTGCATTTCCAGGCCTATCTGCAACCCCCATACTGCACTAGGCAAGGTTAGTGACTATTGAAAACACCACCAGGACAGGGTAGTGTGTTAAGTATATAAAAAAAAGACACTGTACAGTTTAAAAACAAATCATACATAGCCTTACATTTCAATATAATTGAACTTTTTTCTTTAAAATGAATGAGTTGCATACAGGGGGTTATATGCTTTCTAGACAAGAACAAAAACTGCACTAGAAAAAACTTCACCATCATCATCATCTTTTTCTGCTTCATCTTCTCCTCATCCTCCTCTTCATCTTCCTCTTCTTCCTTCTTTTTCTTGCTTTTTCTTTTTTTCAGCTTTGATGACTCCCTTTTTGGCCCCATCAGACTTTCCTTCAGCTCGTTATACAACTATGTGCTTGTTGTATTTCTCCTTCAGCTTGACCACCTTTGTTTCCCAAGGCTGATTGTTCCCTGCAGCCGTGTGACTTCCCATCTCTCCCAGCTTCTTTGCAGCATCACGGGTAGATAGGCCAGATGCTCTCTTTAAAAAAAAAAAAAAGATTTTATTTACTTTTGTAGGGAGAGGGAAAGGGAGGGAGAAAAGTGTCAATGTGCAAGAGATACACCAATCAGCTGCCTCTCACATGACCCAACTGAGGACCTGGCCCACAGCCAAGGCATGTGTCCTGACTGGGAATCGAACCAGCGACCTTCCCTTTCGCAGGCCAGCACTCAATCCACCAAGCCATGCCAGCTAGGGCTGGATGCTCTCCTTTGATTTGGGGGAAATAGAATAAAACAAGAAAAAGGCCAAAGGAGGCCTCTTGGGCATACTGGGGTCCTTGAACTTCTTTCTTGTCTCCCCTTTGGGAGGGATATAAGTTTTCATTTCTCTTCATAACAGGCCTTGTCCACCTTTGCCTTGTCCTCAAGTTTTCATTTTTCTTTAGCAAACATGGTCTTCCACCTTCAGAGGGATCTTAGAAAGCTTTGAGAAGTTTCTTATCGAGTGCCTCTTGTGTTCCTCCCAGCAAGTTTACACAAAGAAAGCATGTAATAACATTTTGCCTTTTGGCTTCTTAGGAGCTCCTTTGCCCATGTTTTTCCTCAGCGAGCACAGAATCTGGCTTGCACTTGTCCCAGAGCTGTCCCTCTCCATTCACTTTTTTAAAGAAGTAGAGATGTAAAATAATACAGTTTAAAAAACCAAAATAGATGAGATAATAGAATTTGGGGGCTTAAAGGGTAAAAACTTATGCACATTTCCCAAAGAATCTGTCTGATGTTTATTGTGTGAAATTATAATTCTGAATGCCATATAACTTTAAAAATAAAAAGTAAACTTCATTTTTAACACTGAAAAAGCACCAAATAATATTGAGCACACAAAAGTATTGGGCAATGAGGAACTCATGACATATGCTTACCAAAAACCCAGGTATTTTCAGTCATCAAGAAAAATTTTGAAAGATTTTGAAATGGATCAAAGAGTTGCTGGACATCTTCAATAGAAAACTATGCATTTTTTAGAGCGCACCCTTCTAGGTTATCTGATTCTGTGGGGTTTGTACCTTTCATTGTCTTTGATCTATTTTACAACATTGCAAATTGTAGATAACATAGCAATGCAAATAATTCTGTTTGGTGCACATACAAAATTGTCCAGTGAAGGAATGATTCATTTCTCTCCCCCGCCTCCAAAAAGCTAGTTTTACCTGTATTTGCAGATTTGCTTTATGGCCTGCATATATGTTTGGCCTTTGAATTCTTCTTTGAACTAGATGAAACATTTTACTTCTTCCTTCATTAATTAATGAGTTAAATAAAATCTTTGGTGTGTTCATTTCATATTTGTCAGGGTGTCATAATTTCATTTTATTTTTTTAAAAATTACCCTTCAACACTTAATATCTCATAAAATTTCATTTATTACGAACACTTATTAGGAGTCAACCTCTAATGCTATATGTTTTTGCAAACACATGTTATAAGACAGTATTTTGAATGATTAGCTGTTGCTACTTCACCATGATATTTTCCTTGACTCACACACCATTTGGCCCAAGCTTGTTCCATCAGATTTTCTCTCTTAGTAATATAAAGTCAGAGACAACTGTGAGTTCTCAGGTTGGGGACAGGTGATGACTTGGCAGTGGTGGGGCCACCATGTTCTGTGGGACTGTGGCCGGAAGATCAGGAGAGGAGATCGTGCTGGAGGAGGGGGAGGCAGACTAGCCCATAGCTTGGTTCCTGCCTGACTCTCTTGGTAACCTTTGATTTCTGAATATTATCCAGAAATCTTCCAGTCAAGTTTCTTTTTTGATTTACCTAATGTGAGCCAATTTGTTATTTGCAATCAGAATGACTTTAATCAAAGCAAAGTGGCATCAAGAAGGGCATAATACCATTATCCTGGTTAAATCAAAGTCTCTGCCTCTCCTGCCTGTGTGCTTGTGGTGGGAGAAAAACACCCAACCTCACTAATTTGTTCTCACTTTAAATTCATGGTTACCAGTGTCAGTAAATTTTCATGCTGTCCAGCAATCTGCTCCTTTCTGATCTATTCCCTCTCCCCCCATCTCCTTTCTCCTCATACCCCCAATAACTTCTGTACATCAGCACCCTGGGCAGTATACCTGGCTTGTTTCTTCATTGAAAAAACTGAAACTATTATAACTTCTACAGATTATCACCACTTCCACTCACACAGCTTCCAAGATGTCATGATATCTTGGTTTCCTTTCTGCCTCAGATTCCTCCTCAGTCTTCTTTGCTACCCTCTTCTCCTACACCTCTAAATCTGTGTTGTCCAACAAACATGTTAGCCACTACTCTCATATGGCTATAAAGCACTAGAAATGTGGCTAGCCTGAATGATGTTGCTGGATGATAAGTATTCAACACATGCAAGACTTCAAAGACTTACTGAGAAAAAAGGAATATATCATACATCATTAATAATTTTTAGAGTAATCACATGTTGACATGATAATATTTTGGTTAAGTTAAATAAAATATGGCTTAAAATTAATTTGATTGGTTTTCTTTTAATATGGCTCACATTATATTTCTATTGTCAGCCTTTCTCCAAATGTCATGTCCTGGGCTCGGACTTTGACCCTCCATTCATTCTCTACTCTTATGCTCTCATTCAGTTTCATGGCTTTAAGTACTTGAGAGCGCCAGCACGTATCCCAGACCTCTCTCCTGAGCTGCTGACGTGTTTATCCAATGGCTTACTCATCTTCTCCACTTGGACATCTGATATGCATCTCATACTGGATCTCCCTTGGGCTTCCCTATCCCAACGGATGACAACTCTGTCCAGTTTTTCAAAAGAAAGCCTTGGAGTCATCTTTGGCTCCTTTCTTTCTCTCATTTGCCATATTCATGTCTTCTGGTGGGCTTATATCCAAATGATATCCAGAATCTAACCATTTTTCACTATGATGAGGTTTAGGACACACTATCCCAAAATATGGTATCTTGGCATATGGAAGATTTTAAACTGAAGGAGTTTGAGAAACAGGAGTTTGAGATGATCACTCTGACCTTTCCCTCCCCCCTTTCTCCTGAACCAGGTCCTAAGACTTTCATGTTAGAGGTGCCTTCCTTAACACTGGAGGAAGGGAACATCCTTATCAGAGGAGGGACACAGACATGGAGAAAAATCTGAATGAATAGGCCTTGTTAAGTTTCCCCCAGTTTACTTTACTTAGCTCACACTCTTTGCTCTATGATATCTTTCCATGACCTTCTGCTCTTCATCAAATCTAGCATTAAAAATACTCTGATTTGCCTTGACTGGTATGGCTCAGTTCGTCAGGCATCATCCTGCAAAACAGAAAGGTCACAGGTTCAATTCCCAGTCACAGCACATGCCTTGGTTGCGTGTGTGGACCCTGGTTGGGGGTTTGGTCCCTGGTTGAGGTGTGTACAAGAGGCAACTGATCAATGTTTTTCTCTCGCATCAATATTTCTCTCCCTCTCTTTCTCCCTCACTTCCCCTCTCTGTAAAAATAAATAAATAAAATCTTCATTTCCTTATTAAGGCTCTTGTGTCATATAAAAGAAATATATATAATTTCTTCCTATTAATCTCTATCAGTTTCTTCCAGCCTAGATGGAAGCATAGGTAGATACACTGTGCCTCCTCGCACAACCAAAAGAAGGACAACAACAAATTTAAAAAGAAAAAAACAGCCAGAACTGACAGAAAATCGAACTGTATGTCCTACAGCCAAGGAGATAAAGAAGAAACATCGTGACTGGTAGGAGGGGCGGAGACGGGCAGCCAGGGAGAGGACTAGCGGCAAGGAGGTAGCTGGAGGGCCAGGGCAGGCGGAGGCTGGTGGAGCTTGTGGTCCCACATTTGCATGCAGATAAACCAGGAGGAACAACTGGAGAGCAAGACAGACCAAGCAACCCAGGGTTCCAGAACAGGGAAGTAAAGCCTCAAAAGCTCTAATTGAAAAAACCTGTGGGAGTTGTGGTGGTGGGAGAAACTCCCAGCATCACAGGAGAGTTTGTTGGAGAGACCCACAGGGTCCTAGAATGTACACAAACCCACCCACCTGGGAATCATCATGAGAAGGGCCCAATTTGCTCATAGGTAGTGGAGGAAGTGCAGGTCAAGAGCTCAGAAAGCAGCATTGTTCCCTCTTGGACCCCTCCCCCACATACAGCGCCATAACAAGTGACCTGGGTTACCCCAGCCTGGAGAATACCTAAGGTGCCACCCCTTACAACAGGCGCACCAAGAAAAAAAATTATGGCCCAATGGAAAGAACAGATCAAAGCTCCAGGAAAAATACAATTAATTGATGAAGAGATAACCAACCTATCAGGTGCACAGTTCAAAACACTGGTAATCAGGGTGCTCATAGAAATGGTTGAGTATGGTCACAAAATAGAGGGAAAAGTAAAGGCTATGAAAATGAAAATGTAAAGGAACCAAAGGTGAAGGGAAGGAAACCAGGACTCAAAATGGTTTGGAGCAGAAGGAAGAAATAAACATTCAACCAGAACAGAATGAAGAAACAAGAATTCAAAAAAAGAAGGAGAGGCTTAGGAACCTCTGAGACAACTTAAAACATTCCAACATCTGAACCATAGGGGTGCCAGAGAGAGAAGAGGAAGAGCAAGAAATTGAAAACTTATTTGAACAAATAGTGAAGGAGAACTTCCCTAATCTGGCAAAGGAAATAGACTTCCAGGAAGTCCAGGAAGCTCAGAGAGTCCCAAAGAAGCTGGACCCAAGGAAGCACACACCAAGGCACATCATAATTACATTGCCCAAGATAAAAGATGAGGAGAGAATCTTAAAAGCTGCAAGAAAAAAGACAGTTACCTACAAAGGAGTTCCCATAAGACTGTCAGCTGATTTCTCAAAAGAAACCTTGCAGGCATGAAAGGGGCTGGCAAGAAGTATTCCAAGTCATGAAAGGCAAGGACCTACATCCAAGATGACTCTATCCAGCAAAGCTATCATTTAGAATGGAAAGGCAGATAAAGTGCTTCCCAGATAAGGTCAAGTTAAAGGAGTTCATCATCACAAAACCCTTATTATATGAAATATTACAAGGGCTTATCTAAAAAAGAAGATGATCAAAATTAAGAATAGTAAAATGATAACAAACTCACAACTATCAACAACCAAACCTAAAAAAAACCTAAAACAAACTAAGCAAACAGCTAGAACAGGAACAGAATCACAGAAATAGAAATCACATGGAGGGTTATCAGCAGGCAGGTGGAGGAAGGAGAACAGGGGAAAAGGTCAGGGAATAAGAAGCATAAATAGTAGATATAAAATAGACAGGGGGAGGTTAAGAATAGTATAGGAAATGTAGAAGTCAAAGAACTCATATGTACGACCCATGTACATTAACTGAGGTTGGGGGGGATGCATGTGGGAAGGGGTGTGCAGGGTGGAGGAAAATAAAAGGGGAAAATGGGACAATCGTAATAGCATAATCAAGAAAATATATATACAAGAATCTCTATCAGTATAATTTTAAAACTTAACAAGGGTCCCTAAGAAAGTCAAGGACACGTTGTCCTCTCCTATAACCACTTTCCCTGCCACCACCATCATTTCTTGCCTTGATTGCTGGAATAGTAACGGGTCTCCTGTTCTATGCTAACCGGTCTTCCAGCTTCTACCCTTGCGTCTCTACAGTCTGTTCTCAACACAGTACTGAGGGATCCTTGTAAAACGTAAATGAGTGCTGTCACTCTGTTAAAAATCCTGCTATGATTCCTCATGTCACTCAGAGTAAAAACCAAAGTCCTTACACTGGCTAAAGGCCCTGCATGATCTGACCCCCATCACTTCTCTGACCTCATCACCTACTACTACTATTCACCCTGTTCTATCCACTCAGCTGTGCCTTATCATGCCAGGCATGCTCCTGCCTTAAGGCCTTAGTATTAGTTGCTCCCTCTGCCTGGAATGCTCTGCTTTTAGAGATTTACATGGTTGAAAATCTTCAATATTCATATATCTGAAAATCTTAGATATTCACATGGCTGAATGAATATATAGTGCTCCTTCAACTTTTGTTCAGCTGTCATGTTCTAAAGGATGTTCCTCTGTTTAAAATTGCAATCTAGCCCTGGCTGCGTGGCTCAGATGGTTGGAGCATCGTCCCATACACCAAAAAGTTGCAGGTTCAATTCCAGTCGGGGCACACACCGACTTGTGGTTTCGATCCCCATTCTGGGTGTGTAAGGGAGGCAACCAATCGATGTTTCTCTCTTACGTTGATGTTTCTCTCTCTGTAAAGCCAATAAACATATGCTTGGGTGAGGATTAAAAACAAATTCCAATCTACCTCCTTCCTCTCAATTTCTTCATTCTCATCTAGGTTTTTTTCTCTGAAATACTTAACACCTTCCAATATCCTATACAATTTATTTATTTGTGATATTTTTTGTTAATCCCATCTGCTGTATATCCCACTAGAGAGGAAGCTCCACTGGGGCTTGTGTCTCTTATTTCCTGATGCATTCCAAGCGCTTACGAAAGTGTCTGGCACATAGACACCCAGTGCGTATCTGCTGAATGAACAGAGTAGGTTGCTTATCGAGATGGTCAAGCTGGAAGCAAAAAGAAATGCAGAACCACAACTTAGATTCTGAAAGCCAGGTTAATAAATCAACTAATTACCAGGTCCAAATGTAGCCAAACTAAGACCTCTGATTTGCTCCTTTTTTGTTCGAGACTGGTTGATACACTTGATTGGAAAAACGTGGGATCCTGAAAATCTCACTGGAATATGGGAAAAGCACAGGGTTGTTGGAACCCTGATGCTGGCCCCTAAGCAGTCTATTTTCATGCATGCCTTTGGTGAAAAGGAGCTCCCATTCCAAGTCTACAAATGGAATGCAGTTAGGGGGCAAGGGCAACATTCCTGGGGAGATTAAAGAAGATAGGTTCATTGCAACCTCCTCTCTACCCCTTTGTTCTGGGTCTCTGCCTGGAGGCAAAGACCATTAAGTGGAAAACAATGGGTGATGCTGAGAAACGGAAGACCAGCAGTCCGGGACAAGGCCTGATATTTCAGCTCTGTAGGCACTGGCCCAGCAATGTTATTAACATTCTCTCATTTACTGAGCTCTTATTATGTGTCAGACACATTCTTGGCCTTGAGGAAACACTGGTAATTAATATAAGGTCCCTGCTTTCATGTAGCTTATGTTCTGATTGGGGAAACAGAAAATAATCAAGTGAAAAATGACTAAGATAATTTCAGATCATGGTACCTGGTAGGCACTAAGAAGAAAATGAAAATGAAAATGAAAATGTGACGGGGATGGGCTGCTTTAGATACAGTGGTCAGGAAAGATGTCTCTGAGAAGGTAACTTTTCATATAAGACCTAGATGAAGAAATGGATCCAGTCACACAAAGAACATTCAGGTAGGAAGGACCCCAAGTGCGGAAGCTCTGGGTGAAAGGATGTTCCTGGAGACCAGAGGAAGCTTATGTGGCTCAAGAGTAGTGAGTGTGAGCAGAAAAGGAATAGAAGATGAAATAGAAAAGGTGGGTAAGATCAGATCATCAACGGAAAGACACTGAGAGTTATAAAAAAGTAAATGTCATATTCTGATTTTAACTTTATAAGTAGTACTTTAAATTGCAGGGGCAGTTAAAGAACTAGTCCAATAGTTCAGGTGAAAGATAATCACAGCTTGGGCAAGTGAGGCAGTAGTTAAGGTGGTAATAAAAAGACATGGATGAATTTAAAAGATGTTAGATATTTTGGAATGTGGAAAACAAAATGTACTGGACAATTAACCAAAGTAACTCCTAGTTGACAGAGAAGAGAAAGAGGTGGATAACTTTGTATTGTCTGCCACATGCCAACATTTATACACTTCTCAAAGCGACATATGTAAACACGTTCATTAAAAACACACAGATACAGTCTTTCTGTAGCAGATAAAAATAAGAAGCAAATAAACTTAAAATTATGACTAGTAATCAGTTGTTCAGTATTCTATCTTAGAAAAAAAATCTCTATCAGCAGTCCCCAGCCTTTCTGGCACCAGGGACAATTTTTCCATGGGCTGGAGGGGGCAGGCAGGAGGGGGCAGGCAGGAGGCGGCAGGCAGGAGGCAGAGCTCAGGCAGCAATGGGAGCGAGGCTTTGCTCACCCGCAGCTCACCTCCTGCTGTGCTGCCCAGTTCCCAACAGGCCACAACATGTACAGGTCCACAGCCCAGGGTTGGGTACCCCTGATCTAGGTGTTTAATTAACATGATATAGTTATCAGTTCAAGATTTAAGTTCCCTAAGATATTTGAAATTAACTTAAAATTAATTATTGATTAAATAGTTTGTCAGAATAATTATGCGGTGATTTAACACAAATTTATACTTTATATAATTTTATTGTATTGTTTTTTTAAAAAAGATTTTATTTTTATTTATTTTTAGAGAGAGAGGAAGGGAGGGAGAAAGAGAGAGAAAGAAACATGGATGGGCGAGAGAAACACTGATTGGTTGCCTCTAGTACGCCCCCATCCAGGGGCCTGGCCCGCAACCCAGGCATGTGCTTTGACCAGGAATTGAACCGTTGACCTTTCGGTATGCGGGACACCCAACCCACTGAGCCATACCAGTCAGGGCCACTTTTTGTAATTTTAAACATTAAGTACAATCATGAGTCACTTAATGATGGGGATACTTTCTGAGGTATGTGTCATTGGGTGATTCTGTCTGTGTAAATACTACTAAGTGATACTACTATACACAAACTTAGATGGCATAGCCTGCTACACGCCTCGGCTATATGGTACAGCCTACTGCTCCTAGGCTACAAACCCGCACAGCAGGTTACTGTACAAAAAAACGACACGAGATTAAATCAAGCACAAGAGAAAATGATGCATCAAGAGACATGGCAAACATGAGGTGTATGAGGCTGCTGCTGGTATATAACATGGCATACTGTTTTATGGCAAATATTTTTTGTAAGTAGAAAAGTACATCTAAAATAACCATAAAAGCGTGTAGTATAATAAGTGATAAACCCGTAACATAGTTGTTTATTATCGTTGTCGAGTATTATATACTAGACGCAATTGTATGTGCTATACTTTCATATGACTGGCAACACAGTAGGCTTCTTTACACCGTGGCACCACAAACACACAAGCCACACAATGCACTGTTATGATAGCTACGGTGTCACTAGGCAGTAGGAATTTTCCACCTCTGTTACAATTTTCTGGGACCACCATTGTATCAGTGGTCTGTCACTGACCAAACATCGTTATGTGCTGCGTGACTGCAGAAGTAATGCTAGCTTATTCGATTGGTAAACCTATAGAAGTTTAAGAACATATCTAAGTAGAATATATTATACTTGATACCTATGTTGGGGCCCAGGGCAGGCCACCCTAAAATATCCCACCATGGGAGGTTGTTTACTTTGAATGAAATTTACTTGACAAACAGCCGATACAAAAAGGACACATTGACCCTCCTTGTTTCCTTGAACACAGGAAATGAACCTCTCCTGTAAACGGTGTCCTTCTGGTTCCAAGTATTGCTGAGAGACACCTCTTGTTGCTAGAGGTAAGGAATCCAGGGCTGAAAAACCTGTATACTCAAACCTCATTACTCCTTCACTAATTTACTACCCAAGTGTAAAGTTTGCTTAGATTTCTCACTATTGAGCACCCAAACCTAACTTTCTTTGTCCTGTCAATTCGTCACAAATTTATTGTTTCTTTACCTGAAAGTATAAATAGCTACCAGCTTCGATCATTTATGATCTCCCGTGTGCAGATACTTAATTGGTTTTTTTCCTGTTAATCTGGTTTTATGTCAAGTTTAATATTAGTCCAGCTATGAGAACTCAAGAGGGGTAAAGATGGGAACTTCCCCCTTCCTGATACCTGTAGCTCAGGGAAAACAACATATTTTTATTAAAACAAAATTACTAACCTAGTTTTGTTTGCCAAAGATTTATCTAAATTATGTTGATTTTTAAAAGATGTTTCTGTTGCCCCTGCCTGCTGTGCCTCAGTGGGGTGGGCATCATCCTGTGGACCAAAAGGCCTCCAGCTTGACTCCCTGGCAGGACACAGGCCTGGGTTGCAGTTGAGGGTGTAGGAGAGGCAACCAATTAATGTTTCTCTCCCTCTCTTTCTCCCTCCTTTCCCCTTTCTCTAAAGATAAATAAATAAAACCTTAATAAAAAACTAAAATGTTTCTGCAAGAATGCCTCTTTTTCACATTAAAAGTATTAGAAATTCAATTTCCTTAATTTATTAAAATTTTAGGACTACTTAATTTATATGTTTATTTATCTCTAAACAGTCAAAATAGAATTTTCCTAACAGATTTTTAAAAAGATTTCATTTATTATTTATTCTTAGAGAGAGGGGAAGGGAAGAGAAAGCGAGGGAGATGTGTGAGAGAAACATCGATCAGCTGCCTCCCACATATGCCCCTACAGGGGCCTTGGCCCACAGCCTGGGCGTGTGCCCTGACCTGGAATTGAACCAGCAACCTTTGGCTTTGCAGGAGGATGCCCAACCAATTGAGCTACACTGGTCAGGACAACTCCTAACACACTTATAATCTAATTTAGTAATAACACCTGGAGGTAAGAAAATATTACAAATATCACAATGAGAAGTAAAGGTCTTCCTGATACGTAAATATACAGACAAACTAAAACAGAAACCTTAGAGCTTCAATTCTAAAATCCCAACCATGGGTCAAGCCGAACCATGAGGTGGGTCCCACAGCTGAAGAGTGGTAGAGCCGGGATTCTAGCACCAACAATCTGGCTGTAAATGGATGAAGTGGTCAAGGTAACCACTGGTGGTAGTCCCAGCTTTATAATAGCGGAGAAAAACAGCTCAGTTACAAAAAGATTTCCTCTTAGAAAAGGGGATCGAAGGAAACTTCCCGGACAGCTCCAGGCATTGATCACCAGTCAAGCACATGCCAGATCCTGCTGGACAGGGATCCTGAGGTGAAAGGCAACACTACAGATGTTACCGGTATTAGGTCAAGTATTTGTTTCCTTGATCAGAGATTGGGTTTGTGTTTCCTGGTCAAAGAATTCAAATGCCAAAAATAACGTCCTCTGAGAGCCTCTACTTTGTCCCATTCCCTTCAGACTGTACTACCATGCTTGGAAGCCTGCTATGTGTAAATGGTAGTCTCTTTTGGTTGGTAGCCCAATCAATGGCTGCAATTGTGCAAAAACAATACTGCCCAGGGCCCTGGCCAGGTAGCTCACTTGGCGAAAGCATCGTCCCCCTTCCGCAAGGTTTAGGGTTTGATCCCCACTCAGGGCACACGCGAGAATCAACCAATGAGTGCATCAATAAATGGAACAACAAATCAATGTTTCTCTCTCTCAAATCAATAAATAATTTTTTTTTAATCTCCCTCTTCCAAGGGTCATTTTTGACCAACTGTTCTCATAACTAGTTGAATTTCAGGGTGATTTCTTAGGCTGAATTTCTATAAAATCTCCACTTTTCTTCCTCAAGGCAGAACACCCCTCTGGAAAGTTTCTCTTCTCCAGCATTCTAGATGAGGCTTATGCTTGACAGTGTTCTGGTTCATTTCCTTCAACAGTTTCTGGTGCCATGACCTGGCCTCTCTGCTGCTCAGCCGGGATCACATACAGTAGAACCTTTTGCCACCTCTCCTCCTGGAAGTCCCAGTGACTGCGCATCTGAGTCAGTCCTCCTCCTGACGAATGAGCCACTCTCTTCTCTTGAGCATCATCACCTAAGCCATTATTCTTTCTCTTATTGTCCTTGGTGTAAGCCTCTTGATTTGAATCGTTTTCTACCATTCAGGGCGCTTTTAAACGAGGTGGGGTAGAGTGCTGAAATTCTCGGGCCGGTTATCGTCTCTCGTTTGTCCTCATCATTCACATGTTATTCAGTGAACTTCCAGGTCACTCTCCCACTAGCACGTACACACATTATGGTGCTCATAGCACCGAGCGTGGGCAGTTCTGAGACGATCCTATCAAGGACAAT
Source organism: Desmodus rotundus (assembly GCF_022682495.2). NCBI lineage: Eukaryota > Metazoa > Chordata > Mammalia > Chiroptera > Phyllostomidae > Desmodus > Desmodus rotundus. The sequence continues at coordinate 73,946,796 of NC_071398.1, forward strand.
TTAAAACTCCAGTGACCACTCTGGGGGACTGGCATAGAAACGAAATTACTCACACCTCTGGTATCTCAGAACCAAAGGATTAAAGACTTCCAAATAATTTGATGGTTAACATTTTTTATTGCTTTAAAGAGGTCTCTGAAAGGCAGAAAAATCCAATTGCTTCCCTTTAGGATTTTTAGAAAAGGCTAATAAAAATCTGGAGAACTTAAAAATCCATACTTAAAGCCTCCTGTCCCTCTCTGAGCAACTCCAGATGGGCTTCTCTTTTGACCTCCTCCTTGTACCTTGACCTCTTTGTCCTTCTTGCTCTGCCTTCCTCATCTTCCTTCTGAACTACTACTTTCTTCCTCAAGGCAGAACATCCTTTGGAAAAGTACAGCCAGCATTATAGTATAGTAAGTACCTAAACCAGTAACAATAGTTATTCATTATCATTGTCAAGTATTATATACTGGACATAACTGTGTGTGCTATACTTTTATCTGACTGGCAACACAGCAGGCTTGTTTTTCCTTCACTGCTCTTTTTTAAATACATTTCTCTCACTGACACTGTCCCTTCACAATGGCTTACAGTGTAGGTGTGAATGATGCTCACCCTCTACACCGATGCGCTTACAACTTTAAACCTTCACCCAAATCGGATTTGCATAATCTAGCTAAAGACTTTTCTAAGGGTCTCAAGGAAAGGTAAAAGCTCATCAAAGACATCAGGATTCTTCTAAAAATTTGTTAATTCATTTCTTTTGGGGGCCTAGAGATGCAAAACCTGCATGGAAAAGAGACTGGACTTATCAAATTATATTAAATATATGCATAAAAATTTGAGCATACATGGATATGTAAAAGTATAAAAGTAAGAGAATATTTCTTAGTAGTTTTCCATGAAGTCTTTCCTGTAAAAAAAATTAGTCAAAAAGTCAAGTTAGTAAACAGAAAAAATAAATCTATCTTTCTAAATCCATTTCAGAGACAACTTAACTGCCACTTACAGGGACACTGTAGTCCTGGTAAAGGTAAAGATGTCACAGCTATCTTATGTAATTTCTTTGTCACCTTAAACTAAGGTGACAGAGTTAAAAAAAAAATAGAAGATAGTATGTCCTGTTCTCTAAATTACAATATCTTTTGGAGCTCTGTGAAGATAGTTTGATTCAGAAAAACTTATATAGACCAAATTAACAACTCTTTAGATTAAGTAACCAGGTAGAACTAGAACAAGGACACCTCTCTGTCCACTCTAGACAAGGACACCTGTTTATATTGTAAGGAAAAGGGACACTAGAAGAACAATTGTTCTGCTTTAGCTCGGAAGATAGGATCTAAAAAGACAAAGGAAAAGGTTTGGCTGCCAAAATGACACCCTCTGCGGAAGAAGCTGCTCTGGCCTGCACACAATTGCCCTGGACACAAAGGGGAGAGATTTCCACAGAGTTGCAAAAACAGAATGCTTTATTTCTATCAATAAACCCCACAGCCTTTCTGTAATTCCCTTTCCTGGAGTAACAAAAAGTTTTTAGTGGCAGGAATCTTAAAAACATCTCAGATTCTGCCTTTGTCTCCGCCACTTCCTGTGTCTTCGAGCCTTTTCACTAGTCAACACACTTTTCTGCTTAGTAATTTCACTTTAGGGAATTTGTTGTAACTGGAATACCATAATTTCACCAATAATTTTATGATAGCACAGATCGATTATCCACTGCCTGATACCTTCCCTACTAACATCTCAGACCCTGAAAAGAGCCCTGAACATCTCTAGGCCAAAAATAGTTCAGATGCAGGACACATAAAGGAGGTTAAACACTTAAAGGTGTCTCTTGTTCTGGCTGGGCCCTTCCAAAACTGACCCCAAAACCAACTACAAAACCTTCTTATACAAAGGAAGACGTTGAAGGTCTTCAGACCATTGCATTCTGTGTATCACCTAAAAGACTCATTATTCCCTGCACCAGCCCTTTGGGTTAACCCCATCCTGCCCATCAAAAAGGCCAAAAGACTCAGCAGCCGCTTTGCACAAGATATAAAAGCCATTAACAAGAGTGTGCTTCCTCGCTTCCCTGCAATCCCCAATCCCGAGTCCATCCGACCTCTCTGAAACAGCTACTTACTCTACAGTGGCATATCTAGACCTCATATTCTTTAGGACACTTGCAACCAAACACATACTTTGTATTTGAGAAGGCATCGTTTGGGAAAACAAACGATACACATAGACAAGCTATGTATGTCCCAGGGGCTTACAAAGCACCCTCTTATTTTGCCTAAATACTCAACCATAACCTTAGAGATATCCTGTTCTTACACAATATGATGACCTTCTGTTATGCTCTTCAGATGGAGAGCCTTGCAAGATCGATTTCCTCCGTTTGAACACAGTGTTAACGTACAAGAACACAATGTCTCTAAGAATAAACTTTAATTTTATATGGTCCAAGTGCATTATCTAGGCTATGACATCACACAAAGTAGAAAGTTTTTTCTCTTCATGTATTGGAAGCTATTTGGGATTTGCCCCCACCCAATTACCAATACATAACATCAAAGATTTCTCAGCCTCGTAAGATACTATAGACATTGGTTCCTAAGTTTTTGGAATGGCTGCCCCTTTATATGTTCTTCTAAGCGCAGACATACCCAAGCTCTTGCCCTGGATGTATTCTCTAGGGACTGCTTTCAGCAACTTAAAGGATTCCCTTCAGTTTGAGTATATGTGCCGCCAAAGCAAGCACATAGGATTTCCTTCAAAATCTTCCTCTTGAACTCTGCAATTATGATAAACCTTCCTATGTACACATGAAAAATCAGTACCAGTTTTGGGGTTCTAAATTAAAAGCTTATTTTGACCTCTACTTGATCCTAGCAAAGGCCTACCCCTCCTTGTTTCTATGTAGTGCCAGTAGCCACAAAGTTATCAGAAGCCTTTCGTTATTTAGGATTTCTATTTATCTATGATCCCTTTAACTTAATTTTTGCATATGGTGTGAGATAAGGGCCCAATTTCATTTTTGTTGCATGCAACTCTCCAGTTGTCCCAGCATCATTATGGGAAGTACCTGCCATTAAGCTTTTGATTGCTGAGGCATCCATTTCAAAAGACGTCCATGTTGAATAAACACACTGCTGGCAGGATGACACAGCAACTAGCAAAACCAGCTATGGATTTAGGCTGCCTCAGTCCATGAAGTTTCCCCTTCAGAAAGCCCTGGGTGCCCTGGCTGGGTGGTTCGGTTGGTTGGAGCGTCATTCTGTGCGCCAAAACGTCGCTAGTTCAATGCCTGGTCAGGGCACATACTTAGGTTTCAGGTTAGATCCCTGGTCAGGGCATGTATGGGAGGCAAACGATAGATGTTTCTCTCTTGCATCTCTCTCTCTCCCCCTTTGCTCTCTCTCTAAAAGCAAAGGAAATGTATCCTACGGTAAGGATTAAAAAGAAGAAAGAAAGCCCTAAATAACTGACAATTTCAGTGACCCTGCTTCTCTGTTCCCATGACCTAATTCCTGCTCTTATACTTTACATTAGCCAAAAAAGAGTGAACCTGCAAAACCTTAGACACTCCACTCTTGGACCCTAATAAAGACAGAGCCCCAGTTCTGTGTATTCTCTCTCTACCTGCGACCTTGGTATGTGTCCCTCAGGCGTGCTGTGTACCCTCCAGGACTTGTGAACAATAAATCTGGTTCCACAAAGTTCCCTGATAGTTTTGCTTAAGTGCATCCTGCAATCACAACAAGAACCACAAGGGCCATTCCAGCCACAACATTGGCCCATGGGGGAATGTCTGCGGGGGCTTGCTCTGAGTGTTATGAGACCAGTCAAGTACCTCAGGCATTCCAAGCCAATAGCATCACTATCAATGGCCTGGGACCGAAATAAAACCATTTGTTAAGGACGTTATTCTTTTCCCATTGAGTGGTCTTGGCACCCTCATTAAAATCCGATTGGTCATAGATGTGTGGGTTTATTTCTGGATTCTCAATTTTATTCCATTGATCAATGTGTCTATGTTTATCCCAGTACCACACTGTGTTAATTAGTTTTGTAGGAAGTTTTGAAATTGTAAAGTATGAGTCTTCCAACTTTGTAATTCTTTTTCAAGGTTGTGTTGGCTATTCTGGATCTTTTGTATTTCCATATGTACTTTAAGATCACCTCCTTGTCTACATGAAAGGCAGCTGGCATTTTGATAGGAATTGCATTCAATCTGCAGATCAATTTGGGTAGTATTGTCATTTCAACAATATTAAGTGTTTTAATTTATTGCTATGGAATATCTTTCCATTTATTTAAAACTTCTTTAATTTCTCTCATTGGTGTTTCATAGTTTTTAGTGTACAAATCTTGCCTGTCTTTTGTTAGATTCATTCCTAAGTATTTTATTCTTTTTGAGGCTATTGTAAGTAGAAGTGTTTCCTTAATTTTATTTTTTGATTGTTCATTGTAATTCTATAAATAAAATTGATTTTTGTATATTAACCTTGTATCAGTACACAACCTTGTTGAACTTCTTTATTAGCTTAAATGTGTTTGTGTGTGTGAATTTCATTCATATGTATATATAAAATTTTAGCCCTGGCTGGTGTGACTCAGTGGATTGAGTGCTGGCCTGCAAACCAAAGGGTCACCAGTTCGATTCCCAGTCAGGGCACATGCCTGGGTTGTGGGCCAGGTCCCCAGTAGGGGACCCACGAGAGGCAAGCACACACTGATGTTTCTCTCCCTCTCTTTCTCTGTCCCTTCCCCTCTCTCTAAAAATAAAATAAATAAAATCTTTAAAAATATATATTTTTAAAGATTTTATCATCTCTGAATAGTGACAATATTACTTTGTAATATGGATGTTTTATTTATCTTTTCTTGCCTAGTATCCCTGGATAGATCCTCCAATATAATGCTAAATACTAGCAGTGCGAGAAGGCACCATGTCTTGTTCCTGACTCATTGGTTATTTATCAGTGTGTTGTTTAATTTTTACATATTTGTGTTTCCAAATTTCCTCCTGTTATTGATTTATAATTTTATTGATTGGAAACTATACTTTGTATGATTCCAATTCTTTTAAATTTATTGAAACTGTTTGTACTCTAACATATGGTATATTGTAGAGAATATTCCATGTGCTCCTGAGGAGAATATGTATACTGCTGTTGGTGGGTGGAGTGTTCTATAGATATCTGTGTCTAGTCGCATTATAATATTGTTCAAGTTCCTATTTCCTTGTTGAACTTCTCTGCCTAGTTGTTCTATCCATTATTGAGAATGCGGTATTGAAATCTCTAACTATTATTGTTGAATTGTCAATATCTCTACCAATTCTGTCAATTTTTGCTTTATGTATTTTGAGACTTTATGTACTTATGTTTATAATATGCATTCCTGATGGACTTTCTTATCATTATAAAATGCCCTTCTTAAATCTCTAGGAACAATTTTTGTCTTAAAATCTATTTTGTCTGATATTAGTGTAATCACTCCAGCCATTTTTAAGTTATGATTTGCATGGTATATTTCTTTAAGGATTTTATTTATTTTTAGAGAGAGAGGAAGGGAGGGAGAAAGAGACGCAGAGAAATATTGATGTGGGAGAGATACATCAATCAGTTGCCTCTTCATCAGTTGCCTCTCCTATGCCCCCAACTGGAGACCTGGCCCACAACCCAGGCATGTGCCCTGACTGGGAATTGAACCAGCAACCTTGTAGTTTCCAGGCCAGTACTCAGTCCACTGAGCCACACCAGCCAGGGCTGCATGGTATATTTCTTTCTATCCTTTTAATTTCAACCTCTGTATCTTGGAATCTAGAATACATCTCTTTTAGACTATAGGTGGGTCATGTCATTTTTATCCCTCCTGTCAATATCTGCTTTTTCATTGGAGTATTTAGTTAATTTACATTTAGTGCAGTTACTAATGAGGTAAGATTTATGTCGCTATTTTGCACAAAGGACTCTATTTAGAGCAGGTATGCTAGTGATGAATTATCTTAGTATATGTTTATCTGGGAATGTTTTAATTTCTTCTTCATTTTGAAGGATAGTTTGCTGGATATAGAATTCTTGGTTGGCAGTCTTTTTCTTTTAGCACTTAGAATGCCTGTCATGCCCACTGCTTTCTGAACTTCATTGTTTCTGGTGAGAAACTAGCTGCTAATGTTTTTGAGGATCTCTTGTATGCAGAGTCATTTTTCTCTTGCTACTTTCAAAATGCTTTGTCTTTTGACAGTTTTTCTATTATGTGTCAAAGTGTGGATCTCACTGAGTTTATCCTAAGAGTTCACTGAGCTTCTTGGATATGCAGACTAATGTTTTTCATCGTTTTTTGGCTACTATTTCTTTAAATATTCTTTCTGCCTATTTAACCTCCCCTCTCTTTTTGAGGCTTCAGTTATGCTTGTGTTGGTTCACATGATGATTTTTACAGGTCTCTGAGATTCAATTCATTTTCTTCATTCTTTTTAATTTTGATTCCTCAGGATGAATAATCTCAATTGAACGTTCTTCACATTACCTAATTCATTTGCCTGTTGAAATCTGTTGTTGGGTCCATTTAGTGAATTTTTCATTTCAGTAATTTTACTTTGCAAGTCCAGAATTTTATGTTTTTTATAATTCTCTTTATTGATTTTCTCTCTTTTGGTAAGACATCATTTCATACTTTTATTCTTCAGATATAATTCCTTTCAGTTCCTTGAGCATAGTTGTAATAGCTAATTTGAAATCTTTGTCAGCTCTCTCAGATAATGTTTCTATTGAATGTATTTTTCTCTATATAGGAAACACTTTTCAGTTTCGTTGCATATCTCATAATTTTCTGTTGAACACTGGGCATTTTAATGCTATGATATGACAACTCTATCAACCAGATTCTCACCCCCTTGGGATTTCTTTAATGATTTTCATGGACTAATTCTGTCAAGTCTATATTATTTGTCATATGAACTCTTTGCTCAGGTAGCTTAGTAGCCAGCTAATGATTGAACAGAGTTTTCCTCAAATATTTTGAATGAATAAGTCTTCTTCCTTTTGCTGAATGACGTAACGTGCATACCGGAATACAGTTTCAATGATTTGCCAGGCACTTTACATCTCTTGTTAGGGGTCACTTCATGTTTGGGCAAAGCCTCAAGGTCAGCTGGCAGTGAGACATTAGGGCCTTCTCAGGTCTTTCCTGGGCATGCAAACAGAGTATGTGTGGCCTTATAGATTGCCAGACCCACGTCAGATCTTTTCAAATGTCCCCATGGACATCTTATTTTAGAGTTTTTCCTTAATTTCTTTTTCATCAGCCTCTTATTAACCCTACTATTAACAACACCTCTGGCAGCTTCAGTGTTAAGCAACTGCCACTGATTGTTTTTGATAAATGCCTGTAGATAGGGCTAGTCCCAGAGATTGAGTTCTGGTTCGGGTCAACAAGACAGTCTCTGAGAATGGCACTTTACTGTCAGACAAGTCAAATAGTATAATTCTCTGAGATTGGGGTTTTTGTGGGAGCTCCAAACCCATTATCCCCCTTCTAGTAGATGCTAGTTTGTTGGTTTTCATAGCTACTGTAGTTGTGAGGCTGTTGGTTTTTAATGATACTTTGAATCTAGATAAAGGGAAATTGGATTAGGGAAAGTTAAAACCCCCCAAAGCTAATTGTTCTTACTGATATTCAACCATTTTTCTTCACAAAACACTGCTCAGATTATTGAAAGCCTCTGTTTAATTTCAAGGATCTGAAAATTTATATTTTTGAGAGTTTTTCTATATTTTTCATTGCCTTTATGGAGGAGCTGATTTTCAGAGGTTCTTTCTTTCCCCCTCTTTTTATTTTTTTATTATTTAAAAATTATTTTTATTTTTAATTACAATTGACATACATTATTATATTAGTTTCAGGTGCACACCCAGTGGTTAGACATTACATAACTTAATAAGTGGTCATCCTATTAAATCTCATACCTATCTGACACCATACACAGTTATTAGAATATTATTGACTATATTCTCTATGATGTACTTTACATCCCCATGACTATTCTGTAAAAACAAATCTGTACTTCTTCTTTTTTATTTATTTATTTTATTTTTTAAAATATATTTTATTGATTATGCTATTACAGTTGTCCCACTTCCCCCCCTTCACTCCACTCCATCCTGCTCACCCCCTGCCAACCACATTCCCCCCCTATAGTTCATGTCCATGGGTCATACATATAAGTTCTTTGGCTTCTACCTTTCCTATACTATTCTTACCCTCCCCCTGTCTATTTTCTACCTACCATTTGTGCTACTTATTCTCTGTACCTTTCCCCCCTCTCTCCTCTCCCACTCCCCTGTTGATAACCCTCCATGTGATCTCTATTTCTGTGGTTCTGTTCCTGTTCTAATTGTTTGCTTAGTTTGCTTTTGTTTTTATTTTAAGTGTGGTTGTTAATAACTGTGAGTTTGCTGTCATTTTACTGTTCATATTTTTTTATCTTCTTCTTCTTAGATACATCCCTTTAACATTTCATATAATAAGGGCTTGGTATGATGAACTCCTTCAACTTGACCTTATCTGAGAAGCACTTTATCTGCCCTTCCATTCTAAATGAAAGCTTTGCTGGATAGAGTCATCTTGGATGTAGGTCCTTGCGTTTCATGACTTTGAATACTTCTTTCCAGCCCCTTCTTTCCTGTAAGGTCTCTTTTGAGAAATCAGCTGACAGTCTTTTGGGAACTTCTTTGTAGGTAACTGTGTTCTTTTCTCTTGCTGCTTTTAGGATTCTCTCCTTATCTTTAATCTTGGGTCATATAATTATGATGTGCCTTGGTGTGTGCTTCCTTGGGTCCAGCTTCTTTGGGACTCTCTGAGCTTCCTGGACTTCCTGGAAGTCTATTTCCTTTGCAAGATTAGGGAAGTTCTCCTTCATTATTTGTTCAAATAAGTTTTGAATTTTTTGCTCTTCTTCTTCTCCTTCTGGTACCCCTATAATTTGGATGTTGGAATGTTTCAAGGAAACATCTTAGGAACCTCCAAGATGTCCTGGAGGTTCCTAAGCCTCTCCTCATTTTTTTTAATTCTTGTTTCTTCATTCTTTTCTGGTTGGATGTTTCTTTCTTCTTTCTGGTCCACAGCGTTGATTTGAGTTCTAGTTTCCTTCCCATCACTATTGGTTCCCTGTACATTTTCCTTTGTTTCTCTTAGCATAGCCTTCATTTTTTCATCTAATTTGTGACCAAATTCAACCAATTCTGTGAGCTTCCTGATTACCAGGGTTTTGAACTGTGTGTCTGACAGGTTGGCTATCTCTTTGTCGCTTAGTTGTATTTTTTCTAGTGCTTTGATCTGTTCTTTCATTTGGGCCATTTTTTTTGTCTTGGTGTGCCTGTTGCATAAAGGGGCAGAGCATTAGGTATTCACCAGGGCAGGGTAATGCTGCTAGCTGCGGTGTGACACTATGTGGGGGAGGGGTCCGATAGGGAGCAATGGCGCTTGCTCCACTCTCTGCCAGCTCTCAGTCACTCCCTCTGCTACCCACAGTCAAATTGGACCCTTCTGGTGCTGCTTCCCGGGTGGTTTGTGTACGTTCTAGGACCCTGTGGGTCTCTCCAACAAACTCTCCTGTGAGGCTGGGAGTTTCTCCGACTGCTGCCTCAATCCCCCACAGGTGTTTTCAATCAGAGGTTTGAGGCTTTATTTCCCCTCGCTGGAATCCTGGGTTGTGTGGTCTGTGGCCAGGTCCACCAGCTGCTGCCTCACCGGCCAGCTGCAGCTTTGCTCACCCCGCTCCACAATCCGCCACCTCACTGGGTCCTCCAGCCACTGCCTTGCTGCAAGTCCTCTCCACCCCAGCTGCCCATCTCCGCCCCTCCTACCTGTCTGGATGAATGTTTCTTCTTTATCTCCTTGGTTGTCGGACTTCCATACAGTTGGATGTTCTCTCAGTTCTGGCTGTTTTTTTGTTTTTAAATTGTTGTTGTTCTTCTTTTGGTTGTATGAGGAGGCACAGTGTGTCTACCTATGCCTCCATCTTGGCCGGAAGTCAAATTGGTGAATTTTTGTGTAGCCATTTTAATATCGAAGATAAAAGAAAATAAGCAATATTTTCAATATATTATGCTTTATTATTTCAAGAAAGGTAAAAATGCAACTGAAATGCAAACAAACAAACAAAAAGATTTGTGCAGTGTACAGAGAAGGTGCTGTGATGGATTGAATGTGTCAAAAGTGGTTTGTGAAATTTCGTGCCAGAGATTTCTCACTGGACAATGCTCCATGGTTGGGTAGACCCATTGAAATTGATAGTGATCAAATCAAGACATTAATTGAGAACAAGCAATGTTATGCCATGTGGGAGATGGCCAACATAGTCAAAATATATAAATCAATAAAGTTATTGGTAAAAATGAAAAATGTGTCTTTTATTTTATGAAAAAACACACAGACTTTTTGGCAAAATATACACACACATATCTTTTGAAATAATTTTCATATACACATCCAAATATACATATAGAAATTACTTCAAAATATACCCCCAAAATTTAGTAGTGGACATTTGTATCAGGGGAAGCGTATGACACCATGTGGATGAATCAGTTGTAGGATGAAAACTTTTCACTGAATACCTTTTCACATTTTTAGTTTTTGTGTTTATGAATATATTAACTAATCTAAAGTTAATTGCTTAAAACTATTTATAAAACACACTTGAACAATTCATGAGCCTATTGTGTTCTCAGCCACTGCAGCGCCGCTGTTGCTCTCTAACACCAGTACCGCCTCCAGCTCTCCGCACTCCAGCCCAAGGAGAAGGGAGATAGGTAAAGAGGTCTCTATACGAAGGCTCCTACAACGCAGACTGCCCACAAAACCAAGGGTGATAAAGTACCAAGGAATCAACTGGCTACCAAAGCTGCTTAAAAGGATGCGTCCTTTACTGGAAGAGTGAAGAAACCTATCATTAAAGGCCTGGTACCATGGCACTTTGTGAAATTAGACATTATCCCAGCAAACTTCTGATTTACAAACTCCCCTTCCAAGACCCAGTGTGAGAAATTGCTCAGGACTTCAAACAGATCTGCACCTCCAGGGTCCAGCTATTGGTGCTTTGCAGGAGGCAAGTGAGGCTGTCTGGTTGGCCCTTTTGAAGACCCCAACCTGTGTGCTATCCACACCAAACGTGTAATAATTATGCCAAAAGACATCCAGCTAACATGCCACATGCATGGAGAACATGCTTAAGCATACACTATGATGGGGCCTTGGCTGCTGTGGATTGAGTGTTAGCCTGTCAAGTGAAGGGTCACCAGTTCAATTCCTGGTCAGGGCACATGCCTGGGTTGTGGACCAGGTCCCCAGTTGGGGGGTGTGCACAGTACCTCTCACACATCGATGTTTTTCTCCCTCCCTTCCCTTCTCTCTAAAAAACAAATTAAAAATCTTTAAAAGAATACACTATGATGGGAAACATTTCATTCTTTAAAAAAAATTTCCCTTCTTTCTGTTATTGGTAGTACTGAATGTTAGTTTTTTTTTTTCATTGAAGTCAAAAGGTACCCAAGTATATGATTGCAAGTGGAAAATAGGAGATAGAAATCATATATTGGCCGTTTTTCCATTTTCATTTGTGTGTGATTTTTTTACATATAAATGCGGGGACATAAAGCATTAATGCAAGTCAAAGTGTTCAGTGAACAAGTTTCAGCAGTTCAACTTTGTATCCATGTAAATAAACCTGCTCAATTTTTCTGGACAATGCCAGCATTTGGATTTTTAAAAAACAAGTAAATTTCTTACTGATGGCAACTAAGTGGTGTTTGTAGCACTGTTACCACACAGCAGATCCCATCCACTCACTGTGCTTGCTGTTCTCGCTGTCCATGTGCGCGCGCGACCGCACAGTTTGCGAGGTCGTAGGTCTTCTGTGCCCTTCCTGTAAGTTTGCTAGTAAAATACATGAAACTATTCATGAGCCAAAGAATAAAATATAATGGGGAATTAGAATATATTTAGAACTGAATGACAGTAAAACCCATAAATTTTGAAACTTGTAGAAAGTGCCTGAAACAGTGTCAAGAGGAACATTATTCGTTTTAAATGCATTTGAGGCAGAAAATAGATTGAGGTTAAATTGGCAAGAATCCCCTTCTAAAGATTAAAAATATAATAATAGTGCAAATTTAAGGGAACATTTTAATTGTTTCTACTCCTGACTAATGAAGTTAATTTGAACAAATCTACTGTTTCAATTCAAATACTGAATAAAATATTATTTTTAAAAGCTTTTAAGTGTATTGCTGGGCTGGCATAAAATAAATATCTAAACTCCTACTTTGAATTGCAAGGGGAATTCTGGCAGTCCCATGCTCCAGCGTTCACTGTGAGTTTTTCTGACCAACCCTGGGGCCTCCAGCATTTTGATGGCTACATGGATCCTCCTAAGTAGAGAATGTAATGGGAGATGGCTACTGAGAGTAGAACCCGAAGGATGGCACCCCAGTGTAAAAATAAATATAAATCCTGTGAGAAAAAAAAAAAAACAGGTGACAAGGAAACATACCTGGCTTGACCTTAGTATTGGAGAAAATGAGGAGAAAAATCTCCCGGGATAATTTACAACAATACGCCATGTGTGGTAGCCAGCATCTACGTTGGTTCCAGTGATCTCTGCCTTCTGGCAGCCACACTCGTGTATGTAGTCACCTCCTACACTGAATAGGTCTTACTTACATAGCTAAAAGGGTGTTGTAGAAGTGACTATGGGTGAGTTCTGAGGTTAGGTCACGTGAGATATTGAGGCTTCTGGGTTTCTCTCTCTTGGAACACTCACGCTGGGAGGGATCAGCTGCCGTGTCACGGAGCTGATCGTCATCAAGCAAACTGTAAAATGGAGAAGCAAGGAACTAAGGCCACTTCCTAGCAACCAGACTGGCTTGAGAGGCCTGTGAGTGAGCCACCTGGAAAGTGTGTCCTTCAGTCCCAGTGAAGGCAAGCCTTTAGGTAACTGCTGTCCCTGGAGGCTAAAAAGCTTAACTACAGCCTCAGGTGAGACCCTGAGCTAGAACCATCTAGCTAAGCTACTCCCAGGTTATAAAGATCAGGTAAAGATAGTAAGTGGTTATTGTTTTAAGCAGCTAAGTTATATAATTTGTTATGCAATAGATAACTAATATACCAGTTGTCAAAAAGGTTTTTGGTCTGAATTTCTGTTGCCTGTGTGGTCTGAAAAATTCAAGTAAAAATTCGACAAGTGGGAGAAATAAATACATATTTTCTTAGGAAGTGCTCATTTTCAACCCAGGCTTCAAAGAGTTACTGAAGATAAATTTTAAAAAATATAATAGCTCACATTAAAAAATCAGAAAACATGTACATGCACAAAACCCCATGAGTGAGAGCCAGAGAAAAAATAGACAGCAGAAGCAGAAATGCAGACTCCATATATTGAATTTTTATCAGTCATAAAATCTAAAATGATTATGTTTAGTATGCTTCCAGAAATAAAAGCAGGAAAAGAAAGTATGCGTAGGAAATAAGAAACTATAATGAACAACCAAGCAGATTTTTAAAAAGTAGAATTATAAATAAAAAAATAGGATAAATAGTCAAGGGACTGATTAAATAGCAGGTTAGACAACTGAAAAGAGAACCAATGTACTGAAAAAAAGATGAAAACCATTTATCTGGAACACTGTCCATGGATTCAAAGATGGAAAAGTATGAAAGGTTAAGAGACATGGAGGACCAACGGAAAAACAGTGACACGTATCTCAGTGGAATTCCACATGGAGAAAATGGAGAGATGGCATGGAGAAATATTTAAAGATGAAAAATGACTGGGAATTTTCCAGGGTTGCTGAGAGATATGAATCCTCAGTTCTAGAAATCCCAACAAAATTCTGGAAGAGTAAACAAAAAGAAATTCAAAAGAAACATATCAAAACTTAACTGCAAATTAGAAAAGAATTACAATCTTAAAAAAGCAGAGAATTTCAAAGAAAGTATAATAAAGATAACAGTAAAAGTAAAAACAGAAATTAATAAAAAAAGAAAAGAAATGACACCCTAGAGCGATCCATAAAAACAAAGCAGGTGGCTGTGGCTGGTGTAGCTCAGCGGACTGGGCACAAGCCTGCCAACCAAAGGGCCACTGGTTTGATGCCTAGTGAGAGCATATGCCTGGGTTGCAGGCCAGGTCCCCAGTAGGGGGCGTGCCAGAGGCAACCACACATTGATGTTTCTTTCCTCTTTCTCCCTCCCTCTGTCTATAAAAATAATTAAAATCTTTTAAAAAATAAAAAAAATAAAGCGGGTGATTAGATAGACAAACATAACAAAATCATTAATATATAAATATTTAATAAATATTAAATTTACACATGAATAATATCAATAATGAAAAAGGGCATAATTTATTTTACTAGGAGTCTTTAGGATATATTTGGCTTTGTGTAACAGAAGACTTGATTAACAGTTGTTTCAGCAATAAGACATTTAATTAAAACATAGAATGGACTTTGGGAAAACAAAAATGTTCTCTCCATAAGCTTGTCACTAATCATTTTTTGTACAAACTTTTTTTGAAGTAAAACATTCATACACAAAAGTACGTGAATCAAGTGCACTGCTCAGTGTGCTTCCACACAGTGAATACCTCCAAGTGAGCAGCACCCAGATCGAGATACAGAGCATTTGCATACAACAGAACTTGCGGCAGTAATAATTTAAAGCTTAATCCTCACTGATGTTTGTAGCTTTAGTGGGCTGGCTTGTATTTTATCAGCACAAAGATTTTTCTGTCCACCATTTCCTTAAGGAACTACGTATTGAAATGTTTTCTCCCAGAGTTTATTCTTACCTCAGCCAAACCTGCCCATTAAATCCACTAGCTCTACCAATTCTGCCAAGATTTTCAAGAGGTCAACACCTGTGGTCTGAGACCAATGCCACAGTTAAAGGTTCAGGCTGCAGCGGTAGTGTACACCCTGAGGCCGCCGGAGAGAGGCCTCTGCAGTGACTCAGTTGAGGGGTGTATTGTTGCTAAAGACTACATCTTTGCTTAAGGCCCAACATGTGCAGCTTTGCTTTGTAGTAGTGCAAATATCCTAACATAAACGGTAGTCATCTGCCAAGGTCAAAATATGAAGTGGCTTAAGACTTAAAGCCTCTTGCAGAAGTTAGAAGCTATCCACACAACTGCAAAAACCCACCTGGCTTGATGCAACCTCTTAAATTGCTGAAATCAAAACATGCTAAATATACACCAAAGTGTAAAACTCAAAGCTACATACCCTACCTCACCAAAAGCCTCTTTGTGCATATATTTTGTCTTTCAGAATTTAATTCCTTATTTATTTACCAGTATTCAGAATGCAATGTTAGGGTCTTGCAGGTTTACACCTACAAATTGTAGGTCTCTTTTTAAAAACTGACTGTATTGGGGCAATGTTGTTTAATAAAATTATATAGGTTTCAGGAGTACAATTCTATAATGCGTCATCTCTGTACCCCAAGTCAAGTCTTTCCATCACCATTTATTCCCCCTTCACCCTCTACCACCTCTTTCCCTCTGGTAATCACCACACTGTTGTCTGTGTCTAAGACTTTTTTTTTTTGCTTAATCCCTTGACCTTTTTCACTCAGTCCCCCAACACCCCTGCCCTCTGATAGCTGTCAGTCTGTTCTCAATATCTATGAGTCTGTTTCCGTTTTGTTTGTTAGTTTATTTTATTAGATTCCACATATAAGTGATGTCATATGGTACTTCTCTTTGGCTTATGTCACTTAGCATAAGGACCTCTCCAGGCCCATCCATGCTGTCCCAAAAGGTAAGTGTTCCTTGTTTTTTTATGGTCAAGTGATATTCCATTGTGTGAATGTACCAGAGCTTTTTTATATACTCATCTACTGATGGGCACTTGGGCCATTTCCAAATGTTAGCTATTGTAAATACTGCTGCAATAAACATGGGGGTGCATGTATTCTTTCAAATTAGTGTTTCAGATTTCTTCTGATATATTCCCAGAAGTGGAATTGCTGGGTCATAAAGAAGTTCCATTTTTAATTTTCTGAGGTAACCACCTACTGCTTTCCAGAGTGTCTGTACCAATCTGTATTCCTGCCAGCAGTGTACAAGGGTTCCCTTTCCCCCACATCCTTGCCAACATTTGCTGTTTGTTGATTTATCGATGATAGTCATTCTGACAGGTGTGAGGTGATATCTCATTTAGTGATGTTAAGCATCATTTCATAAGTCTATTGGCCATTTGCATGGGTAGGCCTCTTTACTACACAGGTGAGACCTGCCTCTGTATATCTTACAGCATGGACGATAACAGTCAGAAGATTCTACCCTTTGTAGGTAAGTCAGTTTTCTAGATGAAGAGATTAAACTAGTCCTGCTCATTTTCTTAAACTCATCACTCAGGTAATCTCCTGGGAAGCCAAGAGATAAGGAGTAGAAAAAACCCAGGAAAGCTATCCTAATGAAGCTCTCCTTACCTGGAGGAAACACTAAGTGATGGACAAATGCACTCTTTCCCAACCCATTGGTTCAAAGTATCAGAAAACAATGCATTGGAAGCTAAGATTTCATTTAAGTATGTCAACACTTTCCTAAGATAAGATATACCAGACCCAGGACAGAGGGTGAGGATTTATGCACACAACCTACCAAACAGTGAAAGCTTTGACAAGGTGCTCAGACAGTCTAAAAGTGAGCATAAAAGGAACCAAGGAAAATACACACCTCCTACTCAGTCTGATAAAAATTAGTCTTTGTTAGTATAATAAAGATTTTAACCTGTAAATGTTAAATGATTCTTTTAAAAAACATTTCTTTATTCTTAGAGAGAAGGGAAGGGAGGGAGAAAGAGAGAAAGAGAGAGAGAGAGAGAGAGAGAGAGAGAGAGAGAGAGACATTGATGTGAGACACACACAAACATTGATTGGTTGCCTCTCACATGTGCCTCCCAAAACCCAGGCATGTGCCCTGACTCAGAATCTAACTGGTGACCATTTGCTTTTCAAGGTGATGCCCAACCAACTGAGCCACACCAGTCTGGGCATAAATAATTCTTTAAATAATTTCTCAACTAAGATAGAAGAAGTCATGTCCTCTATAAAAAAGGAGCAAAAAGTCATAAACCAAGAACAAAGGAAATGGAAAGATAGCAGGATAAAACACAAAGACCACAAGAGAGAAATAAAGGTAGTTAGGTAAAATATGGGAGAACTTTAAGGAAAGCAAAACAGCAATCAACAAAAAGATACATAGAATGGACATTACAGACAATGTAATAAATATGTAGAGAACAAATATGAAAGAGCTCCTAAAATGTGGAGGAAAAGGAGAAAAGATTAAATAATAAAAGAAAAGGTGACAGTAATAGATGACAGAAAACAGATTTAACTCAATAATTACTGCTGTTCCTAAGGGAGGAAAAATGAAAACAAAACTTAGAGTTTTGGGGGCTGGAAAACCCCCCCTCTAAGGATGAAGACTAAAGGGAATCACCATATTGAGTAAAAATTAACTAACAGACCTACATAGACATAACCTGGCAACTTTACTTAATTACAAAAATATGGGAAAATGTTATAACCTAAATAAAACAAAGAGCTTACTTCTAAAGGAAAAAAAATTGTGGGTGATTTTAATCTTTTCTGGAATACTACATATAAGAAGTCAATAGAACATCAGATACAACATTTTTAAGGAAAAATTATGTGACATAGCCATAAGTTGGCAAAAGGCAGGTACTAAAATAAACATTTTCAAAGAGCAGTCCATTGACCTCTTGAGGTCTTTGAAATCTTTTTTCAGGGGGTTTACCAGGTCAAAGCTGTTTTTATAATAATACTAAGATATCATTTGCCTTTTCATTCTGTTGATATTTGCATTGCTGATAAAAGAGCAATAGTGGGTAAGCCCTAACCAGTGTGGCTCAGTTGGCTGGGCGTCGTCCCACAGAGCCAAAGGTCACCAGTTTGATTCCCTATAAGGGTGAATTGCCTGGGTTGCAGGTCATTCCCCAGTCAGGGCAGGTACAGGAGGCAACCACTCAATGTTTCTATCTCATGTTGATGTTTCTCTCCCTCTCTTTCTCTCTCCCTTCCCTTCTCTCTGAAAATAAATAAAATGTAAGAAAAAAAAAAACAGTGGGTAAAACTGCTGGCAGCTTATCACAAATTAATGCCAAGGTACCAACTGTACTAGTAGTTATAATCTTCATCACCACACACTTGCATGGGGATAAAAAAAATAGTACCCTTGAGGAAAAATGTATATATATAAATTTTACTAAATCCAAAGTGCAGATTTAAAAATATTATATGTGGCAAATAGGTTACCTTACAAAGGGTAACAAAAAGGGAACCAAGAAAAAAGTGGTTGATCCGTTTTCTAAGAAAGATTGGGATGATGTGAAAGCACCAGCTATTTTCAATATAAAAAATACTGAAAAAACTGGTCATGAGAACGCAAGGAACCAAAATCACATCCGATGGTTTCAGGAGTCGTGCTTTTGAAGTGAACCTAGCTGATCTGCATGCAGAATGATGAAGTTGCATTTAGGAAATTCAAGCTGATTATTGAGGATGTTCAGGGCCATAACTAAGTTCCATGGCATGGATCTTACCTGTGACAAATTGTGCTCCACCGTACAGAATGGTGATCCATCACTGACTGAAGCTCGTGTTGATGTCAAGACTACTGATGGTAATTTGCTTCATCCATTCTGTGTTAGTTTTTACTGAAATCTGCAACAATCAGATTTGGAAAACCTCTTAATGCTCAGCATCAACAATTCTGCCAAATCCAGAAGAAGATGATAAAAATCATGACTTGAAAGAAGTGGTCAACAAATTAATTCCAGATGGCACTGGAAAATACATAGAGAAGGCTTGCCAATCTATTTGCTCAATGATGTCTTTGTTAGGAAATACAAATGCTTAAACTGCCCATATTAAATTGGGAAAACTTATGGGGCTTCATGGTAAAGGTAGCAGTTCTGGAAAAGCTACTGGGAATGAGACAAGTGTTAAAGTTTAATGAACCGATGGATATGAATCCCCAGTGTAAGAATCATTGTTTAAAAGTCAGACTTTTAATGGTGACAGATTTTTTAAAATATCTTATTTGTGATTTAAAAAAGCAGCAGCAGCAGCAACAACAACAACAACAAAACCAAAATGCATCTCTTCTGCGTATCCTGGTTGTCTCAAGGAAAAGCACTTGTGTGACTGAGTCACAAAATGAACTAGTTTCTTTTTGCATGAAATTATTTTTACTTGAAAGAACTACTGACAGACAAACCATTGTTGTTGAGACTTGGGCACTGGAAAGAATTTTCTTCAAAATGAACAAAGTGAGACTATCACTTCAGAGAAAAGAACTGATAGTATTTGTTCTCAGTTAAAAAAACTTGAGATTTCAAGTGAAAATTAAAATATTAGATAAATTGCATCTGCTACCCTGAGCTCAGATCCCTATACTTAGTTTTCTGGTGATACCAGCAGTAAAGCAAATGAAAGTACTTTTACATACTGTTTAATGAAATATATTCATATTTGGAAGATATGTATGTCTCAGTGAACCAATAATTTTAAATGACCAAATGAATGTTGATGCAAAATTATGCACAGGTAAAAATTTCAATCAAAGTGAAAGACAGGTCAATGGAGTTTAATTGAACAGAGTTAAGAACAGTTTGTTGATGTGGTTTTAGATTCTACATTGCAACTAACCTTTAGGAAACTCCTACTTGTTGAATTTTGGTATGGTGACAAAGAAGAATATATAGAATCGTCTAAAAAGATTATTATAAAATACTTCTCTTTTCCAATCTGGGAAGCCAAATTTTCTTTATATGTTTCAACTGAGTTGGTATATTATAATGGATTGTTTCAGAAGGCTCTCTGCTTCTCATGTGCTGCGTCTTCCAGTGCAGCGCCAGCCTCAACCCTGAGACACAGTGGTGAAGGTCAGAGTGAATGGATTTGGCTGTCTTGGGTGTGTGGTCACCAGGGTTGTTTTTAACTCTGGCAAAATGTTATTGTTGCCTTCAAGGATCCCTTCATTGACCTCAATTACATGGTCTACATGTTCCAGTATGATTATACCCATGGCAAGTTCAAAGGCACTGCACAGTCAAGGCTGATAATGGGAAGCTTTTCATCAATGGAAAGTCCACCTCCATCTTCCAGAAGCAAGTTCTTGCCAACATCAAATTGGGTGATGCTGGTGCTGAGTATGTTGTGGAGTCCACTGGTGTCTTAACCACCGTGGAGAAGACTGGGGCTCACTTGAAAGGTGGAGCCAAGAGGGTCATCATTTCTGCCCTCGTGTTTGTAATGAGTGTCAATCATGAGAAGTATGACAACTCCCTCAATATTGTCAGCAATGTCTCCTGCACCACCAACTGCTTGGCCCCCTGACCAAGGTCAATCCATGACAAATTTAGCATCATGGAGGGACTCATTGCCACTGTTCATCACTTACACCCAGAAAACCATGGATGGCCCCTCTGGGAAGCTGTGGTGTGATGGCCAAGGGGCTGCCCAGAACGCCATCCCTGCTTCTAGAGGTGCTGCCAAGGCTGTGGGCAAAGTCATCCCTGAGCTGAATGAGAAGCTCACTGGCATGGCCTTCGGTGTCCCCAACCCCAATGTGTCAGCTATGGGTCTGGCCTGCTGCCTTGTACTTGATGCCAAATACAATGACATCAAGAAGGTCATACCCTTGAAGTTTGTTCAGTTGGCTGGAGCTTTGCCTTATGCATCAAAATGTTGTGGGTTTGACCCCCAGTCAGGGCATATATGGAAGGCAACCAATCAATGTTTCTGTCTCACATTGATGTTTCTCTCTCTCCCTCTCTCTCTGGAATCAATAAAATATACCCTTGGATGAGGATTAAAAAAAAAAAAAGAAAGTGGTGAAGCAGCATCAGAGGGCCCCCTCAAGGGCATCCTGGGCTATACTGAGGACCAGGTCGTCTCTTGTTACTTTACCAGTGACACCTACTCCTCTACCTTCAATGTTGAGGCTGGCATCACCTTCAATAGCCACTCTGTTAAGCTCATTTTCTGGTATGACTATAAATTTGGTTACAGCAGCAGGGTGGTGGGTGGTAAAACTTATGATCCACGCGGCCACCAAGGAGTAAGAACTCCCTTGACCACCAGTTCCAGTGAGAGGAAGAGAGGACGTCAGCTGCTACGGAGTCCTTGCCCCAAAGGGTTCCCCCAACACACCGAGAATCTCCTGAGCTCCAAAATTTTCACACCAGACCCCCTGAAGAAAGGGATGGGCTTAGGGAGCCCTGCCTTGTCATGCACCATTAATAAATTCACTGTACCCAGCGAAAAAGAAAAATGAAAAAATGTATAGACTATTGTCTATTAATACAGACATTAAACAGAGAAGCAAAGCAGTGTTTTATATACAACCAAAATAATCTTCCTGGGTGAAGAAAAACAGGAAAGAATTCTCAGATTTGTAAGGGCTCCATCAGTCAAAAACCTACTTGCCCTTTTTAAAAGAAATTATTTGAAGGCTTACTGCTGCCATTCAAGATATGAATTATGATGTAAAAAATAATACAAGTGGAGCAATTTCAAAATGGAGTCAGAGCTGCCATCCAGAGGAACTGCCTTGATCACCTAACTCTTCAAACCTCTGGAATGTTAGAATTGGGAAAGAAAACCTTTGGACTGGGTCTAAACTAGCACTGTATTCTAAACAACTGTTTGAAAAGTTAGCAAGAAAGCAGATGACTCTTGAACTGAAAATGAAAGACATTCCTTAAAATTAGCATCACTATGTTAGATGATCAGCATCTATAGAAACGTCTTCCTTCTATTCGTGTGATTGTTCCCCTTCGCATTCTCAGGAATACTCCTTGACTTCACACCCTAATCAGAATGCTATTTGGATTTCTGCCTAAATAGCTATGTTTTTAGACATTAAATAAATGCTTGTTGCCTCTCAATTTAGCCTTTTATTTTCTGGTGTCTGAAGTGGGATCTAAAGTGTCCTTACCTTTGTGTCTTGGTGTTCAGTGAAACTGGTATGGCACCTACAGAGACTCTTCTGTGCTCACCATTTCCATGGACCACCACCTCGCCTTCTCTGGTTTAGACCACACTCCTTTTGAAATTGGTGCCTTTGTTTGAGATCAGTAGGGATCTTCCCTGGGAGCAGGGTGGGAGGCAACTGCTGTGGAGACAATTGTCCCAGTTCCAGCATGTGGCTTCTGCCACAGGAGTTGCTACAGCATGAGAAATTTTCCCCTCAGGAGTAAACCTTCATTTGTGGAAGGTTTCCTGGGAGCTAGGCAAGAAGGAGAAACTTTTTCTCTCAGAAGGAGATATTTTTTACTTATGGAAGGTTTCCTGGGAGGTGAGCAACTCAGGGCTTGCTACTGCATAAGAAAGAATTTATCTTTTTTCCTCAGGAGGGGCTTTTTGGACTCATTAGAAATGTCCTGGGGGTTGAGCAGCTTTCAATGATTTTTTCCCTGGTGGGTGAGTACTCATTTTTTTTTGTTTGCTTTTTCCCCTTTCCTTGTCTCCTTCTGTGTACTGCTGTCATCAGATAGAGGTTTCATAGGGGAAGACACAGGCATAAATCCTGTAAACCTGTTGTCCAGGCTGGCCCCCTTAAACAGACAAGCTTGAGGATCTCTTAGTACCAGCTTCTGTTTAGACAAACTTTGCTGTGGGTCCTTATAAAAAACCAGATGAGGTTTTCCTTCTGTCTTGTTCTATGTCCTGAAAGCTTGGCTTTGTGACCAGAAAAATATTACTCCCTGGTCTCCATCATCTGGAAGGGGCACTTACTGGGGTGTATCTGGTGGGCAGTCAAATAGACTGGAATTTTGGCAGCTGTATCCAATGGTACAGAAGCACAGGAATTGATGACTGGTTAGCTATAGCTAGTCAACTGACATCTTTTGGTCTTTCTGTCTGACTGTGCCACTTCTCAGCTGAATCTGTCATGAGGGGTCCCGGTCCATAAGAGCCTTTGTTGTCTTAACCATCACTGTTTTACTGTAGCAAGGAAGAGTTTTACTGTCTTCGACTATTTCAGCAATGAGTTTTCTGGATTTCATTCTTAGTCTTTGGTTAAGTATAAGAGACTTATTGGTTTTAGCTGTTGAGATTAATAGATTCTACTGTCAATGGCCATACAACAGATGCTTTGAATTGGAAAAACTTCTAAATTGGATTCTGTTTTTTTTTGTTAGCTTGTTTGTTTTAGGGAGCTCTCATCATAGTATTAGTGTAGGAAGCTAGGAGTTAACAAAAGAGAAGGAAGGTAGACTTGCTGAGCCTGATTGAGTCTGGAAGTTATAATTAATCAGGCTTAGGTCTTCAAGTTACATCTTCAGACACCCCAGGGAATAGCTGCATCCCCACCAAGAAGATTAACATCCCTCTACCCCCACTCTGTGTAGGGAGGAAGGACTGGCTTTCCAATCTCCCCAGGACCACTGGTCCATTCCCCACAGATTACTGGTGGGGAGGAAGAACCAGTAAGAGGCAAATTCCCCTGCTGGGCACACGCACAGTAAGAGCCAAAATGGCGCAGGGGGAGGTCCTTCTACTTAGAGGCCTGTGAATTAGGAGCTGTGATGGTAACCATAAAGGGGAAGTGTCTAATCTGGGGAAAGAATTGGATTAGATAAGGGACATGGAAACCTGAAAGGTCTAGGAAAAGGATTGGATGGGGGAATATCCAGAACAAGCAGCACCAAGGTTTAGAAAAGAGATAGGTTTAAAAAGAGAGCCTCTCTCTCCCAAGCCTGACATAATGTAATCAAAGTTTAACAAAGGTCCATCTCAGTAGCATGTGTTCTTTTGTTCGCTGGCCTATTCATTGATGTGTTCACTCACTCCATTCTCTCTGTAAGGTGATTTTAGTTGGGAAAAGCCAGAAGTCACAGGGTGCCAAATCTGGGCTATGGGGGGTCTGAGTCACCTGGGTGATTTGATGTTTTGCCAAAAAAAACTCTGCATGAGATGTGAGGCATGAGCAGACGCATTGTTCTGATGAAGCTGCCAATCAGCGGTTGCCCGTAGCTGTGGCCTTCTGAATCATTGAAATAGTTTCCACAGAAGAATGTTCAAGCTTAACGCAAATTCGAGGCAGATTCATTCCTCTATTCGCTCAGTCATTTTGAATACAACAGCCACACAGTACATATGCTCACTCAACAGTGTCTACCGCCCCTGCTGACTAGTACAGTGAAGTCATCATTGTTCATGCATGTGCCTTCCAGTCCACTCTCCTTGGCTGCCAGGTTACATTGATGTCAGGCAAATCATTCTTATTATATTAAGAATGGCTGAATGTTTTCCCAGACAGACCCTGTAGATTCTATATTGTAATGTCGTCTTATACAAAAAGAAAAAAATCAACTACATTTTAAATTTGATTGTTTTAAAGTGTATGTATCTTTAGTGACATTTACATTTTGAAATAAAATTTATGATTCACTTAAAAAAGTAATAACTTCAATGATGGCTGACTTGGTCTAACATCTCTTGAAGTTTTAGTGGGTAACCCAAATGTAATTATTGAGAACAAGTGAAATAGATGTATGTGGGATAGAAAGGTTTTTAGGTGAACCTTTTTAACACTAATTATATATGCTATGGTATATGCCCTTATAATAGTTCCCTAAAATCTTTGGTAAATGGAAACTTTAAAGTTTTTCTAGCTAATTTGAATGATGAAAATTTACTGAATATTTAGATAATTTCCAAATAAAATAAAACACGAGAATATTAATTACTAAGTAAGGCTAAGTTTACCTACTTTTGGTTTCTTATTACAGAGAGACTAAAAGATAAGTTTTAAAAGTGTTTGCATTTTATTGAGGAAGCATATGTTTCTAAAAATTATAAAATACATTTGGTAAAATATACCTTTTGTAGAATTATTTATCTTTTTATCCCTACACGATCCCTCCAGAAATTCTCAGTTGATATTTTAATTTTCATGGCTGTGTAATTATCTCCATAAATTTATTAAGAATCTGTTCTCCATATAAGAAGACAGAATTGGAAACATTGTTATATTTCCAAGGCTTTGACCAGAATTTCACTTTGAGAAAGACATGCATATTCTCACATATAACCAGACAGCTTTAAGGAACAAATATAGACTTACGGAAGCCTCCCTGGGAAAATCAACCTTGTACTTTGCTTACAGAGTTCCCAGCAGCCTTATGTCAAACTATACATTTAGTTTTCTCTGCTTTTACTATCCCATTACTTAGTGGAGACTAAGTAATTAAACACCACAATTTACAATGAAGTGATTGTGTATACTGGAAAAGATAAACCTTCAGAAGGACTCTTTATAACCAAGGTGGAAAGGACCATACCAGGTAGTACTGTCAACTAAACCGTGTGTGGCAACAGAGGATCTGAAAAGAAAAATCGCTAGGATGTGAAGCAGATGGCATCTCTCGTAGACAGCAAACCCAAGATTTCAGACCAGGCCTGAATAATCTACACCTTCATTTTTCCTTTTACCTTACTTTAGTTCCTTCCTATCTCACAAATAATATGATAGGCCAAGCACTCACTATAATATTGTTTTCTTTTTCCCCTTAAATTTCTGGAAAGATAACTCAGCACTGGACATCACTTTTAAACCTGCTTCAGAAGTCAAAACATGCAACTAATACACATATGCCAAACAACTGTTTGCAAAGATGACAAGAGAAAAGACATATGACTTCCAAACTGCCAATTAAAAACGTTCTTTAGAATTAGAATTACTATGTTAACTTATCTGCACCTGTAGAAATTCCTCCTTCTAGTCATGTAGTTGTTCTTCACTTTCTCATAAATAGCTCTTGACTTTACCTCCTGACTGGAAAACTATTGGGATTTCTGCCTGAATCAGTGCTTCCCAAATAGCTATTCTTTTGGATCTCAGATAAGTGCTTCTTGCCTGTCACTTTGGCCTTTCATTTTTAGGTTAATGATGACTACAAGAATGGAGAAATTCAGTGATTAAAGGATTGTTTTGTAATTTATAAATTGCCTCCAAATTCCCTGTACTATAGTTGGAAAAGGAGGAGTTCCTCAAGCTGGGAAGGGATTTTGGACAGACGAAAACTAGGAGTCAACACATCACTCTGTTAAGTCCTTCTGTTTAGAATATGCTCATCTGAATCTTATTTACATTTCAAGATAAAGTTCAGATCCCACATAGAACCATAGAATTTCAGTACTGGGAACGAGCAGGAGACGGGGAAATAATTTATATTGAGATCTATTATTATGTACCTGTTTGGGTGTTTGAAATTCATTCACATTTAAATCTTACGGAAAACCAGAAGAATTGGTTTGTTATCACCATTTTATAGTCAGGGAAATTGAAGTTCAGAGAGGTTAAACAACTTATCCATTGTCATCATACTAGCTAGAGTTGGAATGAAGGCTCAAACCCAAATCTTTTCCACTTTGAAGTCCATGCACTTTGCATTTCACTATGTTACGATAAAGTACACCCAATCTTAGCCCCGCTCAATCTTATGC
This sequence comes from Desmodus rotundus, assembly GCF_022682495.2. Classification (NCBI taxonomy): domain Eukaryota; kingdom Metazoa; phylum Chordata; class Mammalia; order Chiroptera; family Phyllostomidae; genus Desmodus; species Desmodus rotundus. The sequence continues at coordinate 73,973,322 of NC_071398.1, forward strand.
TTAAATACTCATTAAGACACCACCATGAGCCCCGGCCTGTGGGGGTGGGGTACTCAGTTGCTTGGAGTGTCATCCCATGCACCAAAAGTTTGTGAGTTTGATCCCTGGTCAGGGCACATACTTAGGTTGCAGGCTCAAGTAAAGTTGAGATGAGAATTGTGGACAGTTTTCAGAAGTAGGAAAAGACAAAGAATTATTCTGTAAAGCCTCCAGAAAGAAAGGTATCTTTGTTGACACCTTGATTTTAGCCCAGTGACACCTGTATTGGACTTCTAACCTACAAACCCATAAAGAAATGTAGACAAGAGGAGACAAACCAAGGTGGGCCAGACTGCACAATGATTAGAAGAGGTCCGGTGCAAATTCTATCTACATCATGCTCTGTTCATCCGAAGTGCAGTCTGGAGCTTCATTAAATTCTGGAAGGGGAGAGTGACATGGTGAAAACTGTGTGAGAAGAAGACCAAGCTTCCATCACTACACACAGTGGTTCCGGATATGGACGCCTCGGAGCTGAATGAAGATGTGCAGCACATGTGAAGCCACTCCAGCCTCCCTCTCCCACTGCAGACAATCAGTCAGGACTCGGATTCCAAATGTAGCCTCGGACCCTTCTCTACACAGCGTTCTTGAACTTACTATTTGTTGATCAGAGCTGGTGAAAGAAATGAAACCTATTGCCACTTCAGACGTTTGTGCTAAAGAACATAACAGTTGTTAATGAGGCATCATTGGGTGAATATGTTTTGCAGGTCTTAGAGTCACTGATCATTTGGAACTTATTCAGTAGCAAGATCTCCATCAGGACCTTAGCAGAGTCTATCACCAGAAATACTTTAGAAGGGCATTTCTGATATGACATTGCTGTCTCTAAATATTTTACAACTTTGTAAACTTAGAAGATAAATTTACTACATCCTGTAGCTTTTGTTTTTCATAATTTATTTTTTCACAGTCATTAAAACATTCATTTGTTTTAAAAAATCACACAAACAAACATCACCATGAATAGTTATCAGCCCAAACCCATCTAGGGACAAAGAAGTCCACACATTTCAATGCAGTCCATTGTTTTATTTACTGCAGTAAGAAGTTTCTCTCAATATTAAGCTGACATAGTTCTTCTGAAACCCTTACCCATAAATCCTAATACCCTTAAATCATAATACCATTGGGTCTTTGCATAATGAGCTACTGGGAGAGACCACTAGTGGACATCTATTCTCTTTTCTTCTTACATGAAAGTAGAATTTCTACTTCAGCACAAAAGCAGATGTACCATGAAGGGTGATCAAAAGACGCTGGGAAACCTCAAAGCATAGTGTCCCCTGCTGATGGCTTAACCAGTCAGCTCATGGCATTCCTCTGGTCATGGAGGTTGCTTTGCAGTTAGCAGGCATCTCACCCATTTCAGACCAATGCGATGTTGGGTAGGTTTCTTGGGGTTGTTGTAAATGGAGATGGGATGGAAGAGTTCTCATTCTTAAGGTTTACTGGAAGCCAGCCTCCCTCTTTCTGGGCAATTTGATTTAAGTACATGAGGCCTCAAATTACTGCAGCAATTTGGCCATCATGAGAAAAGCTATGCTCTAGATGAAGTTAGCACAGCAAGATGCAGAGTGGAAATATGGGAAGACAGTGAAAAACTGAACTTGGGCAATCCTAAAGTCTGTGTGTTATACCTCTAGATCTTTAATTATGTGAGTGAATTTATCATTTAAGCCAGTTTGAGGTGTTTTCCATTTGTTTGCCTAAAAAACACATATATGGTGAAGGAAATGTATCCATAATACATAAACAACTCCTTAAATTCAGTAATAAAACAAACAAACTAATTTCAAAAACAGGCAAATGTTCCGGCCAAGACAGAAGCATAGGTAGGTACACTTTGCCTCCTTGCACCAAGAGAAGGACAACAAATTTAAAACAAAAAAATATGAATAGTAAAATGACAACAAACTCACAACTATCAACAAATGAACCTAAAAAACAAAAACAAAAACAAACTAAGCAAACAACTAAACAGGAACAGAATCACAGAAATGGAGACCACATGGGTGTTATCAGTGGGGAGAAGGTGGGGGGAAAATGGGGGAAAAGTTACAGGGAATAAGAAGCACAAATGGTAGGTACGAAATAGACAGGGGGAGGTTAATAATAGTATGGGAAATGGAGACGCCCAACAACTTATATGTACGACCCATGGACATGAACAAAGGTGGGGGAATGCTGGTGGGAGTGGTGGTGCAGGGTGAAGGGGAATAAAAGGGAGAAAAAAATGGTACAACTGTAATAGCATAGTCAATAACATATATATTTTTTAAAAAAAACATGGGCAAAAGATTTGAAGATATACCTCACCAAAGAAGAAATAGAAATGGCAAATAAACACACACACAAAAAGATCAACATAATTAGTTATTAGGAGCAAATTAAAGCCAGAATGAAAACTACTACACATCTATTAGAATGGCTAAAACTAAAAATCTGACAATACCAAGGGCTAACAAATATGCATAGCAACTGAAACTCACACAATGCTGGTGGGAATGCAAAAAGAACAGCCAATGTTTAGAACACAGTTTGACAGTTTCTTTTTTTCCCCTCCTTATCGAAGTCTGCATTTTTTTTTTTTAGCAGTTTTAGGTTCACGAATAGTTTCTTTTATTTGTTTGTTTGCTTATTTATTTTAAAAAACTATTCTTTTTTAAAAAAGATTTTATTTACTTTTTAGAGACAGGGCAATGGAGGCAGAAATAGAGGGAGAAAAACATCGATTGGTTGCCCCTTCCATACCCCTCAACTGAGGACCTGGCCCACAACCCAGGCATGTGCCCTGACCAGGAACTGAACCTGAACCAGTGACCTTTTGGTTCTCAGGCTGCTGCTCAACCCACTGATCCACACCAGCCAGGGTGACAGTTTTTTTTTTTAAAGTTAAACATAGTTACTGGATGATCCAGCAATCCCATTCCTCCATATTTATCTAAGAGAAATGAAAATTTTGTTCCCACAAAAACTTGTACATAAATGGTTATGGTGGCGTAATCACAAAAAGCTGCAAACAACCCAAATGTCCTTCAGCTGATGAAAGGCTAAACAAACTATGGTACATCCTGGAATGAAACGCACTAGTCAGCAATGAAAAGGAACAAGCAACAACGTGGACGAATCTCAAATGCATTTTGGAAAGTGAAAGAAGTCACACTCAAAAGGCTTCATAAATATGGTTCCACTTGTATGACGTTCTGAAAAAGACAAAATTATAGGGACAGAAGGAAGATCATCCATTGCCAGGGGCTAGGTGCTTGGGGGAGATTGCATACAAAAGGGCAGCATGAAGGAATCTGGGGGGAGGGTGGTTGAAATGGTTTTGTATCTTGTTTGTGGTGGTGTTTACATAATTGTATATATTTGCCAAAATGCATAGAACTGTACATACACAAAGAGTGAATTTTATTATATATAAAATTTTTAAGTGAATAATTTTTTAAAAATTCTGTATCTACAGTGGCTCTTAATCTATTGGATGAAGCAGAGTTTCAGTCTTCAAGGAACTTTTAGTGCAGGTGGTTAAACGAAGGTGACTGCTGTAAGAAACATTCTAATACAAGGTACACACACCTAAACATATAGCGAGGATAGAGAGACAAGTACAAACGCATGCAACTTCAAAAACTAACACATACTGGTACTGGAATAAATATAATGAGGTAAAGTTAGTGGGGAAAAGCTTCCTGGAAAGGATGAGCACAGGTTATAAAAACAAAATCTCACTAGGATCTGAAGGCACTCTGGAAGATAAAGATTTATAAAAGTACAGATTTCATAATTTTCTTGGTACCCCCTGCAAGGCCTATGACAATACTGTGCATATTGCTAGTATTTGGTTAATAATTTTCTGTTATTCTTGTTACTACATAGCATAAATATAATAAATTGTTCAAAGGAATGGAAAGGCATTCAAATCAAAGGGGGCTGTCCAGAAGTTTCTATCAGTTCCAGCCTGGCTCAGATCCCAAAGACTGTTCCCTTGCTATGAGCAGAGTTTAAGGGTCGCCACTTTGTAATGCCTTGATCCAGGTTAATCAAGGTCCTGTTTTAGCTATGGCTTGGTTTGCAGTTTAAGTAACTGGTATCAATCTTGTGCTCCTTGCTCTATACGAAGATGAAGGCTCCGATGAGCACAGGAACACAAGCTCCCAGCTGCACAGGTGGGCATGCTTCATGTGGCAGCCCCCTCCACTTGTCTTCCTCTCCCGCTTGACTGCTTGGCTCAATGTTCTGCAGAAACCAGCCTTGATGGTATCTTGTTTCCCAGATCTGCAAGGGCCCTCTCAGCTGCAGATTGGTGATGTGGCAATTAACCTTCAAAGTGGTCTGAACCAGGTAAGAGGCACAGAGCAGCAACCACCTCCGGAAAGTCAGCATCTTGCAAGCCCACTAGTACCTTAAAAATCCAGTGCTGCTGTGATTTGCCAGCAGAAGAAAACTGTTTAATTAACTGTCTTTACCCACCCTGCCAGGGCCCTTAAAACCCTGAATTTCTCCCCATCAAAAGGGTCCCTTCCCACAAGCTACAGGTGAGAGAGCATAAAGAAGTAATTTTATTCATATAAACCCTATAATTCCTCTCCTTTATGACACTTCCTAGCTGAACAATTCACCTGGATACCAAACTGTCAACTTTTTTTGTCAAGTTTTCCTTCATTCTCAACTCTAAAGCCTACTAATTTTTCATGAAAACATCTTACTCTTGCTTCACTGTTGTTTTGGTTTTGCATTTCTGTTACTGCACGTCGATCCTTCATAAGTACACCTATCTGCAGTTTTCATGCCATAGAAGGTAGGCTCTGGCTTTGATCTTTATAGTGGAGCCTAGCAATACATACTTTTTTCAATAATACATAGATGGGAAAACAACGGTCTAATGAGAAATATTCACAGTACCCAGGCTCCCCCTGTAGCAACGTCCCTTCCTGTGTATAAGGGAACAAAGGGATTCCATGAATCACCAAGAAGTTTAGGAACAGAAAGTCACCCATTCCTTTCCACAAGGTTTTTTGGGTATATTTATGTATTTTTAATGCAATAAATCAAAAGAACTACATTTATCTCCTTTCCCTACTTCACATGCTCAGAACTACAAGGGTTCCAAACAATTCATAGATGAGACACCAATTCACATACACTTATATTTATTCCGTATTTTAATTTAGTGCCAAAATACAGACCCTGCACCCTACAACCTCATCCACTGCCCCGTACACTCCTAGCACCTTTTCCTCCTCTCCTACTTTACTCATAAGGAGTAGGCAATGTCTAAGGTCCCTGCCTAACATTCACTCTTACTTTGTTCCAAAAGCACCTTGTCAATCTCATGTTCTAGGTGTGGCCAGATCTGGGAGATTATCTTCCAAAGGTAGAAAATACTGTGAAAGTTTGGGGAAATTTCCCTACCCGACCCACAGAAGTTTAAAGAGCCTACGGAGCAACCTGTGGGCTTTAAGTTCATGCACCCTGAACAAAGGCCCCACCCAGAAGGCTGTCTTCCCAGGGAGCTCAGTCGTAATCCATGGAATGGCTCCTCTGCCAGGGGAGACCAAGACTGTCAGGAAGTGGGAATTTTCTAACCAGGCTCTTCCTCGGGGCTGTGGGGGAAAGTCTCTGAGGAGGAGGCTCTGGGACTAAATAGGGGAACATGGAAAACAGCACCTGGGCTAGCTAGATGCAAAGAGAACAAGCAAGCCGTCCCTGGCAGGAGCTGGAAGGCCCTCTGCACAATGGGATGCATGAATTAACACCTAAATTTGGGAGATTGGTTCGTACCAACCTAACAAATCAAGGCAGGAAAGCAAGCCAGAGCTCAGGTGATGTGTTTAAAGTCTTGGGACAGGAAAGGCTGTGAGCCTGGTTTTATCATCCATGCTGTTGCAACATGCTTGAGACAAGGCACAGACAGTGAGCCTCTGGGCCTCCATTATCTTCCAGGACAGCAGCAACTTCCCAGGCAAAACAGATGTAGGACCTAAGCACTCTAGGTTTGAAATTCTTGGTCCATGTGCTAGTGAGAAGTTATTCTAACTTCCTAGGATACTTTACCATTCAGCTAGGTTTCATATGTATTCTCGTATTTAATACTGATGGTAACCACGTGAGATGGTTGTTCTTTCCATTTCACAGAAGATGAAGGGAAGACTTACAGATATTAAAGCTTACAGAGACATAGTAACAAATCCAAAGTCACATTTAAAACTCAGGTCTTTTGATACCCGGTCTGGTATGCTTTGCATTACCCAGTGTTTTTCAAACTTTGTTTTTCAAGGCCTTCAACAATTCCATGGAGGCTTTTGTGAGGTTCTGTGAAGGTTCTTAACAGTAGGCCAGAAACGTTTTTTCTTTATTGCTTTTTTTAAAGAGAAAGGGACATCAATTTGTGTTCCACTTATTTATGCACTCATTGGTTAATTCCTTGCACAGGGGCCATGCCAGTCTTCTCTGTATCATTCCAATTTTAGTACATGTGCTGCTGAAGTGAGCACCATTGGTTAATTCTTTTATATGCCCTGTCTGGGGATCAAACCCCCAACCGTGGCATATTGGGATGATGCTCTAATCAACTGAGCTACTCGGCCAGGGCTGGGTCCGAACTTATTAAAATACTACTCAGTGATGCCTGACTTTGGTACAGCCCTTTGATTTCAAGTACATTTGATCCCCTCGGCAATCCTCAGAGCTTTGTTAGGCCTCACTTTCCCCTGAGCTGCAATGAGTAAGAAGGATAAATAATACATAGGTAGGGCCCTGAGTGCCTTGAAAGCAAGCCTCATTTCTATAACAATCCCAGCCTCACAGGGCTGTGGTGAGAGAAGTGGGCAAAGCAAAAGGAAGTCTGTTACTGATATGCCGTGCAGTCAAGTGATAATGCAACCGTTGATCTTCCTGTTAAAGAGTTTGAAGTGCTCACAGTTATGAAATTCTCTCAGATTGGTTTTTAAAGTTCCTTTTAAAAATCTAGCTCTTAAATGAGTTCCAGTAGCTTCCTGCATCAGCAGTCTAACACATTTCCAGTGAGTGCTCTGACAGAATGGGGTAAACAGTCCTTGTTTTGGTGGCTGCCCACCATCTGAACCTCCATCCTATATTTGAAGAATTCCTTACCATTTGAACTTTAGCAAAAAGCAAGGCCAGTGTCCTGCTATGGAAGTGAAAGGACCACGGGCTTCCCCAGCACCTTTGGCAGCTAGGGCATAGATGCGCAATCTGACCTCAGCTAGCTGGGTGTGTCCACCTGGGATTTTGACTCAGGAATATCAACACAGAGAAAGAAGCAGAAAAACAGAGAACTTATTCTAACAACAGCAATGCCCAGTTTCCACACCAGTGGTGGCATGTGGTGTCCAGTGCTGGCAGCAGGAGAGACTTTATCAGATTGGCTCTGTGATAAGATTTTAGCAGCGGTTGCAGCTCCCTCCCTCCTCTCTATGTATACCCGTGTTCAGAGCTTGAGTCTCCAGGAAATCCTATGACCCGATCTATCCAACTGCTTCTTTTCGTTGCTCATGAGCCAACTTTGGCCTCAGCACCGAGTCTTCTTTGTAATGCAACTCCCAGTCCACCAAGCAATTCTGGGTGTGACCTATCTCCTCACTGGTAGTCCTGTTCCCAGCTGCCATTATCCCACACAGGATCATGGCAACAGCTTCTTAACAGTCTCTCTGCTTTCACCTTTGTTCCCATGCAGTCCTCTCTCCTCACAGTTAGTGATCTTGTAAAATCGTAAGTCAAGATCCTATCACTCCTCTGCTCAAAACCATATAACAGCTTCTCATCTTATTCATAATAAAATCCCAAATACCTCTTCCATCTCTATGATTGGCCCCTGCTTTTTACCTTTCTAATCTGGTCTCCTGTCAGTTCCTCACTTGCTCTGGCCACATTGGCTTCCCGTTATTCTTCTTCACAATGTGGAGCACACTCCTGCTGCTAGACCTTTAGCGTTGCTGTTCCTTCTTCCTGGAATGCTCTTCTCCAAGGTTCCCATGTCACTTGCTTCCTTACTCCAATCAGGTCTCTACTTAAATGTAACTTTATCAGATAGGCTTCCTTGACCACCCTATCTAAAATAAAATAGCACTCCTGGAGACTTCCAGCCAAGATGGAGGCATAGGTAGCTACACTTTGCCTCCTCACACAACCAAAAGAAAGACGACACTTTTTAAAAAAAATATGTTATTTATTTATTTTTAGAGAGAGGGGAGAGAGGGAGAGAAACATCGATGTGTGGTTGCCTCTCACATGCCCTGCACTGGGGAACTGGCCTGCAACCCAGGCATGTGCCCTGACTGGGAATCAAACTGGTGACCCTTTGCTTCACAGTCCAGCATTCAATCCACTGAGCAACACCAGCCAGGGCTGAAGGACAAAAAATTAAGAACAAAAAACAACCAGAACTGCCAGAAATTCAAACAGCATGGAAGTCTGACAACCAAGGAGTTAAAGAAGACACATTCATCCAGATAGGTAGGAGGGGCAGAGATGGGCAGCCAGGGTTCAGAGGACTTGTGGCAAGTTGGCGGCGGGAGGACCGGGGCAGGTGAGGTGGTGGCTGGCAGACTGGGTGGTCCCATATTTGTGTATGATAAACTGGGAAGAAAAACTGGGGAGTGAGACAGACCGTGCTACCCAGGGTTCCAGTGAGGGGAAATAAAGCTTCAAAACCTCTGACTGAAAAAACCTGTGGGGGTAATGGTGACAGAGGAACTCCCAGCCTCACAGGAGAGTTCATTAGAGAGACCCACAGGGTCCTAGAATGTACACAAATCCACCCACCTGGGAATCAGTACCAGAAGGGCCCACTTTGCTTGTGGGTAGTGGAGGAAGTGACTGAAAGCTGGCTGAGAGCTGAGTAAGTGGCTTTGTTCCCTCTCAGAACCCTCCCCAACCAGTGCCACAACCCAGCAAAGTGGGTTGCCCTGCCCTAGTGAACACCTAAGGCTCCACCCCCTACAGAGCGCTGAGACAAAAAAAAAATATGGCTCAAATGAAAGAACAGATCAAAACTCCAGAAAAAATACAACTAAGTGATAAAGAGATAGCCAACCTATCAGGTGCAGAGTTCAAACACTGGTAATCAGGATGCTCACGGAAATGGTTGAGTATGGTCACAAAATAGAGGAAAAAGTGAAGGCTATGAAAATGAAATAAAGGTAAATGTAAAGGAACCAACAGTGAAGGGGAGGAAACTAGGACTCAAATCAACAGCTTGGACCAGAAGAAAGAAATAAACATTTAAATGGAACAGAATGAAGAAACTAGAATTCAAAAAAATGAAATTCAAAAAAGTGAGGTGAGGCTTAGGGACCTCTGGGAAAACTTAAAATGTTCCAACACCTGAATCACAGGGGTACCAGAAGGACAAGAAGAAGAGTAAGAAATTGAAAACTTAGTTGAAAAAATAATGAAGGAGAACTTCCCCAATCTGGCAAAGGAAATAGACTTCCAGGAAGTCCAGGAAGCTCAGAGAGTCCCAAAGAAGTTGGACCCAAGGAAGCACACACCAAGACACATCATAATTACATTACCCAAGATTAACGAGAAGGAAAGAATCTTAAAAGCTGCAAGAGAAAAAGAGACAGTTACCTACAAAGGAATGCCCATAAGACTATCAGCTGATTTCTCAAAAGAAACCTTGCAGGAAAGAAGGGGCTGGAAAGAAGTATTCAAAGTCATGAAAGGCAAGGACCTACATCCAAGATGACTCTATCCAGCAAAGCTATCATTTAGAATGGAAGGGCAGATAAAATGCTTCCCAGATAAGGTCAAGTTGAAGGAGTTCATCATACCAAGCCCTTATTATATGAAATGTTATAGGGACTTATCTAAGAAAAAGAAGATGATCAAAAATATGAACAGTAAAATGACAACAAACTCACAACTATCAACAACTGAACCTAAAATAAAAACAAAAACAAAAACAAACTAAGCAAACAACTAGAACAGGAACAGAATCAGAAAAATGGAGATCACATGGAGGGTTATCAGTGGGGGAGTGGGTGGGGAGAGAGGGAGAAAAGGTACAGAGAATAAGTAGCATAAATGGTAGGTACAAAATAGACAGGGGGAGGGTAAGAATAGTATAGGAAATGTAGAAGCCAAAGGACTTATATATATGACCTATGGACATGAACTAAAGGGGGGGAATGCGGGTGGGAGGGGGTGCACAGGGTGGAGGGGAATAAAGAGGGGGGAATGGGACAACTGAAATAGCATAATCAATAAAATGTATTTTAAAAAATAATCATAAATGGTAGGTACAAAATAGACAGGGGGAGGGTAAGAATAGTATAGGAAATGGAGAAGCCAAAGAACTTACATGTATGACCCATGGACGTAAACTAAGGTGGGGGAATTATGGTGGGAGGGGAGTATAGGTAAAAGGGGCATAAAGGGGAGGAAAAAATGGGACAACTATAATAGCATAATCAATAAAATATATTAAAATTAAAAAATAAAATAGCACTCCCCTGACAATTCCTTCCTTAGTTTTCTTCCCTATCATTGAATTATTCCTCTTTATTTTTCTTCTTTAGCATCTGAAACATAATATATTCATGTATTTGTCTATTGTCTGTCTCCTCTTCTACAATGTAAACTTCTTGAGAGTAAGGACTTTGTTTTCTGTGATATTCCCAGGGCCTAGAGGGTGCCTAGCACATAACGAGTACTCAGTAAACATACACACAGTAGGTGTTGACCAAATAAAATTCCATTTCTGTTTAAATCAGCCGTAATTGGTTGCAGTTTCTTACAATTTAAATTCCTAAGAACCTCATCTGATAGACATAGTGTAAGATCCAGTACACTCACTTAGTGACCTTGGGCAAAGTCACTTAATACCCTGGGACTCAGATTCTTTATATGTTGCCCTTTTTGCTTTAAGATAATTTTACAGTTTTTTTAAAGTCAAATTTCCAAGCACTAACAAAATAGTGTTTTTTCCAAGTTATTTCATTCTTTATATGTTCTTAGAAATGAGTCATATCTGCTCAAAGTTTATTATTCTCAGTAAATCCTTATATATTGCCAGTGTCTTTGTCACCATTGCCACCAGTACCACCAACTTAATAACATTATATTAAAGTACCAAACTAAAAGATAGTATAGGATTCAAGCTAAATAAATGCTAAAGAAGTTCACAAGGGAACTTTGTTGAGAAATGGGTGGGACTGGAGGTAGAAAATTCTGCCTTAATTCAGCAGAAGACAGAATTAAGGTGAGCAGGGAGGAAAGGTGGTCTACAGACACTTTACACACATGAGGGCAGAGTGCTACAGGTATTCAATAAGGAGGTGGCATAACAGGAAATAAGCAAGAGGGATACCCACAAGCTATGCTCTAGCTTCTCTTGATATCTAGGAAAAGATTTCAATCACATGGCTTAAAGCTTAGTCTCATGCCTTTCTTCAAATTGCACCTATATCTATATCCTCAACCCAGCTTGCTTCCTCCATCTTCTTGCATCCAAAGGCTATTAAAACATTTTTTCAGTGTCTTTGCATTACTCATTGGCTCCTGTATTTTTCCAAGCCTTTTTCTCATGAACTGCTACCAACCCAAACTTCCCCCTTCTTATACTTATATATTTTAATGTATATGCTGGACTTTCTAATTAGCCCCATAAATTTTTGTCTTTTAGCCTAAAATTATAGCTTATTCATTAGAATTTGGATTCCTAACTCTCTAGGTCAATATAGTAGGTGATAACTATGACAGTTGATATCATCTGAAAATTTCACAGGTATTTCTCACAGATCTTTGTCCATTTGTTAAAGAAAATACTAAATGAGGTTTATAAGGCCTGACCCTTTAGAGATCTCTCTCCAAGTTGATATTGATCATACCAGTCCTTGGGTTTTGTTTAACTTTTCAATCACCAATAAATAAATTCACCCAACTGTTCTGCAGAGAAGAGAGTGTGATTTAGTAAACAGAGCAATGTACTACTGAGATTTGTACGAACGTGATTCTGACTCAAACTTTGCCTTGACCTTGTTAAGTCAGTTAACTTCCCTTGAGCTCATTTAGAAAATGAGAGGGCTACACTAAACTTATTTACTATTCCAAAGTTCAGGGATTCTGTCATACAATCCTTATTTCCCCATAGACAATATTGTACTATCTCTTTAAGTCTCTTAAAGACAGGGCAATATTTCTCTTTGGTCTAATTAATAGTATTTCAGCAAAGGTGAGTCTCACAATATTCTCAAGAATAAACAGTCTAATTTCTATTCATTGCACAATCATTTGTTGAGTGCCTACTGTGTCAAGCATTATACTAAGAGGTTTCTAAGATAAATCACCAACAATAAAAAACAGAATTAATAACCAAATAGACTGCATTGGCAGATTTGCCTTCTGCTCATTGATTTTGGATTTGTGCAGCATTGTGAAAGTATATCTCAGACTCCTTTCCATTGTGGTTTCCACAGCATCAATCCTTATGCATTTTATTAAAAGAACTGTATTTTGTACCTGAATTCTCTGAGATATTTTCTCATTCCTTCTGAGGCCATATGTAATTAACCATGTTCTTTATTTTTCTGTTGTTCCCTGTGGGACCTTTGGAGAAATGGGAATTATATCAGTTAAGGTTTGATCAGGAAAGCAGACACTGTGAGTGATATAGAAGAGAATAAGGATTTATTATAGGGATTAAGTCTTTTGTAACCATGAGAGCTGTTTAAGCAGTCTATGTAAGTCTGTTGCTTCTTCATATAGTGTTGGGCCTGAAGTCAATGAGGCCACCTTTCAGAAAGGGAAGACAGACATGATGTGGGAGAAAGGACAAAGGACAAAGCGGAAGCTCTGAGGACAAACTGGGACTGTGTGTGTCTCTTTAGCACTTGTTCTACTCGAAATGCTGTAGACATTCTGGAGAATAAGCTGGTGCTCCTCCGCATAGAGCAATACATGCACATGACTCAGGATTAGGAGAAGGTGAAGGAGGAAATCCAGTGGGAAATGGCTTCTGCCCCAAACCAACAAAATGAGCCAGTAAATAACTGAAAACATCTGCCCTATACTGACCTTCAGAGCACAAAATTGACTACTACTTCACTTTTACCTTTAAGTTTAAAGGTAAATTGTGGGCAATTCCAGCCAAGAAGTGCACAGAAATGGAAATTAGGGGAAATGCAGTTCCAGCTTAGCTACTGTTGACACAGCAGAAAGCCCTCGTAAGAATCAATGTATGCCTGGACAGCCCTTACAAACTTGTCCTCCTTTAATCTTCAGAGCCTTTTGAGTGCTCACTCCCAAATTCCCTGCTATTGTACTCATTTCTGCTATCAGCAAGGAAAAAAAAACTACATAAAAAAAAACTTCAAAAATCTTTACAGGGAAAATTCTAAAACTTTAAAATACAAAATAAAACTAACTAAATGAAAACATAGTATTTTAAGGAATGGGAAGCCTCAATATTAAAAGTTAAAAAGAAAGGCATGAATTAATCTAAAAATTCAATGAAATTCCAAACAAAATCCCAATAAACTTGTTTTTTAGAAACTATACTTCACATGAAAGATTAAAGGACAAGAAGAGCCAGGACAATTATAAAGAAGAACAAGGTACAGGTACTTATTCTCCCACATGTCAAGACTTATAGGGGGTTGCCGGATGTGGGAAGTTGGAGAGGGAATAAAATGAGTGAAGGGGATCAAAAAGTACAAACTTCCAGTTATAAAATAAATAAATCATGGGGATGTAAAAAAAAAACTTACAATAAAGAGACGATATTGAACACCATAATAATAATATAGGATTTTCAAGACTGCCATTAAATCAGAATAGAGAGTGAGGCACAGACACATACAAATATGATCAAGGTAGCTTTATAAATTTTGTAGCAAAAAAATGGAATAGTGAAAAAATAATATTAGAACAATTAATAATTTATAATTGAAAAATTATAATGGATCCCTATTTTATACTACATGAAAAAGAAAACTCCAGATAGATCAAAGACCTAAATACAAAATGCAAAATTTTAATATTTTTTTAAAAGTTGGAGAATTTTTTTATGACATTGGATATAAATCTTAAGCAAAAAGACTAATTATTTTGATAGTATTATAGTTTAAAACTTCCATAAAACAAGAGACCCCATAAATAAAATAAAAAACAAGCCACAAGATAGGAGAATATAACTGAAATAAATATCATTGACAAAGAGTTAATATTTAGAATATTAAGAACCCCTAAACACAATAAGAAAATGAAAAATAACTCAATAAAAATGGGCAAAAATATGAACAAGCAATTCATAAAAGAGAAAACTCAAGTGACCAATACACACAAGAAAGAAACTAAATTTCTTACTAATAAAAGAAATGCAAACAATAACAGATTTCATTCATATTCATCAAAACAAAAAACATTTTAAAGTCTACAAAAGTAAGTATTGATGGGGATGTAAAGAACTAGAAACTTATACACTGCTGGTACAAGGTAAATTGATACAACCACTTTGAGTAGTGACTTGTTAACATTAACTAATAAGTTGAAAATGCATATTACATATGACTCAAAAACTATTCCTGGAGAGTTCTTATATGGATGTACAATGAGAAATATACAAGAATATTCATTGCAGCATTAATGTAACACTGAAAATTGGTAATAATCTAAATGTCTGTCAACAGGTAACTAAATAAATAAAAATTGAGGCATATTCATTCAATAAGAAAAATATTCAATAGTTAAAGTGAATGTACTACAGTTACATAACTAACATGGATAATTATAAAAAATAATCTTGAATGGAAAAAGCAATTTGCAGAATGATATCTATAGTGTGACAACATTTAAATAAAGTTTAAAAATGGGCAAAACACTAGCATATATTATAGTATATAGTAAATGTATAAAGGCATGCATGAAAATGATATATACTAACCCAGTGAGCACCACTGGAGAGAAAGAGAGAGGGTACAAAGTGAGTTCAACTATATATGTACAGTAATGTTTAATTTCTTTAAATAAGAAAATCTGAGGCAAACACAGCCAAAGATTAAGATTTGACCAGCTGGTTGATGGATATATTGTTTTAAGTTAGTCACTATACTTTCCTGTTTGCCTGTAATAGTTTGTAATTTAAGGTGAAGGAAGGAAGGAAAGGAGGGAAGAAGGGGGCAAAAAGGAGGGAATGAAAGCAACATCTGCATCCCATGTCCTACTCAATGCCCCAGGTTGCTGCTATTCCTTCATCACAGTGAAGCAACATGGTATAGTGGAGAGGAAGATGTCCTGTTATTCAAAGATTTGAGTTCTGATTCTAACTTGGTCTCTTCTGAGTAGAGTGACTTTACTCAAGTCACACAGTTCAAAAGGTACAGAGCTAGGATTATTTGAATTCGTCCTGAGTTGGTTCCCTTACTGCAAATAAGAAAAAAGTAAACCCAGCTCACAAAGTTGTGAAGATTAGCTAAAACAGCTTATATAATATAACTAACAGAGTGCCCAGCATGTAGACATGTGATGAACAAATGCGGAATGAATGAGAGATTTCCTTCACTTGTTTCCAACTTTCTGCTAGTTCTTTCCCCTTTCTATGCCCTATCTTCAGCCTGCTTTTTGCTAAAAGGCATGACTTTTCGGGGGCTTTCTCATAAATCTTTACAGTTTTTTCCTGGTACCCCTAAAAGGTAAGGACAGGTTTGTTTGTTTTCCACACTTTGTAGATGGGGAAATTAATGCTCATAAAAGTGAGAGAACTAGCCAATGTCACATAGGGTATTTAGGAGAGTAGCCGTGACTGAATTGGAATTCTCTTGAATCTTGGCCTGCTATTCTAAACACTCTGTCTTAATATTTAAAAACAAGACAAAAGCACGCAAACAAAATCAATGAAAAGCACACACCTCAGGACTTCCAAGATGGTAAAGACTAACTGCCTCAGACTCTACACCTCCCATATTCCCCATGTTTCTAAAAAACAAATCACTGAGACAAAGAAAATTCTCAACAGCAACAGGAAGACTCAAGAAATTAAACCCAGGGCATTTAGACATACATATAAAAGTAACACAAGGTCTAGAAAAATGACAATACCAGATTAACTCCTAGTTAATGCAACCATTGAAATGGATGAACCATTAAGAACCATAAAAATTTAAAGGAGAGCTGAAAATTAATTCCTGAAAATTCAAGGGAACATCAAGTCTAGAGAATTCTTATATGTATTTACTAAGCAACATCTAGTCAGGATTATCACATTACCAGGTAAGATAATTGTATTAAACAGAAAGAAAATGGACCCAGCAGGAAAAAACACACTCTGAAATAAAAAATAATTTAGAGAAACATGCTAGGAAAGAAAAAGTATAAATAGATTTTAAAAGAGCATGAAAAAGAAAGATAGAACAAACCTTTGAATAACAGAAGTTTTAAAGAATACAGAAAATTGGGCACAGGTGGGATCAATAAATGTATAAAAGAATATATTTTCACCTGGAAAAAAGAACTGAGATTGGATACAAAGAGAGCTCATGGAGGAAACCAAAATTAACAAGCAGAGCCCAGGACCAGAGGTTTAGAAAAATAAATTAAAATTACTGGTAAAAAAATGTAGTAACTCTAAACCTTCCAATATGAAAAAAAAAAAGTGACCTGTATGCAAATTGAATGCCTTTATATTTTGCCATTGAAACAAAACCAAAAAATCAGAGAAAAAGACATTTATCTCAAATGTAAGTTTTATCTGTAATTAAATGGACTGGGAAAACAACATTAGTTTGGAAAAGTGTTAATAAAAAACACGAGGTATATGCCTTGTATATTTGGTGTCTTCAAGAGCACCAAAGTCTCTGTAAGTTATTATTTGAAGAAAACTGATTTTGAAGAAAAGTGATGTGCTTTGTCAACTTGACTGGGCTATAACCCACAGTTATTCAATCAAACACTAAATTAGGTATTGTTTTGAAGGTATTTTGTAGACATGACTAAGGTTCATAGTCAGTTCCTTTTAAGTGGAGATTATCCTAGATTATCTGGGTGGGCCAGATTCAATCAGCTGAAAGCTTTTAAGAGCATTCTCAATAACATATATTAAAAGTAAAAAATAAAATAAAATAAAAATAAAAAGAACTGCCCAGCTAAACTACTCCCAGATTCCTGACTTTCAGGAATTTGGTAAGATAATAAATGTTTGTTAAAATGCTAACTTTTCCTCTAAATTGATTTAAAAGACAAAAAGAAATAAAGAAATAAAGTGAAATCCATAGAATAGGTAGAACTAAAGAAAAATAAGTTAGGAAGTGTTAACCTTAAAAATGAAACAGCCAGGTATTTTCACCAGCAACTTCAATTTATTCAGAAATAGCAAGGAATTGCAGTTAGGGACATGTATGCTATAGCAAAAAACCATAGGCAAGTCCAGCAAACAAAGAAGAGAGATCTTACTTTACGTGAAAAAAGGGGGAAGTTGAGAGGGGATTGTTTGAGTCAAATTCCACTGGAGAAACTAGAGAATTCAGGGTAGTGATGGCTTCTCACTGGCTGAGCTACAATGGTTTTTATGGGTTGGGCGTGTTGCTGAGCTAGGAGAAAATCTTCCTTCCTCCTTCTGGGATAGTAAAATAGAGACATGTCTTTTTGGGAATGCAAGGTGGTCTCTCCCTGGTGGGTGTGTAATTGACGTTGACAGTAGCACAGGAGATCTCCTCCTTGTAGCCTCTTCACTCCATTTTAAATGAGGTTTCCCTTATTCAGTTTCACAGAAGCATAAAATGGAAAGTAAAAAAAAGGATAGCAATTAAAATTATTCTAAAGAATCTAAATCCTGCTACTAGAAGGCAAAAAAGTATAAGTTATTTAAAAATCAATTACATAATAAGTTATTAATATAGATCCTTAAAAGCCAAAGTCCTAGAAAGGCTAAAAATCCCAGAATGAGCAAAGATAAACTAAACTGAAAAAAAGGGAAAGCAGTGATAGCAATAGTAACGTTAGATAAAGTAGAACTTAGGGCAAAAAAAGCACTTAACACAGGTAGAATTGTTGTATGCAATAAAAGGTAATATGAAAATATAATAAGGAATTGTTATAGACCAACATGACAACTGAATATATAATGTATATTAATAGGACTGTAAGGAGAAAATGAAAAAAATACAAATATAGTGGGAGATTTTAATCCCCTAATGCCAATGATAGACTAAGCAGATAATAAATAAGACACAGAGGATCTAAGCAACACAATTCATGTTGTGAATTCATAATTCACAGAACATTATTCCAGGTTTATATTCTACAAATAATAACTACACATGTTTGTGTATAGAAATTGAACATAGTAGGTTATGGAGAAAAATCTCACTAAAGTCAATAAAGGAAAATATTTTATGGGATATATTTTCTGTTTACAATTAAACATTAATGGCATAAGTGTATTCTTATAAATAGTTCCCAATTACCTGTGAAATAAACAAGTATCCACACATTAGAACTTGAAGAAAAAGAAATAGAAAATGTGAAAAGAGAAAGCTTTGTAGGCTATAAAAGTTTATGGAAAATATGACTAATTATTATTGGTTACATATTTTTTAAAAAATAGAGAAAATGCCAACCTACCTAAATCTTGTGATAAAGTCAAAGCCATATCTAGAGGAAAATGTATAGTTTAAAATATCATATTTCTTGAGAAAGACAAAAGGTTATGTAAAAAGCAACAACAAAATCCTTAAAAGTAAACAGAAGAATGGAAATAACTAAGACCAAAACAAACTTAATTAGAAAATAAAAACAATTTGAGTATGCACACATTGAGTATTGCAAGCTTCATGCAAATCTAATCAATAAGAGTGAAAATATATACAGAATATGAGAAACAAGGAGGTAAGTAATAAACAAACATTCTAATTTTTTCTTATCCTAAACAACCTTTCTTTTACTATAGTTCTCTTTATCTCTCTAAACAATTTTTTTTGGAAATAATATGTTTTCTGATTATAAAAGTAATGCAAAACTTACATTTCTGGTAGTATATAAGACTAGGCACCAGAGGACTAAAACACCTGCTAAAATCAACTAAACTTACTGGATATTTTAAGTCTCAAATGTACTCAGAAGCTGACAAGAAAGAAAATATAATTTAATGTACTACATGTATTCTAAGGCATTGTTGGTTGAAAAAGATACCATCAAACTATGACATAATGCTTTCTTGCAATGTAAAACTCTTATTTTGTACTTACTGAAGGTGATCTTTCAGACTTAGTAATCTATGTTCATCACATTATTTGGGGGTATACATAAACAGTAAAATATAAGTGAAAAAACTCACTTGAGATATGCCAAAAACTTCCTCTCATTTAATCTTACTCTTCCACCCAATGTTCTGTGCCTTCAAGAATATTGGTGACAGTTCCGGCCAAGATGGAGGCATAGGTAGAAACCCTCCACTTCCATGCACAACCAAAAGGAGGATAACAACCAATCTAAAACCAGTAAACAACCAGAAGTGCCAGAAAATCAAACTGCATGGAACTCCGACCAAGGGATTAAAGAAAGAGTCAATCAGAACAACCAGACCACTAAGGTGGTGGACAGAAGAACCTGGGGCGAGGCGCTGACTGAATGGAAAACTGAGACTCAGAGCGGACTATGGACTATGGCAGGGAGGGGGGTTGGCATGGTGGGAGAAACTCCCAGTATCACAGGACAGTCCATTGGAAAGGGGGGCTAGAGCCAAGCAGGAAGACCTGCATTGTTCCCCTTCTGGCCCCTCCCCAATAGGCAGCACTGCAGCGCAGCAAGGAGGGTTGCCCTGCCCTGGTGAATACCTAAGGCCCCGCCCCCTTACAATTTAACAGGGGCCCCAAACAAAGAAATATGGCCCAAATGAAAGAACAGAGGAAAACTTCAGAAAGAGAGCTAAGCAATGAGGAGATAGCCAGTCTATCTGATGGAGAATAAAGCCCAGGTAATCTCACAGAACTGATTGAACTTGGCCAAAAAATGAAAGAACAAATGAAAGATACCCAAAATGAAATAAAGCAAAATATTCAGGGAACCAACAGTGACAGGAAGGAAACCAGGACTCGAATTAACGATTTGGAACAAGAGGAAGAAATAAATATCCAACTGGAGCAGAATGAAGAAACCAGAATTCAGAAAAATGAAGAGAGACTTAGAAACCTCTGGGATAACTTGAAACATTCCAATATCTGAATTGTAGGTGTGCCAGAAGGAGAAGAGTAGCAAGAAATTGAAAACTTATTTGAACAAATAATGAAGGAGAACTTCCCCAATCTGGCAAAGGAAATAGACTTCCAGGAAGTCCAGGAAGCTCAGAGAGTCCCAAAGAAGTTGGACTCAAGGACGCACACACCAAGGCACATCATCATTAAGTTACCCAAGATTAAAAATAAAGAGAGAATCTTAAAAGCAGCAAGAGAAAAGGAGGCAGTCACCTACAAAGGAGTTCCCATAAGACTGCCAGCTGATTCCTCAAAAGAAAACTGGCAGGCAAGAAGGGGCTGAAAAGATATATTCAAAGTCATGAAAGGCAAGGACCTATATTCAAGATGACTCTACCCAGCAAAGCTTTCATTTAGAATGGAAAGGCAGATAAAGTGCTTCCCAGATAATGTCAAGTTAAAGGGGTTCATTATCACCAAACCCTTATTATATGAAATGTTAGAGGGATTTATATAAGAAAAAGAAGATAAAAAATATGAACAGCAAAATGACAACAAAATCACAACTATCAACTACGGAACCTAAAAAATAAAGAAAAACAAAGAAAACAAAAACTAAGAAAACAATTAGAACAGAATCAGAGAAATGGACATCACATGGAGGGTTTTCAGTGGGGAGGGAGAGGTGAGGAATAGTGGGGGAAGGTACAGAGAAGAAGAAGCATAATTGGTAGGCATAAAATAGACGAGAAGAGGTAAAAAATTGTATAGGAAACAAAGAATTCAAAGAACTTATATGTACAACCCATGGACATGAACTAAGTGGGGAGAATGCTGGAAGGTTGGGGGCGCAGAGTGGAGGAGGGTAAAGGGGGAAAATTGGGCAAACCGTAATAGCATAATCAATAAAATATACTTAAAAAAGAATATTGGTGGTGTATTTTTTCACAAAATAATCCTTAAAAGAATGAAAAACCATTGACTCCGGGCTCTGACCCGACTTTGCAATTATGGAGTACTAACCTACTCCATACTTTTGACTCATATTTCAGGAATATTGCTGAATATGTCTGATTCACTATCAGGATAGCCCTACTCCACAGGCATTTGATTTCTAGAGATTAAACAAATGCTCCATTATCAGCCTCAAGATTTTCTTCCAAGCCACTGATGTTCATCCTGCAAATTTCGATGCTTTACTTTGATAGGTATTCACACATAAACAATACATCAGTTTTATGCCTGACCCTGGCTGACAGTGACTGTAGGATGCCATCAATTTAAGATGCATACTGATTTCAGAGATGTTAAAATGTGAAAAAATGTATACTTTGAATTAAAAAATATGATAAAGCGAGTTTGAAGTGGAATGTAGGAGATATCTACCAAAACTGGAAGAGCTTATTGGTTCAATTTTGATAGCATTGTGCAGCATGCAAATTAGAAATCAAAGCCCAAGAGCAT
Source organism: Desmodus rotundus (assembly GCF_022682495.2). Taxonomy (NCBI): domain Eukaryota; kingdom Metazoa; phylum Chordata; class Mammalia; order Chiroptera; family Phyllostomidae; genus Desmodus; species Desmodus rotundus. Next base: position 73,994,984 of record NC_071398.1, read on the forward strand.
CTAAACTAGAAAATCTAGAAGAAGATTCTCCTCCACCCTCTTAAAGCTGAGTCCCCAAAGTACTACACTCTCAGTGTGAGATGAATTGGAAATCATCCATTTCCCCACTATACCTATCATCACCAGGGGTCTACAAGAAAAACTGCACATCTCAAACCTTGGTGCTGTGGTGGGAACAAGAAGAATTTATATTCCCTAAAAATCTGTAACCACAAGCTAGCTTTAATGAAAGTTTGCAGCCCAAACACATACAACTTGGATACTTAAAAAAAATGTAAAGCCTATATTTAAATATAAAGTAGTCCTAGTACAATGAGGCCCTCAGGTGCCCAAAGGAAGATAAAGCAAATCCCTTTGGAGGAACTCATCTTCATCCCAGGCCTTAAAGTCTTCCCAAAGAAAATGTTTTAAATACCAGTTCATAGTAAAACAACAACGCAACACAACAAAAAACAAATCATAAAACCACCAGAAAACAGAGCACCATTAGCAAGAGCCAGCAGAAAAACAGAAAAATCAGAATTGCAAACACATCAGATGTTGAAATTGCCAGACACCAAATGGAGAAAAGAAAAGTATATTTAATATATTTCTGAAATAAAAAAGAGGAGTGAAAATATGGTTAAAAGCCAACATATCTGAAAAGAAACAATAAAGAACTTCTTAAAAAAGTAATATATAAATTGAAAATTTTCTGGATAGGTTTAAATTTTCTGTATGTCTTTAGACGTAGCCAAATATCGTGGACTGGAAGATAGGTTTGAAAAAATTACACAGAATGAAGAGGAAAAGATGATAAATATGAAAAAGATAACAGAGGATATAGTGCAAGGATCTACCAAATGAGTATTTAAAGTTCCAGAATGAGGAGAGGAAAAAAAATGGGGTAAATAACTGAAGAAATAATGGCTAACAATATACTGGAATAAAAAAAGAATAATAAGAAGAAGAATTCAATTCACAGATGTAAAAAATAAAATGAGTCCCAAACAGAATAATTAAAAAGAGAGTTACACCCAGAGACCTACTACAGTGAAACTACAGGACAAAGGAAAGAAAAAAAGACATTTGAAGCAACCATTAAAAAAAGAAATTACCGTCACACGTGTCATAATTAGAATGACAGGAGGCTCATCGACAGTAACAAGTAAAGCAAGATGTTAATTAAGTAATATTTTGAAAGTGTTTAATGTGCTGAAAGCAGTAACTGTCAACCTGAAATTCTGTGACCGATGAAAATATCTTTTAAAAATAAAGGCTAAATAAAGATATTTTTCAAACAAATGCATAGTTTGCCACCACAGATCTTCATGAAAGGAAATTCTAAAACATGTACTTCAGGCAGAAAGAAAGAGATCACAGCAGGTAAGTGGTTTAAGATGAAAGACAATAATGAAGAACGAAATGATAAATACATAAGTAAATTCAAACAAACACGGGCCACATAAAAGTATAATAATAATAATAATAGTAATAGTAATAACGCCTTATGAAATTAAGAAAGACAAGATAAAATTAAAATACATAATAACATTAGCATATAAAATTAGAAGGGAGTAATTGGAGTTGAGATGTTTAAAGTTCTTTTGTATCATTGAAGAGGAAGTTAAAGATTCTAATTCACTATAAATTTTTCATTTCTATCTTTATATTATTTTCCTTAAATCCTGGAGTATATTTAAAATTTTATGAATTTTGTGTATATTTAAGATTAGTAAATCCCATCATCTCTGTCATTTCTTGACCTGTTTCTTTTTTGTTTGGTTGGGGTTTTTGGTTCTCTGTATGAGATTCAGAAATATATCAGAATATAAAGGAAAAAAAGCAGAGGTCTAGAAGAGAGAATAGGTGAAAAGTGTAGCTCTGAGCTACACTGTAGCTCAACTGGTTAGAGTGTTGTCCCAATATACCAGGGTTGAGGTTCGATCCCTGGTCAGGACACATACAAGAATCAACCAACGACTGCTTGAGTAGGTGGAACAACAAATCATGTTTCGATGTTTTTCTCTTTCTCTCCAATCTTCTCTCTCTCTCTAAAGTCAATGTTATTTTTTAAAGATTTTATTTATTTAATTCTTAGAGCAAGGGGAAGGGAAGGAGAAAGAGAGGGAGAGAAAGATCAATTTGTGAGATACATCAATTGGTTGCCTCACACACACCCCCAAATGGGGAACCTGGCCCACAACCCAGGCATGTGCTCTGACTGAGAACCAAACCTGCAAACTTGGTTCACAGGCCAGCACTCAATCCACTAATCTACACCAGCCAGGGCTAAAATCAATAAATTAAAAAATAAACTGTGTGCTCTATTCACCATCTTGAACAAAAAGTCCCCTCTAATGAAATTTTTTGTCTTTTTAATTAAATGTATTGAAGTGACATTGGTTAATGAAATTATACAGGTTTCAGGTGTATAATTCTATAACACATTATCTGTGTATTGTATTGTGTGTTCACCACCCCAAGTCAAGTCTCCTTCCATCACCATTTCTCCCTGTATATCTTTTTCTACCTTCCCTACCTGCCTTTCTCTCTGGTAATCACCATATTATTGTTATCATTGCCTGTGTTTATGAGGTTTTTTTCTTAGTCTCTTCACCTTTTGCACCCAGTCCCATAATCTCCCTCCCCTCTGATAGCTTTCAATATGTTCTCTATCTATAAGCCTGTTTCTAATTTTTGGTAGTTTATTTTGCTAATTAGATTCCATATAAGTGAAATCATATGGTACTTGTGTTCTGATGGGCTGATTTCATTTAGCATAATTTTCTCCAGGCCCATCCATGCTGTAGCAAAAGGCAAGATTTCCTCTTTTTTATGACAGAGTAGTATTCCATTCTGTAAGTGTACCACAGCTTTTTTATCCACTCATTTACTGATGGGCACTTGGGCTCCTTCCAAATCTTGACAATTGTAAATAATGCTGTAAAGAACATAGGGGTGCATATATTCTTTTGAATTAGTGTTTTGGGTTTCTTCTGATATATTCCTAGAAGTGGAATTGCTGAGTCATAAAGCAGTTCAATTTTTAATTTTTTGAGATAACTTCATACTGCTTTCCACAGTGGCTGCACCATTCTGCATTCCCACCAATAGCGCGTGAGGGTTCCCTTTTCTCCACCACCTTGTTGATCGTTTCTATTGACAATTTTTTTTCCTGGTCAGGGGTCACATTTTCCTGCTAACTGTCATACTAATATTTTTTAGTTGAATACTGGAAACAGTGATATTTTGCTGTTGAGCAATGTATTTTGTTGCCTTCTTTTAAATAGTGTTGAATTTTCTTTTAGGTGGCAGTTAAATTACTTGAGGATTTCCTTGATCCTTTCAAGATTTGTTTTTAAGCATTGTTAGAATTGGTCTGCAGTAGCCATTACTCAGAGACTGGTTTAGTCCTACTAGTAAGACTTGACCTTTCTGCAGTCTCTACTGAATGTCCCAGCTGTTTAAAAGTTCTCTCCTTTCTGTCTGGTTGGAATTCGAATGTCTCCCAACTCTATGCATATTATCTGAAATTTTTACCTTATTGCCCCTCAGTAGTTCTTTGCCAAGCTTTTTAAATGCACATATTGGTATTCAGGAAAAACAAAAAACACAACAACAACAAAACAGTGCAGATTTCTAGAAATCTTTCTCTATGTAGCTACCTCTTCTCTGGTACTCTACAATTCCAACTGCCTCAGCTTCTCCAAATCCTAATTTCTGTTTCCTCAACTCAACAGATTCATTGCACTCTGATGGGGCTCTTTCTCCCTATGTCGTGGTCCAGCAAGTGCCTCCCAACTGAAAGCCAGGATGATCACAGAACTCAGCTTGTTTGTTTCTATTCTTTCAGGGATCAAAATACTTTGCTGCCTATTGGTCAATGTTGGAAAAGTTATTTCATATGTTTTTTCCAGTTTTCTAGTGGTTTGTGGTATATGTAAGGAAGGGGCAGATCCAGTACTAGTTTTCTATCATGGCTAGATGATTCAATTTATACTATGAGAAATTAGGCATGCATGTAAACATTTCTAGGTTAATTTCTAAAAACATAAAAATAGATGGTATATACTTGTCATAATGTTACTGTAGGCAGTCAGAGAGCCAAGGAGTCTCTCCTATTCACCAAGATGGTATTAGGGGCAGGTTCTTATACAGAGCATGCTAAAAGATAGGAAGATGAATGGATAGGGCCTGAGCACACCAAGAGCTAGCAAGATAATTGGATAGGGGAAAAAAAAAACTCTCCCCTTCCTAGCCCTATAAGAATCGACTTGATCAGGAAGGGAAGATGGTCTTTGAGACAGTAGTCCACCATTCTCCCAAGTCACATGGCATCTGAAAAAAACCTCTTTCCTTTTGCATCAGTACCTGTCTCACAAGTTTGACTTTTGCTGTGGGAGGCAGCCAACCCTCTGTTTGTTCAGTTACAATAGGTTGTGAAATAGCCACAGACTCTTCCTGTCTCAAAGAGGTGAAGTCTATTTCTCTACTCCTTAAATCTGGATTAGCTATGTGATTTGCTTCAGACATTAGCAAATAAAAAGCAAGCAAAGTAATGAAAAAAAACGTCAAGCTGCTACAGAAAGAAGTCTAAGCAAAACAGATTGGTGACAAGAGACATGTGGCCCAGTCAATAGTCACCCCTATTACTCTGGCCAACAGCCTGCCAATCACTAGACATATTAATGGATCACCCTAGATTGTCAACTGCCAACCAACCTGCCAAATGGTCACAGATGCAGAGATCCACCAAGCTGATGTGGACCAGAAGCATGGTCCAGATGGTTCAGACATTGTGAGCCAAACAAATGGTTATTTTAAGCCACTGAGTTGTTTTTGTTGTTGTTTGTTTCTGGAGAGGAGAGAGAGATTGTTGTACAGCAAGAGCAAACTTTATATAAATCTCAAAGACCAGGAGTAAAAACTAGAATGAGAAAAAAGCCCAAACTCAATAAAAGAAGAAATTCTGGGAACAAAAAACCAAACATAAGATAGCACAAAAAGAAACCACACAATGATAAGAAACAAAATCCTAATTATAACTGTAGTAACTCCAGTAACTGTAAAAATGTAAGTGGACTAGAAATATAGCTAAAATTCAGAGATTGCTAGACTGGATTCTTTTAAAAAGGTAACTATATGCTATTTACTAGAAAAACACATAAAACACATTGTTCACATCACAATTAAAAGAATGGAAATTAACAAAAACACTTATGAAAACCTCATGAGTAAAAGTATCATAATTTAAAAATATTTTTTAATATAACCATATAAAGATTATATATCAAAACTTGTGGTATACAGCTACAGAATTACTTAGAAGAAACCTTACAGCTTTAAATGTTCATTAAAGGCAAGACAACAGATTAACAATTAGTAGTTAAACATTTATCTTAAGAAGTTGGGAAAAGTAGAGCAAAATAAACTCAAAGAGAATGTAAAGAAGAAAATTATAAAGAATGGAAATCTATGAAATGTAACGTAAACACATAATATAGTCAAAATGGCTAATGAAAGTGACAAATTGCTGATGAAGTTGATCAGGGAAAAAGAGCAGCGACACCAAAGACGTCGTGAGTGGCATGGGCTGTAACTACAAATGCTGCAGACTTTAAAATATAGCAAATAATTTAAGGTCAACAAGTTTAAAAAGTTAGATGAAATGGACAAAGTCCAGAAAATATAACTGAACCAAAAATGACTCAAAAAGATAAATAAAATATTTACATTATGTTATCATCATTAAAGAAATAGTATAGTAGCTTCAAATCTTCTAACAAACTCCAGACTATGATGGTTTTACCAGGAAGTTCTAGCAACATTCAAGGAATAGTGCCAAAGTTAAACTATTCTGAAGCATACAAAAAAAAAGAGTAAATTCTCTAACTCATTTTGTAAATCCAGTATAACTATGATATCAAAACATGACAGGAGAAGTATAACAAAGAAAATTGATGAACTAATTTCACTTATAAACATAGATGAAATATCCCAAATAAAATCAACACACGCTCACCTCACTAAAATATATTTCAGGGGGATTAAAAATTATAATTATAGGAATTCACAAGATGGCGGCAACATAGGTGGGAGCGGAGTCCACTTCCCCTCAACGCCAGGGAAATACCTAGCTGATCTGAGGAGCAGAGCGAACAGCCAACAGTATTCCAGCATATACGAAGATCAGAGACCAAAGATAGAGGACACTGAAAGATCTGACGGTAAGAAGAGTGCTCTAGGACAATAAGGTCCACGGGACCCAGGACCGCGCGGTACAAGGGCGGCAGAAGCGCCAGCCCTGGCGCAGGGGCTCCTGCAGGAGTCTTGGGAGAGGGCCAGGCTGCGCTGTGAGCAGCCAGGTGCTTGATTAGACCAGGGGGGCTTGAAAAGGAGGAATTTCTCAAAAAGAAAAAGAAAATAGAGACACTCAGGGGCTAATTAGAGAACTCTCGGTAGTAGCTGAGGCCCCTGGCGCCCCTCCCCCTCCACCCCTGGACTGCTACGCTCACCTGAGGTCCGGTCGCGCGCGCGAGCAGATTAGCGAACGGGACCCACACTTGAAACCCCGGAGGGGCGCCCACACCTGAAACCTCCGAGATAATTTGGAGCAGAGACTAGCTGCTCCACCCACAGGCCCCAAACCTCGGAACCCAGTGCCGCGTGATTCAGTCCCAGGGCGGCCCCGCCCGCCCGAGAGACTCAAGCCCAGGGCGGCTGGATCGGGCCCCCAAGCACAGAGCCTGTGGCTCAGCGGGCTGCGCGCGCTCACCAAGCACAGGGCCGGCTGGGTGCCTGTTTTCCAAATACAAAGCTGCTGGCGAGTGTCCTAACCCCAAGGCGGCTGAATCCGCCACCTGCGCGCCAGCGTTCCAAGCCCTGGCGGCTCTATTGGTCCGCCGGCTGCGCGCTCAGGGCACAAAATAACGTCACAGACCCAAAGCGGCTGGATTCCCCTGCTGCGCACGCACGCGTCACAAGCCAAAGCAGCTGGATTGGCTGATCAACGGACTGATTGACTGCCAGGGACCACACCTACAAAACAGCGAAGAGTGTGACCCAGGAAGAGAGAAAAGTGAAACCAATCCTTCCAACCACCCCCTCCCGTTGCACAGACAGGACACCAGCAGAAATAACCTGACCGGTTTAAAGCCAACAGAAGATTTTTTTTTTTTATCCTTTTTCTTTTTTTTCCTTTCCCCCTGAATTCCTTCTTCCTCTCTCTTTTTTTCTTTTTTTTCATTCCTTCTTCCTCCCATCCTTTACCATTTTTATGTCTTCTTCCTGCCTTCTTTTATCTATTTCTATGTTTTAATTTTTGCTAAAATTCCTTCTTATCTTGCCTCCGATCTTTCTTTATTCCTTCTTCCCTCCTTCCTTCCTTTCCTCCTTTCCTATTTCCTTTTTCCCTCCTTCCCATCTTTGTTTTGGTTTGTTTTGTGTGTGTGTGTGTGTTTTTTTTTTCTTTTCTTTTGCCCCCCCTTTCTCTTTTTCCCACAGGTGAGACAACAAAACCTGGAGTGCTGAAAAGACTAGAGTTAGACCGTGTTAAACACATAAACGTCAGCTCAAGACCAGTGAGCACAGGAGAGTAAGGAGACAGCACCACCGAATCCCATTGGCATTCTACCATAGAAGTTCATATCATAAATCCAGGGAGTCAGAACAAAGCAATTTAAGACGCAGAGGCCAACAAGAAGAGCCTCACAAACAATGGGAAGACAAAGAAACAATTCCCAAATGAAAGGAAAGGAGGAAGTCTCAGAAAGAATACTAACCGAAAAAGAGGCAAGTCAACTATCAGATACTGAGTTCAAAGCAATGGTCATCAGGAAACTCACTGAGCTCTCTGAGCTCAAAGAGAACTACCAGAAACTACAAGGAAACTACAATGAACTCACTGCAAACTATATCAACATGAAAAAGGAAATAGAAAATATCAACAAGAGCCAAGAGGAAATGAAGAATACAATTTCTGAATTGAAGAACACAGTAGAAGGAATTAAAAGCAGACTTGACGAAGCAGAGGATCGGATCAGCGAGCTGGAGGACAAAGTAGAAAAAAACACCCAGAAGGAGCAAGAAAAGGAAAAGAGGCTCAGAAAGAATGAAGAGGCAATAAGGGAAATGCAGGACAACATGAAACGTAACAATATCCGTATAATAGGAATACCAGAAGGAGAAGAAGAAGAGCAAGGGATAGAAAACCTGTTTGAAAAAGTAATGATGGAAAATTTCCCTAATCTGAGAAGAGAAAAAGTCACCCAAATCCAGGAATCACAGAGAGTCCCAAACAAGAGGAACCCAAAGAGACCCACTGCAAGACACATCATAATTAAAATGGCAAATTTCCAAGACAAAGAGAGGATCTTAAAGGCAGCAAGGGAGAAAAAGGAAGTAACATACAAGGGAGCCCCAATAAGGTTAGCAACTGACTTCTCAATGGAAACGCTCCAAGCCAGAAGAGAATGGCAAAAAATATTCCAAGTACTGAGAACCAGAGGCCTGCAACCAAGACTACTTTACCCAGCAAGGCTCTCAATCAAGATAGAAGACCAAATAAAGAGTTTCCCAGACAAAAGAAGTCTAAAAGAATACAGCTCCACCAAACCAGCTCTGCAAGAGATGCTAAAGGGACTGCTTTAAGGAAAGGAAGGAAAAGAGAAAGACAGAGGAACACAGGTAGGAAATAATGGCAATGAATAACTACCTATCGATAATAACCTTAAACGTAAATGGATTAAATGCTCCAATCAAAAGACATAGAACAGCTGAATGGATAAGAAAACATGACCCACACATATGCTGCCTACAAGAAACCCATCTCAGGACAAAAGACTTACACAGACTGAAAGTGAAGGGCTGGAAACAAATCTTCCAAGCAAATGGACAGGAAAAAAAAGCAGGGGTAGCAATACTCATATCTGACAAAATAGACTTCCAAAGAAGGGCCATAAAGAGAGACCCAGAAGGTCACTTCATAATACTCAAAGGAAGAATCCACCAAGAAGACATAAACATTGTAAATATATATGCACCCAACATAGGAGCACCCAAATACATAAAGAAAATCTTGGAGGATTTCAAGAAAGATATTGACAGCAACACAATTATAGTAGGGGATTTTAACACCCCACTATCAAAAATGGACAGGTCTTCCAAACAAAAGATCAACAAAGATATTGTGTCACTTAACAATACCTTAGAGGAAATGGACTTAACTGATATATACAGAGCTTTTCATCCCAAAGAAGCAAAATACACGTTCTTTTCAAGTGTCCATGGAACTTTTTCAAAGATAGACCACATGATAGGACACAAAGCAAGCCTCAACAAATTCAAGAAAATTGAAATCATATCAAGCATCTTCTCTGACCACAAGGGTCTGAAACTAGAAACCAACCCCAAGGGTAAAAACCCAAAACACTCAAAAGCATGGAGACTGAATAGCATGCTATTAAACAATGAATGGGTCAAGAATGAGATTAGGGAAGAAATCAAAAACTTCCTGGAAACAAATGAAAACGAACTCACAACAACCCAAAACCTATGGGACACAGCAAAGGCAGTCCTGAGAGGGAAGTTCATAGCAATACAGGCCTACCTTAAGAAGTTAGAAACAGTTCACACAAACAACCTAACCCTACGCCTACAAGAACTGGAGGAACAACAACAAAGACAGCCCAGAGCAAGCAGAAGGAAGGAAATAACCAAGATCAGAGCAGAACTAAATGACATAGAGACTAAAAGCACAATTGTAAGGATCAATGAATCCAGGAGCTGGTTCTTTGAAAAGATAAACAAAATCGACAAGCCTTTAAGTAGGCTCATCAAGAAAAAAAGAGAGAGGATCCAAATAAACAGAATTAGAAATGAAAGTGGAGAGATTACAACTGATACCACAGAAATACAAAGGATCGTAAGAAATTACTATGAAGACCTGTATGCTAAGAAATTTGAAAACCTAGATGAAATGGACACATTTCTAGAAAAATATAATCTTCCAAAACTGAATGAAGAAGAAGCAGAAAACCTGAACAGACCAATATCAGCAAAGGAAATTGAAGAAGTCATCAAGAAACTCCCATCACACAAAAGCCCTGGACCAGATGGTTTCACAGGAGATTTCTACAAAGCATTTAAGGAAGAACTAACCCCTATCCTTCACAGACTATTCGAAAAAATCCAAACTAATGGAAGACTCCCAAACTCTTTTTATGAAGCCAACATCATCCTAATCCCAAAACCAGATAAAGACACAACGAAGAAAGAAAACTTCAGGCCAATATCGCTGATGAACATAGACGCTAAAATTCTCAACAAAATATTAGCAAACCGCATCCAGCAATATATTAAAAAGATCATCCACCATGACCAAGTGGGATTCATCCCAGCGATGCAAGGATGGTACAATATTCGCAAATCAATAAACATAATACATCACATCAACAACAGCAAAGACAAAAATCACATGATCATATCAATAGATGCGGAAAAAGCGTTCGATAAGATACAGCACCCATTTATGATAAAAACACTCAGCAAAGTGGGAATAAAGGGAGCAGTCCTCAACATAATTAAGGCCATATATGAGAGACCTACAGCCAACATCACACTCAATGGACAAAAACTTAGAGCTTTCCCACTAAGATCAGGAACTAGACAAGGATGCCCTCTCTCACCACTCCTATTCAACATAGTATTGGAAGTCCTAGCCACAGCAATCAGACAAGAAAAAGCAATAAAAGGCATCCAAATTGGAAAGGAGGAAATGAAACTGTCACTGTTTGCAGACGACATGATAGTGTACATGGAAAACCCTATAGACTCCACTCAAAAACTACTCGACCTAATAAATGAATTTGGCAAAACAGCTGGATACAGAGTCAATACCCAGAAATCAAAGGCATTCCTGTACACCAGCAACGAAACTGCAGAAACAGAAATCAGGAAAAAAATCCCATTCGATATAGCAACAAGAAAAATAAAGTACCTAGGAATAAACCTAACCAAGGAGGTAAAAGACCTGTACTCAGAAAACTACACAACACTGAAGAAAGAAATTAAGGAAGATACAAACAAATGGAAGCATGTACCATGTTCATGGATTGGAAGAATCAACATTATCAAAATGGCCATACTACCCAAAGCAATTTATAGATTCAATGCAATCCCTATTAGAGTACCCATGACATATTTCACAGATATAGAACAAACATTGCAGAAATTCATATGGAACCATAAACGACCTCGAATAGCTGCAGCAATTTTGAGAAAGAAAAACAAAGCAGGAGGGATCACAATACCTGATATCAAACTGTATTACAAGGCCACTGTAATCAAAACAGCCTGGTACTGGCATAAAAACAGGCACATAGACCAATGGAACAGAATAGAGAGCCCAGAAATAAACTCAAGTCTATACGATCAATTAATATTTGACAAAGGAGGCAGGAGCATAAAATGGAGCAAAAACAGCCTCTTCAACAGATGGTGTTGGGAGATCTGGACAGCTACGTGCAAAAAAATGAAACTCGATCACCAACTTACGCCATACACGAAAATAAACTCAAGATGGATAAAAGACTTAAATATAAGCCGTAACACCATAAAAGTCCTTGAGGAAAACATTGGCAGGAAAATCTCAGACATTCCACGCAGCAACATCCTCACAGACACATCCCCTAAAGCAAGGGACATAAAGGAAAGAATAAACAAATGGGACCTCATCAGAATAAAAAGCTTCTGCATGGCTAAAGAAAACAGCACCAAATTACAAAGAGTACCAACAGTATGGGAAAACATATTTGCCAACGATACCTCAGACAAGGGCCTGATCTCCAAAATATATAAAGAACTCACACGACTCCACTCCAGGAAGACAAACAACCCAATTAAAAAATGGGCAAAGGACTTGAACAGACACTTCTCCAAGGAAGACATACAGAGGGCCCAGAGACATATGAAAAGATGCTCAGCATCACTAGCCATCAGAGAGATGCAAATTAAAACCACAATGAGGTATCATCTCACACCAGTCAGAATGGCCAACATAAACAAATCCACAAACAAATGTTGGAGAGGATGTGGAGAAAAGGGAACCCTTGTGCACTGTTGGTGGGAATGCAGACTGGTGAGGCCACTGTGGAAAACAATATGGAATTTCCTCAGAAAACTAAAAATGGAACTGCCCTTTGACCCAGTAATTCCGCTGCTGGGATTATACCCTAAGAACACTGAAACACCAATCCAAAAGAATCTGTGCACCCCAATGTTCATAGCAGCACAATTTACAATAGCCAAGTACTGGAAGCAACCGAAGTGCCCATCAGCAAACGAGTGGATCCAAAAACTATGGTATATTTACACAATGGAATTCTACGCAGCAGAGAGAAAGAAGGAGCTTATACCCTTTGCAACAGCATGGATGAAACTGGAGAGCATTATGCTAAGTGAAATAAGCCAGGAAGTGAGGGACAAGTACCATATGATCTCACCTTTAACTGGAACATAAGCAATAGAAGAAAAAAGCAAACAAAATATAACCAGAGACATTGAAGTTAAGAACAATCTAACAATAGCCAGGGCGGGGGTGGGGGGTGGGGGCGGGGATAGTGGGAAGAGGGTATTACAGGAACTACTATAAAGGACACATGGACAAAACCAAGGGGGAGGGTGGAGAGGGGGGAGGGAGGTGGGTTCACCTGGGGTGGGGTAGAGGGATGGGGAGAAAAGGCATACAACTGTAATTGCATAACAATAAAAAAAAAATAAAAGAAAAAATTATAATTATAAAACTAAAACCATACAGTGCTAGAAGAAAAAACATGAAAATATTTTTATCCCAAGTATGTCATAGAATGTATAATCTAATAAGAAAAGAATGTTAGATTTAACTATGTAAAATTTTAAAATTCTGTATAGTAAAAGATACCATAAATAAAATTAAAAGATAACTATCCAATCAGGAGGAACTATCTAAAATAAAAAAAACTTCTACAAATAGAGAAAAACAAAATCAATAAAAATATGACAAGGCAACCCACAGGAGAAAAATATAGATATACAATAAAGGTATAAAATAGTATACTATACTGACAATTCTTTGGAAACTGCAAAGTATTATAGAGTTGATCCTTGAACAACAGTGGTTTGAATTGCGCAGGTTGGCTTACATGCAAATTTTTCAATAAATACACAGTCGGCCTTCTATATCCCTGGGTTTTGCATCTGTACATTGAACCAACTGGATGAAAAACAGCATTTTCCATCTGTAGTTGGGAAGAGTTTATGTGGAGGGCCAACTTAAGACATAGGTGGATTTTTTACTATAAGGCATGGGTCAGCACCCTTAACTCCAGTGGTATTTAAAGGTCAACTGTACAAATGATGGATGTTAACACATTGAGTTACTTATGCCACCACAACTATTCTTTGCTCGTTTAATATGGATAAAACTGTAACTCATTCCTCTATCTCTCTTACAGTTTCTTTCACTGGCTCTTCTGCCTGCCTCTTATTACATTCTTAACCTTGTCTTTCTCTCATTCCATACTTTTTCCACAAACAATTACCCCTTTCCATGGTTTCTACTATGCCTGATGGAATTGTACTTGTCCTTCAATAATAATAGCTACCACTTTCAGTACTTACTATATGTCTTCTAAGTGCTTTACCTTTATTAACTCATATTAATGAGGAAACGAGTACAGGGCACTTAAGTAACATGCTCAAGTGACACAGCTAATAGAGTGATTGCAGAGTCTGTGTTCTTAATTACAGTTCTATGTATAGAAAATACCACTTTCTCTGAAAAGCTTTCTCTATTTTCTAAAAGAAAAAATAATTTAATTCTTATCTTACATCATCAGAATACTCTGATTTACCTGAATACTCTGATCCACCCAAGTTGGAGGCCTAGGTAGACATACTTTGCCACCTTGCATAACCAAAAGACGGACAATGACAAATTTAAAAACAAAAAACAACCAGAACTGACAAAAAATCTAAATGTATGGAAGTCCAACAACCAAGGAATTAAAGAAGAAACATTCATCCAGAATAGTAGGAGGGGCAGAGATGGGCAGCTGGGGCAGAGAGGACATGTGCCAAGGTACGCATGGGCTTAAATAGTCCATGAGGAGCACTTCTAGCACTCGTTAATTAGCTCTGGTAGAAGTGCCCACTTGGGCACCTCAGTGGAATTATATCAAAGTAAAGTATTCAAAAAGTGTAAAACACGGTTTTCACACATGTAATAGAACAAAGCCACGTCAACAATTTATTAATTCATTGGTGGTGGAAACAGGTAGATGATAAAGCTGGTTCCAAAACTATTGAAGGAACTGTGAATAAATAAATATATTATTTTTAAAAAGTAATGCTAGATTAAGATTTCTAGGTTACATAACAAACTGGTAAATGAGTTTCAGGACAAACAAACCACAACCTTTGGGGTTATCTTTTCTACTGGACAGAAATTTGCAAATTAACATGTAACTTCACAGAGTTTGGCCTCCACAGATGGTAAATAGTAAAATCAGACAGGCACAGTCTTCCTAATTAAGTTAATTAGACACTGAAAAGACTGGCTGCACTTTTTTTCACTTAATTCCAGGTTTTGTTTTTTGTTTTTTGGGTTTTTTTTGGGGGGGGGTGCAGTGAACTTTATTGATGGTGTATGACAAGGCAGGGCTCCCTAAGCCCCTCCCCTCGTCAGGGGGTCTAGGATGGAAACTGGAGGTTAGGATATTCTCAGTGTGTTGGGGGATCGGTTTGGGGTAAGGACTCCCCAGGAGCTGAGGGTCTCTCTTCCTGTCGCTGGGGCTGGTGGTCTATGGGGCTCTTACTCCTTGGAGGCCATGTGGACCACAAGGTCCACCACCTTGTTGCTGTAGCCGAATTCATTGTCATACCAGGAAATGAGCTTGACAAAGTGGTCAGAGGGCAATGCCAGTTCTAGCATCAAAGGTGGAGGAGTGGGTGTCACTGTTAAAGTCACAGGAGACGACCTGGTCCTCAGTATAGCCCAGGATGCCCTTGAGGGGGCCCTCTGATGCCTGCTTCACTACCTTCTTGATGTCATCGTATTTGGCAGTTTTCTCCAGGCGGCAGGTCAGATCCACAACTGACACGTTGGGGGTGGGGACACGAAAGGCATGCCAGTGAGCTTCCCATTTAGCTCAGGGATGACCTTGCCCACAGCCTTGGCAGCATCAGTGGAAGCAGGGATGATGTTCTGGGCAGCCCCTCGGCCATCACTCCACAGCTTGCCAGAGGGCCCACCCATGATCTTCTGGGTGGCAGTGATGGCGTGGACTGTGGTCATGAGTCCCTCCACGATGCCAAAGTTGTCATGGATGACCTTGGCCAGGGGGGCCAAGCAGTTGGTGGTGCAGGAGGCATTGCTGACAATCTTCATGGAGTTGTCATACTTGTCATGGTTCACACCCATCACAAACATGGGGGCATCCGCAGAAGGGGCAGAGATGATGACCCTCTTGGCTCCACCCTTCAAGTGAGCCCCAGCCTTCTCCATGGTGGTGAAGACACCAATGGACTCCATGACATATTCAGCACCATCATCACCCCATTTGATGTTGGTGGGATCTCGCTCCTGGAAGATGGAGATGGATTTCCCATTGATGACAAGCTTCCCGTTCTCAGCCTTGACTGTGCCTTTGAACTTGCCGTGAGTAGAATCATACTGGAACATGTAGACCATGTAGTTGAGGTCAATGAAAGGGTCATTGATGGCAACAACGTCCACTTTGCCAGAGTAAAAGGCAGCCCTGGTGACCAGGCGCCCAATACGGCCCAATCCGTTCACTCCGATCTTCACCATCGTGTCTCAGGATTGAGGCTGGCACTGCGCAGGAAGACGCAGCTGTCTGTTGAACTGGAGGGGCAGAGAGCCTAATTCCAGGTTTTGATTTCTTTCTTTTTCTCTAGTTGCATGTGTTCAACTGAAAAATGGAAACTGTAATCCCAGAGTATTCTCCATGCACCTCTCTCCTATTTGATGGTTTGTCTTGAGAATTCTTGCTGCTTTGGCCTCCCAGTAATCCAGTTCCCTCTTTAACTCAGGGAGATATCTGGACTCCCTGACATTTGGTTCCACCTCCTTTCACCCTGGCAACTATTTTCAGATAGGATGTATTTGTTTCCCATTAATCAATCATTGCTATACTTAGTTGCCCAGTGTCCAAGGTCTTGAAAACCATTGTTTCATATATTTAGTCTAATTTTTCAGTTGTCACAGGCAGGAGGGTAAATCCATTTACTATTACTTTTTTGGCTTGCTATTTTTTTTCTTGCCTCATTGCTCTGGTTAGAACATTCAGTACAATGGTGAACATCATCGCCTTCTTCATGATTGTACAGGGAAACCATTCAATCTTTCAATATAAAACATGATGTTCAATGTAGGCTTTTCATAAATGGCGATTCCTAATTTGTTGAGAGTTTATCAGAAATGGATGCTATATTTTGTCAATGTTTTTGCATGCAAGTGTTGAGATCTCGCCTTTTCTTTCATAGTCTGTTAGTGTGGAGAAATAAACAATTGGCTTCCTAGAACAAGAAAATACTCTGTCCTCTTCAGTTTTCTGTAAGACTTTTGTGAGGAACTGGTGTTTTTGTTTGTTTGTTTTGTTTGTTTGTTCCTTCTTTAAAAGTGTGGTAGAATTAAGCCCTGGCTGGTTTGGGTCAGTGGACTGAGTGCCAGCCTGCGAACCAAGGGGGTCTCTGGTTCAGTTCCCAGTCAGGGCACATGCCTGGAGTATGGGCCAGGTCCCCAGTGGAGGGGCATGTGAGAGACAACCACACATTGATGTTTCTCTCCCTCCCTCTCTCCCTCCTTTCCCCTCTCTCTAAAAATAAATAAATAAAATCTTAAAAAATATATGTTAGAATTCACTAGTAAAGTCATCTGAACCTAGTGTTTTCTTTGTGGAATTACAACTACATATCTAAATTCTTTAATAGTTATACAGCTAATAAGTTACCTATTTTTTCCACTTCAAAAAAATTGAGATATAACTGACATACAACATTATATTAGTTTCAGGTATACAACATAATGATTCAATATGTGTATATATTGCAAAACCATCACTACCATAAATATAGTTAACATGCATCCTATTTCTTCTTGAGTGAGTTTTAGTAGGTTTTTCTTTCAAGGTATTTGTCCATTTCATCTAAATTGTTGAATGTATTGTTCATAATATTCTGTCTTTTTAATATGTGTAATATCTGTAATTATGTCACATTTTTCACCTCTGATATTGGTAATTTTTGTCATCTCTCTTTTTTCCTGACCAGTCTAGCTAGAGGTTTATTCATTTCTTTGAGTTTTACTCTCATATCTATTGTTTCCTATCCTCTGCTTACTTTGAGTTTCATTTACTCTTTATTTTTTAACTTAAGGTGGAATCTCACTTATCTGAGATCTTCCTTTTCAAATGTAGGTATTTACATTATAAAATTTTATCTAAGTTCTGCTTTAGCTGTATCCTTTAAAATCTGATACTCTATGTTTTCACTTTCCAATCAGTTCAAAGGAAGCCCTAATTTCTTTTTGATGCCAGGCAGCACCAGGGTAGACCAATATAGGGCTTAACCCCATATAGGGGTCCAGGTTCTTGTCACTGCACAAGAAAGGATTAGAGAACAAGATGGATAGATTTAGCAAAACACAGAAAATTTATTAGAGCGAAAGTACCCGCTCAAGAAGTGAGAGCAGGCAACATCTAAGAATGAGAATGAACGCCCCCATGGGGTCTAAGTGGAAGGTTTTTTATTAAATGTAGGCAAGGAGGGAAGGAGACACGGTGGTCCTCTTCTTCATATGCTGGTGGGTGACTGCTGATAGGGCTCATCCTGATCCTTCCTCTCCAAATAGTGATTTCTGAGGGGGGAGAATGGGAGAAAAGGTACAGGAAATAAGAAACATAAATGGTAGGTAGAAAATAGACAGGGGGAGGGCAAAAATAGTATAGGAAATGTAGAAGCGAAAAATTTATATGTATGACCCATGGACGGGAACTATAGTGGGGGAGTATGGGAGGGAGGGAGTATGCAGGATGGAGTGGAGTGAAGGGAGGGGAATGGGACAACTGTAATAGCATAATCAATAAAATATATTTTTAAAAAAGAAAATAGAGAGGGGGAGGGTTAAGAACTGTATGGGAAATGGAGAAGCCAAAGAATTTATAGGTACAACCCATGGACATGATCTAAGGTGGGGAATGCTGGTGGGAGGAGGGGTGCAGGGCAGAGGGGAATAAAGGGAAGAAAAAAAATGGGACAACTGTAATAGCATAATCAATAAAATATATATTTTAAAAAATAGTGATTTTTCTTTTGGTCTTCCCAGAACTGTCATGGCAATTCAGGGATGGAGTGGTCCTGAAACCTCAATGCAGATTTATTATAAAAATTTTATAATGGCCTTGTTGATCACTTTTAGGTCAATATGGCTGCCAAATCTGGTTGAGGCTGGTTTTTGTTTGTCTCAACTACAGGAAATTGGGAAGGGGGAGAGGGAGAACAAGTCAGTAAAAGTCACATCTGTCATGTTCCACCCAGGATGGAAAAGGGAGGGGATAGAGCCTGAGGCCTTTATACCCCTATCCTAACTTTCATGCCTCCTGTTGGCTTCTTTATTGTTTCATGAGTGGGCTATGTAGAGGTATATTACTTAGTTCCCAAATATTTGGAGGTTTTCCAGAGACTGTTCTGTTACAATTTTTAATTTAATTTAATTTAATTGTTAAAGAATATACTTGGTATGATTTTAATACTTTTAAATGTATTGATATTTGCTGCCCAGAATATCACTTTTTTTTAAAGAATTTTATTTATTTACTTTTAGAAAGAGGGTCAGGCAGGGAAAAAGATACGAGAGAAACAAATTGATCAGTTAGCTCTTGCACGCACCCGGAATGGGGAACAAACCCACAACCCAGGCATGTGCCCTGACCAGAAATCAAACCTGCAACCTTTCGAACTGCAACACCGAACCAATTGAGCCACAACCTGTCAGGGTCCCTTGTCTTGATAAAGGTCCCTTGTACACTTGAAAACATGTTTTCTGCTGCTGCAGAAATATATTTCACAATATAAAAGTCAATTACATTAAACTGGTTGATAAGGTAATTTCAATCTTTCTCCCCTTTTCTTTTTTTATTGAGATATAATAGATGTAGAACATATTAGTTTCAGGTGTATTAATTATCTACATATTTTAACAGTTATTGAGAGGTGTTGAAACCTTTGACTATAATTTTGAAAGCTGTGTTTTTCCTTACAATTTTGTCAGGTTTTGCCTCATGTACTTTAAAGCTTTGTTGTTATGAACACATAGGTTTGTAATGGCCTCTGGTTGAATTGACCCTCTGATAGTTATTTGTTGGGGACTGCTCAGTGTGGGTTCGGAGATTGTAGCCCCACAAGAGCAAGCTCTGAAAGGGGTTAGTAAGTCTCCCTGGAAAACCAGGTCATAATGCAGGTGGCAGGCATGACTGGATTCTAACACCGAGGGTCCCGTGGGAATCAGGCCTGAAATGTACATTTTCGTCCTCTGAAGCCGGCTCTGCTCAGCGATAAACCCTGTTACTATAACCCAGATGCTTCAGTGAAACTCCCTACTTCATGAAATACGCCTTTACAGCCATCTGGCGCCTGCATGTCTCACAGACCCCAGCCTGCAAAGATTTCTGTGTTTCTTCCGTTGTTATCTATAGATAGTGTCAGTTTTCTACGACTATAGCCTGTTGCGCATAGATAAGCTATGCAGGTGTGCTGTATCCCTCTGCACTTCCCAACCCTAATAAAAGCCATGTAGGAAAAGGGCTGGGGGCATTCTCCACTAGAGGGAATCGCCACTTGCTTTTCCGCTGGAGCAACAAGATTAGGGGCTGGGAAGACTCTTTATTTCCATCTACGGTGGCCCCCAGGGGACCTCGCTGGCCGAAGCCCCCCTCAGTTATTATCTTTTCTGTTAGTATGCCTTGTTCTGAAATCTACTTTGACCGCTGTTTGTGTAGCCTCTCCATCTTTCTTTACATTAGAGGTAAGAGGACATCTTTTTTCATTTAACCTATTTGTGACTTTTATTAAAGTAGTTTTCTTATAAGCAGCAGACAGTTGGGTCTTGGTTTTTCATCCACCTTAATGTTAATTGGGATATTTGGACAATTGTCATGGCATGTAATTATCGATATAATTGGTTTTAAATGTACCACCTTGCTATTTGTCTTCAGTCTGTCCCAGCTCTTCTTTGTTCTCCTTCTCCTGTCTTCTTTTAGGTTGAGAATTTTTAGGATTTCATTATAACTTCCATTAGCTCATCATTAAAAAATTTTTGCAACTCCTTAAGGATTTATCGTATATAACAATCTTTAAATTATTACATTCTACATTTAAGAAATATACCACTTTACATTCAGGGTAAGACTCGTACACCAGTAAGATTTCCTGGGCTTTGTCTTATTGTTGTCACACATTTTCCACTTTATATTTTATTTATTTTATTACCACTTCCTGGTCTTTGTTCTATTGTCATAGCTTTTTACTTCTATTTGTATTATAAATCCCATTATTAATTGTATTACTTTTTCCTTTAAGCAATAACTATCTGTTAAAGAAAACTTTTATTCTTCATTCCTTTGTGGAGATCCCGATTTCCATCTAGTATCTTTTTCCTTGTAGTATAAATCTGCTGGCAATAAATTTTTTAAATTTTTGTTATGTCTGAAATAGTCCTTATTTCACCATGGTTTTTGAAAGGTATATTTTGCTGGGTATAGAATTCAAGATTTACTTTTCTTTTAGTGCTTTACAGATATTACTCTGTCTTCATGCTTGCATTGTATCTGTTGAGAAATATGTCTTTCTTTGTTGTTCTCTATATAATGTGTCTTTTCCCTTGTCTGCCTTTAATATTTTCTCTTAATCCCTTGTTTGAGAAAATTGAGTACAAAGTATGTACTTTGGTGTAGTTACCTTCATGTTTCTTGTGTTTGCCAACTACTGAAATTCTTGAATTATAGTTGTCATCAAATTTGTAAACTTTCAGCCACTGTTTCTTTAAATACTTTTTCTGTTTTCTGCTCTCCTTTGAGGACTCCAATTACAAATATGTTGGATCACCTGAAGTTGTCCAACAGTTATACAATTTACTGAAGAGTTGTTCATGTTTACCAGTATTTGTGTTTCATTTTGTATAGTCTCTATGCCATGTCCTCAAATTTAATAATCCTTCATTCTGCAATGTCAAATCTGCTGTTAATCCTGTTTAGTTTCCTTTTCGTCTTGGACACTAGAGTTTGCATCACTAGAAGTTCAATTCTTTTTAACCTTTCAATGTTCAAACTTTCTCTACTTCCTTGAACATAGAGAATACGAGGTCAGAGCCCTGGCTGGTGTGGCTCAGTGGATTGAGTGCTGGTCTGCGAACCAGAGAATACGAGGTCTGTCCAGAAAAGTCCAGCCATTGTTAATATAATGAGAATAATTTGAGTGACATCAATATAACCTGGCAGCAAAGGAGAGTGGACTGGAATGTGCAAGCATGAACAAGATGACTTCACTGTACTAGGCAGTGGGGAGGGGTAGATGCCATTGAGTGAGCTTGTGGACTGTGTGGCTGTCACATTCAAAATGATTGAGTGAGTAAAGCAATGTATCTGCATCAGATTTTGCGTGAAGCTTGAACATTCCTCCACAGAAACTGGATGATTCAGAGGACTGCAACTATGGGCAACTTGTGATTGGCAGATGTGGGGGGGCTCTGCCCACAGGGCGCCCCCAGCTGCCACAGATGAGAATAAGTCTACCAAGACATGATCTGCTTGGGGAGGAAAGGTGGTCGATCTCTCAAAGGAGAAGGGCCAGGAGCCTTTTCCTCAATGGGCTTTGATTGGGTTCAATTTGCACAGGAATATAGGTAAAGCTCATCAATCATTGTCAGGCAGTAAGGATTAAACAATAGATAACATACAAAGAACTAGGAGGGCTTATTCTGAGTCAGGGTCAGTTAGCTAAAGGGCTATAAAACCTGGGAAACAAACTCATTTCATGCTTGGACCCTCTCCAGAAAATTGAGGACATTCTTAGCAAAGCAGGTTTCACAGGATTTTATGCATTCTTTCTTAGGCCTCATCGCCCAGGGGAACCCACCCTTTCCAGCACAGGGCTGCACCTCTGTCATTGTTTCAGGCTTAAATCAGGCAGGGGAAGTAAGGCAGCCAAGAGATTAGGAGACTTCTCGAAGACAGAATGAGGACTCAGGCTACGTTAAAGCCGAGGGTTGAGGGCCCATCACCCCCTTTTTCTATAGCTCCCCAAGTCCTTCCCTGAGGGCCCCATTCATGACCATGACTGTCTTAGGTCATCCCTCCCTTGAGGAATCTTACCCTCATTTAGCTAACAGGTCATCTGCTTGGGGCCAAGCAGGGTGAAGTAAAGGGGGCAGAGGTGGTGCCCCTGCCAGGGAGATAAGCTTTGTCCCCTTAGTGGCTTAGGGTCCCAAGTTCTTTTTACTCAGCCTTAGCCATGGAGGGTACAGCTTCTGAAACCAGGCAGGGCAATTCCCTAGAGGCAGCCTCATCACAACAACCAACACACCTGCTCATGCATTATGGCTCGTGCAGAGTTTTTTTTGGCAAAACGTCAAATCACTCAGGTGACTCAGCTCCCCCTACAGCCCAGATTTGGCATGTTGTGACTTCTGGCTTTTCCCAAAACTAAAATCACCTTTAAAAGGGGAGAGATTTCAGGCCATCAATGAGATTTGGGAAAATGCGATGGAGTGGCTCATGGCGATTGGGAGAACTGTGTGAGGTCCCAAGGTGCCTGCTTTGAAGGGGACTGAGGAGTCATTGTCCTATGTACAATGTCTCTTGTGTCTTGTATCTTCTTCAATAAATGTCTCTATTTTTCATAGTACATGGCTGGATACCTTCTGGACAGAACTCACATAGCTTTAACTGTTTTAATGTCTTTGTAAACTAAATTCTATCATTTGTGTTATTTCCAGGTGTGTTTTATTGATTTTCTCACTGCAGATTGCATTTTCCAGCTTCTCTGCATGCCTGATAATTTCCAGTTGGATGTAAGACATTGAGAATTTCACCTTGTTGAGTGCCAGATATTTTTGTAATTATAATATTCTTCAGCTTTGTCCTGGGATCAGGTTAAGTTACTTGGAACTAGTTTGTTTTTTCAAAGCTCAGTTAACTTTTGCTAGGTGAAACCAAAACTATCTTAATTTAGGGCTAATTATGTCCTACTACTAATTCAATGTCCATTTAAGTACTCCTGATGCTCTGTGAAGCATGAGGCCTTTCCTCTGTAGTTAGTGGGAATACAAAGTATTCCAGCCCTGTGTGAGATGTGCAGTGTTCACTCTTTTCCTTTTTGACATTCATTTCCCCTGCCTTGGGTTGTTGTTACCTTACAGGTATATGCTAATACTCAGCAGATTTAAGCAAAGTCTTCCTATCTTCAGCTCTCTCTTTGGTACCCTGCCCTATAATCTACCTTGGCCTATCCAGATTGACTCCATTTCCTCAACTCAGAGACTCCTTGGCTTTACCTGTGTACCTGCCTACTGCACTGGGGCCTGAAAATTTTTTTTTCTCCTAACAATAACTAGGGTCAAATATATAGCTCACCTCATTTGGTTCCTCTCTGCCACAGATCACTATCCTACAATGTCCAATGTCTGAAAATCACTGTTTCATATTTTTTTTGTCCAAATATTTAGTTGTGTCTGGTGACAGGGCAAATGTGGTTCCTCTTATTCCATCACGATCAGAAACCCAGTGTTCTATTTTTTTACAGCTGTGATTATAAATCTGCTGGAGGAAGAGGACAAACTAACTGCTCTGTAAATCCGATGGAAGCTACTCACTACATTCCCCTAAAAAATGAGTGTTTCCTCTAAATTTCCAATATAATTTTAGGTAGGTTCACTGGCTCCTGTATCTAGTGGCGGGGGGGGGGCAATAGTTTCTGGATAAGATGTTTAACTCTTCATTTAGAGCAGTATGTGTTTTCCTTTTGAATTCTGAGTTGTCTTTTTATTTTTTCTTTTTTTATTATTGTTCAAGTACAGTTCTCTCCATTCCCCCCCCATCACTTTCCCCCACCCCATCTATCCCCACCTCCCACCCTCAATCTTACTCCCCTTTGGCTTTCTCCATGGATCCTTTATACATGTTCCTTGATGAGGGAAAATCTTCACGTTTCTTCCATTATTTCCCTACTCCCTCCCCTCTGGTTACTGTCAGTTTGTTCTTTATTTCCATGCCTCTGGTTCTATTTTGCTTGTTTGTTTTGTTGACTAGGTTCCATTTATAGGTGAGATCATTGGTATGTCTTTCACTGCCTGGCTTATTTCACTTAGCATAATGCTCTCCAGTTCCATTCATGTTGTCATGAAGGGTAGCAGCTCCTTCTTTCTTTCTGCTGTGTAGTATTCCATTGTGTAAATGTATCCGTTTTCTGATCCACTCATTTATTAATGGGCACTTATGTTGCTTCCAGCACTTGGCTATTGTAAATTGTGCTGCTATGAACATTGGGGTGCATAGGTTCTTTTGAATTGGTGTTTCAGGATTCTAATTGTATAAGCCCTGCAGTGGAATTGCCAGGCCAAAAGGCAGTTCCATTTTTAATTTTCTGAGGAAATTCCATAATGTTTTCCACAGTGGCTGTACCACTCTGCATCTCCACCAACTGCACTAGGGTTCCCTTTTCTCCACAACCTCTCCAGCACTTTTTGTTGATCTGTTTACGATGGCATTCTCACGGGTGCGAAGTGGTATCTCATTGTGGTTTTAATTTGCATCTCTCTGATGGCAAGTGACGCTGAGCATCTTTTCATACGTCTATGGGCCCTCTGTATGTCTTCCTTAGAGAAGTATCTGTTCAGGTCCTTTGCCCATTTTTTAATTGGATTGTTTGTCTTCCTGGAGTGGAGTTTGTTAATTCTTTCTTCTGTTATTAATATTTAATCATTTTTCACTGATTTTATCCTTGTTAGTGTTTTTCAGCTTTTATGTTTATTGTTTAAAAAAAAATTAACTTCTATGATTATACAGAGGCCGGCAGAAGTAAGGCCTGCTTGAGTGTGGTTGGTAAGGTAATAATATGGGTGTAATAATTTGTAGTTTTAATTTGAACATTTCACCTAAAATGTCATATGGTATGCTTGAGTGTGATATTGTTATGTTGCAGAATTACATGCTTATGATTTTGTAATAAAGGATTTTGTAATAAAATAGGAGCGTTATTTGTGCTGGACCCTGTAGATTAAAAACAGGAAGCATGGCTATGTAGTTCTGTGTAGTTGATCTATACTTAAAATGGGACAATAATTGCTTTTAAGCAATAAACTCTGACAATGCCCACCTTTTTTTTTTTGGTCTCTAATCAGTTGGTTCTGCACTGGCTCTCCAGGGTCCCTTTCCTACATCCCCAATATTGAATACTCTACGAACTCCATAGAGCTACCACTTTTAATTGTTGCAACATTGTGGAGCTGGGGGAACAATGTTTTTTAACTCATGTCACACACAATCTAGGCCAGTGCTGTCCAATGTGAGCTATATATGTAATTCAAAATTTCCTCGTAGTCAAAAAGGTAAAATTAATTCTAATATATTTTTTACATTTTGAAAAATTGAGGTGTAATTGACATAACATTATACTAGTTTCAGGTCTACAACATAATGTTTCAATACATTGATATATTATAAATTGATCATAATAAATCTAGCTATCATCCGTCACCATACATAGTATGTTTTGTTTTCTTGTGATATTTTATTTAACCCGTTGCATCAAAAATAACATTTCAACATGTAATAAATATATAAACTTACTAATGAGATATTTCACTTCCTTTTATGGTACTTAGTCTTCAAAATCTGGTGTGTATTTTACACTGATAGTACATTCAATTGGGATACTTAATTTTCATCAGAAATACTTGATCTATATTTATATTGCATTGAATATATAGCTGAAAAAATGATTCCCATAGCAAAGTCGTTCCAAATATATGTAAAAGTTTTCTAAATTAAAAAGTCGGTTTGCAACAGCTGCATTTCAAGTGTTCAATAGCCACATATGTTTAGTGGCTACTGTATTGGACAGCACAGATGTAGGCCCTTTATGAAGAGCTACATATTCTATAATTTTCGTGGTATCCATGTTTTTTCTCTCTACACACACTCAAAAACACTGGCTAAATCTTTGTAAACAGACTTCACAACAAGAAGGGGTATGTCAGAATTTCAACTCAGGAAAAGACAACGTACTGCCTCTATATTGCCCTCTGAAAACAATCATATTGCCTTTAAAAAATAAGAGATGATTCTGGGAAGATGGCAGAGTAGGAAGCACCAGGAAGACAACCACCACTCTGGCAAAGTCCCTCTAATGTAACTATGACATCTAGTGAAGGCTTGCAACTTTCAGAAGAAAGATTGGAAGGTAATTTGTGGTTCATTTAGGTCAATTTCAGCTCTTAATAAGTACTACCCCCATCACCACCCCCATGGCAGGCAGCTGTGCCCATGTTCCTGGAGAAGCTTGCACACGCCTAGGGTGGGCAAGAAGGACCCTGACATCCAAATATTGGAGAGTTGTGCTCTGATCACTGTTGATGCTCCTGATCTTACAGGTACAAGGAAGATGGCAGCCATTGTTGTTGCACCTCCACCCATTGTTGCAAGGCTATGTCCCTTCAGCTGAATCAACTTCAAAGGGATTTAAAGGGCCAGTACACTTGTCTCTCTCCTTTTCATTTTTTCTCTACTTTTCCCTTCTTAGGAGCCAGACATTAAAAGATTAGAATATTCAAAACAAACTGCATAGATGGGGAGAATTAAAAAATGACCACACATTCCCAGGGAAAGGCACAGGTGCAAAAAGACCTGAGAAGGCCTTAAGTTTACACCTCAGGCTGGTCAGCAACAGCCCATAACAGTAACAATGACAAACAGCAAACTCTGAGGAAGGCAGAGAATCTTATTTCCAGAGATATAACAATATTAGATTCAAATGTCCATTTTTCAACAAAAAAAGTCACAAGGTACACAACACAAAAAATCAGGAAAGTATAGCCCTTTCAAAGGAAAAATTTAAATCAACGGAAGTTATTCTTGAAAAAGACCTGATTGCAGATCTACTAGACAAAGACTAGGATAATCATCTTAATGATGCTCAAATAACTAAATATGTGGGGAAAGTCAAGAAAATCATGTATGAACAAAATGGAAATATCAAAAAGAGATAAGACATCTAAAAAGAAAACAAACAAACAAAAATCTCTGGAGCATATAAAGGAAAAAAAATTCACTAGAAGGATTCAAAATCAGGTTTGAGCAGGCAGAAGAAAGAATCAGTGAACTTGAAGAAGATAGAACAGAAAGTATAGTGGCTAAGGAACAAAAAGAAAAAAATGTGAACAAAATAAAGCAGAGGCTAAGGGTCCTGTAGGACACCATTGAGTGGAGCAACATATATACACTGTGGAAATCCAAGAACACAGAAAGGGGCAGAGAGAATAACTGAAGAAACTGGCTTGAAACTTATTAAATTTTATGAAAAACATGAAAATAAACATCCAGTTGCTGGAGAAAGCTTGGATCCCAAAAATCAAAGTCTGCATGCTGAGAATCCAGCTTCTGGATTCCTCTTTTGTCACTGGGTCTTTTTGGCGCGGGGACCATGGTAGCAATGAGACAGGACTACCTTGAGGCCAGTGCAGTGACTGCAAGACAGCTGCCTGGGCCCGGCCCGCTATCTCCTATGCAAAAAAGCACTTTTGAAAGAACATGTCTATACTGTCTCAGTTGTTGGTTCTGGACAATTCTGGAGAGTGCCTCAAACCCAAGCTCAATCTAATACCCCAAAAGAAAACTTCTTAATCAAGAAGGAAGAAATGATATTTAGTTTTTAAAAAGCAAAAATTGTGGAAAAGTACAAAGACTCCAAAAGTGTATTGTTGATTATTTGTAAAACATGCAACAAAACAGCTAAACATCATGGTAAAAGTAGACGCTTTCTGTTAGCATTAAAGAGCAATCCTACCACTCCTACAAGTAAACTCAACCTGAAGACAGCAGAAAGAAAGACTCTTTAAGTTCCACACACCTAAATTATGGTACATCTTGTTCCAAAGGCGAGACCCCAGCATTGATTTTCAGAACATCTACATCTAGACAGTCAACACCCACCTGCTCCTCAAAAAAAGTGAGCAAAAATGTTGCTTAGTCAGGGTCCAAAGAATCCAAAAATGGACTTCAGAAACTTTCTATCTTCTTGTCTCCTTTGTAAAGGATGGGCCAGGAAAATAAAAAATGTTTAATACAATTTCTGAAACTAAAGTTAGTCAGAAAAACAGCTTTTTAAAAGTTTATTTATTCTTTAAATACTTAAAAACTAGGGTCCAAAAGCAAACTTCCCTGGTCATTCTTCAGTGTTTATGGAAAAAGCACCTTAAATAACTGTAACCTGCCTACCTCACAGGGTTGTTATGAGAATCAAAAATATGTCAAAGGTCCTTGTAAGTAGTAAAGATATGTATGAAAAAAAAAACAAACAACGATCCAAGACACTCAGTAAGTTCCAAGTAAGATGAACTCAAAGAGACTGACCCTGAGACACATTAGAATGAAATATTCAAAAGCCAAAAAAAAGAGAGAGAATCCTGAAAGCAACAAAAGTGACTTATCACATATGCACAAGGGATCCTCATAGGATAATTGGATTTCTTATCAGAATCTTTGGAGTCCAGATGGCAGTGCACTTATACACTCATAGTGCTTTAAAAAACCTGCCAGAGCCCTGGCTAGTATAGCTCAGTGGATTGAGCATGGGCCTGTGAACCAAAGGGTCATTGGTTCGATTTCCAGGTAGGGCACATGCTTGGAGTGCAGGCCAGGTCCCCAGTAGGGGGCATGCCAGAGGCAACCACACATTGATGTTTTTCTTCCTCTCTTTCTCCTTCCCTTCCCCTCTGTCTAAAAATAAATAAATACAATCTTAGGAAAAAAACCCTGCCAAATGAAAATCCTACATCTGGCAAAATTATCCTTCAAGAAAAAAGGAGAGATTAAGATATTCCCATATAAACAAAATCTGAGCATTTGTTACTACTAGGCCTGCCCTGCAAAAAATGTTCAAGGGTGAAATGAAAAGATACTGGAGAGTAAATCAAAGCCATATGAAGAAACAGAAATCTCAACAAAGGTAAATACAGCCATGTTCCACTTAACAATGGAGATATATTATGAGAAACACAACATTAGCTGATTTCATTATTTTGTGAATGGCATAGTGTGTTCACGTGAACCAAGATGATACAGACTACTGCACAACTAGGCTATATGGTATACCACCGTCATATATGTAGTCCATCATTGACCAAAATGTTATGTGACACATGACTGACTGTACCATGGGAAATTATGAAAGCCAAAATTATTTTAACCATTTGTAACTTCACTTGTTTTCTACATAATTGAGACTCATAAATTTTTAAAAATATATTGATTATGCTACTACAGTTGTCCGATTTCCCCTCCTTCACTCCACTCCATCCTACCCACCCCTTCGCTCCCACATTCCCCCCCTATAGTTCATGTCCATGGGTCATACCCATAAGTTCTTTGGCTTCTACATTTCCTATACTATTCTTAACCTCCCCCTATTTTCTACCTACCATTTATGCTACTTTTTCTCTGTACCTTCCCCCCCTCTCCCCCACCCACTCCCCTGTTGATAACCCTTCATGTGATCTCCATTTCTGTGGTTCGGTTCCTGTTCTAGTTGTTTGCTGATGGTTTTGTTTTAGGTATGGTTGTTAATAACTGTGAGTTTGCTGTCATTTTTATTGTTCATATTTTTTATCTTCTTTTTCTTAGATCAATCCCTTTAACATTTCATATAATAAGGGCTTGGTGATGATGAACTCCTTTAACCTGACCTTATCTAAGAAGCACTTTCTCTGCCCTTCCATTCTAAATGATAGCTTTGCTGGATACAGTAATCTTGGATGTAGGTCCTTGCCTTTCATGACTTGGAATACTTCTTTCCAGCCCCTTCTTGCCTGTAAGGTCTCTTTTGAGAATCAGCGGACAGTCTTATGGGAAGTCCTTTGTAGGTAACTGTCTCCTTTTCTCTTGCTGCTTCTAAGATTCTCTCCTTTTGTTTAATCTTGGGTAATGTAATGATGATGTGCCGTGGTGTGTCCTTCATTGGGTCCAGCTTCTTTGGGACTCTCTGAGCTTCCTGCACTTCCTGGAAGTCTATTTCCTTTGCCAGACTGGGGACGTTCTCCTTCATTATTTGTTCAAATAAGTTTTCAATTTTTTGTTCTTCCTCTTCTCCTTCTGGCACCCCTATGATTTGGATGTTGGAATGTTTAAAGATGTCCTGGAGGTTCCTAATCCTCTCCTCACTTTTTTGAATTCTTGTTTCTTCATTCTGTTCTGGTTGAATGTTTATTTCTGCCTTCTGCTCCAAATCATTGATTTGAGTCCTGGTTTCCTTCCCTTCAGTCTTGGTTCCCTGTATATATTTTTTATTTCACTTTTCATAGCCTTCACTTTTTCCTCTATTTTGCTGCCATACTCAACCAATTCTGTGAGTATCCTGATTCTCAGTGTTTCAAACTCTGCATTGGATAGGTTCACTATCTCTTGATTGCTTAGTTCTATTTTTGGAGCTTTGATCTGTTCTTTCATTTGGGCCATTTTCTTTTTTTTGTCTCCGTCTGTCACAAAGTAAGGAGCAGACCCTTAGGTATTTGCCAGGGCAGGACAACCCATGTGGCTGTGTTATGGCACTGCATGTGGGAGAGGGGTCCTAGAGGGAACAATGCTGCTTGCTCAGCTCTCAGCTGACTTTCAGTCACTTCCTCTGCTACCCACAAGCAAACTGGGCCGTTCTGGTGCCGATTCCCAGGTAGGTGGGTTTGTGTGTTTAGGACACTGTGGATCTCTCCAACAAACTCTTCTGTGAGGCTGGGATTTTCTCCCACTGCCACAGTCCCCAAAGTTTTTTTCAGTCAGAGGTTTTGAGGCTTCATTTCCCCACACTGGAACTCTGGGTTGCACAGTGTCTCGCTCCCTAGTTATTTCTCTTAGTTTATCTGCACGGAAATATAGGACCGCTCACTCTGCCAGCCATCGCCTCGTCTGCCCCCATCCTCCAGCTGCCACCTTGCCACGAGTCCTCTCCACCCTGGGTGCCCATCTCTGCCCCTCCTACCAGTCTGGATGTTTCTTCTTTAACTCCTTGGCTGTGGGACTTCCATACAGTTTGATTTTCTGGCGGTTCTGGTTATTTTTTTGTTTCTAAATTTGTTGTTGTCCTTCTTTTGGTTATGTGAGGAGGCAAAGTATATCTACCTATGCCTCCATCTTGGCCAGAAGTCCAAAGCTACTACTATTTGAAATTTTATTTCTTACATTTTCATTTGCAGACAAAAGGACCATTTATATAGAAAATATCAAGCAATACACAAAAAAGCTACCAGAATTAATAATTGAGTTTAGTCAGGTCAAAGGATACAAGGTCAATTTATAAAACATCATTTCATTTGAAATCCCCCCCCCCCGCAACATAGTCCAAGATTTTTACTTCAATTGCAAACTTTCTCAACCATGGCATTTAACAATTCTTCACTGAACAACTAATTCCCTTCCAAGCTTAAAAGGTACTGAAAATAAGCACCCCTGTTCTGACATTGTTCTTAGATACAATGCTTTAGTTGTAACAAAGAATCCAACCAGGAAATTTATTCTCATGTAACAAAGTTTGGTGGTAGGGGCAGTTCCAGAGCTGATTAATTCAGTGATTCAAAAGTCATCAAAAACCAGATTTTTTTCCTTTTTTCTATTCTGGCATCCTTAGGATGGTAGCAGTTATTTCATAGTAGCCTCACAATAAGCCTATGAGTTTCATAAAAATTAATGCTTGATGGTTTGTTTGTATGAGGAAGTCAATTTTCTCAAATGTACCTTAAGGCAATTTAGAGTACCTATAGAATTTTTAAATGTGTACATCCTTTGATCTAGCAACTCCACTTCTAAAATTTCATCTCACAGAAAACGTAAATGGAGAAAAACAAGTACAGAGATGTAATTACAAAACTTTTAATGGCAAAATATTGGAAAAAGCCTAAAATATCCATCAATAGGGTGATTAAAATTAAGAGACTCACACAATGGAATACATCTGAGCTGTTTAACATGAAAATATGTCCAAATTTTGTCTTTAAGAGTCAAACTGCAGAGGGACATCTTCAGAAGTAAATAAAAATACCTATGACACCAAAAGCATCAGCAACAAAAATAAACTGATTACATTAAAATGGAAACTCCTGTGCATCAAAAAGCATAACAGAGTAAACATGCAACCCACAAAATGGGAGAATGTTAAAAAAAAACTCAACAAAAAAATGTTTAAAAATGGACAAAGAACTCTCCAAAGATATACAAATGACTGATAAACATGAAAAGATGTTCCAATCACTAATTGTTATGGGAAAGCAAATCAGAACCACAATGAGACAACCTCACCACCATTAGGATGGTTGCTATCAAAAATAGAGAAAAGTTCTGCCCATGTGGGAAAACTGGAACTTTTGTGCACTGTTGGTAAGAATGTAAAATGTTGAAGCTGCTGTTCCTCAAAAAAAAAAAAAAAAAAAAAAAAAATTCTGGGCATATACTCAAAAGAATTGAAAGCAGGGTCTCCCAAAAGATATTTGTACACCCATGTTCATAGCAGTGTTATTCACAATCATCAAAAGGTGGAAGCAACTTGTGTATCGACAACCGAATATGTAGAAAAAATGTGGCAGGCATACATGCAATAGATTTAGCCTTGAGAAGAAAATTCTGACAGTCTACAACAAGGATGAACCTCGAGGACATTACGCTAAATTAAATGTGCCAGTCACAAAGACAAATACTTTATGACTCTACTTAATATATCTGGAGTAGTCAAACTCAGAAACAGGAAGTACAATGCTGGTTGCCAGGGGCTGGAAAAGGGAGGGAGAGTTGTTTAATGGTATAGAGTTTCAGTTTTGTAAGATGAAAAGGTTCTAAAGACGGGTTGCACAACAGTGTGAATATATTTAACACTATTGAGCTGTATACTTAATTATGACTAGCACAGTAAATAGTATGTGTATTTTACCAAAACCAGAAATTAAATTTTTAAAGAAATAACCAGCTAATAATTATTTCTTAATAGTGGT
This sequence comes from Desmodus rotundus, assembly GCF_022682495.2. Taxonomy (NCBI): domain Eukaryota; kingdom Metazoa; phylum Chordata; class Mammalia; order Chiroptera; family Phyllostomidae; genus Desmodus; species Desmodus rotundus. Next base: position 74,028,261 of record NC_071398.1, read on the forward strand.
GACCTATGGAAAATACTGACGGGGAAAGAAGGGACTTTTGTGTTCTACTTTGTAATTTTCTATAGTGTTTGCATTTTGATCATTAATATGTACTAAGCTAATATTTTTATACTCAATTTTTTAAATTCAACTGCATGTAAGTTTTAAATTAAAATTAAACTCTAGGGAAAAAAAAATTAAACTCTAGGTACTAATAGACTTAAGTTCTTATGCCACCTTAAATTTTACCAAGCATCTTATCTCCCAAAAGCATGCCGCGAATAGGTGGTTATTAGTTCTAAAAGAAATTAAGAAAAAGCACCTGTGTCACTCAGGTAACATGAGATGCTGCCCTAGATAACACCCATGACACTTCCTGGTCAGTAATGCTTCATCCAAATTGAGATCCACTCTATCCTGAAACTGACAAATGTGATACAATAGCTGGTACCTACAAACACAAAATCTTATCTTTCTTTCTCCCCACCGGCTGCTAAAGAACATCATGCCCAGCATCAGCACTTTATCAGTCTAATTCTCCCCTCCGCCCCCCTTTAAGAATGTTACAAGAGAGTTAATGTGTGGATAGCAAAACCCCTCTGGAAACCAACAGCCATTCCAGAAAAATAACTGCTCACATACCAAGGGCTGCCACCAAGAGCAGCTTCTCAGCAGCATGCTTTAATAACCTCAAGGAAGTAGAGTGTAATGCCTCTTACAATACAAATTCTGGTTGGAAGAAAAAAATCTACAGATTGTGGAAAAGTACTAACTTAAAAAGCAACCACATGTTCTGATGGAGCACAAAGCCAGCCGAGATTTCTAAATACAGAAATCAATTGTACGTTCAACTGTACCTTATTTCTATCATTTGCTTTGTCAAAAATAGAATCTTCCACGTCCTGATCCATTCAGAGTAAGCCACAGCAGGCAGTTCTGCTTACACAGGCCATCCAGGTCAGAAAGGCTGCACAGGGAAATGGAAGCAGCAGGCAGCAGGTTTTCTTAGGGATTATACTGCTCCAGCTTTAATCCTTCTTCCCAGCTACTTTGGTGCCAAGAAAGCTGCAGTCTTTACTCTGCTCTTAAAAAGCTTTTCACCGGAAAGGCTGAAGCAGCCTTAGGGCTGCAACTCCCTCTGCTGCCCAATGTTTTTCTTTGCATGCTGTTGCAAGTTCAATGAATTTCAAACTCAAATGTTGATAACTAAAGCAGCCCTTTATTTCAAAATATTACTAAAAAAGCTCAAGTTCAAACAGCAGAACTCCTAGAATGCCAAGTTGTATAGCTAGATTTCTACACTCACCTACCAATCTCTCTCACAAAGGGTTTCTTTTACTCAGTTTAAAGAAAAGTTCTGTATCTCCCTCATAGGCACTTAGAAAGGCAGGAAATGGACCTCTTGGTCCCTCCTGGCTGGCACTTGGTAAGACTGTCCATTACCAGAACTTTAAAAGAAAATTTTTTTTTAAGTTTTATTATTTATTTTTAGAGAGAGGACTGGAGGGAGAAACATCAATGTGTGGTTGCCTCTCATGCACTCCCTACTGGGGACCTGGCCCTCAACCCAGAGCCACACCAGCCAGGGCTCCATTATCAGAATTTTAAGGAAGGCCTTTCTCATTTTCAAGATCCAATTCAAATAGCACTTCGCACGTGGTATTGAAGCTATTTGTTTTGTTTGCCAGCCTGTTTCATTGTATTTATTCAACTTTGTGCCTAGCAGCCCTGTGTTAGCAGCAGATGCTCAATAACCATTTTACAGAATTCTAACTAGAACCATCTTGAGATATTGGGGGAAGGAGAGATATGTCCACACAATTAAATTAGGAAATAAGCAATTACTGGGGCAGGAACCAAAATTCTTAAAAGAGAAAAGAGACAGGTGTTTTCCCAATTAACACACTGCTTATAGTCTTTTTTTCACGTTACCAATCTCACCGTCTCCCTCCTGTTAACTCTTAACGAGCTTCTTTTTAATAAATTTTTAAGACATTTCATTCTTTGCCTATACCCAAATACTTCTCACATTCTGATCTTACTGGTGTAGCTGAGTGCACTGAGCGCGGGCCTGCAAACCAAAAGGTTGCTGGTCTGATTCCCAGTCAGGACACATGCCTGGGCTGCAGGCTGGGTCCCCAGTGGGGGGGCACATAAGAGGCAACCACACATTGATGTTTCTCTCCCTCTCTTTCTCCTTCCCTTCCCCTCTCTCTAAAAATAAATAAAATCTTTAAAAAAAATTAACGAACACACAATAACTCTATGAAATACTATAGATGGTATGTCCCCAACCTACTGTGGTTACAAACTCCAGTGTTCCAGCATCCAGAATTAGAATTGATGATGAAGACATACATTACAGTGTAGCAGCCTTCATTGTCGGGAACCTTCCTATTCTCCCCCGCCCAGTATCAGAAAGAATTCCTACTTAAGCATCTATAGAGCAGGCTCTGTGAAAAGCAAATGCCCACCAACAGCCACTCTTCAGAAACTAAAATACCAACAGCTAATGGTGCCACTGTGTAAAAGGTCTCTTACCACTGGATAGAAAGAACAATGTGAATTTTTTAATAAACAATCACATAGCATTTATTGTCATCCGGCAATAACAAAAGGGTAATCAAAACAATATGAATAAATGTTCAAGGACTACCTGCAACAAAGAACACCTAAAAAAAACACAAACTGTACTGCTCCTCAACAAGTCTTCATCTCATTAGTCATTTCTAGTTGGAGACACTTTGCAGGAGAGTAATATTATCTCCTTTCAGCATGATCCGACCTGAAACACAAAATTAAAAAGAAAAGCTCTTAATAGCTACTCAGACAATGTTTTAGCCTCAGAATTTTGAATGGTTCTTAAGCAATTTTGAAAATATTTTCTTGTATGTGAACATTTTCAAATACCCAGATACTGAAAGGCTGTGTATATTAGAGCAAATGTACTTTTTAAACAATAATCTAATGAAAAAAACCCAGTAACTTAATGAAGGTAGAGAAATGTTACTTTATGAAAAGTACAGTTTCTGTAGACTAAGTTGACTAAATAGGTCTGCCCCAACACTTCCTGATGCTCTGAGTTTGTAGAAGTTGGAAATTGTGTTGCCTGCCAAGTTAGAAAACGCAGCATACTAGAACCCCACCCTTGGAGCTCTTAGTTACATTAAAGATTTCATCCTTCAATAAACAGACCTGTTTAAGTCCCACCCAACATTTCATGAACTTATTTGAGCAGAGAATACTTTTTTCCCTGAGAAATGCCCATAAATATGTTCAGGAACATTGGAGCTCAGCAGAGCAGCTTGAGAACTGTCAATCAACCCCAGCAGTGATTAAACTTGCCCAGGCTTCTACAACAGGTGGTATTAATCTTTCCTACATTCACAAGATACTACTATGGGAATTCAACACTTTGTAAATTATTTATAAATTCTATGTCAATAAGGCTAGCCTGCACTTCCTAGCATGACATGTTTAAATTTTAAAAATCCAGGTTTTCACAAAAATAGCCTAAGCAGGAAGAAGTGCGCGAAACAACAATCTTCAGAATCTACTCTCCGCGTATCTATTACAGGCTCATGAGAACCTCAGGGTCTGGATAAAAGAGACACCTGAAACCCGCCACGGATAAAAGTCCTGAGCATTAAAACAATTAAAAACAAAATGCCTAAATAAACCTAAGTTAATGGGATTTTACCAAAATGATTGTTTTTCTTGATGAAGTCATGAATCCTAAAGACTCTTATTAACTGGCATAAAAAATTGTGTTCACTGACCAAATATTTTTGAGTTTCTACTACATGCCAGGCACTGAGTTAGGCACTGAGCACACAGGGAGCAGAAAAGATGGGATGCGTGCGCTTATGGAGCATGTGGTCCAGTGGGAGAGCGATTAATAAAATAATACCGCTAATGCACATTTTACTACAAACTCAGAGAGCCCTGATCCCTGCCCCCTACCCCCACCCCAAGCAAAACAAAACAAAACCAAACCCTGGGAGGTGACATTTCATCTGAGTCCTAAGGACACAGGGAACAGGATATACAAAGATTTACAGCAGAGTAAATGTGCAGAATCAAAGAACTGGAAAAAACAAATGTGGACAAAGCTCAGAAAATGAAGCAGAGAGGAGATGGAGATAAGCTCAGATCATGAAAAACCTTGAAAAACACATTAAACATTTTCTCATCCTGTTAGCAGCAGGAAGCCAGTGAAGGAAGGATGTCAAGCAAAGCGATGACAAGGTCAGATAGGTGCTTTTCAAAGATTAGTACACCCCACAGAGCAAACTGGAGGGGGATGAGGTGGTGGCAGAGAAATCAATTAGTAAACTAAATAGAAATTGGTGCTATTCAGTAAGGCAGGGAACACTAAAACAGCTATAAAAGGGTGAGGGGTGGGAACTAAGTTTGACTTCTGATATGTTGCCATTCAGGAGCCTTTGACACACTCAAGTAGAAATGTTTAATAGGCTCAGGGAGGTCTAGGGCTAGCTGTAAATTTGGGAGTCAATGCAGTCAGCAGGTGATTTTGTAGTTGTGCAAACACAGAGTGCATTTACTCACACCTAGGCTGTATGGTATAGCACCACGGTATATGCAGTCTGTCGTTAACCAATATGTCGTCATGAGGCATATGACTGTATACAGACGGTAGCGGAAGGTGGTCTTGAGTGCCTAAGAAAACACCGAGGGACAGGAGGGCCTACAACCAAGCTTTGAGCATTTTAAACATTTAATGGTTAGAGCTCAATGAATGTACAAAGTCTGGAAAGCAGTAACCAGAGATGAAAAGTAAAAACCCGAGTATAGTATCACAGAGCCAAAGGAACCAAGTGTTTTAAGGAGGCTCGGCACTGTGGCCAACCAGAGCCAAATGCTGTGGAGAGCTTGGTAAAACGAGGACTAGTACTGACCATTAGATTTAACCCCATTAATCTTTAGTATAGACACAGATGAAGGTTATCTAAGTGGAGAGACGGAAGGAGAAACGGAGTGGGGTAAGGAATAAGTGAAAAAGGATGATTCCAAGAGCATATTCCCCCCGCAATAATAACGTGTCTAGTGTAAACTAAATTTAAACATGAACTAAGTTACAACTCAATCAATTTTGCAATAAAAATTTCTTAAATTCTGTAGGACTATCCATACTCTTACCTAGTTGTTTTCTTGACTTTGTTTTAGAATGAATCTCTTCTGCATCATCTAATACGAGGTTCATGTATTCATCAAAACCCTAGGAAAACAAGCCATTGACTGTCATTCAAGTAATATCACATCCAAACCAAATAGATACAGAAATGCCAACTAACTTCAAAAATTCACCCCTTCACTCTTGGTTCAGATGAAACACCACCTCCCACTCTAAGCTGCTTTTTAAACAAAGAAAACCAGAATGCGCTCCATTATTTCTGGAACCTTTTGGACTTCAGATTTCATTAGCTATGCCAAAGAGCCACTCTCCCTGACTTTTATATCCCACCCGATCGAGTGTATGTGTATGTATATGAGTCAACTTCTGCCACCACTTTCCCCATGTTCCCCACGAGACACTATCACCACTAACCGCTACTCGTTTTTTCCACCTAGTAAACCGGTAAGATGAGATTACTGAGGAAGTCCATGATGTCTAAAGGGCACAATTTCAGCGACATCTCACCTTTCTTTAAAATATCACTGAGGGAATTCTGCCATCCTGGAAGTCTTATTTAACAAACCCCACCCAGCTCTATGAGGTATCACCTAACCCAAAGCTAATGCTCTATTAATCCTCACCTGCCTCTTTTTTTTTTGGTCCCTCATTTCAAATACTAATGTTGTCTAGATCATTTTTAAAAATTAATTTTCCCTCAATGTTATGAGTTAACCAATCCCTATCAAATAGAACAACGAGGCAAGGACAGTGGGCCCTGCAAAACGCTCCTTGGGTGGGGTCTTTGACTTTTTGTACACCGCTCTGGCAGGCCATTTCTCTTCTCCTTTCCCTACTATTCCAACTACTAAAAGCTGTACAGAAGCTAAGTGACTCGTGTAAATCTTACCCCTCAAGTCCCAACTCTAATCACATCTTCACGCTTCCACAAAGCCTCTGATCAGCTCCCACCATACCTGCACCCTTATAAGGTGAATTACAAATCACCTCATAATTTTCTTCAAATCTTTCCAACTACATCCCCCGTTATACTAATGTACACCTGAGCTGGGAGGTGAGGGGAAGATGTGTTATTAACACGAGGGAGTCAATTATTATTAAACACCTACTATGTCTGGCTGGCCATTGTGTCTTTCATTTTTTGGTGAGATCTTTTTCTATAACAACCTGCTCTGAGATAAAATACCCTGGACATCCTGGGTACTCACAATGATACAGCCCTCTATCCGCATATTCACTTGCTCATAAAGCCACACCTGAATCCGAGATCTCTGAAATAATCATAAAAATAGAAATGTTAAAAAGTAAGTACACAAAATCCAATCACTTTGGTCAAATAATAGAAAAATATGGCTCCTAAAAAAACTTTTAAAAAAAGCCAACAGTTTTAGCCATTTGACTCATTATAACCAAGTCTAGTTACTTTCCAAGAAACATTCTCATTTAATAAACAGTGCATTAGGACCAGACTGTCCCAAGTTAGAGAACTTAATTTCCCTGTGATCTTGGGACTCTTATTTCTTACTGCTTTTAGTTTCAATACATTTAGAGTGAAGATTGATGTCAGTGTAGCACAAAGCAGTAATTTCTACTTCTTTATCCACTAGAGCAAAATCCAGCTGCCAAACAGCTTATTCTAGTTTCTTAGTTTTCTGCGTCTCACATCTAACAACCAGGGGAGAAACCCTCAATTCTGGTGATTAAAAATTACAGTGGCTTGAAATTAATGTTTTTCAATTGTGTTGTCACTAAAATTTACCTACATTTTCTTCCAGAGACAATTTAAACACTACCCTGCCAACTCAGACTGTTGCGAAAAATGCCCTCAAGGAAAAGTAGGCTGTCCCTAAACCCTTTGAACCTGGCCTCCCCCCACCACCTTCTTCCACCTCCACTCCTCCCTCCGCAATCACCACACTGTTGTCCGTGTCCTTTATCGCTCAGTCCCTTCACACACATCCCCAGCACACCCAATAATTCCTTTTTGAAATGAGCAATTTTGACCTTGTAAAATGACACAATTCTTTACATGCTTGCAGTTACCATGGCTTCACATTTTACTACATCAAAGCTTTCCCTGCACCCCTTCCCCTAGAATACCCCTCCGATCTCCCTAATTTTTAGCTAAAACACAGTGATAACATTAAGACGAAACGACAACTTACGTACATTTTGCAAGTATCTGAAGATAAGGTTCTGCACCAACGGTTAAAGAAAAAATACACGCACAGCATACACTCTGCTCCCTGAAACTAGTCACTGCCCTCATCGAATCTGTTTTACGTAAAACAAATTCGCCAGGAAAAGTGTCCAACTAGGCACTCATTAAGAATTCCTAAATATTCTTAAGAATCCCCTCTCATTCTCTTCCTTTCTTGGAGTTTCCTGTGGCGCCATCCTCCTCCTCCCTAAGACCGACACCTCCCGTTCTCACGCTCTACCTAATCTAGAGGGCCCTCCCCGCTCCCCACCGCCCTTCCCGCGCACCCCGGTGGGGGTCTGGCAAAATCCACCTCCCACCCGTCCCCACTTCCTCTCGGGCTCGGGCGCCCCAAGGACTCACAGGAAGTGGATGAAGGAGCACCTCGCTCCCCCGAGCCTGCTGGCTGTCTACCCTTTAGGTCGCCCCCACCCCGCCCGTTTTCTGGCCCGAACCTCCCAGTCCTGACATCCTGCGTAGGATACGATGGGCTGCACCATCACCTTCTGCACTTTTTGACCCTGGCCACGGTACGCCATGGTGGAAGCCGACGAAAGGCCACACTAACCTACACGCTGCCTCAAAAATCTACTTCTGGAATAAAGCACCGGAAGCGGAAGTGGATGGTGCTCGCGCGGCCTGGGCGGGTCCTGGGAAGTGCTTCTCTAGCCTTGGTGCTCTATAGCCTCTGGGGAGGCCAAATTGAGGCGACGGCACTTGGAAACGGGGTTGGTCCTACAGCGCCACCTGAAGGGAGGCTGCGGAGACGCCGGCGTGTTTGTGTCTCCATTTTCCGAGTTGCCTCTAAGAGCCAAATCATTCCATTGCTTACTTCTCTCTCTTCGTAAAACGTGTTGGTTTAGTGCTTTTTCTAAAGCCGACTTCCCTGGAATTTAGGCTTTATGGCAGCGTTGTGGTGGAGAGGGTAGGGCGGCAAAGAAGCCCAAATCCATCCAGGACTCATATCTGGCACTCTCAGCCACAGACATCCGAATTTGAAAGCCAACCGGCTATGGTTTGCTACATTTTGGTTCTTTATTTAATCTTCGTTGTATTTTTTTCCATCGCCATTTAGTCCCCTTATACGCCCCTCCTGCAGCAATCATTTGTTGTCTGTGTCCATGCGTCCTTTTTCCTTTTTGCTCAATGCCTCCATCCCCTAACCTCCTCCCCATCACTGGCATCTGCTCTCCATCTATGAGTCTGTCTCTGTTTTCCTTGTTAGTTCAGTGTGTTTATTAGATTCCACATAAGAGTGAAATCATTTGGTATTTGTCTTTCTCTGACTGGCTTATTTCACTTCGCACAATGTTCTCCAAGTCCATCCATAGTCACAAAGGGTAAATTTTCCTTTTTTATGGCTGAGTAGTATTCCATTGTGTAAATGTCCTACAGTTGTTTTCTCCACTCATCTACCAATGGGCAATTGGGCCACTTCCATATCTTGGTGATTGTAAATAATGCTGCAATGAACATAGGAGTGCTTATGTTCTTTCAAATTAGTGTTTCGGGTTCCTTAGGATATACTCCCAAAAGTGGAATTGCTGGGTCAAAAAGATCCATTTAAATTTTTTTTTGATATCTCCATACTGCTTTCCACAGTGGCTGCACCAGTCTGCATTCCCACCAACAGAGCAAAAGGGTTCCCCTTTCTCCATATCCTCACCAGCACTTCTTAATTTAGAAATGGTATCTCATTGTGGTTTTAATTTTCACCTATTAGTGACGCTGAGCTGAGCATGTCTATTGGCCGTTGCTATAAGGTAGCGAGAGGACACAGCTATTTAGCATGAAATCCTTGAAATCTGATTGCTGGGTTCAAACCCAGCTCACTTGTAGTGTATGACCAAGGATAAATTTCTTAGCTTTGCCACATCTTGGCTTAGTTGTTACTGAAAATAGAGGTAAAAATATACCTTCCTCATGTGGCTGAGTTTTCAGTGAAGTAGCATGTGCATACACATTAAGGTCTCGGAGTTGTAATATATCGTTTACTCAGTAACACAGCCGGGACAGGAGGAGCTGGAAGTTGTTGGGTTATGTCATGGACTTGTGGCCTAGCAGAAGTTTCATTTAATTGGAATACCCATTTTATAGATGAGGAAACTGAAAGAACTAGTTTAAGGGGACAAGTGGCAGAAACATAACTTGCTTAAATGAAGTCTTCTGTTTAGGTAGGATAATTTAACGCTGACCTCATAAAGGTGTTGAGATAAAAGGATATGCAAGTGATTTTTAAACTATAGAAAGCTAGCAAATGCATGGGATAATTAAGACATCTTCCTGTCTCAAATCCAACAGAGGGTCATGCGTACATAGAGGAAACTCCAGTTAGATTTCTGAATTCAAAGACAACATGGGTAACACACACCGGAATACCTATTCCATCCTCACATGAAGAGATGCTTCGCTACTTGTTTTGTATTTTCCTGTTTCTGAAGTTATCATTCCTAAACTTTTGGGGATGAATCCCTATAACCAATCATTCGACTGATTATACAACTCTTCAGAAGTAATTTGCTTTTTTAAAAAATGATTTTGCTTTTTTACATTTAAATCTTTGAGTGAGATTTAATCTAGAATTTATCCAAATGTATCCTAGAACTGACACAACTTTATAATTTCTGGATGGCTGCCCAGTTTTCCATCATTACAAAAAACCCCCACCAAACCTCATCATCCCCCATTCCACTTAAAATACTGCATTTGTAAATATACCAAGTGTATGTGTGCATGTATATATGTGTATTTTGTTCAATTGATCATCATTTCTATTTATGGATGAGTACCACATTTAAAAATACTGTAGCTTTATAATGTTTTGTTATTTGGTAGGACTAAAAGTAGGTTGAATTTTCCTAGCTATTCTTGGTTATTTTTCCTACAAAATTTAGAATTACCTTCTCTAAAAAAACCCTTTTGGTATTTCTACTGTGATTACATTAAATTCTAGAACAACTTGGAATGTTTTTTAATCTAAGTAAATAAGGTACATTTGTTCAAATTTTCCTTGATTCTTTGAGATTTTTTCTTTAGTTTTTAGTTCCTTCGTCCTAGTTTATCTAGTTTAATCATAGATATTTCATCTTTTAAAAATGATCTTTTCCTCAATTGTATGTCCTAGCTGGTTTTTAGAAGAAAATATGATCAATTCTATTATATAAAAATTATCAAGTTTTGCATAATTAAAAAAACCTTAATAAGCAAAGCCAAAAGATCTAGGAAAAACTCCATTTGCACTATATCAAACAAATGGCTTATTTTACTAATATATGAAGAACTCCAAAATGCAAGACAAAAAAAGAATGCTGTTCTGGTTCTCTATTGCTGTGTAAAAACTATTCCAAAACTTAGTAGTTTAGAACAACTACCGTTTTTGCTATAAGTCAAGAATTTGGGCAGGGCTCAGCTGGGTGATTTTTGCCTCTCCAGAAGACATATCGAAGACCTTGGCGTGTGTGTTTGGAAGGCTGGATTCAGCTGGGTCTCTCTACATGTCTATGTAGCCTCAGGGCCTCACCACATGGTCTCTCTGGCAGAGCGGTATACTTTTTCATATGAGGGGACCCAGGGCTCTAATAAACCGAGGCTGAAGTTACCCTTAAGGGCTTGGAAGTGATACAGTATTCACACCCCAGGCCAGAATCAGGGCTGGAAAAACGAGGCCCACCTCTTGACAGAGGGTGTGTAAAAGAATTTGTATCCATTTTTAATCTGACACAAAGGCCCAAAATAAAAATTGGCCATGGAGGTAAACAGTTTATAGCAAAGGAAATACAAATGGTCTTCAAACATATGAAAAGTTGCCCAGCTTCACTCATGATTAGACAAATGCAAACTACAGTACACTGAGGAAGCGTTTTCTCTCATTACATAAGCAAAGGTCAAAAAGTGGTCATCATGCCAAATAGTAAACTTCACGTTAGGTATTCAATTCTACAGATAAACTTACATGTGAGGTGGGTAATGTAATCAATCATTGTATCATTGTTTAAAATACCAAGACAGGAAACAACCTAAATGACCGTGAATAGGGACTAGACCACTGCATATTCATATAGTGTAGTACTATGAAATTATGTCAAGATGGAAACAGCTCTGTTCTGATATGAAACTATGTCCAGTATACAGTAAGACAGAAAGCAAGCTATGATACAGCTGAGATTTACTTGAAGATAATCCACTGGAGCCAAGAGGACTGGGCCTCAGGTGGAGTAAGCTTAAAAAGCAAAATCTAAGGAGTCACACCTGTGCCAGTGCAACCCTGAGAGTGAGTGTCTCCTTAAAATTGTGTCCAGACACCTTGTTGCCTCACCCGAGTCTCAGCTCTGGGGACCAGAATAAAGGTGGATAGTTGATATGGGTATAGATAATATAGGATTTGTAACGAATCTGTGATTTATAATTTAAAACTTTTTTATAATAAAAATATCCATACTAAACATTCATAATGAAAAAATTAAGGTGCAGAACATCATGTGTTTTATACATCATGTATGGAAGTATATTTGCTTATATAGCAGCTCCTCAAGTAACATCATTGCATTTAATGTCATTTCATTATAAAGTTGATGAGATGCCATTGGAACTTAACCATTGTTTATATCGATTAGCCTACCGTAAAATTGGTTTCATTATACAATGTTTTACTTAAAGTCACAGAACCTACTGACAATGTTAAATAAGGACGTACTGCAAATGCCTGAAATATCTCTGGGAAAATACCTGAGAAACTGGTAACTGGTTTTGGAGAACTGTGTAGCTGGGGCAGAAGTAGGAGGGAGGATTTCCACCTTGTACCCTTACATATATTTTGAATCTCTAAACTCCCGAATGAATAATATATCACTAACTCAGTCAATTCATTAAATAGTGTAAAGTACTAAGAAGTATTTTTTCTTTTTTATTGCAACTAATCAAAATGTTCTTGTAAATTTCGAGATTTTCACATCACTCCCAATGTCTCTGCAAAATAAGCTTGAGAATCACTGATCCAGAGACAGACCCTGAGAAGTCATTTCCAGTCCTCCCAAATATTGAAGAACATTCTTCATATCAGCTTGGAGTTGCTTCCATCACTACCAGAAACCTTGTCACTTGCTGAATGGCTGTGATTAATTAGAAACATCAAAGAATGGGGTTGAGAAGAAACAGAGGCAGCCCAAGAATGATCAACAGCCCTTGAAATGGGTACAGAACTTTTTCATCCATTCAGCAAATACTTATTGAATGCCTTCTGTTATGGGTGAAGTGTGTCCCCTGTAACTCTGACATTGAAGATCTAACCCCCAGTAACACAGAATGTGACTGTATTTGGAGATAGGCCCTTTAAAAAATTAAGGTTAAATGAGGTCATGTGGGTAGGCCCTAATCCAAGGTGACTTGTGTCTTTATGACATTAAAATATCTGTGTGCATGCAGAGGAAAAACCATGCGAGGATATACTAAGAAGGTGGCCATCTGCAAGCCAGAGACAGGCCTCAGAAGAAACCAAACTTGCCAACACCTTGATCTTGGACTTCTAGCCTCTAGAACTGAGAAAATGTTTTTTAAGCCACCTACTCCGTTATTTTGTTATGGCAGCACTAGAAAACTAATACACCTTCTATGTGCCAGGTCTGTGCTAGGTGCTGAGAATATATAGGTAAGAATATCTGTCTCAGTGAGTTTATACTCTGAGTACAGGTAAACAATTGAAAAACAGAGTATTATGTGCACACCTTAGTTTGGGGAGAGGGATAGCAGGGTGTTGAGAGAAGTAGCTTGGAGGTCATGTGTGGGAGTTAGCCAAAAGAAAAAAAGAGACTTGCAGGTAGAAGGCAGACCACATTAAAAAAGGCAAAGGGCTGTACAGAGATTAAGTGTGTAAGGGAAGTCAACAGCTAGTAGTTTTGCTGGAGTGTAGAACATGAAGAGTGAGTGGTGGGAGAGGTGAGTGGTGGGAGAAGAGGCTGGTAGGACAGGGCCTTACATGCTATGCTAAAGGACTTGCACTTAATTTTGGAGGGAAAGGGAAGTCATTAGAGGATTGTGTGAAGCAGTGACTCAGATTTGCATTTAAAATACTTTTAAAAACCAATTCATGCCTTAGCCAAGAATAGCTGACAGCAGAGAGAATGACACAAGGCAGACTCTGAGAGTACCAATGGGACGGTCAGAGGTCATTAAGAACAAACCTTAACTGCTCAGTTTGGCCTTGTTTGTAGCTCGAATCATCTCCTTCACTAAGCTACACATAACTCCAGCTCAATTTCTCACTCGTCCTTCTAATCTATAGCATCATCCACTTAATACTTGTACCTACTGCACTCGTTACTTTTCTTTCAGAAGTATTTCCTCTCTAAGCATTTCGAGAACAGAGGTTTGCCCTATGCTCATCTACCCCTAGTGGCCAATAGCGTTCAATGTTCTAATTTGAGACTGCAAGGAATGGCGGTCCAAAATACTCTGTGGCAGTTATGCGGGGATTCTTTCTTTCACATTTCCTCACAGTAGCTTTTCTCCACTTGACCATTCTCCTTGTCCTAACCAAATATATAACCTCACTAACCATACGTATCTATTGCGTAATGGTTTCTTCCACTTTGCTTCTCCTTCCCCTCAACATTTCTCTTCCTCTGCTCCTTTCCAGTTTCCTTCACCGAATTCCCAATTTCTCTCACTCACTTATTCAGCAGAAGTCTTTTACTTGAGCATTGTCACTTCCCTGCCTTCTTCAGTCTGAATCTTGGCTGTTTACCCTAACTCTTAACTCCAGATTTTTGCTCTACTCCTGAGAATGTATCAGTCTAAAGACCAAAAAACCCGTTTTAATGCACTATTTTTTGTCCATCACCATAGACTAAGACTCAGTAACATCACAGCAGTTTAACTCAACCAAATCTCAAGACTTTAAATAGGCCCACTCAGTAAATCTTGTTGACTCCTGTTTTTTTAAAATATAAACTCCTGATTGCTCTCCTTATTTAAGGTCATTGCTCATTCTTTGCCCCTCTTATTTCACGATGCTAAGAAAGTGATCAAGTATTCCCTTGTGCTCATACCCTTAACTGACAATTTCCAAATTCAAATAAAGTGGAGTTTGAATAAATTACTAATGCAGTCAGATGTGTTGGTTGTGGAAACTTGTATAGATTTATCAAGCAGCTTCCAAAGATGAATGAAGAGCTCTGGAAAGGTTCAACGAATTGAACCCAACTGCATGTAAGAATATACCCGTATTTTGTTAAATCTGAACACTCTGACACTACAGTAATGATAAAAAGCAGTGATCTTCAATGCAGTGTAAGATTTAGTATCAAAATGATTATGTAAAGTAAGAGGAACATACTAAAGTACTCAATACACATTAGTTATTTTAAAAGTGTTACTTACTAAACAGTTAGCAACTGGCAACCACAGTTCTTGTTGCTAAACTGATAAATTCAAAGCAAATATTTTTAAGACTTTCAGAAATATTCCAGCAAAATGAAGGCACAATTTTAGAAAAGGATCATAAAAGTTTGACCAACACAGAATAAGCTTTATTTCTGCAACTATAATTATTAAACATCGGTTTTATCTCTGATTTCAAAGATTGGTCAAGACAAAAATAAACTGTTCTGACCATATGAGAGAAACCCACTGGAATTTGAGGTTAAGATCACAATTTTAGAAATCATTTATCGTGAGACAAATATATGGATTGCAAACTACTTTGAGATTTTGGGCTATGGCCAAATTCTGTAGTATGCAGACCCTTTTCTTACTTTTAAAATTGAAAACCATCATCATTCAAAACTGAACACACAATCTGTTTTGCTCTTTGTGAAAGGTGATTCAACTTATTGGGACTATTTGGGGGAGAAAATCTGTTCTTTGGTGACTAACAAACTTATACGTAATCCCCTAACAAAATATGGGCCACACTACTGAAAAAATCTGGACTTTCCTGAATTAAAACTTTTATATGCCTTCATGCTTCAAAATTCTAAATTGTTGAATCTATCTATGATCACACGAAACCCTCTCTCCTTTAAAAAATTCCATGGCATTGAGTTACAGTGAAAATGGCCAAGTATCAGTGCCAGAAAAGAATCCTCACATTTAATCCTCACTCTTACCTAAAGCATATGTGGCTAAAACTGAGCATACTTGTAAATAAGTTTGGCAATGTGTCTTTGTATAAGGTTTCTAAAACCAAATACCTGTAAAATTGAAGCACTTACACAAAAGGCCAACAACATTCTGAATGAGGCCTCTATTGAGGCAGATTCTAGGCTGAAGTGATGTACCACCACTTAACTCACGTCAAGACTCTCCTATACCGGTTTTATTTAAAACACAAATAAGTATTTCTCTTTGTGTAATGAATAGCAAATGGTTCAAATAATGCTGAACATGAATCATTGACTAATACAAGGGCTTTAAATATGAAACAAAATTATTTTTTAAAAAGCAAAAGAACAAAGTGGTTATATACAAAAGGGATCTGGAATCTGTGAGCTGATTCCAGAAGCGAAACAAGTAGAAAATCTGTGGTGAAACCAGACATTCCACCCCTGCTTTGGAGAAGGGTTACTGTACAACACTCAGTCAGCTGAAGATGGACTGGTAGAGAGGTGTGTCTATACATCAGTTTCAAGTCATTTTTGCTTGTGCAGAATCATCCACATCTTCCCAAGACTGAATGGGCAGTCCTGTGGCTTTCTTCCTTTTCCATATTCCCAACAAGACTACATGAAGTTCAACTCTTGATGAGCCGCGTACAACAGCAGTTCCTTAGGAGCCAACATGACAGGTGGGCCAGATTTCCCTATGAGAAATGAAACTGGCCACCTAGAGCAAAACATCAAAATGGACAAATCCTTCTTTCCTCTTCCTTCCGATTATGTATAATGTCTCCTTTTAAGACTATTAGCCCCATCATACTTGTTCCTTCATAGTTTAAACCTTGAGGTGATATGCAGGAGACCAATATCAGAAAAAAGAAAATTCAATTCAGAAATGAAGAAAACTGGATGGTATACAATACACCCCCAGAACATGTCATAAAATCCATTCTATAGTACAATTCATTGTACTGCTACAATCCATACATAAATATTGGCAGATTGAATGATTTTTTTCCCCCCTCAGACGATTAAAGGACACCAAATAAATACTGGGTAAGAGGAATTTGCTGGAAGAGTTAGAAATATAAAATTAACCAATTTTTATTCCTGTGATAATTCAATACTAATTGGAGGCAAGTACTAAAGAAGAAAAAGGAACAAATTTCATACTAAAAAGAAGAATTCATTTTATCATTATGTCACCATCTCTTATTAAAAATCCAGGGAATCCCAGAAATAGAAAATTAGTTTCAGAGGATCCCTGAGGCACTTTAAAGCCTTAAAAAAATTACACTAATAATAAATTAGCTATTGATCTTCAGAGGCTTACACAGCAGAAGAAAACATAAAAATCAGGTCCAAAAAGATATGTCCAGATTACCGGCTTCTTGAGCTGCTCAGCTCTAAAGCTTAGATGAATCTCCAAATACTTCTAAAAAGACATACGATTTAATAGACTGAGTGAATTTTTTGTTGTTTAGTGGTAGCATGAAATTTGGTCCTTATGGTAGCAGCTGTCTTCATCCTTTCCAAACTCAGGTAACATTAAGTACATTAAGACAATACATAAATGAAGTAATACAACAAAGGGGGAGAAAGCCAAAACTGACAAACACCTCAAGGAGTCACAAAGTTCTCTGGTACCCTTTCACTTGGACCTCCCTCTCAGTTTTTTGTGGAGAGAGGGGTAAGACAGAATTTTTTCCTGAAGATGCTAAACGATGGCATCAAATGGACAAAATGATTATCAAGGGACTTTAAAATTCCGACTCCAAGGAATCTGGGACACATACAGGTAATTCAGAGGTATACTTCTGGTTTGGGGCAAATTCTAGACTAAAGAAATGATCATCTTGGGTAAATGTATAATAGATGAAACTAAGTCCAGTTTTTTGGTGAGTTTTTCTTTTTTGTTTGTTTTAAATGTTCTATTACCACCTTCAGCTATCAATCATTTCTGACAGCTCAAGCAGAAGATCATCTTCATCCTTCCCAGGATCCAGGTCGATCTCAGCTTCTAATTTGCCTCCTGAAATCTCCCATATTAGTTTCTCAAAATCATCCTCCACAGAGAGTGGGGGCTTTCCTGTTGAGGCAGAGCTGAGTCGGCGCGTTTTCGTGGCTATTTGGGATGAGGAAGGGCCAGATACTTCCGGTGGAGAGGGATCTGAAGAGGACTGGACTGGAGGAAGGACAAGACTGTCAAGAAAAAAAACAGAAATATTAAAATCTGCCCTTTGTCAATGGCTGGCTGGACTACCTAGTCTCAGGGACACCCAGACTTGGCAGAGGTGTTTCTGAGGACACACACAGGAATTGTTTTACTACTAATTTGTGACACAGCATTTTCCTCCTTTTAAAGCAGAATTCAGACAGGTCTTCAGAACATTTTGTAATACAGGCAAAATATAAACAACGCTGGCTCTAAAGAGAGCAGCAACCCTGAGCACCATGTTTTCTTGCAATTAATTTGAAGTTCAGCAGATTTACTTAGATGTGTAAATACTTAGAATTATCTAGCAGTGTTATTCTTGGAGAGCATAAACAGTAACAGTGGCCTACAGTTTGATTTAAAAGAATTGCAAGGTATTACCTGTCTCTAGGTTTTTCTGTCTCAGGAATAGTGACTGATTTGTCCTCCGAGAGGAGTGGGACAACAGCCTATAAAAGAGAGTACGGTAATTCAGTGGGAGAGTCAGGCTTTTTAATTTGAGCATATTTACTTTCTTTTGCCACCTTCTTAGAATCATGGCTATCATTCTTTAAACCTGGGAATCTATGAATAGTCCCAAAGGTGAGTGCGTAAATAAGCAAAATATTTTCAGCACCTAAAAATTAACTTCTAAAAGTCCCATCCTGCCACTCCACAAATGTCTAACTGTAAACATAAAATACAATGTAAACAACTAAAATGCTTAGGAAATGGCAGGAAGTTATCACATACAGACATAGACAGAGAGCTAACAGAGGCAAGTCTTCCCTGCTTTCCTACCGCAGAGATCAAAGCATCACTAAGAGTTAAGGGCTACTTCTTACCACAGCTGCTTTCTTGGCTGGGCTTTCCTGCAGGTCACTGCTGGAGCTGAGTGGCTTCACAGCTGCAATGACAGCAGAGTGGATCTCCACTGCCTTGCGTTTGGGGGCCAATTTGGGGGAAGAGACAACTTTAACCACAGATGGCTTCACATTCACTTTGGGTTTAGCTGTAAGGAAAAGAAAATATTTGATTATTTTCTTTAGCTAAAAAAACCCACTCTTTTACATGGAGAATAACTCAGAATATCAAAATCCCTACAAAAGTAATTAACAACAAAACAAACGAAAAAACCCAGACTGAAAATGACCCACAAGCAATCTGCACTGCACACGGCCACAATCTATACATACACTCAAATGATTCCTTTCATGGCTCTTGAATCCACTACCGCTTCTATACCTTTTATTTCTTTCAAAACCAGAGGAAAGATGCAACATAGCAAGTTTTTGACAAAGATTTTTAAATAGCCAAGAAAGAAACTCATCTAGTTTTGGCTTTTTAAATAGAATTATAAGAACTATTACTACCATCCACTTGTGTGACCAAGATACAAGAGAAATGAAATTCAACCCAATTGTTGCCAGGGAATTACCGCAACTTGATAATTTTGAGATCCTGAAGCAGGACACACTAGAAAAAACACTCACCTTTACCCCTCTTTTCCAAGGTCTGGGCCGCACATTTCACATTTAATACTGAGTCGCCAGTCCCTGAGGTTTCTACCTCTGCCTTCTGGGATGACTTTGTGGAAAGCCGCTTTGTTAGGCAGCGTGTGATGCCTGGCACTGTAGTGAGCACTGGTTTCTCTGCCATCTGAGTGTTACAAGAGTCTACATCTCTCCAAAGGGATGACAAAACTGATTTTTCCTTCTGTGAATTTCCCCTCTCTGGCTGTTTCTGTATGTGCTTTTCTCTCGTGGTCTCACATTTCTTAACTTGAATTTTAGTGATGCCAACTCCTGTTGTCTCAGTTGAAGCCTATGGATAAATTTAAATGACAGAATTAAAATCTAATACCTCTAACAACCTATATGATAATTACTATTCATAAGTTACAAAGCAAACATCTAAGCAAAACAGTGTCTCACATTATCCAGAACACAAGCGCTTTTGCTCCTTATTTGATATTAAATAAAAAACACCAATCCAAAGATGAAAGAGTAAAGATGTGTGGGACAAGGAAAACCCAGATTTCTTAGGACAATCATGACCCTAAGTCTAGTAAGTCTTGCACGAAGATTTACTGTACGAAGATGTTCTCCACCTTAATAGGTAAAACAAAATCTAAAAGTCCAGAAGCAGACTGCATTTGTACAGCACTAAGTGGCCAAGACAAACATTCTGAAGAACTGTTAGTATGGTAAAGTTAAAGCAGGCTGCAAGACGGTACACTGTGAAGTTCTCAGTTACATTCTGAACAGGAGTCAAACGCTAAAAAGTTCACATACATGTATGTATAAACAAAAGGCTTTAAGGAAATCCATTAAAAAAAAAACTAATGGTGGCTACATGTAGATTGGAACTATGGGGTTTCTCAATCTTTTAAAAATACAAATCTCCAAGTTTTGTACAATGAATTGGCATTACTGTCACAGCCAGGAAAAAAGTTTAGTTTAAAAAATATTAACAATCAATTAAAACACCTTTAAAAGGGCAGAGAAAAATGATGATATATATAGAAGTACAGAAAACTCCCGTTAGAACCCCCCCACAGAAAATTATAAATGTAGTGAAAGACTGTTTATGTAATGTATCTGAAGTGTTAAACAGGAATTTATTATAAGTTAGAAGTAAAAAAGCACGTTTCACCATTCATATAGCCTTCACTTGCCATGGACAAACTACAAAATGATTTTAAATAAACTCACCTGTTTAGCCTCTGTTTTAGTAACACTGTTCTGAAATGCAATGTCACTTTCTTCTTGAAGTTTCTTTTCTTCCTTTGTAACTGTATTCACATGAAACAGATTATTAGTTATTTCATTTAGGCTACAACTTCCTGGCAGATGAAGTTAAAACTTTTCTTAATAAAAGTAATGCTAAGGTAGGACAAATAAAAATGTAGATAAAGCCCATTGGTCCTCCTAAAATTTCATAACGTATATTAAAATAGCAAAGATCTACATAGTGCTGCTGTACAGAAACAGCTTAACTTCATTTAATTCAGTGATTTTCACAGGTTATCCGAGTAAAGAAAACTTCTCACAGAACTCCTATGAATATCCTGTGGAACATGGCCCTTTGAAATATTTAGGGAAGTGGCACTACAGACCATGCTCTTTCTTGTTACCTGATTTTTTGGTGATTCGGAGAAGCCGCCTAGCCCCTGGGGTGGCCTCAGGCTGCAACTGGGAGGTGGTGCTGCTCTCAGAGCTCTGCTGCACCCTCAGTGCCTTCTCTAGTTTAATTTCCTCCAGCGTCTTGATGTGCACCTCCTGTACAGACTTTGTTCTACCTGCAGGCTCCTCTGATTGTCCTTTGTTGGCAACTATCTGTGGCAAAACCACTGTTTTTTTAATTTCATTATCAGTCTTCAACTTGATGCAGGTGAGATCCTTTTTGCTTTTTTGTTTCTCTGCTTCCTGCTGCCGATGTTTCTTTTCAGCCAGGACCTCAGAGAAGGTTTTGATGCGGATAGTGGAAGAGCTTCTTGCTCCTGAAGTAGAATCATCCACTTTTGAAGGTCCTTCTGTCTTGAGTTTAGTCTGCAATTCCCCACGTTTTTGACTGGCTCTTTCAAGAAGAATTTCTTCTAATGTCTTCACGTGGATCTCACCAACTTTAGTAACTCTCTCTGTTTTCGAGGAAGAAAAACAAGTCACTGTACTTGATGTTCATCTCTTAATTATATACGGTCTCTCTATTCTTGGATCAGAAGAGAGTCCAACTGAGTGGTATCATTTAGGTAGGCATTTTAAATGATCGAATGTACATTAGTTTCCATCTCAAATTTAGAATACTGCATGTCTCAGGTATGGCCCTCAAGGAAACTCTCAGAGGCAAAAATTACTCATTTGGATTTCTATTCAGAAGCCCATTCTTTTGGAACCTGAAAGTCATTTACTACTTGGAGAAACTCGTCATTATAAATCTCACCAGAAAAATAGCAATAAATTCATTCTTCCATTCACTCATAGGTATAAACATGTGCTGGACCCTGCCTGAAATGCAATCTCTGCCCCCACTGAGTTTACAGTCTAACAGAGCAAGAATTAAGCAACAACAAAGTATGGTGATGATGATAGCATTGATAAAGGAAATATAATGCTATAAAGGAGCATGTAGCAAGCAAGAACACCAACTTCTGTCTAGGAATTGGTTAAGGGAAGCTTTTCAGAGAAAGTAATATTTAAGTGATACTTAAAGGAAGTCAAACATGTGACAAGACAGAAGAAAAATGGGAAAGGCCCAGAGACTGACATGCCACTGAAGAGCTGTTTTTAATGATACATTAATCATTCTTCATCTGTTTAAAACTGAAGAGCAAATTTCACACTTGACAGATATGCGTGTCCTCCTTTATAAAGGACTAAATACAGAAATAATCAAGTGATGTGGGAAAAAAACAAGAATAATTTGGATATTACAAACACATATTAAGTCACCGAATACTGCTTTCAACGAAAGATCAAAACAAAAAAATATACTTTTATAACCTTAAACACATAAGGTTCTGAACCTCTGAATATACCGTCGCTCATATAGGGAATAGTCCCTACTGGTCTCATTCCTCTTGCTTCCCACTTCGTTTTAACTGAGTTCATCTAAGAACCTGGCAACTTATAAATCTAGTTTGCTTCACTGATCACACCACACTAGATACTTCATTGGAACAGGGACTGTATTTACTTATCTGCAATATTTTAGTACAGTACCTGTTACCCAGAAGCACTCAAACACTTACTGACTTATTTCCTTAGGTTTTTAAAATAAAAATTCTTCCATTTCAAAATGGTAGACTAATATCAAAATAACAATTCCAAGAAAGTACTATGAATGGTGACATGGCGTCCCTGCTTCCCCACCCTACCAAAATTCCATAAAAATAATGAAGACATTAAAAGTAAAATAAATCCATAATAGCAATGGAAACCAAGGACACCACTGGCAGAGCCTAAATCTTGAGCAATTTCTGAGAGAGAAAGCAGATGTCTAAATTTAGAGAAACACAGAAAAAGAACACACTGTAGGAGAAGTTCTTCCCACCAGAGCCATAAAACCCCTGCCAAACTAGCATGAAAAAGAACAGTAGGCAGAAATTTGAGGATGGCCCCTACAAACCAGCTGGTCCAGTCATGACCTGGTCCTTAAGAAGAGGAGAATCTGCTGCTGGGGAAAGGAGCACATAAGGATGCTGGTGCTAGAGAGAAGGAGAGCCTGAAAAATTCCAGGCTTTTACAAATGCCAAGCAGAAAAAGGAGGTGGAGGGGCTAAAAAGCAAAGCTAGAAAAGGAAAGAAATTAGTTGCACTCTGAAAGTCTTTCTTACAGTGGTAACTGTATGGGCCTGCAGCCTTCCACTCTGCAACCCACGCGAACTGCCTTTTGGCATATCCTCTCCCCTTAGGCAGACATTGTAAGTACGTTCTCCCAGCCAGGAGAGAGGACTACTCGGAAAAAAAGACCTTTAGAATCACAGAGGAAATCTAAGCCAGGTACTTACAATTATGGAAAGGAAACACTAAATAGGCATTAAAATAAACAAAAAGAAGTGAAGACGACAAAATAATACATACACATATATTTTTTAAAACATTCCAATTCGACACCCAGAGTAGCCTGAAATCAGTCTGTGAAAAGAGAGAAATCCCTGAACAACAACAACAACAAAAAAGGTTCTCGGAAAATAAAACTACAGGTGCCAAAATAAATCCAACTGAAGGACTGAATAAATAAAAAAGACTAGGTTGGTTGAAAATCAGCCATCCAGAATAGGGTTGGCAAACTGAAGTCCATGGGTCAAATCTGGATATAGTCTAAATTTTACAAATAGAGCTTTACTGGAACTTATTCATTTACATATTGCATATGGCTGCTTTCACACTACAACAGCAGAGTTCAATAGCTGTGACAGAGACTGTAGACTTCAAAGCTTGAAATATTTACTATTTGGCCCTTTAAAGAAAAGGTCTGTCAATTCTTAATCTGAAAAATAAAGTCAAACAAAGATCATAAAAGGGGAGGCAAAAAACCCAAAGGGAGAAAACACATGAAGGCAAGATTAAAAAAACAGGTGGTAGAGTCTAGGTTAAAAAGCTCCAACATCTAATAGGAACTCCAGAACACAGAAACAATGGTATCACCTGGGTGTGTATGGGAGAAAAAATGGCTCTTGCCCGCAGACCTCACTACTCAGTCTCTCCCTGTACCACTCCAGTTCCCTCTAAGCTACCATCCCTCCAACCAGAGCCCAGGAGCGGTTGTGAGCATTTCCTGAGATAATACACATGAAACTGCTTGACATCCACAGGAACTTGGGTCTGGTTCCCAAGCACAATGTAAGCAGCTTGAGGCTTGCTTCCCTGGAGGAGAGAGATGTCCACACCTACCATGGTGCACAACTCAAGGAGTTCGATTCACACTGTACATAAGGTAGTCTATGTTGAAACCCAGGGTACAGTGTGATATCCTTTCCAGAATTATATTAACACTGGAATGCTGGATAACTTGCTGCTATTCTCATTGGTACGGTATGATTGATTGCAGGAGGGTGAGGAGTAGGAGGAATTATGTTATGCTTTGTTCTTATTTTTAGGCAAGATCAGGAACCTAGGTTTTAAGGTCCTTAAAAATTGCAAGGTTATCATCAAAGAATTGTCATTATTATAAATAATATCAACATTATTTTCAGAACAGATATTTATATTATAATATGCTGATATTAATTCTAACCAAGAATTTCTGGACAAATTCTCATCTCAATAAGGACGGTTGTCAACCTGGCTGGTGTAGCTCAGTGGATTGCGTGTAGGCTGCGAACCAAAGGGTCGCTGGTTTGATTCCCACTCAGGGCACATGCCTGGGATGCAGGCCAGGCCCCCAGTTGGGGGGGGGTGCAAGAGGCAACCACACACTGATATTTCTGTCCCTCTTTCTCCTTCCCTTCCTATTTAAAAATAAATATAAAATAAAATCTTTAAAAAAATAAAGAGCTTAATTAAATAACAAAAATAAAGATGGCTGTCCAAAAAAAAGAAAAGAAAAAAAAGGACTCCTGGAGGTGTAGGTAGATACGCTTTGCTTCCTCGCACAACCAGAACAACAACAAATTTAAAAACAAATAACAACCAGACCTGCCAGGAAGTCAGGCAACCAAGCAATTAAGAAACATTCATCCACATTGGGAGGAGGTTAGGAAATGGGCAGCCAGGGCAGAGGATGTGGGGCAAGGCAGCAGAAAGGACTGGCAAGACAGCAGCTTCCAGACTGGGCAGTCCCATATTTGTATTGAGATTAAGCCAGGAGGAACAACTGAGGAGTGAGACAGACTGTACAACCCAGGGTTCCAGGTGGGGAAATAAAGCCTCAAAACATCTGGCTGTAAAAACCCATGGGGGTTGCGGCGGCCAAGAGAAACTCTCAGCCTCACAGGAGAGTTCGTTGGAGAGACCCACAGGTTCCTAGAATGTACACAAAACCACCCACCAAAGAATCAGCAAGAGAACGGCCCAATTTGCTTGTAAGTAGAGGGGGAAGTGACTGAAGGCAGGCAAGAGCCAAGCATTGTTCCCTCTCCGACTCCTCCCCCACACACAGCGCCACAGCGCAGTGATGTCGTTTGCCCTGCCCTGGCGAATACCTAAGGCTCCACCCCTTACAGTGGAACAGGTACGCAGAGAGAAAGAAATATGGCTCAACTGAAAGAACAGGTCAAAGCTCCAGAAGAAGAACTAAGTGACAAGGAGATAGCCAACCTCACAGAAATGATTGAGTATGGACACAAAACTGAGGAAGAAGTGAAGGCTATGCAAAGTGAAATAAAGGAAAATATACAGGAAACCAATGGTGAAGGGAGGGAAACTGGGACTCGAATCAATGATTTGGACCAGAAAGAAAAAATAAACATTCAACTGGAACAGAATGAAGAAACAAGAACTCAAAAAAAATGAAGAGAGGCCTAGGAACCTCTGGGACAACTTTAAATGTTCCAACATGTGAGTCATAGGGGTACCAGAAGGAGAAGAGGAAGAGCAAGACACTGAAAACTTATTTGAACAAATAATGAAGGAAAACTTCCCCATTCTTGCAAAGGAAATAGACCTGCAAGTCCAGGAAGCTCAGAGAATCCCAAAAAAGTTGAACCCAAGGAGGAACACACCAAGGCACATCATAATTACATGACCCAAGATTAAAGAGAAGGAGAGAATCTTAAAAGCAGTAAGAAAAAAATAGACTGTTACCATAAGGCTATCAGCTGACTTCTCAAAAGAAACCTTGCAGGCCAGCAGGGGTTGGAAAGAAGTATTTAAAGTCATGAAAGGCAAGGACCTACATCCAAGATTACTCTATTCAGCAAAGCTATCATTTAGAATGGAAGGGCAGATAAAGTACTTCCCAGATAAGGTCAAGTTAAAGGAGTTCATCATCACCAAGCCCTTAATATAGGAAATGTTAAAGGGACTTATGTTAAAGAAAAAGATGATCAAAAGTATGAATGGTAAAATGACAACAAACTCATAACTATCAATAACAACTGAAGCTAAGGAAACACAACCACCAAGAACTGAGCAAAGAACTAAAATAGGAACAGAATCATAGAAATAGAGATCAAGTGGAGGGTTATCAGTGGGGAGTGGAGGGGGGAGAATGGGAGAAAAGGTACAGGGAATAAGAAGCCTAAATTGTAGGTACAAACTAGACAGGGGGAGGTTAAGAATAGTATAGGAAAAGGAGGAGCCACAGAACTTATATGTACAACTCATGGACATGAAGTAAGGGTGGGGGATGCTGGTGGGAGGGAGGGTGCTGGGTGGAGGGGGAGAAAGGGGAGGGAAAAAATGGGACAACTGTAGTAGCATAATCAATAAAATATACTTAAAAAAAAAAAAAAGAGAGAAAGAACTCCACAAAGGGAAACAAGGTTGTTTACAAAAAGGGTAAGTATGTTTGACATCAGATTCCCTTTTTAAGCATGCTGGTAAAATCTTAATATCCAAATCAGATAAGGATAAAATGAAAAAGGAAAAGGACAGGCTAATACCATTCATAAATATAGACATAAAAATTAAACAGCATCAAATTGAATCTAGCAACATATATAAAAAAAGCTAAATGTTTGAGTACCTGAACATTCCATTTAATTATTCTTTAAATTGTACACATATATACTTATGTAATTATATTTTGCAATTTAAAAACATTAACAACTAGATAGGAACAATATGAAGAAAAAATATATAAATTGGAATATTCTCATACATATGGACTTCTTCCTGAGAATACGTTTTTATTACAAGAAACTCTTATTTTACCCTAAAGCAAAAAAAAAGTCAAAAGTGATGTGTTCTTTTGTAACGTTTCTTTATTCAATGCAAGAGAAGTTTTCTCCACCACTGTTGTTCAGAATATGACTGTTCATGACAGCAGATATTTTACTACATAACTACTCTAATTTAGTCTAATTCCTTTTCTATTGGCTTCTTAGGTTGTTTCTAATTTCCTATTTTCAATGCAATGATGAAAAATCATTATGCCACCTCTTTTTTAAAAAAGATTATTATTTATTTTTAGACAGAGGGGAAGGGAAGGAGAAAGAGAGGGAGAGAAACATCTATGTGTGATCGCCTCTTGCACGCCCCCAACTGGGAAGCTGGCCCACAACTAAGGTATATGCCCTGACTAGGAACTGAACTGGAGACCCTTTGGTTCACAGGCCCACATTAATCCACTGAGTCACACCAGCCAGGGCTCATTATGCCATCTTTAAGAACAAAAAGAGGCCTGGCTGATGTGGCTCAGTGGATTTGAGCACCAGGCTGTGAAGCACAGATCACTAGTTCAATTCCCAGTCAGGGCACTTGCCTGGGTTGTGGGCCAGATCCCCAGTAGGGGGTGCATGGACAGGCAACCACACATTAACGTTTCTCTTCCTTTCTTTCTTTCTCTCTCCCTTTCCTCTCTCTAAAAATAAATAAATCTTTAAAACAAAAAAAAAGAAAAGAGAATCAATTACACTTAAACAAAGAAAACCACAAAAAACAGAAAACACAAACTCTAACCTAACTCAACAGGTAAACAGGAGAAAGGGTAAAGATTTTACAGCAAGAAAAAAGATATCAGAAGCTGGTCTTGGGGTTTACCTACCTGCTGCCTCCTCACTGTTCACACCAGCTGACACACCTAATCGTTCCTTTAGAGACTTAGAAACTTGAACTGTAAAGAAAAAAAAAAAAACACACCCCAAAACCAAAAGTTGAACAGAGACTTTTTATAGGTCAAATATCTTTTTCAAGGGTCACAGATTAGGCTTATACTTATCTTCTAATGTAAATGCTTTTTAAAAAATGTCTTCAGGTCTTAAAACTTTCTTCTCTACGTGAATCATGAATTCCCTAGAGCACTCTGTAGAGCTTTAGAGAAAGTGTCTTTAGATTTGAAAAGCAGAAACTACTTCATTTAGTAAAATAATTTTGTTAGCGTACAACCTTCTAAAATCTAACTGGCATCAAAAGGTTTTTGCTCCCTAAATCTATTTGAAATATGTTCTTTAGTTACGAAAGTCTTTAGTTATAATTGATAATCAAGGAGTAACAATTTGGCTGCAAACTTTATGCTTCCATAACATCATATACTTATCCTCTCACAGAGTTTATCACAATACATACAAGTATTTCTATCTGCCATTATGCTGTAAGCTCATGAGGATTGTGATAGTGTTTATTTTATACAATGGTATTTACCTAGAATCTAAAAGAGGAAGCATTTGAATGTTTGTTGAATGAATAATAAAATGTATACCAGAACAAAAACAGTAACAAACTATACCTGTTAACATAACAGGAGACAAGTGTCAGAATCACACACACACAAAGTGTATTACAAGAAAGGTACCTTTTTTCGGTGTTTTGTCAGTTTCTGAAGCATCAACTTTTTTCCCTAGCCTCTGTGCAAGGCTACGCTTTAATGGAGGATCACTGTCACCACCTACAAACAGGGGGAACTTTGTTTCAGAGTTCAAGTTGCACCTTCAGCAAGGTCAAGAAATACAAGCAAAACCAAGACAACATAACAGGGGGGACCCCCAAAACCCCCAGAATTATATTCTGGAGAGTGGGCCCTTAGTAGTACAGGTTTTCCCTGCCAGTGAGTGTTCTAGGAACCCACCTGTATCAGTGTGTCAGCAGGTGTTGTTGTGAGAGGCTGAATTTGGCCTAAGTGAATTTTTTGGAAGACTCTTCAATGTGTTTGCCCATTTCATAATGGGTGATTTATGAGCACACCTGCCCACACAGTGCTGAATGTTCAGCAGTTTTTGACCAAAAAAATGGCATGACCACCGTGCTCCACCCTCCCTATTCACCCAATCTCATCCCGAGACACTTTTCCTGTTTTCCTGAATAAAAAGTCACCAAAGGGAAATGTTTTACCCACATGGAAGAGGTGAAACGAACAGCAGAAGTACTAAAAGGCATCAAAAACTGTTTTGAGCAGTGGGAAAAATGTCTCGACAGGTGTATTGCATCAAATGGAGAGTACTCAGAAGGTTACTCAAGTTTAAACATGTAAGAATACACAATTTTTTATAAATAAATTCCATTTTTGGGGTTCCTCCTAATAGAATACTTCTGTAAGTTTTCTACACTTATATGGTGTGTTTATTCACTAACTTCTTTAGAACTCAATGTCCCAAAAAGAAGAGGTAAAATAAGGGACAAAATATTAGAACGCACAAATTAAAACTTATAACTGACTAAAATTACAAATGGAGGATTATAAGTCCTGGTTAAGGTTGAAATTCCGAATTGGGAACATTAAGAAAAAAACCCTTCACACACACAAAAAATTCTTAACTGGCCTTTTGCTGAATTCTATGTAAACTTGTGGTTTAATGCATCAGAAATGACTAGGAAGATGGCAAAAAACCCACAAATTAAAAATTTTTTCTGTGACATGAAGACTCTGAAGGCCAAATAAGAAATCTAAGGTTATAAAAGCTTCTGTATCTTAACCAAGGCACCAATTAGTGATGGAACTAAGAGCTGAACAAAGTTTCCTAACTCCTGCTTTATTACATTACATTTTCAATACAAGTTATTTACACATCATGAGTTAATTGTTTTTTTGGATTGCTTGACTGAGGTATAATCTCTGTAGGGTCCTATTAAAAACTTGCCTCTAATTTATAATTTAATTTATAATTATTAAACCAAAATTCACAAAATTTATATATATGCTGATATTAAAATAGCTTATTTCTGTATTTTTAATCTAAAATTCTCAAGGAATGAGAATGGTGTCTAAAAAACCCAAAACAGACAGGATTTCATATTTGCAAGTACATTTTAAAAGAGTATGAAGGATTCTCTGAAGTCAAAGGAGACTTTTAAAATCATTTTTTTAAATTTTATTTATTTTTTTTAGAGAGAGGGGAAGGGAAGAAGAAGAGGAGGGAAACATCGATGCCTCTTGCATGCCACCAGCTAGGGACCTGGCCCACAATCTGGGCACGTGCCCTGACTAGGAAACAAACCAGAGACCTTTCAGTTTGCAGGCCAGCATTCAATCCACTGAGCCACACACCAGGGAGGGCTTTTCTTTTCTTTTTTAAAAATAAATGGTATCTTTGCTAGGTTATTTTTCTTTTTTCTCTTTTATTGATTCCAGAAAAAGGAGAAGGAAGGGAGGTGAGAGAAACACCGATGTGAGAAACATCAATCAGTTGCCTCTTGGACACTCCCCGAACCTGTAATACAGGCATGTGCCCTGCCTAGGAATTGAACCCGTGACTTTTTGGTTTTCGGGGCGATGCCAACCAACTGAACCACACCTGCCAGGGTTCAAAAATAATTGAGACAGACACACTAGGGTGAGTACACAACAATTCTGTAATACGGTAAATACTCTCCTAAATATAAACTAGCATTAATAAATTCAGAGGCTGAATTTATATTAACTGGATACTTTTTTCCCTACAAAAGCTCAAATTTCATTTTGTCCATAGAAAGAGATATTCTTTACTGTTTTTTAAACCTAGTACCTTCTAAAAAGTTGGCCATAATCAAATTAATTTGTAGCACTATAAATTTCTATGGCATCAATAAAAGGTATAATGCACACGTGAAAAACATGAAAGGCTTTTAAGTGTGCTTTCAGCCAAGAACACACACAGGCAGACCACAAATCAGTACGGTAAGGGACTTACATAAAGAGAATTTTGGAGAAGGTATCATATTAATGAACAAACAAGCAGAAAACAAAAGATATGCACAAAACGTATCTCACCTACTGAAATTTTTCTTTTCCCTAGTCTCTCGGTGAGACTCAATCTTACCAAGGGTTCTTCTCCTGAAATGACAAAAACAGAATTTCTCTACCATTAGACAATTTTTCTGTATTCAGAAACTACTAATGGGTACAAAGTACGTGCTGATGTTAACATAAGTTACCCAGTCTACTGAAAATCAGATCTGTCTTAACGAAGACTATCACATTAAAAAAATGTTAAATAATTTAAATAGCCAAATGCACAGACCAAAGAGAAGTATTAGTACAGTCCTAATTATTAACAGTAGCCAAGGATACAAAGACAAGTTGTTTTCTACCCTATTGATTATAAACTCAACCATACTTCTGCTTTGCACTTTCTTTTTTGATGTTAAAAAAGAAAAGTCATACCCCATTGCTTATTAACTCTCTTATGACATTTGTTCACTCCAGAAGAAGTGAGCTCTTTTGATTCTTTCTTGTTTGAATGGCACAAACATTTAAATGTATCTGCATTTTAGAATTACTTGTGTTATATTCCCTACTTGATTTAAAACTATTAAGGAAAATATTTAACTTAAATAACGGAAGTGTTTACCCATAACGGGAAGTCAATAAATTTGTTGAGTAGATATAAATCAAGAGTAAGTGTAAAAATTAAACATACATAAATGCCAGAACTGCGTAAGAATTTCAAACATTTTAATAGCAGAGTCAAATGTACTAACTTTTCTTTTCATCCTTCTATCCAATAAACATATAGAACTCTTCCTGCAATTCCAAAGGTAAAATACACAAAGGAATTTTGCTCTCCCAGTCACAATTTGTAAGTCGTAGCCTGACAACTCTACAGCCTGCCTACATCTCACCTTGTTTGTTGGACAGAGTTACTGTCCTCACCACAGTCCGGACATTCTCTTTTTCAGGACCTGGAATGGTCTGAGGTTGGAGTAAGAGACTGGACGCTCCCGAAGAACCTTCTGAATAAAGCAGGTCAAAAAAGAGCAAATAATTTACGAAAAATAAAGCTATCACAAGTCAAGAAATTTGATTTGTGACCAGTTAAGTCCAATATAGACGACTACAACCAATCAGTTTCTCTCTTCCTGTTTGTCTACAGTGACGCGGGGTGGTGGTAGGAGAAGGGAAGGTAATCCCTACTTCTTATCTTCCTTGAGCTCAGTATGTAAATAAAACATAAAATTGTTTTGAGTGACTCAGGCACTCAACCTGCTTTTATTTACCAACAAGGCTAAAATTATTCTAAAGTTAACCTAGCACACCAGCTATCAGGTGAGTCAATTCAATCTTTTTCATCCATATTCAATTACATGCAAAACACAATTCCAAAGTTCTGATAGAAAAAGCTTTATCAAGAGGGTACTTAGAACGAATCATTTGTTCTAAATGTTATTACTTTCACACTGTAATTTTTAGGGTTGGAAATATACAAATCAACCAGGCTGAGGCAAGCTCCAGAAGAAAGTCCTAGCAGCTCTATGAATTCATCTACTACAAAATAAAGTATTTCCTTTTTAAATATACTTTATTTCTCAAGATAAACAAGTTCTTCTGGGTTCTTTTTTACCATTTTATTTATTGATTTTAGAAAGAGAGAGGAGGGGAGAGAGAGAAACATCACTTGCTGTCCACTTATTTATGCATTCATTGGTTGTTTCTTGTATACACCCCGACTAGGGAAGGAACCTGCAACCTTGCCGTATCTGAGGAGGCTCTAATAAACCGTGCTAGCCGGCCAGGGCTCTTTTGGGTGCTTTAATTGCAGTGCTTAGCTATGAATAGTCAGAGACTGAAACAGTTACAATGAAACCATGATTTAAGTAAGTCTGTGTTTTACTTCAAACCAGGATGATTAGGCAAACTATTTTGGCTGTTGCCAAGTGTCCTTATTATTGGAAGGGTCCTAATTATTCTTCTCTAGCAACGTTCAATGATCTGGTCAAAACTGATGACTTACCACCTTGCTTCTTGGATTTTTCCTTCATTTTCTTTGACTTAATTTCCTCAAGAGTTTTTATTCCAAAATTCAAACATTCACCTGAAAAGTGCAAACAGAAATCACATGAGGAACTAGCACCTTTTTCACCTTAGCATTTTATTTGTACATAGCAGATGTCTAGATGTTTTCTAAATAAGTAAGAGAAAGTATTGTATATATAACAGGGGCAGAGAAAGGGGAAGTGGTGGTGATCATCAACTAAATTTCAAATGTATTTAAAACAGTTTGGACACATTCAATAGTGCTGTTAAATCTGGGAGCCAGCATCAGTACAGCCACCTCTTACCTTGTTTTAAATTGACCCCAGGTTTCCGGGCAGATGCCACTCGTAATCCATTATGAACTTCAGCAGCTGGCTGCAGGGTAGGTGTTTTGGTTTCATCACCTTCCTCAGAGAACTGATCTATATTAACATTTAAGGCAAATGTACAATTAAAAACAGGCCTAGAGTTTTAATCCTGATTCTAATTCACAAAGCGCCCCTGAACATTTATTTACCTTAAAGAACTAAAACTTACCATCATCATCCTCATCATCATCTGCAGCATTGATTACAACTGGTGGATGTGTGGGGCTAGGAACATTCTCTGAACTTTCTACTTTCATTACACTTCGCATCTGAGGAGAGGGATTAGACTGGACAGACAATTTGTTCTGTTGAACTGTGAGCTGGCAAGCCTTCACCTCCTCTTCTAGTGACTCAGGCACAGTCGGCAACACAGCTAGACATACAAAGTTAGTCATAAATTAAAAACAAAAGGTATACTCCCAATTCAACAGAAGTCCCTGACCACCTATAATAACCTGGTGCATTTTCCTTACAAGCACTTATATCTTTTTACTCAACTCCCCCATTTTCCCAATTAGGTTCTAAACTTCCAAGGAGAGAAAATGTGGTTTTTAGTAAATGCTTCATTGTTCGTAAACACAAAGTGGGCACTCAAAACCTAGAATAAATAGAAGGCTAGATGCATAGTGACTGTAAATTGTAAACATGTAATTTTAATATTGTAATTGTAGGCTTTTTCCTCAGCAATAAGTAGCTTTTAGGAGATAGTAGGTAACATTTTGAGCCAAACCAGAAGGGAGTGAGCCTACTTCCTCCCCCTCATAAAGGTGAAAATATGTTGCCATCAAGTTTTAATCACATAGCTGATATGGCTTTTAAATGGCTAATCATTCCACTAGGAAATTATTTTAAAAGGGACTTTGGAAATAACTAGTTTTTGGTAGAGCATATGTTTTATTTTAGATTAGTCTACAGCAGGGTTAGCAAGCTTTCTCTGTAAAAAGCTGGACAGTAAACATTATAGGTTTTGTAGATTTAACTACTCAACTTTGCAGCAGAAGCACAAAATTTGGCCCACAAAATACGAAAATGCACGGGCATGGTTTCCTTCCAATAAAACTTTATTTTATAAAACAGCTGGAGGAACAGATTTGCCAAACCCTGGCCCAGAGAATCAAGTTTCTTTCAAAAACCTCTATGGGTCTGACAAGAAGATGGGAATGAAGTAAGCTATAGTAATGTAAACACTTGAGGCAACATGGCTTTTGGCAACAGTTCTGATTATGACCCTGCTACTTATGGTTTGTAACTGTGTACAAATCACTTAACCCTAATAAAGTTCAGTTCCTTCATCTGTAAAGTGTCAAGTGGAAATAGTACCATTTCTCACAATAGTAAAATAACGCAAGTACATAAAGTACTTTGGACAGTGTGCATAGGTGTTCCATTATATAGTAATTATTCTTTTAAAATTAAAAACATCTCACTTTTGCTTGGAGGTAGAAAAAGGCCATCAACATAACGTCCTCTGTTGTGATGGAAAGCGCAGTTTAGTTTTTGACATCCCATTGGTTGATTTTCCCAGTAACAAGGAATCTCACTGCGTTTTTTCTGTAAGAAGGAAAAACATATTGTTTTCAAATAAAAAATGAAGTGTGACCTGTATTAATTTGGTCATTTGTTCTGGTCATTTGGTCAAAGTTCACATATGGTATTCAAAAATCTGAACCATGTGAGGTGATTTTGAGCAGGAGGGAAGAGGGATTGCTGAAAGCCACAAACTCCACAGAGGATGATCAAGAGATAAAGGAAGTAAAGAAGAGTGGTTTTTCTACTATTCTTTCCTCCTTGTCCTCATCCTGAAACTCTAAATGTCTACACTTAATTCTGAGAGGCAGGATACTATGTTAGTTAAGATTATGGAATCTAAGACAAAAGGGTTTGAACCTTTATTACGCTACTTATTGGTCATGTAATGTTGGACAAACAATGTTTTGCCTCTATGCCTCTAAGTCTCACTTTCCTCAGCTATAAAACGGGAATAACCATGGCTGTCTTTTGATTTCTTATAACAATTTCTTATAATGAAACATTAACTGTACACAAAGAACTTAGCACACAGAAAGGACTAAAGTACAGTTATTATTTGAAGCTGAAAGTTTAAGGCTTGGAGAAAAATTTTCCCATTGTGACCTCTCAAAGCAAGGCAAAGGCAACACACTGAAGATGGTCTTTTTCCTTCTCAAGCTACCTCACTCTTATGAAGGAGAATGAGAAAAAAAAGAATACCTGCACATTTAGAATAAAATGATAGATCATAGGATCTATGTCCAACAGAAATATATACATCAGTTTGAATACATAAATTAGATGCGTATAAAGAATGTTCAAAGCAATACTATTTGTAATTATTCCAAAGTGGAACCAACCTAAATGTACATCAACACTAGAATGGGAAAATACATTGTAGTATCTTCATACAATAGTATGTTATCCCAGACTTTGCTATACTTAACATCACAGGTGCAGAGTGAAAGAAGCCAGCAGAAGAGAGCACAGACTATATGATGCCATTTGTGCAAAGATCAAAACAAGCAAAATTTCTTTATGGAAAAAGAGTAGAGTAGTTAGGATGACAATTAGTTTGGGGGGGTTGGTTAACAACAATGAAGGGGGAAGACAGTGTTGGCAACATTCTGTTTCTCGATCTAGGTGCTAGCAAGTAAGTATATCATTCCCCTTGTGAAAACTCTTCAAGCATATTTCTATATCCACTTTAACAAATAGTTCAATAAAGGAAAGACCTAATAAGCATTTTTGAAAATTAACCTCTGATTAGTAACCTGCATTATGATGGATCTCTCATCATAATAAGCAACCTAAGGCTTAAAATTCCAGAAAACAGCAGCAGCATTAATTCAGGAATTTTAAAATATGGAGGAAAGAAACATATACAACAGCCATTACAAAAAGGCCTTAAATGTATAAACAAGGGCAAAGATCAAACTCTACTATTCTGAGAGACTAATAATTTGATAACACACTGTGTTGGTAGGAATGTGCAAGAATCATGCAGTCCCATATACTTGTAACTGAAATGTAAAGTATTGGGTTAGCCAAGAAGTCTGTATGTTTTTTTCCCATAAAATAAGGACACATTTCTCATTTTCACCAATAACTTTATTTAAACATTTTGAGTATATAGGCTATCTCACATGGTATAACACTGACTGTTCTCAATTAATGTCTCGATTTATCACTATGAACCTCAACTGGTCTACCCAACCACGGAGCACCGTCCTGTGAGAAATCTCCAGTATGAAACTTCACAAACCACTCTTTGACACATTCAATCCATCACAGCACCTTGTCCGTACACTGCACAAAATTTTTTTTCATTTTGGTTGTGTTTTTAACTTTCTTGAAATAATAAAGCATAATATGCCAAAAATGTCGCTTATTTTCTTTCATTTTCATTATTAAAATAGCTACACAAAAATTCACCCATTTTGACTTTTTTAACAAAATGTACACTGATATTCACAGCTGTCACAATATAATCTAACAAAATTGTTTCAAATGAAGTTAAAGACAAGTAAGCGCTACTAGAGTCATTTTATGGAGAAAACCAAATGAATTTTTTTTTAAAAAAAGATTTATTCTTTGAGAGAGGGGGAGGGAGGGAGAAAGAAAGGGAGATTTCTTCAATGTGTGGTTGCCTTTCGTACACCCGCTTACTGGGACCAGGCCTGCAACCCAGGCATGTGTCCTGACTAGGAATCAAACTGGTGACCCTTTGCTTCACAGTCTGGCTCTCAATCCACTAAGTCACACCAGGGCCCAAATGAACTTATTGGTCAACTCAACAGCTCAAAAGCTTTAAGAGGCAATTTGGCATAAGCTGTTTTAAAAATTTGTCGTGAGTTTACTGCCATGTGCATACTTAACCTATATTTTGTTTTATTTTTAAAAGATTTTATTTATTTTTATAGAGGGGAAGGGAAGGAGAAAGAGAGCAAAAGAAACATCAATGTCTGGTTGCCTCTCATGCACTCCCTACTGGGGACCTGGCCCCCAATCCAGGCACATGCCCTGACTGGGAATCCAAACGGTGACCCTTTGGTTCTCAGGCCTGCGCGCAATCCACTGAGCCACACCAGCTAGTGCTTAACCTGTATTTTAAAAGTAAGTTTCTTTACCTTTGAATAAAACTTATTAATTTCCTGACACACCCAAAAGGTAGGTATAATAGCTATCATTTTTTAAAAGATAGGAATAACAATAATTTCTCAATTCTTCCTTCCTCAAGGTAGAACCTAATGCCAATCTTCCTTGTTCCTAAGTCTGTATTTAAGTTTTTACTCCTTTCTGGGAAAAAATTTTCAAATTACTGGATGACTTCTTTTTGTTTTATTTGTTGTTTCTTTTTCCTCTAATTTTATTGTTGTTCAAGTACAGTTCTCTGCCTTTTCCCCCCACCCCAGCCTAACCCCCAGCCCTCCCCACCTCCCTCCTGTTTCCACCCCCCCCGTTTTTGTCCATGTGTCCTTTATAATTGTTCCTACAAACCCTTCACCCCTTTCCCCTGAAATTCCCTCAATTATTTGTTATTTTTATTTACTTATTTTTAGAGAGAGGGGAAAGGAGAGAGAAAGAGAGGGAGAGAAACATCAATGTTTGGTTGCCTCTCACATGCCCCCCACCAGGGACATGGCCTGCAACCCAGGCAAGTGTCCTGACCAGTAATTGAACTGGCGAACCCTTGGTTCGCAGGCCAGCAGTGCTCAATCCTCTGAGCCACACCAGTCAGGACTGGATGACTTTTTCAGTGTCCTCCATATAGAAGAGTCACATGACATTTATTTGACCTGTTTAATGCACTCACTGGATTTTGTTTCTAAATGAAAATACACAAACAATAAAGATGGCTTGAAAAATAGAAATAAATGCCTGTCATGCTATTACCCCAAAAGAATCACTTATTTTGGTATAGAGTTTTTTTCTTAAAAAATATAAATGTGTAGATATACATTTTTAAAAAGGGTATTTAATACAATTCTGTAAATTTTTCATTTAGCAATACATCCTCCAGAGTAACAATCTCCAACATAACTATTTCTTTAAATTTTAAATAGGCAAGCACATAAACCAACGGTATAAGAGAATTAGGGTCCTACAAGCTTCTGGTCACAGTATTTTGACCAACTGATCAACATACAATCTTGTTTTGTGTGTGTTTGTGTCTAAAGACACCTTCCTTGATACACAATATACCATTCATCCATTAATATTGAACTCAAGGCCAATAGCACTCTAACTCACACTTGAATGACACTTTATTACATATATCTTCTTTCCTGTGCATAGAAACATTACACAGGACTACAGCACTACCCTTGGGGGCCATTTCAATCAGGAAAATCACCAATAAAAAAAAAGCACAAAAAATGCCCCCCCCAAAAGGCACTGAAATAGGCCACAAAAAGAACACCTGTTTACACTACAAGAACTGAAACAAAAGGCAGAGAATTGCCTTGTTTGATCTCAGCTGGAAATGTGTACATTAGGTGACTTAGGAGACTCAAATTTTTCAGTGATCTGCACATGTCTGTGAATAACCATGAAAGCAAGTATTGATTTGGGGGTTACAAATAAATTTTATAAAGTAGACAAATTTACAATCATGGAGCCAACAAATAACAAAAATTGACTTCATATAAAGGAGTTTACAGTAAAAGGCTCCTTACTGTTCCTGGGGTCCCAATTTTGTTCCTGGGTCATAAATATATGCTCTTTGACTACTGTATTTTGTCATGAATGTGCACTATGTATAATGCACACCCACATCTTGGTCTCCTCAAGTGTAATGCATATCCTTCATACTACCCATATATAATGCGCATCCTTATTTTTCCCTCAAAATTTTTGGCAAAAATGTGTGCATTATACAATCCCTTCACCTTCTTTCAGCCAATCCCCACCTACACCCACCCCTCTTACAGCTGTCTGTTCCTTGTTTCTAATTCTATTTTTGTTTGTTAAGTTTATTTTGTTCATTAGATTCCACTTATAAGTGAGATCATATGGTATTTGTCTTTCACCCACTGGCTTATTTCACTTAGCGTAATAGTTTCCAGTTCCATCCATGCTATCAAAAGAAAGAATTCCTTCTTTTTTACTGCTGCGTAGATATACCACAGTTTTTTTTATCCACCCATCTACTGATGCACACTTAGGCTGTTTCCAAATCTTGGCTATTGTAAATAGCACTGCTATGAACATGGGAGTGCATATACTCTTTTGAATTGGTGTTTCAGGATTCTTAGGATATATTCCCAGAAGTGGAATTGCTGGCCCTTACTTTTGTACTGATTATATATCCTGACCTTTCCATATCAATTTAAGTAGTTTTCCTTTTAACATTTTTTGTGAACAGCTGCCCAGCATACCACTGGATGTGGTAAAATATATTTTAAATGAAGGTTTCATTACTTCATGCATTTTCCTATTACAAATTATGCTACAAAGAGTCATTCTGCATCTATCTTGCTTTGCACATATGAGGCACAGGTATAATAGTACTTTTGTAAGATGCAACCAAATAAGCCTCTGTGCAGAAAAGAGCTGATAGAGCAGCCTTAAAACTGCTACCATTACACAGTTGGCTTGCAAGATTGGCCCTTGGGTGGCATGTGGAAACTTGGCACCCAGAATGTGCCTAGACTATTTGTGCAAATATGGCTTATGTTGAACACCTGTTATCCTTCTGGGAGTCTGGAGCTTGGTATGTATTAGGAAGTACCTATGCAACCCACACTAATAAAAACTTCAGGTCTCTCATGGGCTTCCCTGGGTAGAAACATCACACCACACTGCTGCATGGCTGAGGGAAGTGTCTGCTCTGTGTGACCTCTCATGGGAGGGAGAGATAATAAAGAAACCATATGGATGCCTACAGACTCTGCCTGTTCTTTTATGCTCAGACAGTGTATCCTCACTATATATATCACTGTAATAAATCTTAGCCAGGAATACAACTACATGCTGAGTCCCATGAGTTCTTCTAGTGAATCTCTAAACGTAGACCTTAGAGACCCTGACACAAGCCCTGGCCAGGTAGCTAGCTCAGTTGGTTAGAGACCCTGACACACTTTTCCAAGGAGTTGTGCCAATTTACACTTTGCCAGCAGTGTTACAACATGACTTTTCAAAAGTTACAGAGTATATATACCTTTCTGTGAATTTTAGTGAATTCCCTGCTATTTGGAAGTCAGGGAGCAGGGAAGACAGTTAAGAGACTATAAATCTAGAATCAGAGTAGCTGTATGAGCCCAGGCATACAAACTGCATATTTAGTCTCTTCCTTCCTACCCCAATCCCTCCAACAATTCAGTCCAAAGTCATTACGTGAGGCTGAGAGAGGTAGGCATTCATGCTGGGAAAGGGAAGGATCTACTTGACAAGGTGGGACTGGCACAGGGTGTCAGACCCTGAGAAGTTAGTATGACATTCTTGCATAGGAGGATGGCCTGGCAAGAGTGTTGGAGTCTGAGCAGGGTGAGCAAAGCAAGCAAGACTTCTGGTGCAGAAGGAATCCTAATGTAGGTTGAGGAGGATATACTTATGGACAGCCTGACCAGAATGAGCACCCAAGACCAAGCAGGATAAGAAGGGGTGGATCTTCCTGAGTGGGTACCTGGTACAGAATCGGAGAATGAACAAGGTGAGAAGAATGAGCACTTCACATGGGAGGGCTGCCCAACACAGAGTATCAGAACCCACAGGCGTGAAAACGGCATCCATAGGGGGCAAAGGGCTCCTGAGTAGGATGTTGAGGTCTAAGCAGGGTGAGGAAGGAGTCCTCACAGTGACACGGAGGGAGGTCTGGTACAGGGTGATAGCACCAAAACAAGGTGAGAAAGATGTCCCTGTGGAAAAGCATGTGTGATGTCAGAACCTGAAAGGAAGGAAGAGGCTGGATATAATACTGATTTACAAAACTAGGCAACTGATCAAATAAGTAATATTAAGGACAATGAGAACCAAGTTTCTCACTTAGAAAAGAGAGTTACAAGTATAAAAACGATGGTGCCTATAGTGTTGGTGAATTGGAGGCATGTATGTGAACTCACAATTTTTTTTTTTCAATCCTCACCGGAGGACACTTTTTTATTGCTTTTAGAGAAAGGGGGAGGAAGAGAGGAAGGGAGAGAGAGAAACATCGGTCAGTCGCCTCCCATGCGTCCCCGGACTGGGGATCGAAACCACAACCTAGGTGTGTGCACCACCTGGAGACTGAACCTGAGACCCTTCAGTTACAGAATGACACTCCAACCAACTGAACCAGACCGGCCAGAGATGAACTCATAAGTTTCAATACGTAAGTAATAAATAATGATGTAAATTTGTCTTATGTGTACACACATTTACAAATTCCCTTCTGTCCATTGTAGGCCTAGAAACAGTAACACTGAAGAAGCAGCTCAAATTTTATTTCTATATTCTATTTTTCACTAATAGTAACCAGAGCTCCTTGTAGATATGGCTGATTCCAAGGCTAGGGAAGGAAAAGTACAGGGTGAACCTAGAAAATCTTGTTAAGCCAGAAAGCAAAGAGGTATTCAGAGAATGATAGAAACATCTAAAGGACACAAAAACCAGCTTGAAGGGCTCTTAATGGCCAAATCTAGGTCTATTTGAGGATAAAATATAAGAAAGTAATGGAGTATAACACACTGAATAAAATGGGAAACCATGAGTTCACACAAATACAAACACAAATGTCCCTGTGGAAAAGAATCCTCATGCGTGATGTCAGTAACTGAGAGGAAGGAAGAGGCTGGGATATAATACTGGGATATAAATCACCAAAAAATACTGAAAGTTTGATGAGAAATGGGATAATTACAGGGTCTCAAAGTACCTCTCTTCAAAGTACTACAAAAATAAAACCTTTATAGTGAAGCAATCTGGTATATACACCTTAATGATGTGATCAAAGTTAACATCGGCAGTAATGGGATCATTAAAATTGTATGCCATTTAATAATCATATGCAATTGTGTGCACACCATTATCACACAGAAGAATATCACCTGTGTGGTATTCCTGCCAAAGATACAAAACCTGAATTTAGTCATCAGGAAATCCACATCAGACTTATCCAAACTGAGTAACACTCCACCAAATAACTGCCCTGTAACTACCAAAAGTGTCAACACCAAGGAAAGGCAAGCAAAGACTGAGTGATCCAGACTGGAGGTGACTGTCGAGTCATGACAAGTGCAGGCAACACTTGACTCTGGACGCGCTCCTTCTACAATAAAGAATGTTACTGGTACAGTGGCAAAACTCGGTCAGACCTGAGAATTAAATGAAGGTAATATATTAATGTTAATTTTCTAATTTTGAAGGTTTTATTATGGTTACATAGGAGAATGTCCTTGTTTGTAGGGAATACTCATGAAAATATCTAGAGGTGGACAGGGAATATCAGTAAGTTACTCCTAAATGTCTTAGAAAACAAAGTTTTATAATGTACTTGAAACTTTTAAGTTTGAGATTGTTTGAAAATAAACATAGAAATGAAAATACACCCCAAATATACATAGTTTTCACACTGGAGTCTGAGCAGGGTGAGCACAGCTTCTGGCAGAAGGAATCCTAATGTAGGTTGAGGAGGGTATACTCAGTCTGCCCAGAATGAGCATCCAAGACCAAGCAGGATGAGAAGGGCTGGATGAGATATAGTACCAAACTGCCTTCCAGAAAAATGATACCAATTCATACTCCATAACATGTAGATATTAAGTGAGCATTATAATAATGACAGAAATTTCACTGGATCATTCCTAGAAATTTAACTCACAAGTTACATAAAATGTCATTTTCCCCTTATATTTTTAAATGGCCCATCAATGCATCAGACTACCTGTTATAATACAAATTCAAAACTTACATCAATCTCCATGTGCCTGAACCTGCACACTTGTCGAAAACAGCGCCCTTCTTGCCATAATGTGCAAACAGTTTCATTTCCTAGCGCAGCTTCACAGTGACGGAATGGACAGCTGTCACCCTGTAAACAAAGAGAGTAATACAAAAAAGAACTGTGATACTGAAATAGATCCCAAGGAAAATGTTCATTATAATAGTTTCCTGGCAACTAGACAGAGGAGTAAGGAGAGAAAGGCAAGACAGAAGACAACTGAGACAGGATAACAGTTATAATCAGAGGTCAACAAAGTTATAATTTTCTACAACCTGTTTCCTGTCGGTATCCTTCATCTTATCTGACAACATGAATGACACAGGCTGAGAGATGACACAAGTTAAAAAAGACAAGTGGGAGTACTAGACACTCTTTAAAAATACATTTTATAGTTCACCTTCAACACCATTTTAGACATCCCAACTTGTGTGATTAGCTTTTAACGAAAAATCAGGAAAGGAAGTGAACAGGGAAGGATTTAAGTGTAACTCTGTGTTTTACTATATACTTTATACAATGATAGTATCTGAAACAAAATGTTACTGTTGTGCAAACTAGTATGTAGGATCAGGGCTTTGCTCAAAACTGTTCCAAGTTAAACACAGCACCAAGATGATTTAAGGAAAGTTTTTGTAATAACATGCAACCTTTATAGAATTAGTCATAAAGGAACAACAGAAAACAGCAGATTAATCTAAATGGACTACATTGCAATGAAGCAGAAGACCAGGAAGTTTTGACCAAAAGAAAAAAAAAAGCAAAAAAGCTACAAAAGCATATTTAGAAGATGGTTTTAGTATTAGGAGGAAATTGGAAGTCAAATTCAATGCGTGGCAGTTTCTAGAAGTACAATACAATACACCCATTCATTTAGTACAAGGCAAATAAAATCTAACTTGGTAAGCCACAGGCCAAAGTGCTCCTAATTCCAAAGGCACCCTGAACAGGTTAATTATATGTAAGAGACTTTTTCACTTTTGTAGAATATGAAGAACATAAAATGAGGAGAGAAAAAATATGATGAAGAACGAATTCACCTAGGAATGATATCCTTTACTAAAAAAATGACAAAATAACAAACAGTTCAGAAAAACAAAACATAAAAACAACTTAGTATACTGAAAATGTCCAATTTTATTAGGGAAATC
Organism: Desmodus rotundus; assembly: GCF_022682495.2. Taxonomy (NCBI): domain Eukaryota; kingdom Metazoa; phylum Chordata; class Mammalia; order Chiroptera; family Phyllostomidae; genus Desmodus; species Desmodus rotundus. The sequence continues at coordinate 74,072,595 of NC_071398.1, forward strand.
AAAGAAAGAACTGATTATTTAGAGATTGCAATTCTTACTTTGGTACATGTAGAATAGAAAAAAAAATAGCAGTCTTCTCCTTGATTAGGCATGCTGGGTAGATCCTGAGATCAGAAGTGGCTTCTTGAAAACAAGCCACTGCTTCCTCAAGGTGAGGACCAGCTTCAAGTCCTCTTGAAATGGATTTAATCTTCCAAAAGACAACTCAATCACAGAAATCGCCTTTAAAACGTAATCCTAAAATGAGGAAACAGTGAATTAAAGTATTTCAGGTAAATTCTTCTGACTTCCTCCTAACCACCAAACTAATGAAATCACATTACTAAAACCAAATTTTATTAGTATTACTATGTTTTTGCATATACAGACCCTTGTAAACACATGACTCATATTTTATTCTTATGTGATGCACATTCTCACCTATAATGTAAACTTTCTGTTAAGGATAGCCATGCCCTTCTTTCTTTTGTATTCTCTGTGATGCTTGTTTCACAGTTTCAACATAAGCACTGCTAACTCAACAAATGACCTATATTTTATATTAACGGGACTTAGATTACTTTACATAAGATACTTGCTAAATCTACATTTCTTTCTTCTTAATTTTTTTCTTAATGTTCACCCGAGGATGTATCAATTAATTCCACAGATCAAGGAAGACAAAAAGAGTGAAACACTGATGTCAGAGAAACATCAATACACTGCCTCCCCAACACACCCCGATAGGGGTCCAAAGCTGCAACCTAGGCAAGTTCCATAACCAGGAATTGAACCTGAAACTATTAGGTTTACAGGACAATGCTCCAACCAACCGAGTCACACTGGCCAGAGGTAAATCTACATTTCTGACATACTAAAATGTTTTTGACTAACAAAAGTTTCAGTATTTTTCACAAGCATTTTTACTTTAAAAGTATGTAATTTTAAGTAGGTTAGGAAAAAATTTCTCTATAGAACACCTGTAGAACTAGCTTAAGATGGCCAAAGGGTTGCACACCAATTACAAACAAGTAAAAGAAAAAGAAGTCCTTGAGGTTCTTCCTAAAAAATAAACTGCACAGGTCCACTTACATGTAGGTATTTTCAACTGACCCACACACAGTTCAAACCCATGGTGTTCAAGGGTCAACCCCAAGGCTGGGAATCCGTGTATGCAGAGGGCTGATTGTAGCTATATGCTAATTTTTGACTACAAAGGCAATTTCAATGGAGAAAGACTAGTCCTTTCAATAAATGATGCTGGGACAACTGGACATTTACATGGGAAAAATATATCTAGACACAGACCTTACACCTGTCACAAAAATTAAAATGGGTCATAGACCTAATATAAAATGCAAAAACTGTAACACTCTTAGAAGATAAATAGGTGAAAATCCAGGTGACCTTGGGTTTGGCAATAACTTTTTAGATACAACATCATATACACAACTCATGAAAGAAAACACACTGACAAGCTGACTTCATAAAAATAAAAAACTTCCGCTCTGCAAAAGCACTGTAAAGAGAATGAAAAGGCAAGACTGGAAGAAAATCTTTGCGAAAACACGTAATTGATAAAGAACTGTCATCCAAAATATACAAAGAACACTCAACAAGAAAAAAATAAAACAATTAAGAAATGGGCAAAAGATCTAAACAGGCACCTCACCAAGGCAGGCATACAGATGGAAAATAAGCATATGGAGAGATAATCAACATCTATGTCATTAAGGAATCCAAAATTCCTTCTAGAATAGCTAAAATCCTAAACAATGACACTAGCGAATGCTGGTGAGGATGTGAAACAACAGGAAAAAACCTGGAAGAGCATAACACTAAACAGTAGTTATTCCTAGGGTGGTAGGATTATAGGTGGCTACTTATTATGTTGTTTTATGCTCACAACAAAATTAAATTTCCTAATATAATGCAACATATACACAATAAAAAAATTAAGTCTGCTCTAACTGGCCTGACAATTGGTCCACTACAGAATGACACAAGGGCTGGACCTTTAATAGCGCCTCACTGACAGCAGGATTCCCCTGGCCCAAATCCCAGGAAATGCATTCTGCATTCTTGGAGAGAGAAAAGGTAATTTTAAAAAACTGCTTGAAGCAAAAATCCTTCCATTGGCATCCAGTCTCTAGGGATACTCAAATAATTACAATAACACATATACAAAAAGGAAACGTATTAATTAGATAAGAATGAAAACATTTTACCACAGATAAATTTTTGAGAAAGGAAAGAAAAAAGCTTTAGAGGTTAATTTCATCCCTGAAATAGATATCTCAAGACACATGAAATGGTGGTTTCAGGAACCACTCCCCCAGATACTGATCAAACAACAAAATGGTTCCTATGAAATGGCAACAAAGCTTTTCACTTTGGGCTCTACAAAACTCCCTCAGGGGTAGGCAGGGGGTAATGGAGAGATTGAATCTTTAGTATATGGCACCCCCCTTACTAATGTTTCAACAAACAGTTCCTTCATATACCATATTTTGCAGTGTACAATGTGCACTCATGTTTTCCCTCACATTATACACAGGACTGTCATGCCCATTATTATGCCCATGGCCCGTAATCATTACAACAATGTATAATGCACATCCTTATTTTTCCTTCAGAAATTTAGGCAGAAAAGTGCATGTTACACACAGCAAAATATGGTGTTTTAAACGACGAGCTTCTATAACTTCAGTAGGAGGAAAAAATATAATTGCTACTCAAGAGAATGGCAAAAAGAAAATCTAGAGATTAAAAATTGACAGTAGCCACTACTACCCCAAATAAAAACCCAAAACCAAGATGCATACTGATATATTTCTTACGTTTTAAAAGGAAAAAAATAGTATTCAGGATGCCAAGAAAAACCTGATTACTTTTTAACAAAAAGTAGCTGATTGAAAGCAGGAAGCCAAGGTGACTAATTGACCCTCTCCTACCCCACTGATGAAAAAATTCTTTTGAAATCCTCATGTTCTCATCAAGTTTTAAAGAACATAGCTTAATACAAATGAACATATGGCTACAAATGACAAAGAGTAAAAACAAGGAAAAGCTTAAAAAACAAGGAAACTAAAATTTAGCCTCTTCTTCCAAAAATAGATTTTGAAATCTCTTCAAATCTAAAAGAATATCTCTTTTCAAATCTAGAAGGATAAACACTGATCAAAAATACAGTATATGAATTATAAAATATCAATTGCAGGACCTCTCCTGGAATGCAAAAAGATGTCAATCAATATGAGACAAAAGGTATGTAACATGAAAATAATTCCAGAAGACTCTGTTTCTTATCAAATTCTGTAAGAAATGGAATTGGTAGAGATAATAAAATAACAATACAAGAAAATTTCCCTAAACTGAATCAACTTTTTAAAAACTCATCACAGTGAGGTGAGAGGAGGGGGTGGTGGGTAGAAGTTGAAGAGACTATAAGGGGGATAAATGGTAATGGAAAAAATACAATGAACTATTAAAAAGGGGGGGGAACTCATCAAATGCCATGCAGAAATTTTCTTTCAAGAAATCTCTATACCATATATGTGAAATTTTTGAATTTCAATGGTGACAAGGGAAAGAAAAATCAGACTTAATGTCTGACTTCATATCTCAATCTTTTAAATGCCCAAAGACAAACTGCTAAGCAACAGAATTTAAAGGAGAGATTTAGCCTTGCAAACTACATTTTAAGATTTCAAGACTTGGTAGAAGTTTTCAGACGTGAAATGTCTCAAATACTGTACGATCTATATACTCCATATATTCTTGAACAAATTACTTAAGGAAGTATTTTAACCTGAGAGAAATTTAGAAAAAACTCAACAGAAGAAAAAGAACAGAGCCACATCACTGGCACTATTTCACCGCTTTCTAAAACAGATTTAAAACAACTGCTTTGGATATCCTATTTATGATACAGCTGATAAATCCTAATTAAAGCAAACTGAATCACAGTATATTAAAAGTAACATGATATGATCAAAAAAGGTTTATTCTGGAACTAAGAATGGCTTAACATTAGGAAAGTCATTACACATTAATAAAGGGGAGTAAAAACAAAAACCAAAATCATGTTATCTTAAGATTTCAAAAAGAAAAAATAATAAAAATGAAAAAAGGGTTTAAAATGGTATTTTAAAAAAATATTAAAATAGCTTTAAAAATTAAAACAGCATAGACACACTTATCATCAGAAACTATCAGCATACTAGAAGGTCATTCAAGGCAAAGAAAAACGAACACTCACTGTCTCCACTATCACTCAACAGTCTAGCATATACAATAAGGGGGGAAAGGTATAAAAGCTAGAAAGCATGAGGCAAAAAAACAGCATCTGCAGATTCTATGCTTGCAAACTAAAAAAATCTAGCAATCAACTAAAAAATATTTAAAATAAGATATCAAACAAAATTGGTAGATTTCCTATACGCCGGCAACAATCATTCAGATAACAATCTCATTTACAATAAAACTCTAAGATGCATATGAAGAATATGAAGGAGTTAAGTATAGAAGACCCACACTGAATTAAAAACAAAACCAAAAAACTATGAAAACTATGTACTAATGCACAGCAGACCTGGATAATGGACAGATAATGACTTAAAATTAAGTTTATTTTTCCCTCAAAACTGTATACCTTGAATGCAACTCAAGTCAATATCCTGATGAGAGTTTATTATTGGAACTTGACAGACTGCAAAATCTAGAATAACCGAGAAAAATAAAGAAACTTTAAAAAAGAATAAAAGAGCCTTGCTCTACCTGACTTTACAATAGATGTGAAATGCAACATTTAAACATAATATTGGCAAATAAATGAGTACAAGATCAACAGAATTCAAGTGAATCTATGAGTAAGTGTAATGTATGAAAAGGTGGCATCTAAAATTAACATAAAAAAATTGACCATCCATCTGAAAATATTCTACTCCATACAAAAACATTCCAGGGGAATAAAAGCAAGCCATCACTAATTTAAAGCACTATACTAACAGTGTAAATTCGTAACTGTACTCAGCAAAAAGGCAAGCCAATATCTGACAATGTCTATTATGCTTATGGAAGGAAGAGTGACAATGTCATGTAACCACAATCCTTGGATTACGTTTTTAATATAAGAAATACAACCATGGAGCCCGGACCAGTGTGGCTCAGTTGGCTGGGCATCAGCAAAGTGAAAGGTCGCTGGTTCAATTCTCAGTCAGGGCACATGCCTGGGTTGCGGTTTGGTTCCCAGCTGGGGTGCGTACAGGAGGCAAGGGATCTATGTTCCTCTCTCACATCGATGTGTCTCTCCCTCTCTTTCTCCCTCCCTTCCCCTCTCTAAAAATAAATAAAAATATATATTAAAAAAAACTTAAGCCCGGGCTAGTGTGGTTTAGTGGATTGACTGCTGGCCTACAATCCAAAAAGGGTAGCTGGTTATGATCCCCAAACAGGGCACATGCCTGGGTTGCAGGCCAGGTACGTGAGAGGCAGCCACACACTGATGTTTCTCTTCCTCTTTCTCCCTCCCTTCCCCATTTTTAAAAATAAATAAGTAAAATCTTTTTAAAAAAATCTTAAAAAATATATATGTATATATCCATCCAGGCACTGGGGAAAAATACATGCTAATTTTTTTATAAGCTCAGGGTGAAAAAAACCTTTCCTAGTATAATACCAGTTAAAAACTTTAACAATAAAATTGGTAGATTTGACTCCATAAAATGAAAAACATTTTATATAACAAAAGATCTATCAGCAGCATGTCCAAAGATTAGTATCTCTAGTAAGAGGGACATGTCAGGAACTTTGACAAATCAAAAAGACTTCATTAAATTCAGTAAATTAGTACAACCTCTTTACAATTAATTGTAACAATTCTACAATTTCATATCTGAGAAATGGTTCTGAGAAACAGTTCAAACAGATGTGTGTATAGGCCTATTATGGGATGTGGGAACTATTTTTGTTTACAAGGGCAAAACCAAAGATCTATCAATGAGCTATATGTTAAATTATTGCGCATTCATATAAAGGCACATTGCTTAGTCATTTCAAGAAGACGAGGCAGTTATGTGTGTGGAGATGGAACTATGCTGTGATAAACTATTAACGGGTGTTTTTCTGTGACATTTCTCTGAGGAGATGTAATTACAAGATTTCACCCTGGCTACATTGTTTTTATAATGTGCATGTACTGTATTATCAAAGAGGGGGAGGGAGTACCTCTAACCCCAAACCAAAAGCTTATAAACAATTACAAGAAAAAAAATGTCTTTAGTGTGGCTATTTCCTTACTGATTCAGGAAAATTATGCCGTAAGTTACAAAAATATTTACTCCTTTAATGAGGAAAAACCCATTTCCACACTTACATTAGCTGGTTGCTCTCAACAGGAACATCTGTGTCTTCACTGAGTTCCAATCTATCACTCCTGTAGGTCGAACCAACACTCAATCCATGAATTAATAATAATGAGGCAGAAAGAATTTTCCTCCTCACATTGCCAAGGAAACCTCTCAGCCACAATTCAAACACAGGATGTGTTTTTAAAACATTTCCCAACTACTGGGAGATTAAGTCCATTTGAATAACCTTTGTCACAGACTGGAGACAGCTAGGGCTAGTTATCTCCTCAAAAACAAAAACAAAAACAAAAAAACAAACAAAAAAAGTTCATTTAAGTATGAACTTTAGAGTCAAAAGATTATTTTTTAAAAAAAATCCATCTTCCATAGCTGAACAATATAATTTAAAAAGGAAAAAAAAAAGAGAGAAAAAAAAAACCACCAAAATTCAATAAGATCCAATTTCTGGTCTTCAAGATTTCTTCACCTATTAAGAAAAAAACAGAAATCTTCCCCCATCTTTATTATCTGTATAAATAAAAGCATACTTGTATGTAAAAATATAAAGTGTTTTATGTACATGACATACATATATACTAACTGGCTTATACACACACACACACACACACACACACACAAATGTGTAGAAATAAAACATTTGGTTAAGTTTTCCCTTTTAAAATACACTACAAAAAACTTTAGATTTGGGTTCATTATAAAAGTAGTGAACTTACTCTTTTACCAAAGTATTACAAAGCATATTAGTATGTTACACAAAATTTTGCCCAGCCCACAAAATAAAAGATGAAGGGAAATCCTTACACATATATCAATGTGTATAAATACGGATGTAAGTATACCATTATCATCTTTTTCATCTTCAGGGAGTGTTTAACCAAAAAAGATAGAAACGTATAGTTACAGAGTAACTACAGAGTGGTGCAGCAAGCTGTAGAAGGCAGAGCAGCATTATAGCCATACTGAACTGGCACTGTCAAAACACAGAAAGCTTCTATTAAGGGAAGATTTTTTTTTTCTGTTACAGTAACACCAGTGTCAACTGGCATGAAATTCAATATTGGCCCTGCGAAGGCTTGCTTATGCAGCCTAGTTTCAAATTCTTTACTACTGATGGCTACAACTAAAGACGTTGTAATTAATTATCCATTTACTCCAGTTAGTAAAAGGGTAAACTTTTGAAGTTAAAATTTCATTCCACAATGGTACATTTACCATTAAAAAAAAAAAAAAAACCGATTTGATACATAGAAATGAACTCTAAATTTTGAAACCAGCCCAGTAACAAAGCAATTTTGATGCTCATGTAATAGATACTACATTACTTCTAGGCTAAATCTTGCCAAATACTATCCAAGACAAAACTAAAATCAAAACTTAAAAAAAGTGGACACCTTTTACTCACACTTAATACTAGTCAATTTTCCAGGATATTTTTGGGCAGGGAATATCCCCAAATCTAAAATGAAAAAAAGGAAAAATTGGGATCTTACATTAGTTATTCAGTCTGAAACTTTTAATAGACTTTTATTAAAAGTCATCATTTTCTGGCCTCCCACTCAATCACAGAAACATACTTTGGGAGTGGAAAGGGACCTTAAAAATCACTGAGATCAATTCTTTCATTTTACCAGTAAGGAAATGATTCCTAACACATGAAAATATTGATTGCTTATTTTTAGTTAAGAATAGAGGTCAAAACAATTTCACAGTTAAGAATACTTTTTATGGATAACTCAGTATACTTTTTAAAGCATTTAAGATAACTTAATATCAGAAAAACATTCTTTGGAAAATGGATACTAGGTTTGTCAAAGTATGCTCATGGATGGGACTTTTATTTTAATTCCCATTCAAGCTTTTTCAATTTTGTGAACTTTTTACTATGCCATTTACCCCATAATTAGGCAAAAGTACCTATACAATCTGTTTTTACACTGTTTTATAAAGAATAAAATAGGTAATTCAAAGATTAAAAATAATTTTCCTTATTGTTTTCTAATGTTTCTTTTATTTATATAGATCCAATCCTATAAATGGTAACTCAATATGTTGAAATTATTAAGCTGACCAGTATGAGGAGGCAATTAGAAATTTCCAAATGTAAAACAATTCTGTGAGTTTTGTTTCTGCCAAGCAGTAAGGACGAATACGATCTTTAAAGAAATAGAAAAATGGGGGCAGGGGTAGGAGTATCAGCGTAGTATGCTTCCCCCCCCCCCCCCCTCAATATCATTGATTTCAGAGCAATCAGACTTTCCATGTTGGGAGAAGTTTTTACTTAAAACCAATTAGTAGTTCAGTTTACCAGTCAGAAATAGCCCAAGGACTTTCAATGCTGCACTATATTTTTTTAATTAAAAAATCTTTTTCTCACATGGTATAAACAATTTCAAGTGACAGCTACATTGAGTTAGTACTGTGAAATCATTAAAGCTAATCTTCACTTTATCAACATTACCTCTGAGGAAGTTTCGGCCTTTTTTGTGTTTTCAGGTTTCCCCAGATTCATGTATAAAGAATATTAATTAGTTAACTATATGTAACAACTATAGCAATTAGAATACAGTAACAGAAGTTGCCCATTTTAAATGGAGAAAGGAAAAAGAAATTAAGATAGTATTTCTTTTTCATTGCTTTGAACAACTTCATTCTCTGGATCCCAGCTCAGAAGCAATGTAGAATAATCATATTTAACATTTTTCAAGTTCATTTTCAGAAACATCAGCTGTTCTATATTGTCAAAGTCCAGATTCATGATCTGTTTTGGACGAAAGTGGCTATTTGCAGTAAAGATACATTCAGATTGCCAACTACACATAGGGCAGCTTAGATACTGAATGGCAACTTGGGTCAAAGCTGGCCATATGTTCACCTTCCTCTGCCAATAAATCAAAGGGTCATCACCTTCTGAGATCTCCGAATACCTCTCTTTGAAATACTCATCCACTACTGCTACAGCAGAAGGAAACATGAAACTTTTGCCTCCAACACTAACATTATCTGCAGCTGAGTTATCGATGGACCCTGAACTGGAGGTGCCTTCTCTTGTAGATGAAGTAAATGAATCATTTTCTATGATAGCTGAGGGACCAGAAGCTTCTGAAGTTGGAATATGGCACACCTCTGGTGAAGATTCCATATAATTACAAACTTCTTCTGCAAGGATCTGCTTATAAGTTTCTAAATTAGCACCTTGAGGGAAAAAGTCTTCCAAACTATTTTTAAAACATGGATCTAACAAAGCAGCCAAGATACAGGGCTTAGATTTGAGCATGGCACTTAGTAGGGTGTCAGTTTCAAGTTTCAGAGATAAACTGTCCACCAGATTGAGGGCCTGTGTAATACCTCTAACTTGAAAATCTTCTCTAAGTTTCTGCAGGGAAAGGAGTAGATGATGGATTATGGGTAGCACCTGATTCAATCCTGTGGTCTTTACACTCACTTTCTGCGTGGCCTCTTCAAATGGTTTGAGAATATCACAAACATAAGTCATTAGAGTCCACTGAAGAGAGGTGAGTACAACACCACTGGCTCTACCAAGACTATGGTGAACTGAGTAGCAATGCTCCAAGAGCCATTTTAACATATAAAAGGTAGAAATCCAATGGCCAGTTTCATCCTGCTTCAAATTCTTCCATGGAAGTTGGCGTTCATTTTGGAACTCTTGCAGTATCTGACGAGCCTTGACTGAATGACTAAAATGATGACAGGTTTTCCTAGCTGCCACTAACATATTTTCAATGCTTTTGTGCTCACAGAAGAAATCCTGAATAACTATATTTAAACAATGCAGGAAGCATGGTACATGGGTAAAACCACCATCTTTGATTGCATGTACCACAGTAGAGGAATTGTCCGAAACAATGAAGCTGGGAATGAGGAAATTAGGAGAAAGCCACAGACCAATCTGGTCATTTAATTCTTGTAAAATGTTGGTTACCAAACAGTCTTTGGCCAAACCTGTTACACAAAGCACTGCCCATTTTCTAAAACTGGGGATCCAGCCATTATTGGAAGAAGGTACAGTGTCCAAGGAGACCCAGTGTACAGTCACAATGAAATAGTCAGTGGATGGGTCATGGGTCCATATATCCACAGTTAGGTGGATCTTTTGGCTTTGAACATTCTCCAAAGTTAAGAAAATTTTTTCTCTGACCGAATCGTATAATTGAGGTACAGCCTTAGTGAAGAAGTAAGTCTCAGATGGTAACCTATAGTCAGGGGCCACAATCTGCATGAATCTCTGAAAGGCTGGGGTTGAGAAGTAGTTGTAAGGATGCATATCCTCCACAATCATTTGAATAATCGCCTGACTTATTTGACTGGAGGCTGACTTTTCACAGAATGTTGTTTCTCTTTCCTGGGCATGCATCAGAGCATTTTGCTCTGCAACAGGAATAGGACTCTCAGATCTCCTATTTTCTACCTCCAACACAGGAGGTTCATCTGAATCAGAGTCACTAAGGTCTTTGGCTGTTAAATCTTGGCTGCCTGTAGACTTCTCTCCATGCAAAGTATCGCTCAAGGGATTTCTCTCAGTCTCAGCCTCATCTAATCCATTTCCAACTGCACCACTGTCTTTATTGGCAACAGCCCAGTGGATAGGATGTGTGGCCTGTAGGTGTCGTTGAAGTGTTGAAGTTCCTAGGTGAGAACCTGGCCTGCCCCGGCTCACACTTCTTTTACATATATTACACACAGCTCTTGAGATGTGCTGAGGATCAGTATAAAAAAAATTCCAAACTGCAGATGTCTTGGCTCTTGTTCCAGGAATTAAGGCATGCTTGACAATGTTACTTTTGATGAGAAATCTCCCCCTTTCTGCCCTCAGGGCATCAGATACTGATTTATCTCGTTTCTTACCCACTCTATTATCATCTAATGGATCAGTAGAAATATATTCAAAGCTCCCATTGCTTCCAGCAGAAGAGGGAGATAAAGGTACATCTAAAGTGAAATCCTCCTCCCCACCAGTGACCCCAAATTTGTTGGCCCTTGTCCAGTGAGGTGAATGCCTTGCCTGCAGATGTCGTTGAAGGGTTGATGTACCAAGATGACTGCCTGGTTTACCCCTGCTAACGCTTTTTTCACAGAGGTTACAAATAGCCCGCCAGGTATACTGGGGATCCACGTGAAAGAAGTGCCACACAATGGAGGTCTTGGCTCTAGTACTAGGTAAGTAGATCTGTTTTTCTATGTTGCTCTCAAAAAGACGTTCTTCATCCTGCTCAGGGGCACTGGAAGCTAACAAAGCAGGGGTATCTGCAACAGGCCTCCCAGATCCCAAATCCTTACTAAACTTTTTCACAAGGATCAATTTCTTTCGTCGCCTTTTCCCCTTTAGTCGCAAACCCTTCTTTCTTTTCTTTTTAGCAGGCAATTTTGCCTCTTTATCCATTCCTTCTGCCACCATCTTTCTCTCTACCATATCTTCTTTATCTGTATTAGAATTAATAGGAACACAGCCCAGAATCCCAGCACCACTAAAAGTGCTGCATCTTCTGCCAGGAGAGAGTGAGGAAACTGGTACACTTAGGGTACATATACTCATTCTCTTTATGTCCCCCAAATTTGTACCAGAATCTGTTAGCAGGCTTATTACTCAAGCAGAAATACAGCTGTTCCTCACTACTTGCATTACCTATTCTCCAATTTCTATGGGGAATCAAATTCCCTTTGGACCAATGACTTCCAAGCCAGGTTATTTTTGGAGGAAAAGTGACAGCAATAGAAAACATTCCCAAAATCTTTTTCAGAGGGCTTTAAGATCCCTTCCAATTTTCTGAGTTCTGAATTCAAACTGTCCAATCTCCTCATGTTACAGAAAAAAGAACCGAGACCCATTTTCCCAGAGTCATAAAGTTGCTCAGTACCAGCTAGATGCCAGGTTTTCCAAAGCCCTCGTTCATGTTCTTTCTGCTTCATCAAGAACTGTATCTGCTTGAAATGCCTTCGGTTTTTAAAATATGTGTTTTTATGATGTCTCACAATAGCAACATCAATTTCCATTAACTCTGAAATTATTTTCAGGACATTTCATTTAAACAAAAACATAGTGCATCATTTCAACACTGATCATTTAGGACTGTGAATTGCCAGTACAACCCAAAAAGTCAATTCTGGACCGCTAAATCGGACTCCACATACTGGTCATTAACAACAAATTCTAGTTGACCCCTCTCAGCTCTAACTAAAAGCAACAGTTTTTAAAAATGTGGGTGGCTAAAAAAGTGCTTTATGAGTGAAATTAAAATCAAAATCACAAGACGCATTTTTTAATTTACTGTTTGTATCGAGAATTAATCCAAGTTTAGTTTTCAGACACTTTTAGACTCGAGAAGCTTTACAGCCTGTAAATGAGTTAACTCATAAGTTGGACAGTATATGAACAGCAAAAACTGAAATGAGCTTTAAACCACTTCCATTCCTTCTCAGTTGATCCCTCCCCTTCCCCCAATACCTACATACATTTACCCTAAAAAGCATCGCTATCACTATTTCCACAGCCTCTCAAGGTCCAGAACCAAGGCCTGGAAGATGTCAATGATACGGGCCTTCCCCATAGGAATCCGCACCGATTACGGGAGTTTAGGGGGTGTTCTTCATTACGGTTTCATCAATCCCACAAGGAGAACAGAAGTGTCCCTGTTGCTCTTGACTCCGATGCTGAGGGCTGGGGATGGGAGTATAATTAAGGAAGGGAAGGGGTGTAGGATACCGGAATATGGTAGGTAGCTTTCTGCATGTGGAGTTTGAGAAAACCTCCAAAGTAGTGGGACCCTGGAGAGGAATGAGAGTATGTAAATTCAGCTCCTGGCACTCACGTTAATTTAAGCGGGGGGGGGGGGGGGGGGGTCGCTAACCTAGGGAAGCTGTGGCCCCGAAGAAAGCGGCCTAGTGTCAGTTCTGGCTCCGGGAGTCGAAGAGCAAGCCGGCTTGCTGGAGCTGCTCTGGGCTCCTAGTTTCGCCAACACCGGATGTGGGGGAGGGGAGGGAGGTTGGCTGGGAAGGGAGCAGGCGCGGTGGGGGTGGGGTGAGGTGGGCTGTGGTGGAGGTGGGGTGGACGGGAACACTGCGCGTCCGGGGCTCCCCGCCCGCCCCGATGAGGGCAGCGGCTAGAGTGGGGGGAGGGTAAGAGAGGGGTTGTCGTTACGGCGGGGTCGAAGGACCCGCTGTGACTTCCCGGGCTAGGCAGCGACCCAGGGGCGAGGGGAGGCCGCAGCCACTCCCCTCGCCCGCTCTCCAACCTCCCGGTCCCAAGCCACCCGGGAATCAAAAAACGGGTCTAGTTACCAGAGAACAGAAACTTTACCGAACCGAGGACACTCTCCCCGAGTCCCGCTTGCACCACGTCTTTCTTCTTTCTTAGCCGTTAGCCTGCGCCGTCCTCACAGCCACAACAGCAGCAGAAATCCGAGAATGCCAGCGTCAAAGATGGCGCCCGGCTACAAGCTCAGCTCTAAGACCGGGCGGTAAAAGTGCCAGCACGACGCAATCGCAAGGATTCTGGGAGACGTAGTTCCCTTATGAGGTGATGCTAAGATGGCGGCCCTGGTCACAGTGTCACGTGAGACGGGAGTTGCTCGGCAACCCGGGCCCTTCCTTTCCAAGGAATGAGTTTTTTAAAGGTAACGGTTTTATTGGAACCATCTTTGATTTTTTAAAGGTTTTTTTTTTGTTTAAATCAAATGAGGTAGTAAGCAAGAAAGCCGGGAGAACTGACTGTCAGAAAGTAGGTGCTCAGTTTTTTTCTTACCGAAAGTGTTTGCTTAATCGTCCCAAATATGTGGACATCTAATTTAGAAATAAACTACTTTTCCCATTCAATGTTGATGGATTTGTGCATTTATTTTTACTTGAATAAGGGAAGTTAGGCTTTGGGGGAGTTGTAGTTCTTAAAACAAATTTTTGTATTGGAAAAAACAATTCATGCTCACCAAAAAGTTCGTGAGGGCTGGTGGATAAAAAGGAAGAATTTTGATTTGAGCTTTGAAATTTGATTTGAACTGATGAGCTTTGACCTCCTCAATTATTAACGTTAGCCTGTATTTTGCCATTTGAATGTAAGTGATACCTATGAGTGTTTTTTTTAAATGTAAGTAATGCAGATACATAGTAGAAAGTTTAAATCTCTATTAATCTCATTTCCGAGAAATAATCTCTCATTAACTTAACATATATATTTTCTAACTGTTTTGTAGTCAAATATACTTAAATAGATTACACTGGTAAATTAGGAGCCTAAAATTCCCAGAGTTGGAGGCTCAACAGAACTTGCTTAGGCGGCAACATTTTACTGAACTCGAAAGGACACAGTTCTGCTACTAAGAAAGAATACACTTGATGGGACTCCAGGTACCTTTCATTTGCTCTTGGACTTTTTCTGCCACTTACCAGCTTGGTGAAGGAGTCTAGCCAGCCCACACCGGGTCCTGAGTCTCCTCACACTTGGGCTTTTATCTTCTTTCAACGAAAGAAGTCACAGCATTGGAATTCTAGACTCAGTTCCTACCTTACATGACAATACTCTGTGGTTGCCATGTCAACCGGACCTGACCGGCAGGCTCCTGGTGACCAGTTTCTGTCTGTGCCACACCACCTCTATTTTTTCAGTTTAACACAAAGCTTCCCAAACAGTTGAAGGGGTTTCCAGCCTAGAGCTTTCCAAGCTGCAGTCTCACTGGTATGCTATATATAGTTATATCATATTTCACCAAATCTAAGGTGGTGTAAATGTATCTTATTTCACAGACTTCTGAAAGAAAACAAAACCCTGCAACTGAACTCTGACAGGCCATTGATCAGAAATGGTAGCTTTGGAAAGGATGTACATCTTAGAATGAATGAAATATAGTTTCCATTAGTTTCTCCCAAGGGGGAAAAGAAAAATAATAGAGTCAAATGGATATTGAAGAGGAGAGAAGTTAAAAGCCTGGGCTATTTAAAAGAGGGAGAACTAGTCAGGTGATCCTCTGAAGGCCAGGGTACAGTCCACATGAGGATTCTCCCCTCTCCCTAAAATACACAAACAATTCTCAGGGGGTGGATGTGGGCTTGCACCTTGTATGTTATGAGGGGGTAAAGTATCTTTCCGGGTCAAGGGCAGAGCTTCCTCTTACTCAAACCCCACTTTGAATACAAATTAATTTCAAACAATCTCTAGACCTCTTCAGTAATTAATTGACAAAAGATTTTAGATTAGTATGACAGCAAAGGTTTTATAGACCCCGCTAGAAAAAGAATGCGCAATTATTTGGACAGAATTGATTCAAAAGTACTAGGAAAGAAAATCACGATGAATTACACATTAAAAAACACAACTTTGCACCACATACATTACAAACTTAAAAAAGTCATAATGTTTTTACTAATAAATTTATAATACACTTTTCTATATTAGCTGCATATGCTTTGATTGCTTATTCATATGATAATTTTATAATACTTTCTATAAAGAGAATAAAAAATATATCATTCTTTCCTCTGGCATCTTTAATAAAAACAATTTTATCAATGATACTTTAGAAAAGTTTCAACTTCACAATTTATTAGTAATGTCTTAAAAATTATAGAATTATTGCCAAATTTAGGGAAACCTATCAAGTTTCATACATATGTAAGCACTAGGACATTGTTGAATTATTATTGAATTATTGAATATATTCTTGGCCAGGAGAGAACTGCCATTTTTACTATATGTGTTAGTTATCTATTGCTATATAATACCCCCAAATTTAATGGCATAAAACAATAAACCATTTTTATCCCACAGTTTCTGTGGAACAGGAATTCAGGAGCAGTTTAGCTGGTGGTTCTGGCTCATGGTCTTTTATGAGGTTATAATCAAGTTGTTGGCCGGGTCTGTAAGTCATCTGAAGGCTTGATTGGAGCTAGAGGATCGCTTTCCAAGTTCAGTCCAACAGCTATTAACAAGGGACATCAGTTTCTCTCCAGGTGGACCTTTCCCTGGGGCTGCTCAGGATGTGAGCAGTTAGCTGAATTCTTCCAGAACTAGAGAGAGGGAGTGAGAGAGAGAGAAAGAAGGAAAAAAAGAGAGACTCCAAGACGTGCAATATGTTTTATGATCTAGCTTTGAAAGTGACATACACCATCACTTATTCCAAATTCTGTTACACAGATCAACCCTGACATAATGTGGGAGGGACTAAGGAGACATAGATCATTGAGGCCTATTTTGGATGCTTGCTACCATACTAGGGGTTAGTAATAACTGAGTCCTCCACTTAAAATTTTATATATGTGCCCTGGCTGGTGTGGCTAAGTGGATTGAGTGCCAGCCTGTGAACCAAAGGGTCATTGGTTCAATTCCCAGTGAGGGCACATGCCTGGGTTCTGGGCCAGGTCCCCACTAGATGGCACCCTAGAGGTAACCACACTTCCATGTTTCTGTCCCTCTCTTTCTCCCTTCCCTCTATGTAAAAATAAATAAATCTTTTTAAAAAATTTTATACATGTGATAATTGGAAGAATTTTCCACAAACTAGCTTCTGGCTCCAAACATTTCAAACCTGGTTTCTTCTCCACGATATACATCCCACTTATATCAAGATATGACCTCTGGCCCTACAACTTTGGGTCATAATACCAGATGAGTGCACCCAACAGGTAATAGAGATATTCTTTTTTTTTAATTTAAAATTTAAAACAATTGATTTGAGAGAGAGAGAGAGAGAAAGGAAGGGAGAGAGGATACATCACGTTGTTGTTCCACTTATTCATGTGTTCATTGGTTGTTTCTTGTATGTGCCCTGACTGGGGATCAAATCTGCAACCTTGGTGTATGGGGATGATGCTCTAACCAACTGAGCTCCTCAGCCAGGGCCAATAGGGGTATTCTTGAAAGCCATTTCTATACCTGCATGTCCAGCATTAACAACTATAATGAAAATGACTGTAGGCCTTGGCCAGCTGGCTCAGTTGGTTAGAGCATCATCCTGATATGCCCAAGGTTGCAGGTGTGCTCTCAAATGAGGGCACTTACAACAATCAGCCAATTAATGCACAAATACTGTATTTTTCAGACTATAAGATACACCTAGGTTTTAGAGGAGGAAAATAGGGGAAAAAAACCCACTCCACCCCCCACCCCCCCAGCGAGCCAGGTAAGCTACATTTGGACTATAAGGCACACCCCCATTTTCCTTCCAAATTTGGGGTGTGTGTCTTATAGTCCGAAAAATATGGAAAGTGGAAAAACAAAGCGATGTTTCTCTCTCTCTCTCACATCAATAAAAAAAGTTGATTGTGAATAGCATAAATTTAACTCAATAATTGCATCCCAACTCAATTTCCTCTTAGATCCCCAAAATGCCCAACAAGTAGAAGATACTGGAGAGAGTACGTGAAAAAACAAAAACAAACACACGACTCTTAAGCATTCGTTATTAAAATATCTTTTGCAAGTTTTATAGTGACCACGTGAACACACTACTATAGCCCTGCCCAGAGTCTTGAAGAAAGCTTCTGTAAGTAAGGGGCCCTGAAGGTTGAGCTTAATTAGCTTCATGGTAAATCCGTATCTCTTCACTAGCGGTACTGTTGTGACTGTGGAGTCATATGATCTGGATTCGAATCCTAACCTATCCCTCACTCTGAAGCTCCAGCCAACTCTGTGTGTTCCACAGGTTGGGAGTAGCCTCAGTTTGTACTTTCTCACATTAGAAAATAGTGTGGAAAAGTAACTGCCACATGAGTAGATAGTCCCTTCTCCAACTCACTGTCCATCACTGCTATCCATCATCCTTCCTCTTTTTCTTTCTGCCTTTGGATCTCAGCTGTCCAATAAGAGTGAGGAAACTGGGACCAACAGAGTCTTCCAGCAAGAAGCTTTGTATGGGAGTCACAAACACCTACTAACTACAAGGGATAAATTCCAAGCTTCTTGTTCTAGCTGCAGGACCTGGGCTGGTATTGCTGAAGTCAACCTTCCTGAGGCTGCCTGTCTACTCCCAGTGCTTTCTTAGGCTATTTGATTTCCTCACATAGAATATTTTTCTTCATATTTCATTTTGGAATGAGCTAACTGTACTTTTGTTGGGTGATAGGTTAGCTAAGAAAAGGCAGACTAGGTTTTCATGATCAACATCATCATCATTTACCTTACACTAAATATTCTCTGTTTAGGTCATTGTGCTAGGCATTGTGGGGATTCTCAAATAGGCATGATATGTGGAACTTTTCTGGAAGACATGATACATATAAAGATAAATAGCCACCAGCTAGTGTACACCAAGTGTCCAGCCATAGTTTAGACCTGGGGTTACAAACTCAAATGCTTACATGAGCCAGGCACATGTGTATGGTGAGCCAGGTGTAAGAATAAAACTTGAGTGCATGCCCTACCTATAGGGCCAGCTGTTATCAACTGCAGCCCACTCTTGCTGGGAGGGAATGTAGACTGAGTGTTAATACATCTTCCAATTTTTCAAGAGAAACTATAAATTCAGAGGTTTTTTTAATGAGCAAATTTCTGATTTGTAACTTTGGAAGCTAACCGAAAACAAGCCTTAAAAAATCACCATGTAGGCTGGCCTGCAACCTCCACTTTAGGTCCAGGAGAGTTAGAAAGGAAGAGGCAGCCATAGAAAAGTGCAGTTGTAGGAAATACAGTACTTTTTGAAGGGAGGGAGACTTAAATTGACCTCAAGTAGAACAGAGGTGAAAGGCTAAGTGAACATAAGGAAAAAAGCTATGTTAGGGAGACCCCCAAAGGAGTGAGGAGAGGAATTCAACTAGGGAAGGGTCCACAAGTTATGGAAAGAATATACATCATAAAAGTGGATTGGAGCAAGATTCTGGAGGACCTTGAATGTTAGGAAGGCATTTGAATAATATTTCAGGGACAATAAGGATTCCTTGAAGGCTTTGAAATAGGACAAAAAGGTAGAGGATGTGCCATTTGCAAAGTGGTGTGTCAGAAAGGCTAAACTAGAGGTAATGTTGAGCAGGAGTGATCACAGGAAAGAGTCAATGGAAGCATCAAAGCATGGTCCCTTCTGGATCCTGCCTATTATCCCTGTGGCTCTTGTATTTTTAACTTGTCTGTCTCTGGTTGTTTTTCAAAGCCTAGTAACATACGTGACTCCACCAACCCTCCCCCCACCCTTGCTACTATCAATTAAAAGAAAAGGTGGGGGAAACATTCTCAATTCCTTGTTTCCCACCCAATTTCCCAATTTATCTTCATTGCCAAGTAAGTTCTTTGACTACTTTGTTACCTCACGTGTACTCTTCAATGTATTTCATTTGGATTTATGTCCTCATGGCTTCTCTGAAATTACTGTGGTAGGGACATTAGTTTTAAATTGGATAGATTGGCTCTCTGCTCCTCCTATTCACCAGACAGCCGTATCTTCCTGTATAATGCCATCTACAGCCCTGAGACATGAGGGTGGAAGTCAAAGTGAATGGATTTGGCTGTATTGGGTGCCTGGTCAACAGAGCTGCTTTTAATTCTGGCAGAGTGGATATTGTCACTCTCATTGACCACTTCACTGACTTCAACGACATGGTGTGCATGTTCCAGTATGATTCTACTCATGGCAAATTGAAAGGCACAGTCAAGGCTGAGTATGGGAAGATTGTCAGCAATGGAAAGTCCGTCTCTGTTTACCAGGAACTAGATCCCACCAACATCAAATGGGGAGATGCTGGGGCCGAATATGTTGTGGAGTCCACTAGTGTCTTCACTACCATGGAGAGACTGGGGCTCACTTGAAATGTGAAGCTAAGAGGGTCATCATCTCTGCCCCTTATACAGATGCCCCCATGTTTGAGATGGGTGTGAACCATGACAAATATGACATCTCCCTCAAGATTGTCAGCAATGCCTCCTGCACCAGCCAAGGTCATCCATGACAACATAGTCACTGAGGAGGGACTCATAACCATAGTCCAGCCATCACTGCCAACCAGGAGACTGTGGATGGCCCTGCTGGGAAGCTGTGGCATGATAGCCGATGGACTGCTCAGAACACCATCCCTGCTTCTACTGGTGCTGCCAAGACTGTGTGCGAGGTCATCCCAGAGCTAAATGGGAAGCTCACTAGCAGGGCCTTCGGTGTCCCCACCCACAATGTATTAGTTGTGGATCTGAACTGCCACCTGGAGAAAGCTGCCAAATATACTGACATTAAGAATGTGGTGAAGCAGGCATCAGAGGGCCCCTCAAGGGCATCCTGGGCTATACTGAGGACCAGGTAGTCTCCTGAGACTTTAGCAGTGACACCCACTCCTCTACCTTTAATGCTGGAGCTGGCATCACCCTCAATGACAACTTTGTCAAGCTCGTTTCCTGGTATGATAATGAATTTAGCTATAGCAACAGGGGGGTGGACCTTATGGACCCCATGGCCTCCAAGGAGAGCCTCCTGGACCAACAGCCCCAGTGAGAGGAAAGGAGACCCTCAACTTCTGGGGAGTCCTTGCCCCAAATCAATCCCCAACACACTGAGAATCTCCTGAGCTCCACAGTGTTCAACTCAGACCTCCTGAAGAAAAGGAGAGGTTTAGGGAGCCCTACCTTGTCATGCACCATCAATAAAGTTCACTGTACCCAACCAAAAATAAAAATAAATAAAAATAAATTAGATCCTATTCAGTGCATATTTTCCTTATTATTATTATCCAGCATTTATCAATACTTTATTATGTGCCAGGCTTTGTGCTAATAGCTTTATGTACATTATCCAATTGAATCCTCACAGTAACTCTATTAGATAATATTATTAACCTCTTTTTACAAATGCTTGTAAAGTTCTAGTGATGTGCCCAAGGTGTCATTGGTGAAAGTGACAAAATCAGGATTCACACCCAGGTCTGTGCAATCCCAAGTCATGATGCAATCATTGGCCCTTATTCACCATTTTCTGTTTCTTTAAACTCCCCCTCTCGTGGTTCAAGGACAAAATTCTATCTTAGTTTCTTTTCAAATTCTCTGGCTGCCAGTTCTCTAGTTCCTTTGCAGGTTTTCTTTCTCCAGCATTCACTTTTTTCATGTTCCCTAGGACTCTCTCCTCAGCCTTCATTGTGTCACACTCTGCATTCTCTTCCTGGGTTATTTCATCCATTTCCCTGGTTTCAACTATCAATTAATTATATGTGGTGACTCTCAGATCTGCTTGTCTCCCAGATTTCTGTCCAACTGTGTACAGGAATTTTCAGTTGGATGTTTCAGAACTACTTTATTCTTTTTTTATATATATATATTTTAATTTTTAGAGAGAGGGGAAGGGGGGGAGAAAGAGAGGGAAAGAAACATCAAATGCCTCTCACACACCTCCAACTGGGGACCTGGCCCACACATCCGGCATGTGCCCTGACTGGGAATTGAACCGGCAACCTTTTGGTTCACAAGCTGACACTCAATCCATTGAGCCACACCAGCCAGGGCCAGAACTACTTTAAATTCCATATACCAAAAACTGAAATTATTACTCTGTCCCCACCAGCTCCTCTCCTGAAGTCTTCATCTCAGTGAACAGTGCCACCCACCATCCACCCAGTTACTGAGGTTAGAAATCTGGAAGTAATGGGGAGTCCTCTTTTTCCCCACACATGCCATCTTCAAATACCTATGAAATCCTACTGACTTTACCTCTTAGATATTTCTTGAATCTACACTTTTGTTTCCCATTCCCATTGCTTCTGCTTAGTTTGAGTCCTTTACCGCTTGTTGCTCATCTTTCAGATTGCTGCCACTTTGGTTTTGCTGCCTCTCCATCTTTCCCTCTCTTTAGTTTACGTTATGAACTACACAAAATTTCTCGTTCTACAATAATCTAAACACAATGCACACACACATATACACATACACGTGCTTGCTTATGCATAAAAGTTTTTCTAGAGAATTTATTAACAGTGGTTAACTGAGGAGAGAGGATCTAGATGTCCGACGTGGAAAGGAGACTTTTTATTGTACATTTTTGTATTGAGCCAAATGTGTGTTACTTTTATTATGTAAAAACTAGTTTTTAAAAAGACATCTCTACACTTTGACCCAGAAATTACACATCTAGAAGTTTATCCTGTAATTGTACTCATACATGAGCAAAAATGATGTACATACATGGATATAATATAACCTAAATGCCTGTAACTACTATACTGATAAATACAAGAGTATAGCCATACAATAAAGTTTATGCTGTCATGAAGAAGAATGGTGTGCTTTGTACTATGTACCTCTGTGTATTAATATGTGTGATCACTATAAAAGGTTATCATTTTTATATGATAGAACCATCTCTAGAAGAGTTTAGAAGAGACCTGAACAATGAGAGTTGAGGTGTGAATCCTGGGGAACAGAACATACAAAGGAACTAGAGAACTGGCAGCCAGAGAATTTGAAAGGAAACTAATGTAGAATTTTGTCCTTGAACCACGGGAGTGTTACTGTACAGGCACTGGCCTGGAGTGTGTGGGTTCTTGACTTTGTGTAAGAAAGATTTCTCAACATGAGTCCAGGTAATTTTGATAGTACTTTTATTGAAGCTGGAGAGAATGAAACAAAGGAAAGATTTAGGGTAGAAAAAGTAACAGGAGAGAGCCTAGGTGGTACTCTGCTTTGACTCCCTAGAGGCGTTATAGAAAAGAACTGAGCCAAGGCGGGGCTGCTGTTAGCTCACTGGGAAGTAAGGGTCACACAGACAGAAGTGAGCCAAGGTGTGACTGCTTGTAGCTCAACAGGAAGTCAGAGATAAAGGGGGCCCTGGAGACAGGATTGGGGGTAAGCCTGGGTTGGGTTGCCACTGCCCACTGCTCCCCTGGCTGCAAGTCTCCTTGGGACCCTTAGAGTTCAGGAGGAAATAAAAAGTTCATATCTGAGAAGGGGCACAGGCAAGCTCTGGAGTGAGCTGCACAGGGTCTGTCCCAAGGTCTTTTTATCTTTTCTCTGTAACTGAGAATATGAAGGGAAGATTCCAGCAGAATATATATCAGCTTTCCAGGTGCATTTTTAATATGCTGATGCATCAAAATGAGTGCATGGGTGGGGTGAGGGGTTGGGAGTATTCTTTGGTCTGCTATACTGTTTTACTTTTATCTTGAGTCTATCTGGCTTTTAACGAGGTTTTTGTTATTTTTTTCCATGACTTGTCTGTCCTTGGGTTTGGGTGGCACAGATGGTGTTAACTGGGTCTCTTTTTTCTCTCTCCCAGACCAGGGAGATTTCAGCCTGTGCTCTTTGGTTAGGGAAGAGAGGTGTAAACCATTACTCTTAAGTGTTCTTGGTTAAGGGTAATAAGTTGTTATAATTCACCAGCTGGCTATAAGTTGCTCAAACTGTTTGGCCTTGTGTAATTTTCTTGTCTCAGTTTTCCCATTCCATTTGCCCAGTAACTTTCCTAGCTTCTTACTATCCTCTCTCAGGAAGGGCAGTTTAAAGAAACAGAAAATGGTGAATAAGGGCCAATGATTGCATCATGATTTGGGGTTTCACAGACCTGGTGTGAATCTTGACTTTGCCACTTTCACCAATGATACCTTGCGCACATCACTAGAACTTTACAAGCCTTTGTAAAAAGAGGTTAATAATATTATCTAATAGAGTTACCGTGAGGATTCAATTGGATGATGTATATAAAGCTGTTGGTACAAAGCCTGGCACATAATAAAGTATCAATTAATGCTGGTTGATAATAAGAGGAAAAATAAGCACTGAAAAGGATCCAGCTAATTTAAAACCAGTGCCCCTACAACAGTAATTTCAGAGAAGCCATGGAGACATAAATCCAAATGAAATATATTTAAGAGTATGTGTGAGGTGAACAAGTAGTCAAGAAATTTGCCAATGAAGATAGGTTGGGAAATTAGGTGTGCCACATAAAGCTATATCACTGCTGAAGACAAAGATAAATTATTGAAAGCAGGTAGAGGAAATGAAATATAGGGGACACAGAGGTGAACAATGATTTCAATGACAAAAGATTTCTCATTGGAAACCATGGAGGCCAGAAAACAGTGGAGCAAAATCTTAAAGTGCTGAAAGAAAACATCTGTCAATCCAGAACTCTATATCCAGCAAAAATATTCTTTAAGAGTGAAGGCTAAATAAAGGCATTCTCAAATCAAAGATAACTAAGAGACTATGTCATTAACACATCTGTTCTAAGAGAATTGCTAAAGGAAGTTCTTCAGGCTGAAGGGAAATAATACCAGAGGGAAACTTGGAATTTTAGGAATAAGAGAATAGTAATGAAAGTGTTAAATAGTTAGGTAAATATAAAGGTCTATTTTTCTTCTCTCAAGGTTCCTTTAAATATGTGTGACTAAGTGAGCCCTGGCCAGTGTGACTCACTGGATTGATGTTTCTCTCCCTCTTCCTCCCACCCTTCCCCTCTCTCTAAAAGCAAATAAGTAAAGTCTTTAAAAATAAATATGTGTGACTGAGTGAAAGCAAAAATGATATCACTGGAGTTTTCAAATGTACATGTAATATATATATAATAGCTATACTATAAAGGAGGAAGGGTAAAGAGGCCTATATGGTTAAATGCTTCTACATATTACTTAAGGTAGTAAAATATTAACTCTGAGTAAACTATGAAAAGATAATTGTATACACTGGATTTTCTAGGCAACCCCTATAATGATAATCCAAAGAGATATAGGCAAAAAGCTAATGGATAAGTTAAAGTGGAATAATTTAAAAATTCAAATAATAAAGAAAAGCAGGAAAGAGGAATGACAAGAGCAGTAACAACAACAAAAACAGAAAGGAAAAGCAGGAAACAAATGATAATATGGTAGCCCTAAATCCAATCATATTAATGATTATATTTATTACATACTTGTGTAGATGGTCTAAATATAGCAATTGAAAGGCAGAGATCATCTGATTGAATTTTAATAGATCACGATGTCATGGCTGCACCACATTGTAATTGTGTTAAATACCAATTGTTTGCTTTAAAGGGAATGATTTTATGTTACTTGAATTTCACTTGAACAGGTAATTTTAAAAAATACCACAACATAGGCTATATACCACTCTAAATACAAAGATATAGTTAGATTAAAAGCAAAAGAATGGAAAAGAATAAACCATACAAACACTAATCAAAAAGGAAGCTGATGGGAGAGAAAGGACAGCTCTTCTTTACAGGTAAATTACAGTTAATAAATGGAGAAGGAATGAAGGAAGTAGAAAGTCATTGTTATGCCACCTCTGTAATAATTGGCACAGGCAAAATTCACAGGCTAAAATTAATAATGTAAAATTTGAGAAGAAACTGGTTATTTGAATAGTCTGAAGGTATATTCCCTTAGATGTTTATTTATTACAAAAGGGGGAAATAGTCACTTTACAGTAGAGAAAACCTTGCAGACACTAAGTGACCAAGTTAAAAATCACCAGTAATAAGGCACATTGATGTCATGTACCTGCTAAGATAATGCACTTTTGGGGAAATGTTATGCAGTTTTCTTTCCAAAAATGAATCAGTCTAATCATGAGAAAACATGAGACAAAAGACAAATCAATGAATAGTTTACAAAATAACTGACTAACTCTCTGGCCAGGTGGCTCAGTTGGTTGAGGCATCCTGCTGTACTCCAAAACGTTGTGGATTCGATCCTGGTCAGGACACATACCTAAGTTTCGGGTTCAATCCCCAGCTGGGGCACATAAAGGAGGCAACTGATTGATGTTTCTCCCATCGATTCTTCTCTCTCTCCCTTCCTCTCTCTCTCAAATCAATAAAGCATGTCCCTCGGGTGAGAATTTTTAAAAAAGTAAAATAAAATAACTGACTAGTACTATTCAAAAGTGTCAAGATCACGAAAGACAAGGCATGAACGAGAAGCTGCCACTGGAGGAGACTAAGAAGACATACAACTAATTGTTATGCAGGATCCTGGAACAGAAAAGAAAACCGGTAAAAAGCTGGTAAATGCCAAATACAGTCTGTAGGCATGTTAATACTATTGTACCAATGCTAATTTCTCAGTCTTCTTTTGTACATCATAGTTACACAAGATGTTAACATTAGGGGATGTTTGGTGAAATATATGTGGGAAATCCCTGTTTGAGTGTTGTAACTTTTCTATAAGTCTAAAATTATTTCAAAATAAATCTTTTTAAGTGAAAGAAAGGAAAGAAGGGAGGAAGGAAGGAAGGAAGGGATATTGGCTGTATTAATACCACATAAAGCATGAACTGGCTGGTATGGCTCAATGCATTGAGTGCTGGCCTGTGAATCAAAGGGTCGCCGATTTGATTCTTAGGGCACGTGCCTGGGTTGTGGGCCAGTTTGGTGGGGGCTCATGAGAGGCAACCACACATTGATGTTTCTCTCCCTCTCCTTCTCCCTCCTTTTCCCTATGTCTAAAATCAAATAAATAAAAAAATCTTTAAAAAACGCAGATAAGGCAGACTTCAAAATAAAGAATAAGGGACATTACTGCATGTTGCCATGTATAACGCACACTTTTTTGCCCAAATTTTTGAGGGAAAAATAAGGATGAACATTATACATGGGTAGTACTAATTCAATATCTATATAAATGTTTTTTTATTTATTTATGCTTATGCATTAAAAGTGTAACTCTAGAAAGCAATAACGATATCCATATGCAAAATAATACCCTGGAATACAATAATCCACTTTGTTTCTAAATATAAATAAATAAATAACTGAATTAAGAAATTAAAATGAAAGATTTTTTTCTTGCAAGTTTGGGTCAAAAACGTGGGTGCTCATTATACATGGCAAAATATGTCATATGACAAAAGAGTCAATTCACCAAGAAGACATGACAACTCTAAATGTGCGTGCAGCTAACAATAGGGCTTCAAAATACTTGAAGACCGAATGGGTAGAACTGAAAGGATAACTAGGCAAATCCCCAATTACATTTGAAGATTTCAGTACAGTGGAATCTTGGTTATCAAACTTAATGCCATCCAGAAGGCTGTTCCAGAAGCGATTTGTTCAAAAAGCAAATCATACTCACACTGGTGCATCTCTCTCGTGCTTGTCACCTGAGGGAGGCATAACCAAACAGCTATCAGCACGAAAGAGGTGTCAGGGTGAGAAGCAAAGTTTTGCTCAGCAATCGAGACATTTCTTCTGTGAACAATTTGTTTGAGAACAATTTGTTTGAGAAACAAATTGTTCAAGATGGAACATGTTCAAAAACCATGGTCGACTCTACTTCTCTCTGAGTAAGAAGGAAAATTATTAAGTACAGATAACCTGAACAACATGGTCAACTGTTGGGAAAATTTCCGGGGCCAAGAGACCAAAGAAAGAGGCTGACAACTAAAGTATTATATCAAAAGTCTATTTAGGGAACTTACATACATGGGTGTCTTGGGTGGCTGCAAGATGATGTGGATACCCTTTGTGCTGCATGATAGGTACTAAAGAATTATATAGAACAGGACAGGATGGATAGGGGCACTGGAGCATGAGCTGCCAAGATAGGGGGAAAATGCCTTGCATGCTTTCCCAGAGCAGTGCAATGACCTGTCCCAGGGACCAGCAGGATGTGGGGCTTAGGGTAGGGGTCAATCAGTTTCTGAAGCAATCTCTGTTCAGGTCTGGATCTAGCTCCAAGGTCCAGCAGCAGTCATATCATTGAACAAGTCTCAACTCCACATCAACCAACTTAATTTGACATTTCAGAGCATCCACTCAACAGCAGTTGAATACATATGGTTTTTTTTTTTTTAAAGGCCAAAGCATTCTTAGAGTCATAGCATCTTTTTCTAAAAAAAGATTTTATTTATTCACTTTTTAGAGACAGAGGAAGGGAAGGAGAAAGAGGTAGAGAAACAACAATGTGCGAGAGATACATCAGTCAGTTGCCTCGCGCACACCTGTAACTGTGAACATGGCCCAAAATCCCCCAGGCATGTGCCATGACTGGAAATCAAACCGGCGACCCTTTGGTTCACAGGCCAGTGCTCAGTCCACTGAGCCACACCAGCGAAGGCTGAACACATTCTTTTCACATGAGGTTCTGCAAAATTAGAACACACTTGGAGAATTATGTCTTGATCTGGGATTATCAAGAATGGGTTTTCTCTTCTAGAGAGTCAGTGTTCTCCAGGACACCTGAGCTAAACCTGAGCTCTGTCAGAGATTCTCAGCATCTGAGAACAAGGGATCTTGCAAATTTGGCCAAGTGGAAACCTTCCCTGATGTGTCCGCCTGGCATTGCCCAGGGCACTGGTGGCTCTCTATGGCTGCTTTCTGCTTTGATGTTTGCTGTGACTTCCAGGAAAGGAAGCACCACCCTTAAATCAATACCACATCTCATACATAATCTAAATCACTTTATCAGGAAGCCAGCAAATGTATCAGGCCTAGCAGCATTCTTCCTATGTCTCATTTTTTCTTTTGAAAACCAGATGTTTGTGTGTGCCTGTGTGTGCACATATCTTTTTACTTCTCTGAATGTTATAACAGGCTTGAGATATTATCAGATTCATCTATCATCAGAAACAGTGATAGTCGTGGTAGACAAAATAATGCCACACCCCCCCCAACATGTTCAAGTCTTAATCCCTGGGACCAGTGAATGTGCTACCTTTCATGGTAAAAAGGGTTCTGCAGTGTGATGAAATTAAGGATTATGAGAATGGGAGATTATTCTGGATTATGTAGGTGGGCCCCATGTAATTACAAGTATCTTTATAAGAAGAAGACATGAAAGTTAGAATCAGAAAAGGGGGCATGATGACAGCAGCAGAGGGTGGAGTGGGTGCTCTGAAGACAGATCGGAGGACCCATGGGAGGCAGCTGGCCTCTAGAAGCTGGAAAAGGAAAAGAAACAGATTCTCCCCTGGAACCTCCTGAAGGAATTACATACCTGCTGACACCTTGGTGAGAGTCCTGTGAGACCTATTTCAAACTTCTGTTGTGTAGAACTGTAAGATCATAAATTTATAGTTTTAAGCCATGAAGTTTGTTGTGGCAACAGGAAACTAATATAATAGTTAAATTATCAGTCTTTTTTTTTTCTTTCTAGCTTTCTAGGTTTGGGTTCATGTTTAGAAAGACCTTTACCAATCTGAGATTATAAAACTTTTCCCCTTGTCTCTTTTTGAAGCTTCTACAGTTTTAGATTTTATTATTTTAATAGACTGACTAATAGAAGGGACCAGCTAGAGGTCCATATCTCGAACTGGGAGAACAGCAAAATGGAAATATCGATGGAAGAATCCTTGTCCTTTTGACCTTTGGACTAGGGCCTGTCTTTCCCTCCAGGAGCCCACCCGTGAACACTGAAGGAGCCACAGTTCTTGGGAGAAGGGATGTGTTTTCCGTAGTTGGAATGGGGAAGTGAAAGGTCCCATATTCCTGTGAAGAGATTCAGGTAAGCACATGACCCTGAGGACAGGGAAAAATGCCTGTGGGAACAGCGTAGGCTACATAATTTGTGGGACCCAGTGAAAGTGAAAAGGTGGGGTCCCTTGCTCAAAAATTAGGTAAAAAGTACTGTTAGAGTTCTGAAATATAAAACTTTTCCCTTTCTTCTGTTCTCTTGACTTCTTATGGTGTTCCTTACTATTTAATGCCATTGTAAGTTAGAATTTTAAATTGTTAATATGAATTTTATAATTTATATTTATATTGTGTAATGCTAGTTTAAATGCAAATATATCAGCATGTAACTCATATGTGGAATCACCAAATTTGCAAATTTTATTTTGTAGCTAATACATTCAGATAGTTCATCTTCATTATTTGCAGTTTCTGGGTTTGTAAATTTACCTACTTATAGCTAAAATTTATTAGTAACCTCAAAATCAATACTCTTGGCACCTTTGGTCATTCATGGATGTGAACATGTGCAAGCAGGAAAAATTTCAATTAGCCAACACCCATGTTCCCCTACATAAGGCTGAACGAGACAAAATCCTGCCTTCTCATTTCTGCTGTCAGACTGTAAACAAGTGTCTTTCTTGCAGTCTATTTAGTGGCACATTGTCTGTTACGGTTGTGGTTTTTGTTGGTGATTTCACTGTTTCAAATGATCCCTAAATGTAGTGCCAAAGTGCTATCTACTGTTCAAAGGGCAATAAGGCCATGAGATGTGTTTGATGGAGAAAGTATGGGTGCTAGACAAGCCTCGCTCAGATGCGAGTTACAGTGCAGTTGGCTGTGAGTTCCAATGTTAATGAATTAATGATATATGTTAAAAAGGTGTCTTTAAACAGAAACACACACAAGGTTATGTATTGATCAGTTAATGAAAATATTGTGACCAGAAGTTCAAAGTAACCTCATTTTTTCTTTCCTTTAGGAGCAGTGTGGTTCAGTAGTATCTACTAATTCAGTATTTACGGTGACTTTCTAGACTATAACTACTATGAATAATGAGAATTAATTGTATTTCATTCTTACCAGGACAGTTGAAAGACTGCACAATATATCCCAACTGCTTTTACTCCTGTGATTTGTGATTTATAAGAAGAAATACTATATATTTGGTATTTTTTAAAAAAGATTTTACTTATTTATTTTTAGAGAGAGGGGAAGGGTGGGAGAAAGAGAGGGAGAGAAACGTCAATGTGTGCTTGCCTCTTGCACACCCCCTACTGGGAACCTGGCCTGCGACCCAGGCAGGTGCCCTAGACTGGGAATTGAACTGGAGACCCTTTGGGTCGCAGGCCAGCACTCAATCCACTGAGCCACACCAGCCAGGAATATATATTTGGTCTTTGTCCCCATTTCTGGCACAGAGTTCCTAGAACCCTCGGAATTTTCTAAGTGATGAGAGTGACAAAGGTTGACAAAGGTACCTTTTGTTATATTAATTGTGACTTTCTGATAACTCTTAAAGAGGGGAACAACTGCCAGAGAACCAATGACTAGAGGGTTGCAACTTTCAGTCCCACCCCACTGACCTCCAGGGAGGGAAGAGGGTCTGGATATTCAATCTATTGCCAATAGCCAATGATTTAATAGTCAATCATGCTTATGTAATAAAGTTCCCTTAATACCCAAAAGAACAAGATCCAGAGAACCTATGGTTGGGTGAGCCAGACTGATTTTACGATGAGGATAGAAGCTCCTTCACGTGGAACTTTATTCGGCTGTTGATTCTGTCCTTTAATACCCGTTGTAATAAATCAGTAATTTAGTGAGTAAACTGGTTTCCTGAGTCTTATGAGCTGCTCTCAAATTAATGGAACCCAAGGATAGAGTTCTGCGAACCTCTGATTTACAGCTGGTTGGCCAGAAGCACAAGTGGCAACGTGGACTTGAAATTGACATCTGAAATGGAGGGCAGTCTTGTGGGACTGAGCCTGTAGCCTGTGTAATTCGATACTTTCTCTAGGTAGGTGACGTCAGAATTGAGTTGTAGGACACCCAGCGGTGCTGGAGAATTGCTTGGTGATGTGGGAATGCCCCATGTTACACCAGGTGATCAGAATTTTTACCTCCACTTCTTGATCCATGTACAGTTTACAAACACACTCCACCTTCCACTTATTGAGAGTAAGGGAAGACTGAGGGGAAAGGAAACTATGGGGCCCTGGCTGGTGTGGCTTAGTGGATTGAGTGCTGGCCTGCGACCCAAAGGGTCTCCAGTTCAATTCCCAGTCTAGGGCACCTGCCTGGGTTGCAGGCCAGGTCCCCTTAGTAGGGGGTGTGCAAGAGGCAAGCACACATTGATGTTTCTCTCCCTCTCTTTCTCCCTCCCATCTCCCTCTAAAAATAAATAAATAAAATCTGAACAGTATTCTGAATGAGGTCATAATCCATATAATATAAATTTGAATATTTAATTCACTATATTTAACTAAGAAATCATAATTGCTTAGATATTTTTATATCTATTTTCTCATCCTAATCTTGAAAAAAATTTTCTCATATTTAGCATTATCAGGCATATGAGATCAGATAATTACTGCAGTTGGGCATTCAATTTAACTCAAAATGTCCTGGTAACTGATGTGAGACAACGAAACTATAAAAGGAAAGAAAGAATTATAATTTAATAGAAAGTCTTTCATCCATTCATTTGTAAAAATTCTCAGAACAAGAAATAAACAGAACAGTTAACTGTCAAATATGAGGCAATTATAATTTATTAATCATTCTCAATGGGAGAATGTATATAAGTGTAACTGGCTTATTGGGGTATAAATATGACTTGCCCCCCAACTCTGGTAGTTTGAACCTTCCTTTCCTATTGGGTGATATCTTTCTTAACAACTTACTTTGATCCCATAATTTTTCATTTCCTTTTGGTTATAAGAATTCTGTCATGCTAATACTTAAAAACTCAGTTTTGTTCAAATTTTTGTTCTCACATCTGATACAAATCCCTCCTTACTTGACCAGGTGAGATTTTCATCCTCTCTACGCACTTGTTGTAGCTTCCTTGGCCATCAAGACCAGATGGACACGGTGCCCTATTTGGTAGGAATTTAAATGCCGGCCACTGGGGTGAATCTGAGATCCCTGATGAAATCTATTCACAATACAGTCATGAGATGTGGGAGAAGTAGCTCCTGGAATAATTTGTCTTTATCCCACTGTTTTAGTCCATTCGTGCTACTGTAACAAAAAAAATGACACAGACTGGGTGACTTAAACAACAAAAATTTATTTCTCACAGTTCTGGAGGCTGGGAAGTCCAAGCTCAAGGTGCCAGCAAGTTTGGTGTCTGGTGAGAGCCCACTTCCTGACTCATGGACAGCTTCTTCCGGCTGTGACCACACATAGTGGAAGGTGAGGGGGCTCTCTGAGACCACCTTTATTAGGGCACTAACCCCACTCATGAAGGCCCTACACTCATGACCTAATCACCTCCCAAGGCCCCACCTCCAAATATCATCATATTGGGATTGGGTTTCAGCATGACTTTTGGGGGCACACAAATGTTCAGTTTATAGCACCCACACAAGTGCTTGTAAGGCCTCCTTAGATTTGTCCTTGGGGCCCATACCTGATACCTTATTGAGGTGGTGTCAACAAGACGGCCCAGGCCCAGTCACTATCTCAGGGTGACACTCTTACTGTGCCATGCCCAGTAGTGGGTGGCCAGCTGCTGCTTCAGAACTGCTCTCTTCCGGCAATTCTTCTGCAGTTCTGGCAATGTTCTCTTCTTCTTCCTTTTTCTGGGCCGTCAAGCACTCTGCAGAAGGAGGTTACCACCCAGGGGACATGTGGGCAGTGAAGGAGGAAATAACCTCTCTTCCTGACCAGGACACTTCTCAACGGCTAGCCTCTGTCACTCTCGGTCCTCTCCCATGGGGCAGGGATGAAGCACAGGGGAGAGCAGTATATGGTAGGGCTAATTTCCCCACTCTCAGCAAGCCCTGAGGGGGATTGGCTGCCTCCTAACAGCTGGTGGCACTCTAACCTCGGAATGTGGGTTGTTTTATACCTTTACTACTCAGCTTTAGGCCTTAGCCTTGATTCCTGAACAACAGTAAAAGCTTCCTCGACATTTTATGGTATAAGTAGGTGTCCTGAACCCACATCATCAATCAACAATTATCAATAACTACCTTTATCTTCGTCTCTCGGCTGAGAGCAAAATTGAATGCAAAGGATTTAACTACATTTAAGTCAAAATATGTTTGACTTAATGATGCAGCAAGCAAAAGGATGCAGATTGATAGGGGAGACTGAGCATGTATGCTAGCAAAACAACTCAACACAAACACCCAGAACTATTACACCAGCATGTGCTTTATATTACACCCATTTTGCAGAATAAGAACCAAAGGCACACTTATTTAAGTGGGATGATCCTTTTGCCTTTACTCCCAGTTTTATCCATGCTTTAAAATTATTATTTAGAAATCATTTACAGAAGAGTTGCAAAGACAGTACAGAGTTCCCGTATACCCTTCACCCACCTTCCCCTAACGTTAACATGTTCTGTATCATGGTATATTCCTCAAAATTTAAAAACTAACATTAATATACTACTAGTAACTAGGATATATCTTTTTTTTGAATTTCATAATTTTTTTTCCTGCTAATGTTCTTTTTCTGTCCCAGGATGTAAATCAAGGCGCCTTGCTCTACTTACTCATCAGGTTCCCTCAGTGTCCTCCATGACAGAGGCTCAGCCGCTCTCTGGGTTTCCTGGCACTTTTAAGAGCTCTGCTCTGGTATTTGTAGGATGTCATGCCATTTGGGTTTTCTGACTTTTTCTCATGATAAGACTGGGTTTTAGATTTTAGAAAAGAATACCACAGAGGTGAAGTATCCTTTTCCTTAATCATGTAGCAAAATGACTTACTACCAGTGAGTTATCCTTGATCATGTGGTCAAGATGGTGTCTGCCAAGTTCCTCCACTCTAAATTTCTTTTTTCCCCCATTCTATACTCTGTTTGTTAGAAAACAGTCACTAGATCCAGCCCACACTGAAGGGGAGGGGAATTAAGTTCCAGGGGGAGAACCAAATAATTTGTGGACATGTGTGTCAAAATCATTACAGTAGTCAGTATTTTGAGGAAGAGTCTTCGAGGTTATGAAACTGTCTTATTTTTCCGTAAAGTGTCACCCACTAATTTTAACATTCATCCAGACTTACCCACAGCAATTATTCTGGGGTCTTAATGGTGATTTTCTTTTTCCTTCATTTCTTCTACATTTATTGTTTATAATTTATCTGTAAGGAAGACTGATCCTTTTCCCTCATTTTGGCTATTTGACTGTTGGTATGGATATCAATTATAGGTATTTCTTTTATTCTTTGGGTTATACATTTATGTTATAATTACTTATTTTTATTTCTCAAATAATTCTAGCTTTGACTTAGGGAGCACTTTCAGTTGGCTCCTTTGAATATGCTCCCATGTTTTCTTCCCACCCTCCTTTAGTTTTCTTTGCCCCAGCCCTAGAAATAGTCCATTCTCCAAGGAGCTCTGGTTCCATTTACTGGAGAATGATATTTGGAAGCCATGTTCTGAGTGTTAAGTGTGTTCATTGCTATTGGGGAGTCATAAAATCTATGCCCTCTAGTGGCAAAGCTAAGAAATGTATGAATATTCACCTATGTACACACACAACTATATTGATTTCTGTATCTATTCATATATATACACATGAGGTCGAACTGTACTGCCAACTCTAATCCAGCACCACCACCTTAATTGGAGCCTTTGCTACTGGCTCATTTGTTACTTCTTCCTCTGACAGTAAGAAACCTGTGGCTCCTCATCTGTAATATATTTATTTACTTATTTGTTTAACTTTAGTATGCACTTAAAGTAGTTTCAGAATAGCTAACCTACACTCCTGTGAAATACAAATTTACCAACTGGAGTGCAGTGTTTTCCTAGAGTTCTTCGTGTCTTCATCTTAGTTTCAAGTAAAAACATTATTTTCCGAAGTTAATTAGGCCATCTCTTTCTCCTCACCCTCTTCACTGAGGTTGGGTCATGTATTTGTAAGACAGTTAGATCCATTTATCGCAATCTGCATTTCATCATGTGTTCCCCTGACAGCCTGGTTAATATTTTTAATTTACATGTAATAAAAGTCACTCTGTATGCTATACAGTTTTTTTTTCACATTTTGACAGATGCATAGAATTATGTGTGCACCATCACAGTACCACACAGAAAACTCCATTACCCTAAAAATTTCTTGGTGGTGAACTCCTTGTCCCCTTTCCTCAAACTCACCAACCACTAATCTGTTCTTCATCCCTATAGTTTTGCCTTTTCCAGATGTCATATAAATGGAGTCATGCAATAGGTAGAGCTTTAGGTCTAGCTCCTTTCACGTAGAAAAATGCATTTAGATTTGTCCATGTTGTTGCACGAATTGACAGTTCATTTCTTTTTTACTGTTGAGTATAGATAGCCGTATAAATATACCGCAGTTTCCCCATTCACTTGTTGAAGGACATCTGGGTTCTTTCTAGTTTCTGACAAATGTGAATAAAGCTGCTGTAAATAGTCAGTATGGCTTGTGTGTGTGAAGACAAGTTTTCAAGTCACTTGGGTAAATACCTAATAGTGAAATGTCTGGGTCATATAAATGTATATTTAGAGAGATTGCCAAATAGTTTTCCAAACTGAATCTCATGCTTTACAATCCCACCAGCAGTGAGTGAGAGTTCCTATTATTCCACATCTCCATCCTCATTTTAAAGTGGAAACTGTCCCCCTCCCCTACTCTGACTTCTCCCTTCCTAATAGCCTCTGCCCGGATTACAAAATAATCTGAATTTTTGCTTTGAAGCCTGCTGGTATTAGTGAAGATAATAATTTTAGACCACTTTATATTTCCACTGTGCACTAAAGTACTCTCTCATTTCATTCTTTCTTTCTTTCTTTTTTTTTTTTAATCTCTTAACAGTCGCAAAAGGCAGTTTTAGAAAACATTCTTAGGTTGGTATGAGAGATAATGGTACCCTATTTGAAAATAATTTTTTTCTGGCTTTCCCAGACCTCTGCTTTTGTGAGCCTCTTAGCTCCCTACTCCTTCTCGGCCTCATTTTAGCCTAACCAAGTGAATCCCCTGAAACAAGGATGGTCAAGGGTCTTCCCCTGGATCCCACAGGCTAGACTCTGTGTGGCTTTCCAGCTGGGTGGGTGGGTCTTAATTAACCAGGAAGGAGCCATGTCTCTGTGTGTCTGGTTCCTGCCCAGAGTCCCCTCCCCCTAACTTGGCAGCAAGCACAATGTCATAGTCATTAGAGTCCTCATCTGACATTTCTTCTTCATGTTTCATCTGAGTATCCTCACTCTGTGCAGATGGCTGATAAATCACATAATCCCCTAAATCCAGGAACCTCTTTGATTGCATGACAAATTGGATGTGGGTCCCTTGACCATCTGTCCTGCCCTCGTTGTGGTTTGTGTTTGAGGTTGTCACTTCTTCTGCCTGACACTGGCTTCCACTGGGATCTGCTGGTGGGACATTTTCATAATCTCTGCAGTACTGAAAAGACACCCAGGGCTGCTTCCCCTGGATGGCCCCAAGATCCAACTCTGCCATGTTGACATAGTCATTTGAAGTCTGAGAATAACCTTCCTCATCACTGAGTGGATCATTATTCTCAGTTCCCAGAGACCAAAAACTGGTGCAGTCACTGACATTGGCACAGCCCTTGTCTCCTTCCTCAGTAAATTCCAGCTCTGGGGCAATTGGAAGGATAAAGAGGTTCCCAGAGGGGTTGTTGGGAGAAGCTAGACTCTCAGCAATCTCTTCTGCTGTGGGGACGTTGACATAATCTCTTGAGTCCTCTGAAGAGATGCTCGGGTGGTCTCCAGGTGCTCTGATGTTGACATAGTGTGCTGAGGGAGTGAGGTTCCCACACATCTGGGGCCTGGTGGCATTGTCATAGATTCCCACAGTGTGAGTCTGGGCTCTGTGCTCCTGGAGGACATTGCCTGCTTGGGAGGGCTATGAGCAAGAAGAGAAAGCCAGTGACAGGATAGAAGCAGAAACGTGGACAAAGCCTTTCTTCTTCCCACCCAGGCCTGTTATCTGACTGTTCCTTCACTCAGTTCTCCACCGTGGAGAACAGCTCTTAATCAGGGGTCTCCCAATGCAAGACTTTAGATGGTAGAAAAGTATGAACAAATAGACTGAATTTAGGGAAAGCAACCGTGTAAATGTGGGGATAAATTGAAACTGCTTTTTGGCCACAGTGTGGGGTTTCAACGGGGAGTGGAGGGAATGTTATAAACTGGAGAGCGCCTGCCACCTCAGAGCACACTGAAGGGTAGTAGAGCATCGTGCGCAAGGGTAAAGATGGGCTCAGACTGAGGGTGCAAACCCTAGCCTCAGCACTCTGTCCTGAGTTTGGGCAAGTTACCTAAATTCTCCGTGCTTTAGTTTCCTAACGTATAAAATGGGGATAATTATAATACCTATATTTTAAGGTTTCTGTGAGGAGTAAATGGGTTACTACATCTGAAGTGTTTAGAATTGCTTCTGGCACAGAGAAAACACTAAAATGTTTGTTGTTATTATTAAAGAGGCAGCTGATTATGGCCATTAGGGATGCTGGTCTGATGTTTCCAGAACTTCTGAATTTTCAAGAAAAGCGGGGCATCTGGACTAAAAGCTGGACTTTCATGTGAAAGCTTTTAGATTTTTAAATGTTGGAAACTGGCTCAACTGTCTTTCAAACACGGGAGTCTAAGCTA
The DNA here is from genome assembly GCF_022682495.2 of Desmodus rotundus. Lineage (NCBI taxonomy): Eukaryota > Metazoa > Chordata > Mammalia > Chiroptera > Phyllostomidae > Desmodus > Desmodus rotundus. Next base: position 74,111,050 of record NC_071398.1, read on the forward strand.
ACCATATTTTATTTGTGGACTAAAGTCTGTCTGGGATCCAAGCTCTATGTGCACAACTCCCTCAGGACCCACCAAGTCCTGGAACTAGGCTTGGTGGAGGACTTTCCTTTTCCCTGCCATGCGTCCGTGGAGTCCAAAGATGGGACATGCAGAAGGAGGAGGAAGCAAAGGTGGCGACATGGAGGTGCCACAAGGCAGAGAGAGGCTGGGTAACAACAGAATCACCATCAGCAGCAGGCCTGCATTTACTGAAGATGACCATAAACCCAAAGCGACTGGTTCTTTAACAAGTGAAGCAGGCCCTCGGTTGTCCCTGTGCCTCTGCCCAGCTGTGTGGGCCTCCGTGGGGGCTACCGTCAGAGCCATGGCAGAAGGCACGTGGGGCTGTTGTTATCAGTTGTGATACTCTCTTTGCAACGTCAAAGGAGTCCCCATTTGATCAAACACTTCCTACTCTAGCTATAGTGCTCAATGACCTATGACTATTAATGCCGTTGAGTATAATTAAGATAATTTGATACAAGCCCCAGAAGTAATTCCTAAAGCTGGGTTTTGAGTCTGTTTTGAGCACCAAGAGCAATGTTGGAATATCAATGACTCTCCTGAGGCAATTGTTTTGAAGAGGACCATAGGGATTTGAATAAGCATCAAGTGTTTGCTAGAAGAACCCACTGTGATTCTAACACCCTGTCCTGGAGGACTCCTGCCCTGGTGCCCTTCTTCTTCTTTTTTTTTTTCACCCTCACCCAAGGACATTTTGTTTTTCATTGCTTTTAGAGAGAGAAGAGGGAGTGAAGAAGAGAGAGAGAAACATTGATGTGAGAGAAACATTGATTGGTTGTCTCCTGTGCGTACTCAGAGTATCGGACCTACAACCTAGGTGTGTGCCCTGGCCTGGAGTCCAATGCTCTAACCAACTGAGCCACACCAGCCAGGGCCCTGGTGCCCTTCTTAAAATCCCAAGCACTTGCTCATATCTTTTTAAATTTAATTTTTCTCTGTGGTTAGTAGGGAGGTCCTGAGGCTGGTCTTCTGATTTATTAATGGGGCTGTAAGAGTGAGTGCCAAAGGACATGCTGTTTGTTTGCAGTGACACAAGATCTGGGACCTACAGCCCTTTCACCTGAGTCTTTCTGCCACAGACAAATAATTTTCCCCCAAAGGGCTGGTCATTTTCTGGGAATCTTACCACATGCCCAGAGTGAGGGCTGTCAGAGTTTCTGGAGAGGAGGCTCTCGACACTGAAAATACGGATACTCCTCGACTGATGTCTCCCTGAAAGGACAGAGAACAAATCCTGATGCTAGTTAGCCAGTCGCAGCTTCAGCCTGCACTCTCCCTGCATTGCGGGTGAAGTGGGTGGCTGGTGCTTGGGGGCTGGTATTCTCCGGTGAGAGGGTCAAAGCTATAAGGATGATTGCCTCTGGGATGCCAGAGACACTAGCACAGGGGTGGGGGGCTGGGAGGGAAGCTCCTGGTGCGAACCCCTCCTGCCTATAATGCTGGCAGCCAAGTTCTCCTTGGGAAGGGCTTCTCCATCCCTGGACACACCCATCTGTCCTCTGCTACCTTAACATCTGGAAAAAAACAAATCCCAAATCCAGACAACCCCCAGCTCCCTTTTTAGAGCTTTCTAGGCTCCCCACTGGAGTTGCATCTTAAAGTTTATCTATCCCATTGTTCTCCATGCTTCCTGACTGAAGGGCAGAAAGTTCTGAAGGTTTAGAGAAAGTTGCTTCCAGGTGGTAAGAGTTGCATTTTGGGGGTAGAAGCCCCATACGTCTGGACTCCATTGATTAGAAAGAGGAACCTACCTAGCTCTTCTTGCGTCCGGGGCAAGAGGTCATAAATATTTTTGGCTCGTTGTCTGGATCGAAGCAGAGTCAGCAAGAACATGTTGGTAACTCGCAGGTAAGGATCTCGCCCTGCATGGCAGTGAGAGAGAAGGGGATTCTTGGGGATGACATGGTCCTTGAAAGTTTTCCCTACCCGCACCCTGCATCATAAAAAGTTCACTTCAGACTTGGCAAATTCCATTTGAGCTCTAAGAACAGGGAACTCAATGGCAGAAAGAGAAAACAAGGGCCCAGGAGTACTAGATAAATGTACAAAGACTTTCAAAACAGAACCCCAATCAGCACTAAGCCTTTCGGAGCCACAGGTTAGGATCTTGAGGGAGATAAGGACTAGCGTGTCAGATAAGAACAGAGGACTCCTTGGTGCAGTAGTTTATCCCTGGAGAAGAAACTGGGCTTAAAGAGCAAGGCTAGATTATTGGTCATAGCCCGTCTGAACTCTGGACAAACAGGGGACTCACGCTTCTTCCGCTTATTCCAGTTCCACAGGATGCAGAGAACTGCGATGACTAGGAGGATGGCGAGGAGCCCTGCAAACCCAGAAATGATGCTGCTGCTCTGGTCTTTAGCTCTGTGAGGAAAACTGAGTGTCATGCCCCAGCCAGGGAGGATGGAGAGGTTGGAGAAGATGCTTCCCTCAGGAGTTAGAGCCTGAGGATTTGCCGTGGGAGCCTGGTGAAAAAAGGCCGAGCTGGGGTGGGCTGTGTGGTGAGAGAGGGTCATCTCTTCATGGGCAGAGGGAAATTGGATACAGGAGAAGGAACTCTCCTGTGTGAATGCTTATTGGATGCTAGGGTTTTGAATGTGAAACTTATTTAATCTTTACGACAATCCTGTCTCTCTCTTTGTGGCCCCAGAACCTGAGATTTAGACTCAGATAAAGTAACATATCAAACATCACACAGGTGGGAAGGATCAAAGATGGAATTTTGGGGCTCAAACGTCATGCTCTTTTCACTGCATCACATTGGCCTCCAACTTGCAAAAGCAAGTGCATCTGCCCTTGCTTCACCTTGTTCCAGACCTAGGCTCCCTGTCTTTCAAGGAGGGAAGGGTTACCCAATGTACTATTAGGGAGTGGCAGCTGTGACAGAGTCCAGCTTGTGCATTCTTGAGTGATCTTCACAGCCCCAACTTGTGAAGCTGGTCTCCGAGCAACACTCTATCCTGTGGAATTTAGCCAACACAAAAGCAGTGAGCAAGTTCCATGCTGGTTGCAGTTTCCCCGGCAAGGATGGGGTTAGTGCCCTTTATTGGCTGTTTTAACAGCAAGCAGCCATTTGAGATTACAGAGGGAATCACTAGCACACCTGGCATACCCCCAAATATTAGAAACTAGGTCATCTACCTGGGAAAGTGTTTGTTCTCCTGAGTTCTAGTCTTGTTTATCCAACTTTATCCTGGGCATTTCCACAAGGCTGCCTAACAGGTATCTCAAACCCAATCTGTCTGAAATAAGTCCTGTTCTCCTCCTATAAGCCCACTCCTCCTCTGGTGTTTCCCATCATCCAGTAGTTCCATCTAAAATCATTCTTGACTACTCATTTTCCTCACGTCCCACTCCTACTCAACCATCAAATTCTGTTGTTCAATGCTGGGCATCTATCCCAAACCCAGTTACCTTTCAGCCCTCCACTGCTGCCACCTGGCCTAAGCCACCGTGTGTTCCACATCGGCCTTTGCAATAACCTTCCTAATGGGTCTTCTTGCTTTCACTCTCAGCCCCAACATACTATCTCCACACATGAGCCAGCGTGATCCTCTAAACAGTAAATCAGATGGCACCCCTCCATGACATCACACCTGGGGTAACATCCATAGTCCCAACCCAGTGAGGACCTCACATCACCTTATGTTCTGGCCTCTTCCTACCTCCTACTTCCTTTCCTACCACTTTGCCTCTGACTTTGATTGCCAGGATTCCTTGCTGTTCCTGCCCATGCAAAGCACAGTCCTATCTCAGACCTGCTCTCTCCCAGGTATCTGCATGGTTCAGTTCCTCATTTAATTCAGGACTTTTCTGAAATGTCACCTCCTCAAACAGGTCTTCCCTGACTACACCTTATTCTCAGTTCCCTTACCCTGCTCTGGTTTTTCTTCATAGGGCTTATGACTGACATTATATTACACATTCATTTGTTTATCTGTTTATATCTGACTCTATGACTTGAATATAAGCTCCAGGAAGTCATGGACTTGTCTATTATGTTCACCTGGTACTTGGAATGGTAAGGGCCTGATGAGTATTTGTTAAATGAATGAGCGAATTCATAAACAAATGAGTAAATACAAAAACAGTTTTCTTTGGAGGGGGTGGAAATCCAGGATTCTGACTTTATGAATTCATTCCCCATCAATGCCCCGTCCACCTGCAAGTGACATGTATTTGTCATGGTAATAACATTTATTTCCCAAAGTACAGTGATTTTGATTTTAAATTATTATTGTTGAGTTGTACTGTTATCATAGCACTGAAAGGTGTACCTACCAGTGCTCCTAAAGTTTTAACTGCTGGTGGACTTTTACTTTTGTTAGGAAGATATTGAAAGTAAAGGTAGAACGTGCAATTGATATTGGCGATTAGTTCTATGAGATTTTATGTCCTAAAGACATACCTTTATCATATCCACGATTACGTTTTTCATTCATAGCAAGTTTTTAGGACCTAAAAACATATCTTTGGGAAAAGCGGGCCCTTGGTTTTCATCATAGTGGGACCCAGTACTTTTCTGAGGAGTAAGTGGAGGCACTTGGGTTAGGAGAGGCTGAGGACAGAGATCAGGGCCAGCGAGAGGTGAGAAATCCAACCAGGGCAGGCCAGGCAGCTAGCTCTAAGAAAATCCTGTGTTGTCACAGCTTTTCCTGTCCTTTTTCTCCTCACCACCTATTCCTTTCCTCTGAGCAGTTCTGAGCAAACGTCTCTGAGCCTAGAGTCTGGTGGTCTCAGTGGACCCGAGTCTGGTTTTGAGGGCTGGCAACCTTCCACCGTACACCAGGGCCCTCTGTAATTTGGGGAAGGGTGCAGTTCACCACCCAGAGCCACTCACCTGTCCAGCCTGCCGAGAGTTACCTGCAGAGTGCCAGGCTCCGACGTCCTCCCTCTGATTTGAGAAAGGGTTGGGGTGATGACATCCATTGTCACAGGAACTTCTCTGGCTTTGGCCTCTCCTTGTGAACCTGTAATCACAGTCAGCTAGTCAGCATGGCTGCCACTTTTCTGGGATTTTCCTAAGCTGCTGACTCCCAAGAGAAAAGGCAAAATTAGTTTGTATTTTACCAATAACCCTTTGTGGTAGGAACTGCCCCCCCCCCCCGCCCCTCTTTTTGTAGATAAGAATGACAGAAATCCTCCTGGTCTCCAAGTCTTCCAAACACTCCCTAATACAGAATGTTTTACTCTCAAAATTTCTTCTTCTTAAATCTTTATTCACCAAAGTCCCTCACACAGAGACAATAAAGTCTGTGGGTTTTTAAACTTCCAATCTTTCCTTCTAGAATGTTCTTTCCCCCAACAAACTCCTTACCTTGTATCTACCCCTGAAATGTCAGGCTGAGTTGACCCCAAATACAAAAACAACAGGTTTGGTTCTACCTGGGTGTGGCTACAATGCCCACTGCAGGAGGGGAGAGATTGCCTGGGTGTGGGGCTCCTGAGTGGTGATTCAGGTGGAAGCCATATCTCTGCCTTCTGGTGCAAGTGTCAGGAGCTCAGAGGTGGAAACTGCCAAGAGGCCAGAGAGGCTCTGTGAGAAGCTCATCTTCCCCCACCCCCAAAGCAGAGGGAATGGAAACAGAGAGTCAATGACAGGAAGCAGCACCACCAACGTGCTAATGAAGCAGGGGGCACAGGAAATGCTGCTCTGCTCTTCATAATATAGAAGAAAACATAACTGCACCACTGTTCCCTGGATTAGCCAGGTGAGCTGTGGTCTCTGGGGAGTGGCATTAACAAGGGGCAAAGTGGCAGGACATTTGTGATTGTTCACCCTGGGTTTCTGAGGCGTTAGTGTTTTATAAGCCTCCAGGCTTATAATTTCTTTTTAAGCAGGTCTAAGGAGTACTGGAGGGTGCTTTTTAGATACAAATGCAGATCTCTGATACCTGATGCTGAATCGTGGGCAGAGGGTAGAAAGGTCGTCTTCATAAATGCTGGCCCACGTGATTTTGATGGAGCTAATCTGTGTTTCAATATTTTGAGAACCTCTGTTCTGGATATTACCCCAGAATGGAGCTAATGCTGGGTTAGCAGGAACCCTGGAGGCCGTTTGTACCCTCCCTCTTCTCCCACAGCCTAAAGGCCTGCCCTCAGTGGTCCCCAACTGCTGGCTTTTCTCTCTGGGGCTCTTCTGGAGAAGATGGATCCAGCCCTGGTTTCTGCACACCAGTCTCAGAAACCAAATGGTTTATCTCATTTGTCTACCTAAAGACTCCCAAAGTTTGAGGATTGTTCCAGAATTGCTTCTAACTCTCTTACCCTCTTCCTCTTACCGATTTGCTGAGAATCTACTTGTGTCTTAGGAGAGTCCAAAGAGAAGGGATTACTGAGACTATTATGCGTGTGAAGAAGAAGAGCCTCTGACTTCACTCTCCACAAGGAAATAGATTCCCAGGTAAATGGCAAGGAAGGAAGCCAGGGCCACATCACCACGCCTCTCTCCCATCTCTTCTGGACCTGTCAGCCCTTGCCCTGTGGGTGCTCTCAACGGCCCCCAGGGGAGGGGCCCCTTATGGCTCTCCCCAGTTCCGCCACTCCAGCTCTGCACTGTCACCCCTCCCCCCTAGTAGCCTTACCTGGCAAAAATCAGAGATGGCTCAGAGGCAGCTGGTTCTAGAACTGGAATCTGAGTCTCTGTCCACTTTTCCTTTGGATCAGGACTTAGTAAGAATGAGGACTCCGCACGGGAAAAAGATCCATGGCTCCAGTGTGTGGCTGGGACTATTGGAAGAGAGGTTCCCCAGGCCTGTCCTGAGCTACTGATGCCCAGAGGGGACCGTTGTGAACTGGCAACTTGAAAGATGATACACAGGACACAGGACGGGCAGATAGAACCAAACCTTAGAACCCTGACTACTACTTTAGAAAAATATTTTTTGAAGAACTTCCTCTTGCGTGTGATCATCTCTTATCTATCTACTCAGCCTGCTTGAGTCAGATTAATCTTGCCTCTGATCTTCTGATTTTATCCTGCTTCACACTGAAGGGAAACAGCGCCCTCAAAGGAGGCTCCCAGGCCGAAGACCTAGCTCAGGTTCCCAAGGTCTGGCTGCGCCCTTTTGCCCTGCTCTTCTTTCCCTCCCCACGGTACACAAATCATTTAAACCAACAGTTAAAACACAAAATAGTGTCTGAAATGATTTACCATAATAGTGGAAGAAAACTACTCATTCCTGGGAAACAGGGTAGATGTTTTAAACTAATTGCTCTGGTGTATCCCTTTAATCATGTTTAATGATTTCAGGGGTTGAATGTGACATATGATTCTAAAGTATTGTTAAAGAGAAAATGATAGGCCCAAAATGGTGTCATTTGAGCTAAAGCCCATGATATTTAAGTTAGACTTAATTTAATTGAATTGCAGTTTCAATTTCTCCAACCAATATCTTAATCACCCAGTCTGGAATTTTCTGGCCAAGCACCTACAAGGTAATCTGTCACGTGGTTTATCTCCGTCCCCCCCCATTAGATCTTCACATTTACTCAGTTGAATTTTGTCCTCTAACAGTATTAAGATTTGTTTTAAATAGAGCTTATGCACCCAAGTGAGCAAAGCCTCTTGAGGGGGAGGGACTACACATTAACCTGACAAGTAGTTGACACCAAAACCTCTCAGAATCCTCTTTAGAAAGACAGAAGCGCTGTGTTGAGTATCACCATGAATTAAGATCTTAAATTACTACTTGGATGATCTTGGAAAGGTCCTCTAGTATTTTTAGGGTATAAAATGACAATAATAATAGTACTTAGATAAAGCTGTTGTGAGTTAATTGGGCTTACAATGAAAAATGCTTGGCCTTGCATTTGGCATATGCAAGAGCTCATTAAATGGGGGCTGCTAGTATATTATTATCTCAAAATGCATTAAGCTTATTCTTTTATACAATATTTAATGGACTGGCCCCTTTGTCTTCATCCCTTGATTATTAGCTTACCTGCCTCCTGTGTGCTACTTTATTCTTTTTTTTTGTTTTAATCCTTACCTGAGGACATTTTTTCATTGCTTTTTAGAGAGATGGAGAGGGAGAGAGAGAGACAGAGGTAGAGAGGGAGAGAAACACCAATGTGATAAATAAACATCGATTGGTTGCCTTCTTGTAGGTGTCCTGACCAGGGATCGAACCCACAACCTGGGTATGTGCCCTGACCAGGAATCAAATCTGCAAGTAAGCTTTTGGTCTACAGGACGACGCTCCTACCAACAGAACCACACCCACCAGGCTGCTACCTTATTCTTTAAGTGCACATTTATGGGACGTCTCCCATTGCATGACATTGCTCACTGGCTTTGCGCATAAAACAGACGTCGTGGTCCCTGTCCTCATGCGGTGGTCAACCTTGGCTGGCCACCCTCTTGCAGGACTCTGCATTCCAGGCAGACCCAGCTCATTGTCACTTTTGTACTTGGGGCCTTTGAATGACAAATTTCTTCATTTTCATAGCAGCTTCTTTTTTTTTTCTAGTAAAATTCCAATAGAATCACATTTTAAGAGTATATAGTGGTTATTTCTGGGTTTGGGGCTTGAGGTATTTCGTTACTTTTTTTGCTTGAATTATTACAAAGATCAAGTGTCATTTTTATTAAAAATAATCAAAATTGTTTTTTTTTTTTAAAGTGCCCTTAGTGTCACCACCTCTGAGAAGCCTTCTCCCCCTGGAACTGGGTTCTTGCCTTTCGGTGGCCTGTGCACAGTACTTCTCAGTTTGAAGGGTTCATTTTTGAAATGTCTGTCTACCCTAGTAGACTTTGAACCCCATCTGGGCAAGCACTGTTTTGTTTACTGTAGCTCTGGCCTTTGGCACGGTGCCTGGCCATGAGTTAACCGGGCCCTCGGAGAAATTCCCTTGGAGGTGATTGCTGCTGCTGTGAATTTACGACCAAAGTGTGTAAAGGGTGAGATATTGAGGAAGGAATCAGCGTCTGGTCTTTCTTCCTCTGGGCACTCAACAGCCAAAGGAAGAAGGCAAGATTTGCCCACCCTCCTTACCCTCTGTAGGAAGGACACCCTGAGCTCCTGTGTTAGGTTTCTTTTCTCCTCAGGAGGAGTTAACAATGGCTTCTTTATTTCTGAGTCCAAAAAAAAAAAAAAAAGCCCAAATTGCCCCAGGTGAAAGAACTCCAGCCAGGCTTGGTTTTAGAAGGTTTGGAAGCCAGGAGAATGACAGCAGGAGCCTGGCTGGTGGGGAACCCCCGCCCTCCCCATGCTTTTGGGCATCCTGGAGGCTTTCTCCAGTCCAGACAAGTCTGGGAGAACAAAGGCAGCATGTACCTTTCTTTGAAGTTAAAGTTGTGAGAGAACAGGGTTAGAACAGAGATTTAGAAGCTACAGAAATATTCCTCACTTCTCGGCTCCCTGTCCCCACTTCACCCAAGGGCCTTGGGAAGAGGGAGGAGAATCTGGAAACAAGCCAGGAGATGGTTTCTGTTCCCTACTCAGACTAAGCCTCTGTTGGCCTGGCATTGCTGACGAGGTAAGAGAACCCTTTCCTTAAGTCTGGGAGCACGGCTGAGCATGCCTGCTCCGGCCTTCTGGAGTTCTGTGTTTGGCAGCCTCCCCTAGAGTCCCAGCAGCTGCAGAGCCCCAGGCAGGGCTGATAACCAAATGCCTGCTTACAACTCAAGGCTTCCCTCCGCCTGCAGGGGTCCCTCACCAGCCCACACACGCAGAGAGGTTCTGACCTCTGCACTCTGGCAGGAGGGAGGTGAACTCCCAGCAGAGGGAGCAAGGTGGGTGGTCACTGCACAGTGTGTGTCAGAAGAGGCACCAGGGGCAGAGGACCTGGGGATGGGACCAGACAAGCCATAAGACTGGATCGGGGACGACACAGGCCGAGAGGGCTTTCTGCGTTCCCTTCTTGTGGGAGTGAATAGAATATTATTTCAATCATTTCATTAACCATGTGTTCCTAACAAGGTACAGTGGCAAGCAATATATCACAGATCTTGGTGAGTGCTAGCCAGTTTGGTGCTACATTTGATTTGACTTGGAAAAGAGACAAAAACAGATTTCTTGTACTTTCAGGGCTGTGGAGCAATTTGTCTTTGTTTCAGGTTTTAGTGGCTGAGCTTAAGTGGAGCCTGCCTGCACACGTCTCGGTATGCTGTGTGCTGTTGTGTTAATGCACACACAGTAACGCTGCGTTCCCTGGGAGTTAACCAATGAAAGGGAAATGCTATCTAGACATTCTCTGACGGTTATTTTTTTTGTAAGGATGATTATATTTATTCTCTAGAAAATACACACAAGAGCTGAAGGATGCCTCACTTTACAATAGGTAGTCACTTTATCTCTTGTCATGCTATATGCCTAACATAGTAAAGCCCAACCTAGAGATGCCTTTTTTTCCCAACCAGGATCAACAACACTTTTTTTTTTTTATTGTTATTCAATTACAAATGTATGCCTTTTCTCCCCATCCCTCCACCCCACCCCAGGTGAACCCACCTCCCTCCCCCACCTCCACCCTCCCCCTTGGTTTTGTCCATGTGTCCTCTATAGTAGTTCCTGTAATCCCCTCTTCCCACTGTCCCCGCCCCCGCCCCCCCGCCCCCCCCTCTGGCTATTCTTAGATTGTTCTTAACTTCAATGTCTCTCAACAACACTTTTTAATTAAAAAAAATAAAATAAGATAGTTTTATTGCAGTATCACTACTATACATAGCTGTACTTTCCACATCAAGTTAGTTTAGTTCTTTGAAGTCTTAATGACTAAAATTATACAGATTATAGGGCAAGAGAACATGTCTGACAAATTCAATAAAAAATATTTCAGAACAACTATACTGTCGTTTCTTTATAGCAACTTTAGACACTAGAGCAAGAATGGAAAGTGTGAGGAGTTGGGGAAACCTTAGGTCACACAGCAAGTACGCAGCAGGGTCAGGATTACAGCACAGGACTTCTAATTCCCAGGCCAGCTCTTTCCACCACAGCTCGAGTGAGATGCCTTGCTTGTTACTCTAATTTTATGCCATTCCAGTGCCTTAGATCTCTGCATTCCCAAACTGCTGCTCTTTCCACAATAAGTTCCAAAGCAGAATTAGCTTGATGATAATCTCAGCAGGCTGAACTATAACTGCTAAATTGTCCTCTATATTATTTGTACATACATTGAGAATTATGATGAGACACAATTGATATAGGATCCAAGTTTGGTTTCTTTGTGTATTTAATCACACAACTTTGTTACATTGTCACCCCAGCTTGTATCACTTCAGCACTGATTATTTGATTTCTTAATTAGAATCATAGCGTTTCAGAGATTACTAGTTCACAGTGCTAATGTTATTATTATTATTTTAAATATTTTATTTATTTATTTTTAGAGAGGGGGAAGGGGAGAGGAAAAGAAACATCAATGTGTGGTTGCCTCTCGTGTGCCCCCTACCTGGGGCCCAACCTGGCCTACAACCCAGGCATGTGCCCTGACTGGGAATCGAACCAGTTATCCTTTGGTTCGCAGGCTGGCGCTCAATCCACTGAGCCACACCAGCCAGGGCTTATTATTACTATTTTTAATCCTCACTCAAGGACTTGTTTATTGATTTTAGAGAGGGAAGAGAGGGAGAGAAACACTGATCCGTTGCCTCTCATAAGCGCCCCTACGGGAGATCGAACAAGTAACCTAGGTATGTGCCCTAAGAATTGAACCCATAACCTTTCAGTTCATGGGGCAACACTCCAACCAACTGAGCCACACCAGCCAGGGCTCTTAATATTTGTAAAATAAAGCTACAGCTAACCTGAAAGCCAAATAAAATTTTTAAAAAGCCATTTTTGTTGATCACCTGTGGGCTCTGAGTCAACTATGAGGAATATCTTTCAGATCTTCAAAGTGCAGTCTGAAAACCACCTATGTAATGTGACTGTCTCCTTGCGGAGATGGAAAATCCAGACAGGGTGGGGCTCAGGACACGTGCTTCCAGCCTCCTAGGCTGCCACGCATCACAGTCTTACTCCATTTCTCTAACGTTTCTGTGTTTAGATCCTCCACCAAAGGGTGAGCAGAAAATCATTCAAAGCCCTTTCTCCTCCCTGATCAGCAGCAGTTGCAGTTAAAAGGTTTGGTAGGGAAGATGTGGGAATTCTTATCTGGGGGTTTTGTTCTATAGGTGGCTGAGGGCAATCACTAGTTCCTAGCCCTTCCCTCCCCAGCCTCACTTCCTCTTTCAAGTAAGTTTTCATATACATTTGCTTTAAATAAGGCCAGCACAGGAAGATCTGGAGCTATAACACCCAAATCAGTTTTTTAACGTAGCATTCCTGGGTCTAGCACAGCAAGGAAACTTCACCTAATCAGCAGTGCTGTTTGAAGGATGGTCTGTCTATGTGACCTCCACTGCAGGGGACATCAGAGAAACCCACTGGTGCCCGAGCCTGAACTTGGGGGCCGGGCTATCTCAGCAGAAGCGGTGTACCTGGCTTTGAGTGTGATGGCGCTGGCCACTCCTCAGACAGTCCAGGTGTTTCCCCTTGCTCAGATTTCATAAACTAAAGTCAAACTTCTGGTTGTAATTTGGCTTTTCTAATATGTGGACCGCGTAAGTTCTCTTTGTAAATAAGCATGATGTGGCATTCTGGTTTAACACCAGCCTCTCTGGAGACAGCGTGGGGGTGGGGGGCATTCAGAGACTGCGCCCTTCTGCGTGTGTCTTCTGAGAACAGGGAGGTGTCTGGAAGACGGCTCAGAGACATAGAGACTTGTGATTAGTTCCACATCAGGGTACAGGAAAGCCCAGAACCCAGAAGCTACTATCTTCCAAAGCTAAAAGTATTACAGTCAGTGAACTTAGCAGGAAGTTACCTCTCACGGCTTAGGTTCATGTTGGGGACGTGATCCACACAGCAAGAGTGACACGTTCGCATGTTTTACTTACAACAAGGTTTCAACATTATTTCTTGGTAAAGGACATCCATTTTCATTCTCCTTCCTGCTTGCAGTGACGTGAAAACCACGCCATAACAGACCCAGGTCAGAAGCTGGTAACCAGCTCACTGGCACCCAGTCACTTTTGGGTTTGCCAGAGGAACTCAGAGAGTTCACCTGGTTGTGTGTTTGGGAGGGAACCAATCAGTCTTGATAGACAGTGACAAACAGACCCAGTGACCGCAGGGAGAGGACATATATAGTGGCTGAGAAAGGGGAGACTCACAAACCATTAAAGATTAGGGGCAAAGAAATTATTCATTTCTAGAACTGGGGGTAGGGAAAAAGAAAAGAGTGTGGTCTTTTCCATACAATAACCCAGGCCCGGGGAGCCAACCTGGCTTTTGTACTCCATTAAACCAGTATCTTAGGAGACTTTGGCCCCTGCCAGAGAGCAACTTTGAAGTTCGTTCTTCTCTGTGCCTTACTGCACACTGGGGCTAGGAGATGTGGGTCCTTAAGATCCTATCTGGCACAGAGAGGCACAGACCTAGGGCCCCACAAAGACGAGGGGTGACATATAGGGCCACACTTTAGAAAGGGCTCTAGAGGGGTGTGTGTGTGTTTTGCATCCCTTTTCGGCAAGGGTAATTGGGAGGGAACCTACAATGGAAAATAAAAAGACTCCATCTCTTTCTTATCCTTCCAAGTTTGTCATTTTTCAAAAGTGCCAGCTTCGCAGTACCCTGGTTGTAGATTCTAACCAAAGAGGGCAGAACACAACTGTACCACAAGGGAATGGAGATGACAACCAGGGCCACGAGTTACCAAGGGAAATGGTGGCAGAGAAGCATGTCAGGGTCCACGAACAGGCCGAGTTCTGGGCTTCCACAGGTGGGGTTCCCATTATGGCCATCACAGACCCTTTCTCAACTTCAACAACCAGTGACATCATCCAGAACTGGAGACACATGGAGGACAGCACAATTACGAGTGGACGTGGGCTTTTATTCTCAGTGCACAGCAGTACTGATTTCTGCTTGTTAGCAACAAACTTTATTGGTTCCAAAAAAAAATTATCCCCTTTTTCCATCTTTTAAAACTCCTCTTCTTTCTGTCTCGGTGGAACAACATATTTGAATTTCAGATTTGTCAGTTTATAGCATTTTTTCCTAAGAACCATATAAATACATGCAAAACATTGTACAGAGAGCTTAAATAATATCAAAATGCAAATACAGATTGGGTGCACTGTTAGGCTGAACAGAGAATTACGGCAACACACACTGGGGCGCACACTGATTTGATATCACCGTTTGCTTACTGATGCCATGCAGACCACAGCGGCCTATCTTTTGTTTTGTTTTTATTTTTATACAAATAAACCAGTGTTTACTATACTAGTTACTGGAAAAAAAATAAACTCAAATCTCCTATGTGCGTGCTGATTTGAAAAGAACAATGTAGTTAGATTTCTTGGCACATATATATGGCATAGTCACATATGGCATATATATACATATGGGGAGAAAACATGAACCAAAGGCCAGCTCAGCCATGGGGAGCTCACTTCCCTCTGCCTCTTAATCAAGAGGAAACGGGACAGCAGGGCTGGGAAGGCAAAAAAGACTGGCACTGAGCTCAATGGAAGGCTCCCTGGTCTACTCTGAGGAAGGGGCTGGAATGGCTTAAGAATAGCAGGCATTTCTAAATGACTCACCCCCACCATTGTAGTGGGGTGGTCCCTTATTATGAAAAGTGAGAAGTGTGTATTTTGTGATGGTATCATGGGCTGCTTGAATTGATAGGCAAGGAAGCCAGAAAGAAAGGAAGCTCTGCCTTTGGGGTTTCAGGGCACATGTGAGCTTGCCACGCCCCTCTGGGTTTTGGCAGTGAGGTAATCACTCAGATTTAAGTGCAAATGCTCCCCTCTGAAGCTCAAGGGGCAAAAGAAATCTAAACCCGAAGAACCCACAAGTGCCAGAGGAATTTCTAGGTTGGTCTCTCTACAACTTTCAAGGATGTGAGTCATTTCAGAGGTCAGAGGGCACCTACGGGAAGAACCTAGCCCTAAGATGGTCAGCCAGGGCTAGAATCAGCCTGTTTTTTTTTTCACTTAGAGCTCTATTCTCCATCTTATACATTGCACGACACCTTTCTAGGGAAGGAGAAGATGTCTCAGCTCAGATCCTTGCATAAAAGCTCACTAATGGAAAACCCCAGGGGCAACAGGAGGTAAAAGAACCTCCTGCTGGAGGTAAAAAATACAAACCCCAAATCAGAGTATCCTTGTAGCCCAAGAGATGTTCATGTCTTGGGTACCACCCTGCCAGCTATTCATCAAGAAACAAAATCCAACCAAGGCCCCTGACCCTAGTCACCAGTTACTAGAGAGCCTGGCACCCACCTTCATGGGGGCGTACACTCACTTCTGCTGGCTCTCCCTTCCTGCTGGATGCTTTCCTTCCCATCCAGCCTACTGTCTGTTTTTCTAGACTTACCAAGAGAGCAGTCTAGCATAATAGTTCCCCATTCTCCCCATCAGTTCCTTTTCAACTCCAAAGCACCATTTGGGGGGAAAGCTTTATTAACTTATGCCATATTTACTCACTGCCAGTTGGATCGCTGAAACTGAATAGAAAAAAACATGTAAAAAAACACAGGCACATAAACACTTAAACTTACTCAATTCCATATCAACAAAATTTATATTAAAAAAGTCTAGAACCCAACAAAATTTTCCCCTAAGTATAAAGATGGCTGTTTGGAGAAAGGAATTACGGTGCATTGGCTTTGAACCAATTACAAATACACTAAGTCAACTGTCATGTTAAACAGCTAGTTATGGGCTCCCTCCACAGGGTTACATGACAGCACTTTATTTTTAAATCCTTTAAACAAAATGCATATGGCTGACTCAAAAAATACCAGTTTCGGATCTAAAGAAAACTATATTTTTTGCATAATATTTCTGTATTTTCTCTCCTACTATGGAAACTAGAATACATAAAAAACTGTTGACTTTAAAAGTAGACACAAACTCTCGGGAGGAGCCTGCCAGGCACCATGAGAGTCCTTTGGGAGCAGGAATGGTAAAAGAGCCTCCAAAGTTTGTTGTTGGCTTGTTTTTAAAACTGATCTGAGGTAATAAAAGACTTGGCAGAACTAAATCTTCCAATGTACTTAATAAATATACACGTGAACACCTAACACCTTGTGTGAGCTGTTTGTCCTCCCCCATGAGTGTTTCAGACGGGGAAAAGATCACAGACACATGCCACCTGCACAAAACCAAAGCCCAATGTGGCGGATTCTGTAGTAATAGGGCTGTGTAGGGAGCACTGTTTCTTTACTCTTCCTACCTTGGACAGCTCGGGTGAAAGGGTGAGGGAGGCGGCATCCAGAAGCAAAGGCCGGAGAGGACAGATTCAGGCGCTCTCTCACAAATGGACATTTGGCACTTCATAAGAGCCTCAAGCCCCTTCTCCCCACTCCCATCACTCTGCAAAGAGGGGGCAGGCTTCAATGGGAGGAGGGAATTGGCAGACACGAGAGAACCCCTGCACGGAAGAGTGTAAGTCAACATCAGCAGTGATAAAAATGGAGCTGCTGCAAATGTGGCTCCACCTTGTCCCATTAAGAACACTTAAAAAATCTCCTAGTGAAGTCCCCAGCTCCTGAGAGGCAGGTGAAAGGGATACTTTGGGCAATGTTCAGGGAAAGAAGGCACAGGGCTTTACTGTGCAGTGGTGAGCGCGTTCTGGAGGGGGGCTTGTGTGGGGCATGTGAGAGAAAGGAAGAGAGGATAGATTTTTCAGGGTGTCTTTTGTTCCTTTAAGTCAGCAAAATGTCACTTGAGCCTCCCACTTTGGATCCATATTTTCAAAATCAGAATATTTGAGAAAGGTTAGGACCTTTTCAGAGACTGGGCAAATTCGGAGATGTAGCAAAGAGTAGGATTAAACAACCGAAGGGAATGTCAAAGCTGATACCCAGACATCTAAGCTCAAGGTTTCTGGTTTCTCAGATCCTGCCAGAATGGCCCTTTGGCCTCTCAACACTCACTCCTCCAACAGCCAGGTCCTGCCCTGGAAGAGCCTTGCCAGATGGCTATGAAAACAGTAGTGGTCACTCCAAATACTCTACAGGAGTTGGCTTTGCTGGTCTGTCTTGTCCTAGACCCGCCAGCTTCTGGTCCTTGATATCTTAGTGCAGTTAGGAGACAGGGTCATTCTCAATAGATTTCATTTGCCACCACTTTAGGAATAGGAGAAATCTCAGGGTTATGGTAAAAATGACATACCACACATATGCAAGCTTCACGGCCAAGGTTGACCTCTCTGGTACTTAGGAACCACACATACTTGACAAGTTCAGAAGTAACTAACCTGGTAACAGCAGAAGCATGTTCTTACCAGTTCTCAATTGCTTTGAAAGACCCTGTTAGCAAAGAAAACCTGTCTGCCTCTAGAACTAAATCAAGGGGTCTGTTGGGACCAGAAGGGAGAATGGTCAAAGTTGACTCAATTCATCCAGGTCCTTTCCACTTTCTTAATCATCACACCTTAAAAAAAAAGAAAAAAGTGAAGGCAAAGAAGACAATAGTCAAAAGACCTTGGGGAAGTTTGACTGCAAGGGTGGAAAGAGCTAGAGGGTTTTAGGTATAAGCTTTCAAAATGGGAAAATAATTTTAAAAGCAATCACTCTATAGGCTAATTCCATACATTCCATTCCTGCTTCCTACACATTTCATTTGAGAGTATTTGTCTCTCTGAACCCTCAGGTGAGGTTATAAATGGCACAGACTCATAGGGTAAAATCCAGAAGTCAGGGGATGGCAACACATGTATGAATACTGGGGGAGAATTCAGGTTGGCGTGGATGCCAAGAGGATCATATCACTTTTTTAAAAATGAAAACTGATATAGCCAAGGAGTAGATTCTACTTCACTAACTGCCTGGGGTTTGACAGGGTCCTGCTACAAACCCCAACTCAAGTTTAAGTTGAAATCTTTGTAGGTCTGTTCTTTTGCTTCTTCATGGACAGGTGGGGCTCACACATACTTGAGAGCAGCTGACATGACAGTGAAGTCCCATGATCATCTTATAGATGGGAGAGATGAACAGGAAATAGGAAAAGCAGGAATAGGAGTCAGAGAATAAAGTTCAAACTGATGTCTCCAGGCTGTGTAGAAGGCCGTCTGAGTGGGAGTCAACGATTTGCACCTGGCTGCAATCCACCGCATTGTTGTTTTTGTTGGCATATGGAGTGACCTCCCCATCCAACAGGAGCACCCTAGTCCCAGGCTTGGAAACCTTTTCAAGATCTTCCTCCTCTTGCTCATCCAGGAGTGGTGTTCCTGGCACCTCCTCATCTATGGTGAATTCAGGGTGGGTCATGAAGTTGTGGATGGAGTTTTGGCTGCTGGGTTTCTGGATGCTTTCATGGAGGGAACTATGGAATGCTTTGACCACTTTGATCTATACCAGGGGACGGAAAAGAAGGATGAGAAAATACAGAGATGAGAATTGGCCAGTAGAACAAGAAACTGGTGATTTGAAGAGAGAAACAAAACCCAAACTACAAAACATTACTCATCAACAAAAACCATACATGAAAGAGATTGTGGAACACTAAAAACATTTACGTGGCTCAAATTTCAAGCATTGGGTGGGGGGTGAGGTGAGTAATGGCAAACAACTAAGATGTTTCAAAAGCTGCATTAAAAAAATAGAAAACCCAAAGCAAAGTTAGCATTTCCAAACAATCCACTCAAAATGAAACAGAAAACAAAAAGATTCATTAGTTCTTTTGAACAGAGGGCACAGCTGTTGGAACTTGGTGCAAATTAACAGCCATATTTAAAAGATTATTCAGACATGTGGAGTTTTGTGATGAGGCCAAACATTTTGTGAATGTGGAATGAAAATATTACACATTGAAATTTAGTTATCTATTTAAAACCCTCGAATAGCCAAACACATACCAATCTGGACACAACACACTCTGGGTGATAAGTGGCCATAAATATAATGCAGCAAGGCAGGCAAACCAATCTTCATTTGTGTCAGCAACATGCAAGAAATTAAATCTCATACTCTCCAATCGACTAATCGCTCTTTCATCAGGAGATATGCATATATTTATATCCCACAACCTCCACCCTGTCTCCTTCCTTCCGTCCCTCCCCTGGAAGATGTGGATGAAATACAAGTACTGAAGATATCAGAAGACGCCTTCCTCCTGCCTACTGAGAGAAGACCTGTCTTTCACACTCAAATGCATGTCCATGTCTCTGATACATGGCAAGTCTGCCCAGTCTCACAGCTTTCTCCAGCTGTTCCTAAATCATAAAGAGAAGCGTGATCTTATGTGGAGAAGGAAAAGGATGGGACCAGGGCAGAAACCACCCAATCCAGGGGGCAGTGCTACAAACAAGTGGTTTTTCTGATGGGGTGTATGAAGATGAAGGAAAGGAAACAATCTGTAGTTTTACTGGGCAAGGAAAGGGACACGCAGCGCCCCGTGTTAGTCTTTGTTTTACTGCACAAAAGTAGAGGGTTCAGGCAATTTAGAGAAAGGGAAAAAATGGACCACAATCCCTGTGACCAGCCTTTGCCTCACCCATAGGCACCTGCCTTGGCAACCTACTTTTCTGAGCTGCAGTTCTCTCTGAGGGATGATTTAGAACATGGTTGAGTAGAATTGAGGTTGGTGGAGAAAGCTGGATCCCAAGAAGTTGGAGAGAGAGGACAGGGGGAAAGAAAGCAGTTATGAGATTTTTGTTGTCGGGAGGTGGCTGATTCTGGTCTTGGTCAAAAATTCTTCCGTTGGAAAAGAAATGGGAGTAACACAGGAAAAACTGTTGAGGTGGGTAGTGGGGTAGAGGAATGATAAGTGTTGAGGTAGGGCACCTTTTACATTCTTTTGCTGTTTAACCAAAGAATATTTTCCTGGAGAAGAATGTGGAGACAGTAGGGCATAAAAAGAGGCAAATGACTTGATTGGATTGTCTCTCCCAGTACTTCCTATATTGTATAGAACCTTCAAAAGTAATGTGCAAAGAAGGTTCACTGAAGTTATGTCTCTGCTGGCTAGGCTTTCCTTATCTTTTCTTACCCTGTGACAGCCTGGCAGACCCACCCAGGATGGAGGGTGCTCAGAGTCTAGAGGGCAAGGACTCTTTGCCACTGAATAGAATCAGTTCAATGCCTCAGCCAAGAAGAATCAAGGAACCTCAGCACATATTCACCATGCTGAATAGAAAGTAAGGACCTACTTTTCCCTCCTTCTATGATTCTTATTGACCATCTAGGTGAATTTTACCCATCATGTTCTCTTTGATCCCTATCTAGGCGGATTACCTGGAATAGAGGCTTCATCTGGTCTTCAGGAAGTCCTAAGTTTTAACTGATCTATGCCAAACTTAGAGCAAGGCAACTTGGTTTAAGTAAACCCAAATCCAATGCCTTCTCTCTTGGCCCTGGTCAAGAGATGGGTTCAAAGCCACACCACCCCCAGCAGGAGTGATAACATAGCTCATACTTTTCACCTGTTTTCGAGATCTCAAAATTTCTAACAAGTGCTGCAGGTGAACAGGTACATTTATAACACCAGTTGATCATCTTTGATATCGGTGACTTTAAAAGTTCCTGCTTCTATTGTTTTAAGCATTGAATACTTTATAAAAACAATTATATGAAGCTCAATATAGAAAACAGATTTTTAAAAATGGGTTGTAGTGAGGGTCTGGAGCCCTGTTCGCTGGCTTTTCCTCTAACCTGTTGGGGTGATCATAACACTATTACAGGTAAACAATAAGGGAGATACAAGTGAATTGGAGGTGGATTGATAGAAAAAATAGGGAAAATTTCTTCTTTAGGGGAGCAAGCAACAGCCATCTGGCTCGACTGCAGGATTTCTGGAATCTAAAGGGAAACCAGTTACCTGTAAGGGAGGCTCAAGTGAAGTGGAGTCAGAAAGCTAGGGAGTACCATCTGGTGGCTTGGCAGGTGGAGAGAAAGGTGAGGGGATAGAAGGCATGGGTTGTGCCAGAATGCTCCTCAAGTTCAACACTGGCCTCAGAGAATATATGACACATGCCGATAAACAATCACAGATACACCATCACCAGCCCAGCCCAGTTCCTCTTCCCTTCCTGATGCATGCTGCGTGGCTCACGAGCAGTGTATGGGAAACAAGACACAGCTAGTGAGGCGGGTGCTATGAAAGCCTTAGTCTCTCTCCACTCAGCTAATCCACCCTTCCTTCCCTGGTCGTCATCTCTGGATGACGACCCTGGGAAATGGCTCTTCTGTGGTCCCAGGTCTACTGGTGAAGTGGCTGATTGAAGGACAACTCTTTCTCATAACTCAGAAGCCCCATCAGGCTAGACCTTGGGTTAGGTATGAGTGCAAAGGGCCACTCTCTGTAGCTTAGTGGGTGGGCAGATGAAGACTCCATTTCCTCAGCCGGTATTCTGCAGTTTTCTGCTTGCTTTTCAGAAACCAGGAGAAGAGAAAGAGATAAGAGCCTTCCTATAGAGGGAAATGTTAGAGATTTACCTACTGAAGGTTAGATAAATAATTGAATTCATTTGGAGATCTGAAATGAGAAAGGAGGTTTTAAAATGTGTGACTATTAACTTCTAGGACCTCCAAGGAAGGAGGAGCTGGAGAAAGAGCAGGTACGGTCTGTCTCCCCTGACCAATTTTCTAGTCTTTGAGCAGCATGCCCTCTATTAGCAACTCTGCAAGAGCTCACTGGGCTCTGTCTTCTGCTTAGTGCCTTCCACCTTCAAATCACTGAGATTTCTGACACTAACCCTTCCTAACATGAAGGCAGGATTAAAAAAAGAACGGAAACTAGTTAGAAGAACATGGCAAAAGTAGAAGAAAATGGAAATAAGAGAGAAATATGGGAGGATTAGAGCTAAAGGCTCTTAGATATTTGCAGGGTAAGACATTTAGTTCTTTGACTGCCTTTGGGCCTAAACTCCTATGTATCAATAGAAATACCACCAATATCTCCCATGAGAACACTTGCAGTTAGTTTAAAAGACAACAAATAATCTAAGCCTAGTCAACGAATGCAGCTCACAACCATGTGAACTACTGACAGTGCAACTGTTCTTTCTCCACCCCCATACCTGGGTTGGAGGAGGGGCTTGGGAGGGAGGGAGAGACAAACACTCAGAAATTTAAGCTGACAGTATACTTAATACACAGACATTCCTTTCCCACCAAATACTGCAATGGCACTATCAGTAAATACACTTCTCTCTCCAATCTGTATCCCATTTGCGAAAGGTAAAATGACCAGGAATAGGAAGCCATAAGCATTAACAAGAATTCCATAATCTACCAATGGGAATACCAGATCTCAGACTGGGTGTAGACAGCGTTCCAATGGACAGGCTGGCTGAAAAAGGGGTTCCTAAAACTTTATGCACAAAATAAGGTATGAAGGGTTTGCTATTGGTGAGGCAATGGTTTTCAAACTTCTTGCTTCCATTTTTCTATTCTATTCCTAAAGGAAAGGAGAAGCAAGAAAAAAGGTTGCTCTTTAGGAATTTCTAAAAAAAAAAAAAAAAAAGGTTTAACAGGTTAAGAAAAATAAATTTTTTAATAAAAATAATTAATTTATTTTTTAGAGAGAAAGGAAGGGAGAGAGAAGGAGAGGGAGAGAAACATTAATCAGTTGCCTCTTGCACGTCCCCAACTAGGGACCTGGCCTGCAACCCAGGAATGTGCCCTGACTGGGAATTGAACTAGCAACCTTTTGGTTCACAGGCCGGTCCTTAACCCACTAAGCCACACCAGCCAGGGTGAAAAACAAGTTATTTTGATCTTTTCATATATTTCTCCTACCCAGATGTGAATTAAACTCTTAAACTAGAATTTGGTTTAAAGTCCCTGAAAAATAAAACAACAGGGCTACAGAGCCCTGTGCATTTGAATTGAATACTTTCGTTTCTTCACATTCAGCTATAACCTTTGTGCCAATAATGCCAGCTAACAATAGAGTAGTCGCCAAAAGGACTATTATTAGTGGTCAAGTTTGATACTGGCTCAGTTATGAAAGGTCTACTGGTAAAAGAACAAAACAAAACATGGGAACAATAGCTTCCTTCATACTTTTTTGGGGAGATCTCAATCTTGTCCCCAAATGAAGAGAGTTCCTGTATTTCCATTTGGCCTAACCCTTACATCTAGCTTAAGGAGCAGGAGAGGAGAGAAACAACAACATACCCAAACAAAGCAAAAAACAAAAATACAAAGTAAAACAAAACAAAAACTCAAGGAAGAAACAAGTAATGCAATGGAACAATTAGAAAACAGGACTGTTGCCTTTAAAATAGTATGATTTAATAGCTTTTCAACATTATAAATACATAAATAAATAAATAAATAAAATAAAAGGGCACATAGCCTGGTTTTGGAGTTGGCTTTTTGTCCCATTTTTCTTCCCTAAAGTCAAAGATCAAAGGGAAAACCAAAAGTTAAAGATCACCATGGTTGAGTACAGTGAATGCCACATGCTCTCTTGTGGTCATTATAGCAAATCATGCATCATAATAGACCATCACTCACTGCCCAGAGTAGGAGATGGAACAGCAGCAGCAACAGAAGTGGTGGGGGGAGATTTGACTGGTGCAACTGTTACATAGGATGAGCTAGGAACATGTTTTACATCAAGGTGTTGACCCATGGTCTGTCGCTTTAGGACTCCCTGAAAAGAGGCTCCAGTCTGGAATGTGTTAATTACGTCGATCTGCAAAGAATCAGAGAGTGAAACAGCTTTGCTCCACAGTCAGAGAGAGGTGAAGAAAGAGGAAGGGAGAGTCCTGGGGGGTTTGGAAAGGGGAAAGGAAGGAGCTGGGAAGAGGCGACAGGAGATGGAAAGCCGGAGAGATTCCCTCACTGGCAGGAGCAGGGAGAACCGTGTCCATTGCACATCACACTTCATTTAAGAAACAATTGTCCTTGGAGTCCAAATACCCAGCTAGAATCCAGTCTGCTCTACTCTTTCAGTGGATGGAGGTCATCTGAGGTGTGCTGGTGCCCAAACTATCTCAACTTTAACAGCACTTCCACATCCTATGATGCCTCACAGATAGTGGCAGCTTATTCGCTGTTTTGACCTGTACTCAAAAAATATGGCATGCAACTTAAGATAGAAGGCTAAGTATATATTATTGAATTTTGAGGCCCAGGAACCTCTAACACCAATTAAATTGGCTACCTAATTTTTACAGATTTTTCAGGAAATAACTCATGTGTTTAAAGAAAAAACAGAGGCACATAGTAGCCCATACATAGGTGATTGCAGTGGAAAAGCTCCTAACCACAAATTGCTGGGCTCACCCTCTTCTGGGTGTCTTTTCTGAGACATCTTCTCATTGGGCTGAGGCGGACAGGGACCTAGAATGGAGCTCAGGAATCCAATGGCCAGGCTCCTTAGAGAGAAAGCCACTAGATGCATTAATGCATTGGAGATCTGGAAATGTCTGGCAGAAATGCTGACAATAGCTCAGCAGTCAGACTGAGGAGGGGCAGAAAGAGTTGTTGATAGTTGTTGGGTGGTGAGCAGCATCAAGTCTAGCCCTACACAGTGGTCTCTGATCTCCAGGGTCCTCCTCCTCTGAGACAGAGGTCATTCATGCCATTTGTCTTCCATTAATGTCCTAGGTGTGGGGCCTCCTCAGTCAAACCTACCACCTTGATCCCTGACCCTTAAGTAACAAGGAGGAAATCAAGGAATTCCTTTATCCTTCAGAATCTGATTGAATCGTCTTAAAAATGCCCACATGCTTAATAGCAATGGCTAATCTCCCAGGAATGCAGGGAAGGTGCTAATTCTACTCATCTGACTTCATTTCCCCAGGAGAGAAGGTGGGAAAGCATGCACCTTTTGAGCCACTTATTCTTACTTATAAAGCTTCCCGAGAAGCCATGAAATGTTCAGGGATAGTTTCTGGATTCTAAGCTAAAACACCACCCCTCATCGCATTATACTGTTTCCAGGTCCAGGGGACAGAGGAACCTAATCCTGTAGGAGGAGAGCGTTTGCATGTAGGTTGGGTTCAGCCACATGGAAGAAAGGGCTGTAGAGACATCTTCCTCAGTGCTTACTAGGGTTATGAGGTCTCAACTTCCACACTGAAATTGGGTCCCAGGTTCACCTTCCCAAGATTCTAGCCCTTGTTTCCCAAACTTCTGCTTTCTAGTGCTTTTAGCTCTTCCCAACTAAAGAGACTGGGACTGGACGATCGCTTGGCAACACCTCCCACCCTAAGTGTTGCAATGAGAATGACAATAAAGATCAGGAATCAGATGGCAGGGGATTTTGTTAGGACACTGCTGAGGCTGAAGAGTTTTGCCAGGAGAGAGCTTCAGGTGTCTGGGTGCAGGTCAGCAGTCAGCTTAGTCTGCTTACAGAGTCAGGTGCATACTGCAGTGGCATGGGTCTAGTTATTGTGGCATCTTTAACAGGTTGCCTTGGTGGCCTAAGTTCAGGGCTTTTAAGGTCATTCTGGCCCACATACCTCATCTTCCAAGAAGGAAAGGTAGTACTTTTAAAGCTATGTTGGCAATGAAACTACATAGTCGAGGGAGTGAAAACTGGTAGTGGAGAAGGAAGATGCATGAATCTCAAGGCTCCAGGATAGAAGGTTGGCTGGGAGCCAGGAGACACTGGCATGAGGGGGTCTTGGCTGGGAAAGAAATCAAGTAGTAGAAGAGGGGGCAGAGGATCCTAAAGGGAAAAAAAGCAGACAGGTTATTTTGAAAACAGCAGACCTGAAGGAAAGCACTGAGGCCTTAGTGACAGGAGCCAAAGGTGCCAGGTTCCCTGGGCACATGAGGCCATTGCTGGACGGCCTCAGCAGCCTGCAGAGTAGGGGGGCGGATATTAGAGGGGAATTGTGTGGGGGCGGGTGGCAGGGGGAGGCTCTGGATGTCCCGAGGCAGTATTTATGGGCCATAGGGACTTTTCTCTCTGGCAGGAGGAACTTGAGAGAGGGGAAAGGTGTCCCAGTGTTTTCCTACCTGGTCCCTCTTTCCCACTTCCATCTGTTGTCTGGACTATGGGAGGCAAGTGCTCAGCAGGCATTTAGTTTAGAGTATCCAAAGAACCTGTCTTCTCTATGCACTAAGGAGAGGAGGTGGGCTTGACTAGGGAACTTTCTAAATATCTGCAAGGCTAATTTGAGAGTGAAACTTATTTCTGGATCTTCAGCCAGTCAGTACAGGGGCCTGTTCTCTGGACAGCACCCTTGAGATCTTGGGAATTAAAGTTTCTTGGGGTGGGGAATTTCAGGACTAACACAATAGAGGTATGTGGGGCAAGAACAGGGAGTGGGGTAGGATTCTCAATGCCTAGAGCAGCCCATTCACCCACAAGGTAGATACAGTTGCATGGAAAGGGGGGAAGCTATAGGCAGGGGATGTAAGAGCATCAGGAGCAGCTTCTCTCCCATTTCAGAAATTGCAAGAAAAAAAGTTTGAAGAAATGATAGCTTCCTTTTGGGGAAGTAAGTCTGAATCCTGCAAAAGACACTCAGGCATTGAGAAACTATTGTTATTTATATATACTTAGCCATCAGATTCCCCACTATGACCTTAAATTTCAAGTGGGGAAGATGTAAGAGGTTGAGTTTCTTTTACAAAGATCCTCCCAGGTAACATCTACATTACCCTAACTGCAGCTTGAGGATATACATTAAGCGTCTGCTGGGGCAGCTGGCATAGTGATACTGTCTAACTCCTTCCTTCTGGAGGGTAGGGAAAGACTCTGAACTTTTCCTACCCTGGGTTAGGTCTAGTGCTTACAACAGACCCACGCAGGGAGCTTGCAGTGGACATTAGAACCAACCCAAAGCTAAAGGCCTATGCTCTAGACCCTACAACTATGGTGCTCTCAGAGGGGCTTATGCAACTGCCTCTGCCCCATGTGTCCTCATGCTAGGCAGCTAGGGCTGCCCATTAGTAGCGGGCCTTGAAGGGAAGAGATGTTGGCCACCAAGAGTTGCTACCCTCCCCAAACTTCCCGAGATGGGGAGATTTCTTCTCCCACAGTGAGGCTGGGCTACTATCTGAGTACCTGAGTCTGGATACGGTTCAGGCCCCGGAACCAGAGGATCTGGCCTCGGCGTAGCTCCATCTCTGCATGGTCAATCTCGTCTAGCCCTTCTGCATCCTTGGTGATCTCCTCTTTGGTAATGCCATGCCCAGCCTCCTTCAGGAACTTCAGGGATTGGGTAGGTATTGTGGAGATTACCTGAGAACAGGTACAACAAAAGGAGAAACACCAGAATGAGGGTGAAAAGAGCTGTCATTCAACTTACACAGGTCAGGATCTTTGCCCCATGACCCATCCCACTGGAGGAATAGCAGGAGAAGCACCAGTCCATTCAAGCAGCATTCACCAAGGGCCAGTTCCCCGAGAAGGTTTTCTGTATGTGTGGACATCCAAAGCGGACTTGTATTTTAGTACTCGACCAGTCATCTGCCTACTTATGCTTCATTCTCTTCCTTTCCATTTTGCCATGTATCCTTTCAGAGAAGAACTCTGATGCATGGTACAGAGTAGGAAGGGGTACAGACCAGGCTGAGGGGGAAAACACATCTGGGGACAGGATGGTCACATTACATGTGTTTGGGTAAGGGGAAGAAACGGTGTTGGAAAAGACTGAGCCTCTTCTTAGTTCCCACATGCAAGGTAATTCCTGTGTTATAAAACTGTACTGAAAGGATACTAAAAGTCTTTTTGGGCTTGTGATGAGGAAGTAAGTGGGACAGGCCATGGAAGAAAGGACATATGAGTATTACCCAAGCCATGGAGCAGTAGGGCAGGCTTGCAATTCAAGATAAATCACTCAGTCAGCTCATTCCCTGTTAATTAGTTCTGTTTTACATACAAGGAGGAGCAGACAGGGCTCAGATGGGAAAGAGGGGCCCAACATGGACCCAGGTGTTTTGAAACAGGAAGAATGTCAAAGTTCTGCTTTCAGATGTTGGAAGGAGTTACTGTGATACAGGAAGAAGGCTGTCACCTCTCATCAAGGCCACATAGTCACATGTGAGACTAGACTCAGATGAGAGTTTCAAACAGTAGATGAAACAACCAAGCTTCACCCTACTGTAAGCTGCTTTAGGGACCCACTGGTAAACAAACGTCAGCAAGCAGAACAGGGTGGAGGGACTTGGGTTACTAACTGGGACAGTACTTAATTAGGGAGGCACCTAAGAGGTACGAAAGAAACAACTAGCAGGTCTCTGGGGGAAAGTCTGTAGCCCTGGGGAGGAACCTCTGGGGTCACTTAGAGCAAAGCAGGAGACTTACAAAGTGGTACTGGGAAAGGAGTGGAACTCTTACCAGATCTGGTGATATTACTATAATATTAACAGCTAACATTTATTGAGTACTTACCAGTAGTAGATATTGTTCTAAGTCATTTCTGTACAGTAACTGGTTTGCTGATTGACAACAATTAACAACGACCCAGTTATCCTGAGTTGAGGAGACTAAGGCACATAGTGGTTAAGAAACTTGTTCGAAGTTCACCTTGTGAAAAGGAGAGCTGGAACTCAAACTCAGGCAGCCAATCCAACACCCATGCTCTGAGCCGTATGCTATCCTGCTTTTCTAGAGATCTCATGACCCTGGATTTCTTTAGGTGAGAGCCAGGCATTCAACCCAGGGAAGGCCATGGTGAGAAGGAGAGGAGACGAGGGGAAGTCTTCAGCTATGTCAGCAGAGTAGCCAGGGCCAGACTGCAGCTTCGTTAGAATAAAGACATATGCTTTGTAAACTCCTCTACTTCTAAAATCCTTACTTTATTATTATTATTATTATTATTATTATTTTAAGCAAAATTTCATTGAAAATTTCCACTCCCATCTCAGAGAAGCTAAGGGATTTGCTTGCCTCCAGGCCTGATTAGAGAAATCTGAAGTCTCTAAAATGGTGATCATTGATCATTCTACCCCAGGATCCTATATGATGGAAAAATCTTAAAAACCTGAGGGGTGGGGAGGAAAGGAGAAGACGTCTGCAGGTGGTGCGAATGCAGGTGGAGGGAGGGCCACACTCTCCCCCAAAGTGGTCACTCACCTGGCCCCACAGCAGTTCTCCAATGCCAATGAAGAGACACCAAAACCACTGGGACACGGTGAGCCTCGTACAACTGAAGGGTTTACCCCCAAATTCCACGATGAAAATCTAGAACAGAGAAGGGGTCGCCCGCCATTAGGAAGGTAAGTAACAGGTAGGTAGCCCTCCAGCCAAGGCCATCAGAGCCACATAACCCCTTACCCAAGGATCCTTGTGCTCTAAGTCCTGATGTGCTTGTTGGGAAAGGAGAAAGAAAAAGTCCGGAAGGAGAAAAGGGGAGACAGACACAGATAGTCTTTAAGCACTCTGACAGGGGGACAGCCAGTTACTATGAAAATCGGCGTTTTAATGTAAGAGCTGGGGGAGCAGGGAGAGCTAGAGGCTTCTTGTGAATAAAGCCAGGGGGGGACAAAGATTAGGCACAGTGATGGAGAAGAGGAACTGAGGATGGGGGTGAATAAGGGGGTTACCCAGCTGAGGGGTGAGGCAGGAGCTCATTTTGTTATAGGGTGAGCTCATAATCTCTTGTATCTGCAGATGTTTAAGCGTACTTCTGACCAGGGCAAGAAAGAAGGGCCCAATCCTCTTGCCACCAGGGCAGCCACTCTCTTGACCCCGGTCCCCACAGGAGCCCAAGCAGGCTCATCTGTCAAGTACACGTGCACCCTCCCATCACTTCTCTTCCTCTGTGAACTGCACAGCGCTTTCTCCCAGGACAGCCCACACAGCACGTACGTGCACACACAATGCCTGCTCACGGGAGGTGTGGAAAGGGGGCAGAAGACAGTGACCCTCCTCATGGTTGCTTTGAGAGATTTCTGTGTTTAGAAAGATAATGAGAGGATTCTACAACTCTTATTTTATTAGCTACCAACGTGTGCCTTGTACTGGAGCACTCGACACAGAAGTTCCACTGCCTGATTCCCCATGACTCCCTCATTCCTTTTCCTGGGTACTTAGGAAACCCTGGCTGCCAGCTTCTGGCCTGTATCACACCAGACTTCCTACCCCAGCTCAAGCCAGAATCTCACCTGGCTGATGAATGTGCCCAAAACCACAGAACAAAAGATGAGGTTGCGGAAGATGCCTGCAAAGACATTCCTCTCTCCGTGGATCTTGCGTGAGTTGATTTCATTGAAGAGCTGCATCAGCACAAAAGTGTTGAAAATAATGGTGTAGTGCTGGCTGGGTGGGGAATGTAGAGGTGCATTCCTCCCATTATCAATGTCAAAGAATTTCTCACCTGGTGGAGAGAGGGGAATCACTGGAAGGTAAGTGTGATCTCAAGGAGTCAGGTTGAGTCAGAACATGGTGTGGCCAACCGCCGCTGCTGATGGTTGGTGTCCATTTGGACTGGTCAGTACTTGAGCTACGCTAATTATTAAATATTTTAAATGTTAGCCCCGAGCTCAACATATCTGACCCTTGCTCCATTGCTGTGTGCCCTGCTGTAGTGCAGCATGGTGGTAAAACTATGTGCACCGGAGTCAGGCAGACATAGGTTTGAATCTCAGTGCCACTATTATGTGACCCCAGCTCTCGTTTTATAGTCTATAAGAACTGAAGCTATCCTTGTGAAATTCTTAACAGAAGTACATAAACTAGCATAACATGCCCTGCAGCGAGAACAGAGGGCACGCTCAGGGAGTGAAGCTGCTGTTCCTACTAGTCTTGTGCTTAGCTTGCTCCCCTACTGCCTTCTGTCCTTGGGCCATTCTCTGTCCCATCACCATCCAGCACCCCAAGCACCACCTCACCCAGTCTCCACCCTCAGCTCACCGGCAAAGACAAGGAAAAAGATGACTGTGAGCTGATAGACCGCATGGCCCAAGATGTTCTTCATCATAGTCCGTGAGATCAGAGGCTTATTTCGGCCGTAGGGGCGACGCTTCAATAGAGACTCTGTGGGAGGCTCTGTGGCCAAGGCCAATGAGGCAAACGTATCCATGATTAGATTAACCCACAGCATCTGCACAGCCTTCAGTGGGGAATCCTGGTGGGAAGAAGAACCAGTCTTTTCAACTTTCCTCAGAAACCACCTCACCTCACTCATTAACCTCAGTCTTATCCTCAAGATGGCCTAGCTACTGTTATCCATCTAGAGTTTGGGACTGGCCACTTATTAGCTGAGTGCCTTGAGAAAGATACTTAACTTCTCTGAACCTTGGGTTCCTCACCTGTGAAGTGAGGACATGTATGCTGCAAGGTTGTTTTAGAGAAACAGAGGTAATACATGTAAGTGCTCATCACAGTGGTGGAGATGTGAGCACTAAATTAAGCATCTAAAGAGAGTGGGCCTAGTAGAGCTAATTCCTGCCCCACCAGCACTGGGAAACTGTCCTTACTCCTCAGTAGATATACTGTTGCCCATTCCCCATGTTTCTTAGCCCCTGCCTCATCTCTTCCACTTCAGCCCCTCTCCACACACAATCCCTTCACCTGAGTGATGCAGGCTCCGGTGAAGGCCACGATCACTGCCACCACATTGACCGTGAGCTGGAACTGCAGGAACTTGGAGATGCTGTCATAAACATTTCGTCCCCACATCACTGCCTTCACAATGCTGGTAAAGTTGTCGTCTGTTAGGATGATGTCTGATGCCTCCTTGGCCACATCTGTGCCTGCAATACCCTGAGGTAAGAAGGGGAAGGAAACTGAGGAACTGGATAAAGCAGAGTTTCCCAGCATTCTGAATCGTGACACCATTTCTTGACCTCCAAGAAGCTTCCAAACTAGGTCCAACACTAGAGGGCTCACTAACCACACAAATACTGAGGACTAAACCATGTATTTCAAGTTCTTTTCTTTCCCAAAGAAAATGAAGGGAAAATGTGTCCTTGTCATTTTACAGAAAAGAGGGCTGTGGCTTCATGCTACCACCTTACTCTTGAACCCAGATTGCAAATTACAGTTATCTTTGATATTCTTCTCTCTCTTCCCTCCTACACCCCAACCTTAGAAACAAATTAAAAGATAGGGAATAAGTCCTATCTATTCTACCTCCAAATTTTAAAACTTTGCTGCCACTGCCAGTATGTCATTTAAGTCCTTGCTTCCCCCAACTTTAAGTAGG
Organism: Desmodus rotundus; assembly: GCF_022682495.2. Lineage (NCBI taxonomy): Eukaryota > Metazoa > Chordata > Mammalia > Chiroptera > Phyllostomidae > Desmodus > Desmodus rotundus. The sequence continues at coordinate 74,143,179 of NC_071398.1, forward strand.
AGAAGTAGCCTGGCAGCAAAGCTCAGAAGTTTGATCCTTATTCAAAATCTTGCCACTGGGAAACTACTGAAGGATTGTGAATAGACATATCAGGGGTTGAAATCTGTGTTTTGGAAACAGTGAACTTGCTGGTCTGGCGAGAAGAGCCCTCAATAAGTGTACCCTGATTTATTTTCCAACCTGCTCTCATATAGCTTTCTGCTCAAGACCCACTGGTTTATTCACAATTCCCCCAATCTCTCAATCACTTTTAAAGCCTAGATTTCTACTAACACCATTTCCCCAAGTCTGGAACATCCTCTTTACCCATCTACTTAAATCCTACCTATCTTTAATGTTCCATTCAATTAAGCTCTACTGGCTTTGCAAAGCTGTCCCTAACATCCCCAGCCTGTATTTCTATTCCATGTCTTGGGACTTGTGTAACCCACAGAAGAGCTTATTCATTAATTTGGCTTGCATTAGTACATTACTGGTTCTCTTTACCTGGTAGTACTACTTTCCTATCCAGATAGCACCAAATATCTGTTAGACTATACAGTTCAGTTGCCCCATCAAAAAGTTCTCTGATACACTCACACATGCTGTACCATGCACTGTAAAGAGGAGGAAAAGAAAGGAGGAATATCTCTATAGACTACTACCATTAAATAATCTCCAAGTTACGTTAGGTGAAGAAAGCAAGATGGCAAAAAGAGTGCATAGTATGTGTATAGATAAGAACAGACAGACTATAGATAAGTATCACTCATCTAAGAGGGTGAGATACAAATATACTACTTTTCAAATTTAGTTTATAGGAGCCAACAGAAGGATAACCCAAAAAGTAAAGAAATAAGTTACCTGTGGGGTTAAAAGGGAAGCAACAGGGTGGAGGTGATAGGAATAGAAGCTAGATTTCTACGAATAAATCTTGTTTTCTGTATTTGACTTTGGAACTATATAACTACTTTATACAAGTATTAAAAAATTGAGTTTAAAAAGCAATCTCTAAATTGGAAAGCAACATGATATAAGTGAACTGGTGTAACCAGTTGGTAGCACAAGCACACAAAGGAAAGTCCCAAATGACTTTTTAAAAACATAGTAAGTTGATGGCACATCCTTTAGTAGGATATACCTGCAGGGTAAAAAGAACTATAAAAAAACTTTTAACTGTTTTTAGTAGAATAATAGTATTATTGTTGCTCTTTTGAAGCTATTATATATGTTTTAGCAAATGAAGCAAATAATTATGTTAATGTCCTTAGGAATCAAAATTTTCAGCTTAAGAGATATAAATATTAAATCAGGGAAGTTTAAATTAGGAAGTTAAAGTTCTATGACTCTAAATTTGAATTGCAAATACCAATATGAATTCATGAAGGATCTTATTTTATTTTTAAAGATTTTATTTAGTTTTTTTTTTTTTTTGAGAGAGAGAGGAAGGGAGGAAGAAAGAGAGGGAGAGAAATGAAATACCGATCAGCTGTCTCCTGCACGTACCCTGACTGGGGACCGAACCTGCAACCAAGGCATGTGCCCTGAACAGGAGTTGAACTGGCAACCTTTCACTTTACGGGACGATGCCCAGCCAACTGAGCCACACTGGTCAGGGCAAAGTATTTTATTTTAAAAGAGGAACACAAAAGAAATATGTGAGACATATTTCCTAGCTTTGACCACTGCTAAGGTTTAGAAATAATGATTTACTCAGTAGAATGGATCATCCTGATATTCAGATTGTGATCTCTAAATGCCATTTCTCACAAAAATGAATGAAGACTCCTTTGAGAAATGGATGATTCCAGGTCTAGGTCAAGAAATACACATGATGATTCTGGAAGAACTTATCATACAAAAAACCAACTAAGCTTATTAGAGACAGATGAATTTGTAGCAAATGAATTCAGCAGGGCTCTGGTCCAGCCAAGATGGAGCTGTAGGTAGATACACTTTGCCTCCTCACACAACCAAAAGCAGGACAACGACAAATTTAAAAACAAAAAATTACCAGAACTGCCAGAAAATCAAACTGCATGGAAGTCTAACAACCAAGGAGTTAAAGAAGAAACATTCATTCAGACCCATAGGAAGGGCGGAGACAGGCAGTCAGGTGGAGAGGATGTGTGGCAAGGTGGAGGACTGGGGCAGGCAAGGCTGGTGGCTGGCAGTCCCACATTCGCGTGTGGATAAACTGAAAGGAACAACTGGGGAGCGAGACAGACTGTACAACTCAGGGTTCCAGCCTGGGGAAATACAGCCTCAAAGCCTCTGACTGTAAAACCTGTAAGGGTTGCGGTGGCAGGAGAAACTCCCAGCCTCACAAGAGAGTTCATTGGAGAGACCTACAGGGTCCTAGAATGTACACAAACCCACCCACCTGGGAATCAGCACCAGAAGGATCCAATTTGCTTGTAGGTAGAGGGGGAAGTGACTGAAAGCCAGCTGGACCCATCCCCCCATACAGTACCACACTGAATCTATCTGGGTTGTCCCGCCCTGGCGAACACCGAAGCCTCTGCCCCTTATTTTGTAATAGGTGCACTGAGATAAAGAAATATGGCCCAAATGAAAGAACAGATCAAAACTCCAGAAAAAGAACTAAGTGATGATGAGAGAGTCAACCTATCAGATGCAGAGTTCAAAAACACTGGTAATTAGGATGCTCACAGAAATGATTGAGTATGGCCAAAAAATAGAGGAAAAAGTGAAGGCTATGCAAAGTGAAATAAAGAAAAATATACAGACAACCAGCAGTGAAGGGAAAGAAACTGGGAATCAAATCAACAATTTTGAGCAGAAGGAAGAAATAAACGTTCAACCAGAACAGAATGAAGAAACAAGAATTCAAAAAAATGAGGAGAGGCTTAGGAACCTCTGGGCCAACTTAAAACATTCCAACATGTGAATCATAGGGGTGCCAGAAGAAGAAAAGGAAGAGCAATAAATGTAAAACTTATTTGAAAAAATAATGAAGGAAAACTTCCCCAATCTGGTAAAGGAAATAGACGTCCAGGAAGTCCAGGAAGCTCAGAGTCCCAAAGAAGTTGGACCCAAGGAAGCACACACCAAGGCACATCATAATTACACTACCCAAGATAAAGATAAGGACAGAATCTTAAAAGCAGCAAGAGGAAAAGAGAGAGTTACCTATAAAGGAGTTCCCATAAGACTATCAGCTGAGTTCTCAAAAGAAACCTTACAGGCCAGAAGGGGCTGGAAAGATGTATTCAAAGTCATGAAAGGCAAGGACCTACCTCCAAGATTACTCTGTCCAGCAAAGCTGGACAGATAAGGTCAAGTTAAAGGAGGTCATCATCACTAAGCCCTTATTATATGAAAGGTTAAAGGGCTTTAGTCTAAGACAAAGAAGATCAAAACTAGGCACAGTATCAGCAACTGAATCTAAAGAACAAAAACAAAAATGAAACTAAGCAAACAACTAGAACAGGAACAGAATCACAGAAATAGACATCACACGGAGGGTTATTAGAGAGTGGGGAGAGGATGAGGGAAAAGGTACAGGGAATAAGAAGCATAAATGGTAGGTAGAAAATAGACAGGGGGAGGGTAAGAATAGTATTGGAAATGGAGAAGACAAAGAACTTATATGTACGACCCATGGACGTGAACTAAGGGAGAGGGGGAGAATTTTGGTGGGAGGGGAGGTGCAGGGTGGAGGGGAATAAAGGGGAGAAAAAAATGGAACAACAATAGCACAATCAATAAAATATGGTTAAAAAAAAGAACTCAGCAGGGTTGAGGAGGCTCATGGTGGCCCAATGTGAACATCAAAACAATAATATGGGCAGTGGATTGAAGCATATACTCATATGCTTAAATTTAGAGTTCATAATAATATTTAGAAAAAAAATTCATTGGTCACCTTTGGAGGATCTAAAATGTCAACTCAATATTTTGAAAACTGCTGAATAAAGGAAAAGAATCAAGTATTTAACCCGACTTTTCATGTAGAAACTGAACTTCAGAGTAACCAAAGAATTGATGAGGGGAGGGGCCATTTCTTTTTGGAGAACATTCAAGTTAATAAGTAAAAAAAATCAGAACATCATTGTGTAGCCCCTGCTGATCTAGAAACTGATTGCTTGTACAACTAATTACTAGCTTATAGGAAATACAAGGAACAAAAGGACATGTTAAAGGACACTACAGGGCTATAATCAACAAAACCCATGCTGTGAGGTAGTCTATGTATACAAACAATCTGGTTCCTTCAAAATAGCTGGGAAAAAAAGATGGGAGGGGACTGTGCAGAAGAGAGTTAACATGGCAGGCCCGAGACTGCTATCCTTAGAAAGGTCTGTTTGTGAGTTTGGCATCTGGAAACTTGGTTCACAGAATGCTCCCAGTCAAAACTTAACTGAAATACAATTTTTGTGGTTCACTGTGCCTAGACTTTGCCCAAACAATATGGTTTCTGAACACCTGCTCTCCTTTTGGGAGTCTGGAATCACAGCATGTGCCAGGCAGGAAGTACCTATATGGGCAACCCCAGTAAATCCTAAAGTCTCTGATGAGCTGTCCTGGGCAGAAACATTGCATGTGTTGCTGCATTTTTGTTGCTGGGGGAAGAGCATGGTCTGTGTGACCCCTTATCATGGGAGAGAACATAAAGAAGCCTGCATGTGGATCCCTCCAAACTGTGCTGGTGAATTTCCCCCTTATTATACCCGAACTATACCAATGTAGTAAATTTTAGCCATGAGTACAACTATACTCTATAAGTCCCATGAGTCCTTCTAGTGAGCCCACAAATGTCAAGGGTGGTCTTGGGGACCCGACACGGGGATTCTATGGGATCAGAGGTTCTCAAACTTCTATCAGAATCACTGAGGTCCTATTGAAACAGACTGCTGGGCCCGACTCTAAGCTTTCTGATTCAGTAGATCTGAGGTGGGTCCTGAGAGTCTGCATTTCTATATGTTTCCCAGTATAGCTGGAAGGAGGTATACTTTAAGAATTACTGCTGTAGATAAAGATATTTAAGAAATATATCAAATAATTATAATGTATGGATCTTATTTGGACAAATTATTAAAAACAACATTTATGAAGCAACTGGGGAAATGTGAACTGACTCAATGTTTGATGATAGTAAGGAAGCAATTTTTATGACATGAGGTATGAAAATTCTTTTAAATTTATTTTATCGATACATACTTAACTTTCCGAGACACATACTGACATTTTTTTTGGATGAAGTGACATGATTTGCTTTAGAATAATTCAGCCTGAGATGGAGGAAATGCAGCAGCGGTGGGGGGTGGAGGGTCAGTGAAACGAGATTAGCCAAACGTTGATAGCTGATGCTGGGTGACAGGTACATAGGGATTGATTAAACTTATTCTACTTTTCTATGTTCTTGAAATTTCCTAGAATAAACACTGTTTTTTTGGTTGTTAAACAGAGCACCCTAAAGACAGATTACTTCTTGAATCTCTTTCAACTGCTTAAAAATCACAAACAGTTCAATATAGTGGGGAGGCTTATAGTCACAAACTACTTGAGGGTGAAGATGTACTTTGCAATCTGGGGGCTTCTACATGTCCCTGAACATCAGAATCAACAAGTGTGCCTGTTATGAAGACCCGAATATTTCTGGGACCCACCCCAGACATCACTGAATCAAGGTAGCCAATTGTGGAACCTTGGAATATGTGACTTTAAGTCCACATATGTGAACTTTCCAAGTGATTCTGATGCTCCAAGCCTCGAAAGTAAGAAGCAGAATGATGAACAGTGCTGGCCACAGAGTACATATTCCCTATGGAATATGAATTGTTTACAGTGTGCCTAGGCAGATAACATTACCATGTTCACAGGCAAATTTAAGTTGGTCTTGCTTTCCTGGGTAATGATACTTCCTGATTTCCCTGCCTGTGCTGTCTGCTCTTCATACTTGATGGTTCCCCATTTATACATAGTAGCACTGAGCAGGTAGGTAGGAGAGATGGAGTCTGAGAAACGAGTACAATGTGGGATGTGAAGGTTCAGGAAGCCGTCCTAGCTTCCTGATGGGGAAGGCAGCTTCCAGTCAGACAGAGACACTGCGCTGAGAGCCTTACCATGGCAAAACCAACGTCCGCTTTCTTCAGAGCTGGCCCGTCATTTGTGCCATCACCAGTGACAGCCACCACCTGGCGCTGCTCCCCAACAGTGCTATCAATGATGCCTGGGACAAGCAGACATACCTCAGTCAGTCCATACGTCCCACTTAAGGCCATTTCTTCCCTGATCCCTGTCATCACCTGCCTTCCTACTGCCTTCTTTCCCCCAATGCTGGAAGCTCTATACTATCCTCCAAGGGCAGTACCTTGTTTTATGAGTAGTACTCTGAGTGAAGAAAGTCTGTCCGGTGCCCCAAGACAGCTATTATGTGGTACAAAAGCACCAAATGATTTGAAGGCAGAGACCTGGGGTTAAACTGTACCACTCCCACTTACTAGGTGGGCAGTTTGGACTCAAATGTCCTTATTTGCAAAATGAAAATAGTCTAACCTGCCCTGTATAGTTCATAGCATCACTGGCAAACAAGATACAGGGTGGAGCAAAGGGGTTCACAATTGTGAGTAGGCAAAACACAGTTTATTTTTGTATTATTATGTATTAATTATTGTATTATTTTCCATACGGATAACTGTAAACCTATTTTTGCCCCAACCTGTATGATAATGTTTAAACATAACTTTACTATAAAACTTCCCCAGGGGCTCAGGTATCTGCTAAACTGTATATTCTCCCCATGAGCCAGGGAGTTCTCCTAGGACCTCCCTATTTAGGGTATGAAAGTTGCTTTGGCTGAAGGTTTTTATCTGTCCCTGCCACAGCCTGCCTTCCTCTACCCCAGTCACCTAGTCAGGAGCTGACCTCACCTTTCACCAGTGTATGCTTGTCAGTGGGGGAAGATCGCGCCAGGACTCGAAGCTTAGGCCAAATCTTGTCCAGCTTTTCTTGCTCCACCTGCCAATACCAGAACATACCTGGGTCAGTCAAGCTCAGAACAGCCATCCAGGAAAACCTTTCTTTTCCATACACTCCAAGCTGCTGGAAGATCTGATACTCCATGGCGCAGGGGGAGTGTGAGCCTGGCCTCCAGTGCAGAAGAAGCAGCCGACTTAGTCTCCAAGGGCAGATTCACTGATGGTGACCGTTCAGGCCCTGCTCTCCTCCCAGTTCCCTACCTGGGAGCCAATCCCCTATTTCTTAGGCCCTTGCCAGTAGGTAAGCCACAGTTAGCTGTTGGCTCAGGTGATAAAGTGATGCTTCTGAGGTCTTAGGTTTGATTTCTAGATAGACCAGGAAGCTTTGGCCCGCTCCACAGCTAGACCACATCCTCTTACAAACCTGTGCCACCTTTAGTCACAGGGCAGTGACACAGGAGGAACGAGGCCAAGGGAAGTCAGTGCAAAACCATCCCATGACTGAAAAAAACCAGAAAGATGTGAAAAGTTAGTGGCACTGTCTCAAAAGCTAGCTTGTGAATGAAGATCATGCTAAGAAAGTTCTCAACTTTACCACCGGCACAGCGTTGGTGGAAGGGACGTTTCACTATGAATAGATTGTAGTTTAAAAACCATCCCTTTTTCCCCATTTGTCTCAGATGACTTACACTAGACCCAGCCCTTCCTTTGTCAAGGGAGGCTCTGGTCCTCTCACCCAGGACCCACCTCGCCCTTCTCATTGCGGATGAGCCGGTTGAATTCTTTGCCTTCCAAGCACAGGAAGTCATCCCCAGGTGTCACAATGCCACACTTGGTGGCAATGGCCCGGGCTGTGTTGATGTTGTCTCCTGTCACCATTCTAACAGTAATGCCAGCTCTTTTGCATTTGGCGATAGCTTCTGGTACCTGTGGAAGGCAAGGCAAGAGGAGAGGAGGAGCTGGGGTGGTGATACTGGTAAGCAGCACCTGGTCAGTGGTGCCTTTGCTGTGGGAGAGGTACCCTGGAAGCAGTGCCATGGGGTGCAGGTCATTTTTACTTGCTCGGTGCCACCTCACTTCTGTCCTACCCGTAACACTCACTTTAGAATTTGCCTCACTGCAGCCTGAGTTGAAGGGGAAATGGGCTTCAGGAGCCAGGTGTAAAAGCTTACTTCGCTACTTACAATCTAGACTCCTTAGCAGGACACATGTGAACTTTTGAGATTTGGCCACTGCCTTCCTTTCTAGCAGAAGTTTTTACCACTCTCCACCCTCCCTGGCCCATGTTCCAACCATATCCATTCTTTGTAGTTTCCCAAATGCTTGACACCCTTTCTTGCTTTTGGGCCTTGACAGGTGACAGACAGTCCATCTGTCTGAACTTCTTAGAAGCAGAGACTTTTTTAATGCTCTAGTGTCCAAAAGAGCGTTTGGCTATTCTGGGGGTGGAGGCAGTGGTGGGGTAGGGGGGGGGGTCCACACAAATGTGTTAATTGAAAGAAGGCATCTAGAAACAAAGCTGGTGTCCTGATTAAGTCAGCCTCCTGACTATTCTTAAGAACCAGAGGATAAGCCCAGTGGAATGTATGCTTCTCACTTCACGTGGCATTAACGTGGGAATGGTCCCTTCTATTATACAGCAATCTGCTGCAGTTCTGTGACGCTAGAAACACAGAAACATCTATCCTTGTGAGAAGCAGTTAGGTAACTTGTGTGGGTCACAACTAGAAGTAGAACCAATATCCTGGTTCCCGTGACTCCTGGTGGTTTCCCAGTAGGTCATACTGGTCCTGCATGTGGATCAAGGGCCGCTGGAAGACTTCCATTGATGTGTTCTCGCCCTTTCTCCAAGCCAAAGCCTCACCTCTGGGCGCACAGGGTCCTCAATGCCCACCACTGCGATACAGGTCAGTTCAGTGAGGATTTCATTCTCATTGTCCCACGGGGGCTCTACATCATTGAAATCTCGGTAAGCTAAGCAGATAGTCCGGAGTCCCTCACAGGCCATGGGCTCAATGACAGTGCGCACCATCTCATCTCGGTCCTTATTCTTGAACGGCACTGCTTCTCCTTTCTTGTCCAGGATTCGATTACACCTGGGGAGGTGCACAGTCAGAAAGCAGCGTTCCCCTCCACCCTCCAGAATCTTTTGTAAACATTCTGGCAGCTCTGCACTACTTCTAAAGAGACACTGTTCCATGGCCAGAAATCTCTAGCCATCACCCCACTGGGTCTGATTTTCCAAGGTTGGGTGGCAGGTAGATAGTGTCCCCAGTATCTAGAATAGTGCTCAGCGGATAGGGTGTGCTCAACAGAAATGTGTTTATTGATAGAAGGTGGCTAGAGCCAAGCTGGGGTACTGGTTAATTCCATTACTGGCCTATACCCATGTAGCTCTGGTACAGTTCTACCCATGTAATGACCCATGGGTAGTCTAGCCACTTTGATTAGGTTATGCAACTTCCCTGTGATTAGAATTGAGAATAAGAAGGAAAAGGGAACAGAGAACTCACATTTCTAGTACTTGCTGTGTGCAAGGTGTTTGCATGCATTGAATCATTTAATTATAGTAACCCTGTGGGATGGGGGGGTGTTACTATCTGTTTGTGGATTAGGAAGTGGAAGTTTGCATGGCCTAGGTCTGAATTCTGGCTGTGTCACTTTGGGCAAGTTACTGAACTCACTGTACTCTTTTTTTCTCATTTGTAAAAACGAGATGATAATAGCATCTACCTCACTGAACTGCGAGAATTAAATAAAATGAGCCACCTCAGGTACTTAAAAACAATGCTTGGCCTAACTAAATGCTCAGATACCAGGAGGCTCATGCATCAGTGAGTCCAGCATGGAGCATATGACCTAGGCCTTCCAGAGGGAGGATCTTGAAGGGAAGAAGGGCGGAAGGAGTGCTCACTTGCGCAAAATGATCTCGGAGGCGCCCTTGCTGTACATGCGGTAGCCACCACTGGGCTTCTGGATGACTGTGCTCATGGACTTGCGTACTGAGTTGAAGGTGTACACCTTGTAGAGCTTCTCCTCGGGCACCTCATTGCGCACGGCATGGTAGTCCTGCTTTAGGTCCGTGACAAAGCCCAGCAGCGCACACTCTGTCTTGTTGCCCACCTGCCGTGGCAGGCCTCCCTCCTTCTCTGGAGGCTGAGAGAAAAACGGACAAGGCAGTATTGAATAAGATGCCTCAACTAGGAAGAGAACTCAGGAAGGAAAGAATTCCCCTTCAAAATTTCACATACATACGCAGAGCCTGGAGTGGGGGTGTGCAGGGAGGATGGCATTTGTTCTTTCAAGGGTAGGCAGATAGTGGTCAGTGGTGGTCCCTGAGTCATCCAGGGCTTTCGGGGTTTTTAGTTTGCCCTGGGATTGGTGCTGGTGTCTCATCCTAAGTGGATATTGTTCTAATACCCTCTCCGAGTTTTTGGAAAGTGAATTCTTTTTCACTCCTGATAAACCCAATGGTGCTATCAGCATGAGGTCTCTCCCTGGAGATAACTGCCTTTATATGGTAATTGGAGGGTATTTCACAGCCATAGATTCCTATTTGTCACCCCCCAGGCCCCTCCCAAATCTACTCCCTTGGATTATTACCTAGTTTCACCCTAAACATGTTCACTTAAGAGTGGGAAATGCAGTGTGGGATGGCTGTTCAGGCAGAATGAACAAGAAAAGATGCACTGTCTCAGAGACTATTAATGTTCCCTCTAACCACCCATTCTAAGTGTCCAAGGAAGTGGCCAAGGAAGAGCTTACCAGGATCTTGGAGGTATAGGCACTGTTGATAGAAATGCCATTGACGATGAGGTCCAGGACCGTGGGCACGAGGGCATCGGGACTTGGGAGCTGATGGTAACGGGTATCTCCGATAAAAGCTTGTACCACAGTCATGCGGTTCATGGTCAATGTGCCAGTCTTGTCAGAGCAAATGGCTGTGGCATTGCCCATTGTCTCACAAGCGTCCAGGTGCCGTACCAGGTTATTGTCTTTCATCATTTTCTACAGAGGACAAGACGAAAGACTTGAGAGGGGACCAACTAAGCTCCCCCAATATAGGTCAAAGACCATTTCCTAGCCAACCTCTCTCCACATTTCAATCTCTTGTCCCACACAAAAATGCAGGATACTATTCTTATGAATCCTCTTTAGATTCTTCTACCGGGTCATTTAAACCCTGATGCAACCATCACAATGGTCCTTCCACAGGGCCAGGGATCTGTGCTCTTATGAGGTGCCATCCAGAGTCCACAGAGGATAGATGGCCTGTCCTTTCATTAAAAGCTACATGGCACCCCCCCTCCCACATCTGTCCTAAAGGAGGAGAAAGTATTGTTCTAGTCTCACCTTCACAGAGTAGGCCAGTGAAATGGTGACAGCCAGTGGCAGCCCCTCTGGCACAGCCACCACCAGTACAGTGATACCGATGATGAAGAACTTGACAAAGTACTGAATGTAGATGGGGGTGCACTCGGCTAGCCATGGTTTGCGCTTTATCACGAAGTTGTCGATCACAAAGTACAGAATCAGGATGAGAACGGTGATAGCAGACATGATCAGGCCTGAACAGGAAACAAGTCACATGAACCCTGGCTCTAGGGCACTCCTAGGTCCCCAGCCAGAGATGGATCGGCATAAGTTGCTGCCTTTGCCACCAATTTTTAAAACCACTGCCTCCAGGAAGTCATGCTAATATCCCCTACCCATTCTTCGGTGCTTGCATATGATGGTGTTGGGGAAAAGACACAGGTTCTAGTCTCAGCACTGCACTAAGTTGACTCGTAGCTTTGGACTACTTACTACTCTTTGACCCTCTCCAGGCCTGTTTCCTCATGCGTAAAGAAGGGGGCTGGCTGGTCTAGTGTTCCGCAATAACATTCTATGATTCTATGTCAGACCTATCCCGTTTCCATAATTCGCAATGCAGTGACCATATTTACCCGTTTCCTAGTAGTTTATCAATGTGGACTTTTCCTGCAGAAGCCTGTGAATGCCAGGCAACCTGCAACTTGGGCACAGCAATGGCCTTATGGTGTTAGCATAGCACCTACAAGACAAACGCCCAGGACAGTGCCTCCTAGCCTTTCTCCTGACCTGCCATAGACAGAGGTGACAATAACAGCACATATTTATATAGTGCTTCCTGGGCCAGGCAAGCACTCTACACAAACTGATCATTTAATAATCCTCACAAGAACCCTGTAAGAGCAGTTATTATTAGCCCCTTTTCTGAGGAAGTGAAGGCACAGAGAGGTTTTTCATATGGCACACGGGTAGGGGCACCAACCATCCTTGTTTGCAGACTGAGCAGTTCCCTGGCATGTGGGAGAACTCAGGAGGAAAAGAACTCCCCTTAAAACTTTCAGTTCTAAAATCAATAAAGGCCCTAGCAAACTGGGCCAGCTGGTCAACCTACACACTAAGGTAAATGGAAGAACCTTCTCAAGGTCTGTAAACAACTGGTCTAGGGGCTCCAGTTGCCCTGGGATCGGTACCTGGGCAGAGGTACCTATATCTCTGGCGCAATATCTGGGAAGAGCTCTGCCTTAAACCACAGTCTGGTTTGAGTCTTCACTTTTCTCGGGGGCCTGAGGAGCAAGGTGAGCGGTGACCAATGCGTATCAATAAGAGGATTCGTTAGCACTTTGCTTCATCAAGCTCAGGGCTAAGGTGAAGCAAACAAAGTCCCTGGGGTACGAAACTGAAGGAAGCATCCCTCTCAGGGTGGCACCAGGCACCTTATTTGCCTCACCTTAGTCCTGGCCTAGCTTGAAATGTAAAATAAAACAACAGAGGTGATAAGCCATCATGAGGCTTGTACTTCCTGCAGAACAGCTTAGGACAATAAGAGGGACTAGGTGGACTCTATTTAATGTTTCAAACCCGTGTGCCAGGCTCAATAACTTGATCCCACACCTGCAATTCATCTCATGCATGTATAGTTTATATTCAAGAGATTTCAGAGTCATCAAAATTAGCTGGGTAAAGGAACCGAATGAATAGGCTAGACTAACGTTGTCTTAACAACCCTCTGTGATGCTTAAAATGGTCTCTATTTACACTGTCCAGTATGGTAGCCACTATTGGCCAATCAAAATAAGGCTAATGTGAACGGAAGAACTGAATGTTTAATTGCATTTAATTTTAATTTAAATAGAAACAGCCAAACATAGTGGCTATGGTAGTGGAGAGCACAAATTCTAGCTACTCAGCGGGTGCTTAGTGGGTCAGCAGCTTTGGCCTCACCTAGTGCTTGTTAGAAATGCAGGCTTTCGGGCCCTGCCCCAGAACTCCTGAATCCGACACTGTGCTTTAACAAGGTTCCGGGTGAACTCTATACAGAGATGTACGGCTAGCATAGGATTGTAGCGAACAGAAGGGTGGGGCCAGGAAGTACTGGGTTGGCCAAAAAGTCTGTATGGTTTTTTCCATAAAATAAAAACTTATTTTTCATTTTACCAATAATTTTATTGATTTGGATATTTGGAGTATGTCGGCTCTCTCCTGTGTGGTATAACATTGCCTGTTCTCAATTAATGTCTCGATTTGATCGCTATCAACTTCAGCTGGACTACCGAGGGTGGAGCACCGTCCACAGATGAATCTCCAGTATGAAACCTCGAAAACCACTTTTGACACGTTTGATCAGTCATAGTGCCTTCTCCATACACTAGAGAAACCTTTGCATTTCAGTTGTGTTTTTTCCTTACTTGAAATAATAAAGCATAATATGCCAAAAATGTTGCATATTTTCTTCCATTTTTAATATTAAAATAGCTACATAAAAATTCAGCAATTTTGATATTTTTAAAAATGCACTGATATGACAGCTGTCACAATATAATCTAACAAAATTGTTTCAAATGAAGTTAAAGTGTTTACCTGTCATAAGCACTACTAGAGCCACTTTTAGAAAAAAACAAATGAACTTTTTGGCCAACTCAATAATTAAATAGTGGCATAAGAATGTACCTAGAGGGATAGGACCACTGCCTTCAGCAATCTTCCTTTTGTTCCCTTCTCCTAACCCCTCCCTCACTCCACACCACCACTGAAAGAATGTAGAGGACAGAGGATGTGGCAGCAAGTGATGGAGAAGCCACTTCCTCCCGTGATACACGAGCGCCTTTAATGACCTTTCTTCTGAAAACAGCATCTGTGGTCACTGTCTCCCTTTTCCCTCCAGTCCTTATTTCAAATTTACAGCTCTGTGCCTGGACTGATGCTACTACTCTGCTAGGGAACTACTTCCAAAAAAACCCCCAGCAGCCTTCTCTACCCTTAAGGAATTTACAAGCCCATACGTGTGACAGGTAAGGTCTCCCTTCTTGGTAATGTAAATCTCTCATGTTGTGATATAAGTTCTTAACTTCCCATTTATTTGGATGAAAGAGACCTCATGGCCTTTAACTCTTATATACAGGGAAACACTTCTCTCTAAAAGTCTAGGAAGTGGGCATAGGGCAACAGAGGCAGAAGAACTGCCTTCCTAGAGTGAACTAGCCACTAAGAAGTTCCAGCTTCCTCTGCCAGACCTGGGTGGTGTGAAGAAAGGAATCCGGGACAGCCTTGATGACCACGACCACCAGAAGGCTCCACCATACTCACCAGCTTTCCCAATCTGAACGGCCAAGCGAGTCAGCTTCCCCTGCAGCACCGACTTCTCCTTCTTGGGTAGCTTGGCCACCTTTTTCTCCTTTTCCTCATTGTCGATCCCCTCCTGGCTGTTGAGTGGCTGGATTTCCAGGGCCACTCCATCCTGAGTCTTTGCTAGGGTGTACACACAAATAGGATGGGTGAGCAGGCCGCGTAGTAGCACTGAGCAGTGGACAGGAGGAAACCAAAACACCCTTCTATCTTCTTCCTGGATACACCTTGGGCCCCTGACATCAGTCCTGACCACTCTCACCCTATGCCAGATAGGGTGCTTGCCTTCGACCCTCTATTAGGGCCCGTGGGATGATATTCTATTAACTGGAGATAAAACGAGGGTGCTTCTAGGTATGGATTTCCTCAGATGGTGCAGCTTCCTGGCACCATCTCAGAGCCCCAAGACAGGTTTATTCTAGAAGAGGATTAGTCATGCCATAAGCACTATTACCAACAACCATCCTTCCTGGAATTTAGTGCTTACAATAGTGAATCTTTATTACTGAAAAGGGCTGAAGGAGAAGGCTGGCAGATATTTCTAGAGCAAAATGGTCCTAGTCTGCTCTGTTCAAAGGTTCATCTCTCTCTATGTATAGACTGCGAGGGAAGAAACACAGACCCAAACATAGGGTGTTTTCCAGTTCCTTCTTAGGTCAGTTGAACAACAGGGGATGGAAATCCATGACAAAGGTAGGGAGGTACAGAGTGGGACCTGGAGTTAGTGTGGGGGAGAGGAAAGAAGCTGGTGTGAGGGATCCCTGGAATAAGAGAAAGAATGGACAAAGACAGACATATAAATCCATTTTTCTTTTTAAAAGAAGTTAAAGAGACCTAACATTAAAGAATTCTCTCTGTGCAGCCCTGGTTCTGTGACGTGACGACTTCATTTTTCAAGACTACTATGATGTGGGTGACAGAGGAAACAAATTTCTAGGAGCTGAGGACAGTAGTTCTCTGGTTCCCTCCCCTCTCCAACCTCACTGCTGCAGAGCTTGGACCCTTTGCTTAGGGTGCCCTTCCTGAGGTACTGTGTCTGCTGTGAGACTCACAAACAAGACAGGGACGGGATGTCAGCACAGCCACTGAAAAAGAAACACACATCAGATCAGGGGGAAGAAAACAGACCGTGGCGAGAAAAAAGGAAGAGGTGGGAAGAGAGGCACAGATAAAAGGCTCTCTCCAAGCACCCGAGACTAGCAGAGAAGGATTCCAGACCAGAAGAGAACACCGATGAGGAAGCTAGCAAGAGGAGGGTGCAGGGACTGCCTACCCCAATGACCTCCACCAGGGGGACCCTGAAGTCTTCCAACCCAGAAGCTGATGACCATTGGTGTTTAAACCTGGCCTAGGGCAATGAGGCGAAAGAGGTCAGCACCCTGGGAAGAAGAGACCAATCCCACACACTCCCGAAAAAACCCTGACTTGAGGTTCCTTGAGCCAACAGCAGAGGGTGCTGTTGTCCCATCTTAGATTTGGACTGGAACCTGAGACCACCCCCAAATCTCTGCACCTTCCTCAGGATGAGGCATCTGGGCCACAACAGCAGGTAACAGATTTATGGTGAGGAAAAGGGAGAAGGCAGATGGCCTGGAAAGGTCTGGTTAGAGTGTAGTAAGGTAGAGATGGTAAATGAGTGGGTGGACAGGTTACCTTTGTTGCGATTTTCAGGGACTCCTTGTTTTTTACCTGTTTGAACAAGAAAGAAAAAAGTGGGGTGGAGACCCAAAGTGACTATTAAGAGATCAGATATCCAGTTTGTCGGTCCTGCTCAGAGCCCGAAAGGGCGACGGCAAAGGGGCTGAGCTGCAGGGAAGGGGATGTGAAGCAAGCTCACATCTCTGCTTACATTCCTTCTCATTCGCTAGGGGGTCTCATGAAGCCAAGGGACATGGAGCAGACGCTCATTCAGGTAAGTGCACATCCGCACCTGAGCTGCCTTCTCCTAGAATATGGCTGCTACTGACCTGAGTTACCTCACCTGGAGGAATGGGGTTGGGGTTAGGAAGCAAGAGGTTTGAACCATTTCTGCCTAATGGCAAAGGTCCTGCAGGGTGTCTCCATGTCAATTCGCCAGCACCAGGCCAGCCTCTTCCTCATTCACCTGCAGGTGGCTGCAGAGACGAACAGTCTAGTTCCTGAGGGAAATGTGCTGTTCCCTTTCCATAAACTGCCCTGCACTAAACAGCCCAAGATGGTCCTCCATCCAAGGGGTAGAGTCCTTCTTTCCTTCAAAGAAAGAAGGAACGCTTAGCGAAAATTGTACATTTGGCTTTACTCTCTTTTTCTCATTTGTCTTCTGTTTTTTTCCTTCCTTCAGGAACAAGTGAATGGCCAAGACAGGACTAACTCCACAGTAGACTTCACCTGTTTGCTCACTCTCCTAGCTGGTTTCTCTTCCACTGACAGCCTGTGGTTTCAGCAGGAATCCAGTTTCATCTCCCGGCCAGTTTTCCCTTGACCCTCATGGTTCATTTGGCCCAGCCCCACCCCCCACAATGTTTGAGGAAGAAAGGGATGGGATAGGAGGAATGCACAGAGGGCATTTGTGGCCTGAGGGCCTAGCCAGTTCACTTTATAACTCACCTCTTTACAACCCACCAATAGGCACAGGGATGGAGGCTCAAATGCAACC
Source organism: Desmodus rotundus (assembly GCF_022682495.2). Lineage (NCBI taxonomy): Eukaryota > Metazoa > Chordata > Mammalia > Chiroptera > Phyllostomidae > Desmodus > Desmodus rotundus. The sequence continues at coordinate 74,160,390 of NC_071398.1, forward strand.
TGATTTGGGAGTCTAGAGCCAGAATCTGGTTTTCATCAGAGAACGCTGGAGCACCAGGGTGACATCTTTATCTCGGCAAGGGGGGTGGATATGTGCACTCTTCATCCAGCAGAGTCTTCCGTCCAGATCTGCTCTCTGGTTTCCCACTGTGTCCATGGGGACAGGCGGGAAGAGAATCTCACTCCAAATACCCCTTACCTTTCTTCTTCTTCTCCTCCTCTTCTCCCTCACTGGCCCCCAAGAGGGTAAAGATGATTCCAGTCTGGGAGTTGACACCCACAGCAGTCACCACCATCCGGCCAGAACCTTCCATGACATGGGTCCCTATATGAGAAAGGAGAAGAGGGGAAGAGTGTTGTTTTCACACCTTGCAATGCTTCCTTCTGCCCCTATGGATAATGATACACTCAGCAGATAGAAGAAAAAGGTCAAGAGCTAGGACCATTTAAAATAGAACAAGTAAATTGAGGGAAAAGGAGACAAATGGTCCACTTTAGGGCACGGCTACTTCTCTCACCATCCACTCTCTTCCAGAAGAGCCCTTCCAAGGCCCCTACAGCACTTGCTTCATAAAAAACTTCTTTTAGGTTATCTTACATCCTCATATTTAACCCACTAATATGCCATTGCCCTAGCTGAACCCAGGGGAAGGAGATGCAGCAGGACTGGAAGAGAGAGCAGGGTCCGGATCAGGTCTCTGTAACCTGGCTGTGTGGGAGGAGGCAGAATGGAAACTGAGGTGGCCAAAAGCCATACCTGAGAGCAACATGGGGTCTCTTTCCAGGGACTTCTTGACATGGTCTGATTCCCCAGTCAGAGAGCTCTCGTCAATCTTAAGATCATTCCCCTGGATCAGGATCCCATCTGCAGGCAGCAGGTCACCTAGTGCAGAGAGGGGAAGGGGTGAAGATCCCAGAGGAGGGGGGAACCATCCAATCCCATCTCAGACCCCCCTCCGCACACACAACTACAGGCAATGGCTCACAGAATAGCTAGATAGCCTTTGAAAGACAACTTCAGCTCTGACTTCCTGGAACAAGACCACTTGCTAGGTTTTATAATTTCAAGCAATTACTGATCCCCCAAACAGATTCTTACAGCCTGAATATTATATACTTTTAACCTGAACACACAAAATTCTGAAAATCTTTTGGGAGAGTTTCAGTTATTTCTTTCTTTGAATTTCTTCACGCAACCTCTTTAAACACTAACTTAGAAGCTAACACAATTAGCGGTCATATCTTTTTGGGTCTTTAGCAATTCTTAGCCCCCTTATGCCAAAGGACCTGGCCCTCAAATAGGAAGGGTGGCAAGCGTAGGAGAAACCCAGAGCTCTCACCGTATTTGATTTGGGCGATATCGCCCACCACGATTTCAGCCACAGGGAGCTGGATGATGTGACCATTTCGAATAACGGAGAATTTCTGTTCCTTCTCAATACGGTTCTGCAGCCCTCGGAACTGCTTCTCTTTGCTCCAATCATTGAAGGCCGTCACTAGCACCACGATGATCACCGAGAATAGAATGGCTGCCCCCTCAATCCAGCCGGCTTCTGACTCTCCTTCATCTTCTGGGCTACTTACAGGTAGACCACACTCTAGCCCAGGGAAAGGAAAGAAAGAAAGGGGCTTTTGCTACAATAAAATTGGGGGTAGTGCTTCTGCAATCCCCCAAAATGGCAAGTCAGGGAAAAAGAATAGTAAAAAATAAAACTTTTGGGTAAAAGAGCTACCCTCTGAGGATACTGGAAGACAGCAGGGCATCATCTCATTACCATATAATTACCTATGTTAACCCAAAAGAAGCAAGTGACTAAACAGCACAAAACATGCAATGCAAACTGTAGGCAAGTCACATGAAAGAACTTACTATTCCCAATATCAACAAATGCCATTAATACTGGTGTTGGGCACTTGAGAAGCAGGGTTTTGTTGGCTGGGTGAGGGTAAAGGATTCATGACATTCTGAATAAGGATTTGATGGGAGAAAGGGAAAAAGACCCTGGAATCAGAATGGATTAAAATAATAGCTACTTGTTGGTTTCCTTTAGAGAACCCACCCTGAGTAATGGGGGAAAACTTTCCTGCTATAAAGTCAACCTCCACCACAAAGTGCTTGTTGGTGCTTGTGGAAAGAACCAGATAAGAATCCTGCTGGGCTGTTCAAGACACTCACGTTCATTTTCTTCACCAGGGGGCCGATAGAAGGACAGAACCAGGGAGATGATGGCTGCGATCTCCAGGATGATGAGTGTGACATCTTGAAGGGCTTCCCACACTAATTCTAAGAAGGTCTTGGGCTTTTTAGGGGGGATTAAGTTCGTTCCAAACACTTGTTTACGTTTTTCCAGATCTGCTGGGTTCCCAGATAGACCTGAAAAGGAGACAGGAGTGGGAAGAATGAATGAGAAAAGTGGGGAAGAGAAGAATGATAGAGGAAGGCAGTGCAAAGAACCCTTAAACAAAAAGACCCCTTGCTTCCTGATCTGCCCAAGTATGAGATCCAGTAGGGTGACCTACTACCCCAATTTGTCCAGGGCTCAGAGAGCATGAAACTTTTAGTCCAAAAATGGGCAAACTGAGACAAGTTGGGCACAGAGACCACCCACTCTTCTTAGTCTCCAGGGAAAGCTAACCTGGACCTAAAACTTCATCTCTTGCTCATTGGTATGCACCAGGCTCCAGCTCTAAGAACACAAACATTAAGATGTTTCCTGGGATTCACACAGTCCTCTCTCACATTAACATGGAAATGCTGGTGATGATTTAAAAAGAGAATCTGCCCACTGACTCGCACACACAAAGGCCCGAAAGAACAAGCTATCTGCTCAAGGTCATGCTAGAAGGTGAGGAGACACGCCCCACCAGTTGTCCTGATTCCAAGTCCCAGCAGCTTTAGGAGATCAACGGAAAAGGGACTCTGAGGCTCCAACTCCGGGCACTCCCTTTGCGTACACATAGCCCTCACTTTCTGTCACACACATACAGGAACAAACACACACTACTAAGGGGTACTACTATTCTATTAAGTACTATGTATTTAGAGAAATGCTAGGTATTAAGAGAAGTACTACTATTCGGGTTGAATAAAAAGAGAACAAAATAAGGTGGAGCCACAAAGTTGGACGGTGCACTGTCCTTGATTACCAGCATGCTTCCACTGACACACATATGCTTGCGTACCTGTGTGAGCGCGCACACGTATTCTAGCCGTGTTCCCAGAGACAAAACAGAAATATTCCCGGTACCTTTCTGGGAATAGTTCTGGGTTTCAGGGGTTTACACTCTAAGGGAAGTAGGGAAATCCTAAATTTTAATTGCTGTCAATTGGGTTTTTTTTAGAAAAGATTTTATTTACTTATTTTTAGAAAGAGGGGGAGGGAGGGAGAAAGAGAGGGAGAGAGACACCAATGGGTGGCCCCAGGCATATGCCCTGACTGCGAATCGAACTGGCAATCCTTTGGTTCATAGAGCGGCGCTCAATCCACTCAGCCACACCAGCCAGGGCGTGCTTTTTTCAAGTTGTTTACATGCAACAGCAAATTAGCCCCTTCTTGGCACTTGAAGTTATTGGCTGCACTAGTTGACAGTTTCCCCATAGGCAGGGTGGGGCAACCTTCTTCAGGAAAAAGGGTCACAGATGAGGAGGGTTAGAATCAGACACTGGAGCTTCAAACAGCGCAAAGAAAAGAAGATGACAGGATGCTGCAAGGAGAAAATGGAGACACGGATGCCAGAGGACTCCTTTAGACTCCAGCCAACGTGCAGGGTATTCCACTGCGGGGGTTGGGGGTGAAGCATGAGGGCAGATATCTACTCTCCATCTCCACTGAATAGGACCCCAAAGTGTTATCTTAAATAGCAATAGGCAAGATGTGGGTTAGATTTAAGGAAGGCATTCAGACAAAAAAATAAAATAAAATAAAAGATTTTGAAAACGGGAAAATAAGTATGCAAGGCAGTGTTTATAGGGTCTGGGAAGCCTCTATTTCCCCACCTTAAAAACAAAACCATCAGGAGAGGTACATGAGATGCTCATCTGTCTGGGACCCTGCTTGGAAATCAAGTGAGGTAAAGTGAGGTAAAGGGAGGAGTGTCGGGGACTGCTGAACACTTCACGTGCTAGTGTGTAGGAGAGTAAAACAGAGTCGGTGGGGGAAGTGGTGCCTGATGTTCATACCCCAGCCTTCTGCCTTCTAGTGCCCACCTGCACTACCTTGGCCCCCAGCTGAATGGCACAGCTGAGCTCCTCAGGGGGGAAGGGTTTGGCCAAAGCATTAGAAGCAAGTTGGGACCTGGCTGTTGTAGCTCAGTGGACTGAGTGGCTCAGTGAACCAAGCCGTGCCTGCAAACCGAAAGGTTGCCAGTTTGACTCCCAGTCAGGGCACATGCCTTGAGTGCCAGGCACATGAGGACATGCTAGGTCTCCAGCTGGGGGCATGTGAGAGGCAACCAATCGAAGATCAATGTCTCTCATACATCAGTGTTTCTCTCCCTCTCTGTCCCTCCCTTCCTGTCTCTCTAAAAAATAATAAAACCTTAAGAATGTGGTCTCTCTTTATTTAAAAAAAAATGCCCTGGCTGGTGTGGCTCAGTGGATTGAGTGCTGGCCTGTGAACCAAGGGTGGCTGGTTCAATTCCTAGTCAGGGCATGTGACTGGGTTGCCGGCCAGGTCCCCAGTAGGGGGTGTGTGCAAGAGATAACCACACATTGATGTTTCACAATGATGTTTTTCTCCCTCTCTTTCTCCTTCCCTTCCCCTCTAAAAATAAATAAGATCTTTAAAAAAAAAAAAAAAAAAGAAGCAGCAAGTTGGGCAGTTTCCTAGAGGCTTCTGCCTCCATCACTCTGAGAAGAAGTCAACTTCCCAGCATGAAAGGAGAGCAAGGGCCTGGGAAAGGAGTGTTGCTGGTTCCCGGGCAGGGCATCTTGATCCCTGGGTGGGCAGAGGCAGAGTTGCCAGGAGGCAGGGCCTTGCTGGTTCTTTCTCCCCAGGGACCCTAAACAGCAAGGCTGTGCCAAGTGGGGACTGCTGTGCTGGAGGGCCAGGTTTGCTGGAGGGAATAGGAGTTCTGATAACTTGCCAGTGTACTTGGGATGTTCCACAAGGAAGCAGGATTCACAGTCTAAAGGGGAGAAGAGGCAGTTTCCTCCTTATCAAGAGTGAGAGTACATGACTATGAAGGCAAACCATGACATCAGATACTAGAGATCATCACAAGGAACATCACAATAGCTTAATAAAAGGTCAACAACCACCACAACAGCAACCATCACCACAACAAAAGCGTAGCTAAAAGCACCCCATCTGAGGTAGCCCTGCCCTTCTCGGTTCTCATATTAACCCCTTATAATCATCTTTATGACTCCTTTCTCTCTCTCTCATCCACTATATCCATTTAGCGAGGACTCATTTCTCCTTTTCCGCTGCTACCATCCTGGTCTATCATCTCTTGCCTGGATTGCCTAGAAGTCAACTCTTTTCTAACTGGTCTCCTTGCTTTCCTGTTCTCACTGTCTTCAACAGAGTAGCTGGAATGATATTCTTCAAACCCAACTCATGACACTTATCTACTCAGAATCCTCTGGTGGCTTTTACTTGGAGTGAAACTGGACACTGAAGACTTTATGATGGCTACTAAGGCCCCTTAGGAGTCCCCAGTCCCCCCAATCCTTAACTCCTATAATTTTTCCCTTGGTCACCAAAACCCCAACCCAGCTAGCCTTCCTACCAGCCTCTGAATGCACCAGACATGCTTCTATTTCGGGGAGCCTATTCTCTTTGCTCAGATTTGTCTTCACTAGGTAGGGTTCGTTCTCTCACCCCCTTCAGGTCTCTGTACAAAAGTCACCTTTTTTTTTGTGCGTGCGTGATTTATGAATGTTCTAATCTCTAAAATTTATTTTTTATTTACTCTTTATTGTATAAAAGTCACCTTCTTAGCGAAGCCTACCCTGCCCATTGCATTTAACATTATGCCTTCTCTGCCCCAGCACTCCCCATTCCCCTCACCCTGCTTAATTGTTCCCTCCAAGGGTCTTATCTCCTTATATATAATAGAATGTATTCATTTATTGTTTGTCTATCCCCCTCCACAAGAGCAGAATTTTTGTCTTTGTTTTTTGGGTCTACAGCAGTGCCTGGCACACGGTACGCATACAAATTTGTTGAATGAGCTGAATCAATGAGTAGTAAATAAGTTTGCTAACATTTAAGTGATTATTTTGTGCCAGATGCTTCACTAGGCACGTTTGTGTCTTCTCATGCAAACATTATAAACCCCGTGTGGTAGCTACTATTAACCTCACTTTAGGTATAAGCAAACTAAGTCTTGGAGAGGTTTTTGTAACTACTGAAGCCTGGTATGTGACAGAGGCTATACCACTCCATGGGAAGCAGCTGGGTGCCAACCTGTGCACGGTGGGGCTGGGGTATAGAGGCAACTGCATGCAGCTGAGGCTTCATTCTAGTGTGACTAACCTGTCTCAGTTTGCCTGGGACTTTCCAGGTTTTAGCAATGAAACTCCTGCCTCCTGAGCATGTCCCCAAGAACGCCCCCTCAGTCCCAGGCAAACAGAGAGGGTTGGTCACACTACTTTCTTCACCACAGGGCAATGCGGTGCTTTCCTCTGCACCTCTAAGCAAATCAGCCCTGTTCCCACTGTTACAATTGGGGTGAATTAGTTCTGTACTCAGGGATAGTGATATCAGGTTTGTCAGAGTCCAACCTATAAATTTTGTATTCAATAAAAGGCTCATTCTGGCCTTTTTTGAACCCAAACAAATAAAACAAGACACATTATGGAAAAAAAAAAAGGTCAGGCCTTGCTCTTCCCTAGATACCCTCAAAGTCACACACTTACTTCCTTTTTGCCATTTTCTCTCATCTGTCTGCTCCACCTTAAGTTGTTTTAAGCTCTTCAGTAGCTACCTTAAGAAGACATGTGGCTGTCCCAGTTCCCAGCATGCCCCATGGCAGGGAGGGGCAGGTTGGGCTGTTAGGACAGTAGCCTTGGGAATCCTCTCTCAGGCTTGTGGCATGGCGTAGAAAGCCATGTGGGACTGGGAGCTGGGCCAATCCCTGATTCTGGGCTTTCCATTCCAATTCTTTCTGCCCCTGAGAAGCTCTCAGGGCCTGATTTCAGCAGCTGTAATTGTACATTCGTACTTGTCCAGCCCAGAAAGGGTTTTAGTCCCTGATCTCGGCAGTTGCTTCTCAAATACACAGCTTCTTGGAGAGGGAAGAACGCTTGGCAGGAAGAGAACCCTAGAAACACAGGAAAAGGGTTTCTCCTACAAATACATCAAGAAAAAGAGAGAAAACCTTGTTCCCAAGAACATGAGAAAGCTCCACCCAAACACGACTGCTTCTGGCTCGAAGAGTCAGACTGAACACATGAGTTGGGAGAGGCGACAAGAATGTCAGGCTGTGAAGTCGTCGCCCCCACCCCACGCTGGGGAGTGACACTGCCCCTGCCCAGGCTGGCGGGAGATGGAATGAGCAGCAGTGGAAAATCTGTGTCTGCTGTGAGCCTGTGTTGGGACCTGGGGCTAGGGAGGGGAAGCTGCAGCCCAGCCCTCAGTGGCCAGGCTCCAGGAGGGAAGGGCCAGGACCAGCCTCCCTCGGAGGCCCAGGACTGTCTGCAGAGGTACCCTTATCAGAGCCAGCTCAGCCTCAGAAAGGGTGGGGCTAGGTTGGGCCTCATGAGGGACTTCCCAGCTGTCTGAGTTATGACACCTCGACAAAGAGACAGCCGAATCTTCTCCCACACAGAAAGTACAAGGGAGAGGTTCCTCTGGGTCGATCTGAAAGCAGTCCTCTCTGATACAGGAGAAGAATAGACATCAGAACACCTTTCAAGCCCTACTTTAAAAACTCTGGATTAGGGGGCTACGGGGAGTAGCTTCAAATCCATATGGAATCCTACAGGCTTTAGCCAGCCAGCCCTGCGGCTAACCAGAAGTTTCCATACTTTCAGCTTCTCCAGCTAACACACCCACAGCGTGGGGATGTGCTCTCTGTCCGCTGGACTTCCAGCCCCTAGAGACAAAGGACAGCAGGCTTCGAGAAGAGTGCCCTCGTTCTCTGCCAAAACACCCGCTAAGGTGGGCACTTCCTTAGCAAACACCCCGCTTATCTGGTCCCCTGCTCTATGCCTGTTTTGAGCACTCCAACTCTGTGACAGAGAAGAGAGTAAGCTCCCCAAGGGCCCTCCTCATTCCCCACCTCCTCCCATTCTGTGTGCTCTTGCTTCCATCCAGGTCACTCTCCCCAGCGCTCACACCTCAAAGCTCAATAAAACCCCACTTCCAGGGTCTACAGAGGTGCCTGAGTAAAAGAGGGAACGAATGTCATCTTTCTTCCCACCCGCAGCTGATGGTTCGATGTAAGACAGCCAACAAGAAGGTTCAAATCAAAACAAAGGTTGCAACAGTTTCTGCAGAGCTGCCAAAGGAATGCAGCACAGAGGCTTCCAGGCCTGGTGGAAGAGGAGAGAGCAGGGAGGGTGCTCAGGTTCAGGATGATTTAACCACTGTCCCCATCAACATTTCTCTGCCCCCTGCCTGGAAGCATTATGCCAGCTAACCCAGAAGTCTAGCTCTGGGCAAGGAGGGGCTGGGTAGAAAAGAATTCTCAGAGTGTGGGGTTGGGCTAGCAAGAGAAGGCCCACAGCTGTCATGCACTGTTGGCCTAATCCCTCCCTAGGCAGTAACTCAAACCTGGCAGAGTGCTCCCAGCAGGGGGAGGAGGGACAAAGGGGAGGGCACTTTTACTCTCCTGTTTTTCTCAATCATCTACCATATGGCTATAGACGCTGCTTCCCCCAGGTTTTGTGAAAACCTTTCCTACTCCTCTACCAAGTACTAAATATTTCTTTTATGAAGCTATTGGACTTGCCTGAACTACTCACATCATGGTATAGCTGCTTTCAGGCTATTTGAGCTCGTCTGTCCACCTCCACCCTGACCCCTCTTTCCAAGATATTCTTTTGAGTCTCTCTCACATCTTCTCTTTTTAAAATTTTGTTTATTTAGTTTAGAGAGAGGGAAAGGGAGGGAGGAAAAGAAGGAGAGAAACATTGATGCGAGAGAGAAACATCGATCAGGACCAAACCCGCTGCCCAAACGTGAGCCACATGGGTCAGGACTCTCTCTGATATCTTGAACCAGGGCTAATATATCTGCCCAAAGTGTGACCTCTGCTCATTAATCTCTGCAGTCATGCCCACATAAATTGTTTTTAGGATAATTTATTTGGCATCTTAGTATAACTGGGGCAAGGGTTCAAGGTGATGGCTATGGGGCAGTGGGCATGAGGAAAGAGAGGAAGCTCTGCTGTGCTTCTATCCTGAAATTGATGAGCTCCTAAAATGGATATTCTAAACCAGAGATAGGGAGGAACATCGCAAAGAGCCAGCTGCCCATCTTCTCATATCCGTTCCATCCCATATTCACTCGTCCATTCCCGTACATTCCCCATCAACACTAACATTCTCTAAAGCAGTGGTCTCTAAGTAGGGGGTGTGCATCCATCTGTTGATGCATGGAAAAATACTAAGACTTTTTCTATTACTTCATACATTTTTACTTCTTGCATATCTTTTTTTTATAATTTTAATTTTTTATTGTTATTCAATTACAGTTGTGTGCCTTTTCTCCCCATCCCTCCACCCCACCCCAGCCAAACCCCCCTCCCTCCCCCACCTCCACCCTCCCCCTTGATTCTGTCCATGTGTCCTTTATAGTAGTTCCTGTAATCCCCTCTCCTCACTGTCTCCTCCCCACTCTCTTGCGTATCTTATTAGGTAAGTAATATTAGTGTTAGAAGTACTAATACAGTAGTGTTGTAGGTGAACATTTATTGGGGCTATGTGTTCAATCTACTAGACAATCGGCTGGAAATTTCAAACTGCCATAGTGAGGAACAGCCTAACCCCGGTATGTCCCAGTTTGTGGAAAAATGAACAATTCTTCGTAGAATGTGCTGCTGACCTCAGAAAACATGGTAACAGTTAAACCTCCAAAATCTTAAGATGGAGGAGATATTAACCTAAATCCTGCAGTTAGTGAACCAAAATTATAACTGGAGCTGACTCTCTTGAAGCAGATTCTTTCCCTTCCTGCCATTTATTCCCCAGAGAATCTCAGCTCCCTAAACCTAGTAGATGCTCAGTGACTATGCAAGGCAAAGATGCTCACACCTTCTTCCAGGAACATTCAGTAACTGGTCGCAATTATATGGGGTTCAGAACAAGCCACCCAAAGATGTGCTTCTGTAGTATGTGGATTGTTCTGAGCTAAAGGCAATTTTAGCTTCAGGCTCAAGAGAACCTTCTGCCCCTCCCTTTAACTGCTAGAACAACTTGGAACTAAGGAACCTCACCCATAAATAAGAGCTTATGGGAGAGAACATTCTGACCTACCCATATGCAGAACAAACTTTTATTTACTAAACGTTTGTTCATCTTATTATCCTGCAATGACCCTTTGAAGCCCCCAAGGCACCTTTCCTCATCCCCAGCTCTCACATACCTCAATCCTCCTTTCTGTCTCTGCACCTCTCCTGTATGTGGGGTCTCTGACTCCCTCATGTATGTGGGGTACCCAGGCACAGTATGCATGTGGGGTTTCCATACATATGTATGTATTAAATTTGGCTGTTTTCTCTTGCTAATCTTTCTCATGTCTATTTGATTATCAGACCAGCCAGAAGAACTATGAGGGTAGAAGAAAGTTTGTTCTTCCTCCACATTTATCAATGAGTATAGCCAGGCAAGAGATTCCCTAGGCAAGCAGATGATACAGGAGTCTTATCTCCAACTCCCAAGTGTCCTCCCATCCACTGCAATCCCTTCAGCCTAGATCCCCATACTTGGTGCTCCCACAACATCCACCATAGCACTATGACAACATTTCAGAAATTGCACTAGTTTCCGTGTATTTTCTTTTTTAAAATTTATTTTTATTTTATTTATTTTTTTATATATTTAAAAAATTTCTGTGTATTTTCTTGCAGCCTAAGCTCTATGGAAGGAAGAACTGTGCCTGTTGTGTTCACCATTGTGTCCCCAGCACCTGCTAGATATTAAATTGTTGCTGAATGTGGTTGTAAAGGCTTTGAAAGCCCTCTGTATCCGACTGTCACAGCCACAGCTCTGCAGAGGAGACAGGAAGGAGCAGGGTACAGAGGCAACATGAAATAGAATTCCTACCAACATTCTCCTAGATCCAAATTTAACAGGAATAGCATTTACGTTTCTGAACAAAGACCACAGATAATGATTTATTCTTTAGTTAAGGCTTCCCTTCTCTGCCCTTTCAGGTCAGGGCATAGACCTTCTCCTTGTTGTTGGCTGCTCCTTAGAAAACATCTTTCTTTCTCCTAAAAAGGGTAGCACACCTGAGGACCAGTATGCAAAAGTTCTATGGGGAAAGAAGAATTGATACACTCTGTAATCCAATCACAGAAATTTCCCTGCTTTGCTTTCTTTCACCTTCACGCAATCTTCCTCATGTTCCCTCCTTAATTCCAAATATATGAAAGAAACTGCAAAGCTGCCATTCTCTGTCTAGAGCATCTGAGGTCTTGCTTCTAGGCCCATCATCAGTTCGGCTCAAATAAACTCTAATAAAAATTCTCTACAGGTTTGGACATTCTTATGTCGACAAATATAAAACAAGCTGAAATTATCCATGCTTTGAGATTCCCTGTTGCTGGTCTAGCATGGAGCAGCAGAGCATTAAAGGACTATGAGTCCAAAAACATGAGATAGTCCATTGTGTTCTACCCTGTGGTAAGGGCTTAGGCAAATAATTTAAACCTTTTGGCCTGTTGAAACACAGAGAGAGAGAGAGAGAGAAAGATAAAAAGAATTAAAATTAAGTCCCACCTGCCTCTAGAATAGTGTAAGTCTGCAATAATAAAGCCATGTTAGGAAAAAGAAGTAACAACTGACACCACAGAAATACAAAAGATTATAGGAAAATATTATGAACAATTACATGCCAACAACTTGGACAATCTGGAAGAAATGGATAAATTCCTAGAAATATCCAATCTTTCAAATCCAAATCAAGAAGAAACACAAAATCTGAACAGACTGGTTACAAACAATGAAATCGAAGTAGTAATCAAAAAACTCCCAACGAACAAAAGTCCTGGACTAGACTGCTTTACCAGTGAATTTTGCCAAACATTCAAAGATGAACCAACATCTATCCTTCTGAAATTATCCCAAAAAATTCAAGAGGAAGGAAGACTCCCAAGCTCATTTTATAAGGCCAGCATTATCTTAATTTCAAAACCAGATAAAGATACTACAAAGAAAAAAATTATAGGCCAATAGCCATGAACATAGATGCAAAAAACCTCAACAAAATATTAGCAAACTAAATTCAGCAATACATTGGAAAGATCGCACATCATGATCCAATGGCATTTATTCCTGGGATGCAAGGTTGGTATAATATCTGAAAATCAATTAACATGATATACCACATAAACAAAATGAAGAATAAAAAATCATGTATCTTATCAATAGGTGCAGAAAAAGCATCTGACAAAATCCAGTACCCATTTATGATAAAAAAAACAAAAAACCTCTCACCAAATGGGGAATAGAAGGAACATACCTCAACATCATAAAGGCCACATATGAAAAATCCACGCCAAGCATCATACTCAATGGGGAAAAACAAACGGATTTCCCTTAAGATCAGGAACAAGAGAAAGGATATCTACTTTCACCACTCTTAATTCAACACAGTACTGGAAGTCCTAGCCACAGCAGTCAGACAAGAAGAAATAAAAGGAATCCAAATGGAAAAGAAGTAAAACTGTCATTATTTGCAGATGACATGATACTGTATATGGAGAACCCTAAATATCCCACAAAAAAACCTAACAGACTGGTAAATGAATTAAGTAAAGTAGAAGGATACAAAATAAATATTCAGATATCAATTACATTCTTTATACACCAATAATAACTTGGTGTATAAAGAATGTAATTGATATCTGAATATCAATAATAACACCAATAATATCAATAATATTATTGATATTATATAAATAATATCAATAATAACACCAATTAGAAAGGGAAACTAAGAAAACAATCCCATTTACAATTGTCTCAAAAAAAACCTTATGAATAAATTTAACCAATGAGGTAAAGATCTATATTCTGAAAATGATAAGACACTGAAGAAAGAAATTGAAGAAGATATAAATAAATGGAAGCATATTCTGTGCTCATGGATAGGAAGAATTAACATTAAGATGTCCATACTACCAAAGAAACCTATAGATTCAACAAATTCCTAACAAAATACCAATGGTGTTTACACAGAAGTAAAAAAATAATCCAAAAATTTATATGAAACAACAAAAGACCCCAAATAGCCACAGAAATCTTGAGAAAGAAGAACAAAGTTGGAGGTATCACACTACCTGATATCAAACTATACTACAAGGCTAGGGTAATGAAAAAACATCATGGTACTGGCATAAAAACAGACATATAGATCAATGAAACAGAATAGAGAGCCCAGAAATAAACCCACTCTTATATGGTCAATTAATATTTGACAGAGGAGGCAAGAACATACAGTGGGGAAATGACAGCCTATTCAATAAATGGTGTTGGGAAAATTGGACAGATACATGCCCACAATGCTATATCCCACTGCACCTGTCAGAGTGGCTATCATTACTAAATCAGCAAACAACAAGTGTTGGCAAAGATGTGGAGAAAAGGGAACCCTAGTGCACTATTGGTGGGAATGCTGACTGGTGCAGCCACTATGGAAAACAGTACGGAGGTTCCTCAAAAAATTAAAAATGGAACTGCCTTCTGACCCAGGGATTCCTCTTCTGGGCATACATCCCAAGAAACCCAAAACAGTAATGTGAAAGAACATATGACCCCTGTGTTCACCGCGGTGTTGTTTACCTTAGTCAAGGTAGAGAAGCAATCCAAGTGCCCATCAATACATGAGTGAACAAAGAAGCTGTGGTACATATATACAATAGAATATTGCTCAGCCAGAAAAAAGAATGAAAGTTACTGTTTGCGGTGATGTGGAGGTTATTATGCTAAGTGAAATAAGTTAGTCAGAGAAAGACGATGAATATCATGATTTCATTTATAGGTGGAATCCAAAGAATAAAATAAATGAACAAACAAAACTGAAACAAACTCATAGACACAGAGAACCAATTGATGGTTGCCAGAGTCAGGGATAGGTTGGGGGACTGGGTGAAGGCCTTAAAAAGTACGAATGGGTAGCTACAAAATAGTCCTGGGGATGTAAAGCACAGCATAGGGAAAATAGTTAATAATATTGCAATATTCTGTACGGTGGCAGATGGGAACTGAAAGTATCAGGAGGAACAGTTTGTAAAGTATTGGATTGTCTAACCACTGTGCTGTACACCTGAAAGTAACACAAAATAATATGGAATGTAAACTATAATTGAAAGAAAATTAAAAAAACAACAACAACATGTTTTTGACATAAATGTTATAAACTCCAAGTTCTGTAAGGCCCTTTACTAGCCACAGTTTTAAAAATACTGTCAATCTATCCTTAAGTGCTCTCAACCAACAAAAAATAAAGGAGAAGGGTCATACTCTAGCAATTAATCTTCCAGTCTTACCTCATCTTGGTTTCCAACCAACAGAATTCAAGCACCAGGTAAATTTCTTTATTCTTATTATTAGCCTAGAGGAACCTCCTCCCATAGATGACAAAACTATGCTAGGCTGTCAGGCACCTCAGTGTGGTCTTCTGAGAACAGACTGGCCTTTTCTAGCATCAGCTCAGTGGGGCACCTGATGCTGATGCTCTTTCCTTGGCCTGCCCAACTAAACAGCTCAGCATCACCCTTGTCTGGGGAGAGACTCCTGAGTCATAGCTGGTGTCTTCTTTTCCTACCCCTCACACACGAAGAGGTCATTGTTGGCATTGGGGAGCTAAACATCACTCATGGAAAAATTGTTTTCTGACACCCTAACTCCCCAGCTGAAAGATTAGCATGATAAGTCTTACACTGAAACAAATCAAATCTTACACACTTGTGATCTAAGAAGCAGGAGAATGGCAGTGGACCACTGTGCCAATGGTGGAGGCGCGGGGATCTAGGCATGGCCAGGGTCTGTGGCAGCAGAGGCACCTGCTATCCAAAGGGGAGGCTTTCAACTCTCAGTCTGAAACCGGACTGGGGAAGAATCTAAGAGCATTAACACCCTCTGTAACATTTGATATCTGAAGTTCAGATGAAAGTAGAACATATGTTGGCCCTTGGGAACGGAAACTCTCTAGGAACCAGAAAGTAAACAGCAGCAGTTATGACAAAGGATTTGGAAATTTGGGAAGAAATCTGAATCCTCCTATTAGGAGCTTATTTGAACTCCTGAGTTTCACTTTCTGACAGAAACAACTGACCAAAGGGATCAAGAACAGGATAGAACGGGGGAAAAAAAAATCCTGTCTAAATTCTAATGGGTGCATTATCTCAGTAAAAACCTAATAGGAACAGTCTCTCTTTAAGGTCAATACTACCACGAGAGCGGCCAAATAAAGAAATTTAGCTGACAAGAAATAGGCAGTGCCAAAGAGCAATTATTAGGCACCAGCCAGAAAGCAAAGACTGAGCCCCGTGAAATAACTAAGCTCTGCCATCTCAACCAGATCTCTATTTGACCTCAAGAGGTGCATGGGGGAAGTAGACAGCGGTTGCAAATATCTTCAGACTCATGGGCTCTGTTTTAATCTGAGACAGCTAATTTATTGAATCCCCATTTACACGTGATCACAGTACATACATTATAGTATTTAATCCCAATAACTCTTAAAGAAGAAACGGACTCAGAGAGGCCAAGTAAATTGTTCAATGATATTCAACTAGTAAATGGTAGAGCTAATATTTGAATCAAAGCCTGTAAGACAGGAAACTGAATTCTGGAAGTAAAGAGACCATGTACAGCAGCTCTCTCAGACTGCAAAGAAAGCAAGGCTCAGGCAATGAACAGTTATCTAGATAAAAATCTCTCCCCCTCCCTTTTAAAAAAACCTTAAAAGGCCCTGACTAGTGTGGCTCAGTTTTGTTGGAGATCATTCTGCAAAGCAAAAGGTCACCGGTTTGATTCCCAGTCAGGGCATATGCCTGGGTTGCGGGTTCAGTCACCCCAGTTGGGGCACAATCGATTGATGTTTCTCTCACACATTGATGTTTCTCTCCCTTTCTTTCTCTTCCTTTCCCCTCTCTCTAAAAATAAATAAATAAAAAATAAAATATAAATCCTAAAGAATCCTTCTTAGAGCTGTTAAGAAATACGATGCAGCCTCCATGGAAGGCTCAGAAATAGTATACCTCAAGAGGCTGAAGGCTTCTAAAGACAAGATCTTTGCTCCATCTCGTGCTGTACAGCCATGGCCTGACTGACCATTAGGATCAACAAGAACCTGTAACACAGATGCTGAGACCAGGCAAAAGTGAAGAAAGCAACGTTCATTTTTGTCCTCTCTCCATTTTGATGGGGCAAAATTTTGTATTACCATGGCTCACTGGGCCAGGCAAGCATAAAGCTGTATTTTTTCAGTCTTTTTAAAGTATAGATTAAGAAGACCTATTTTGAATAGAAGGAATTACTCATTTTTTTGTTGTGCCTATCCTCCCCAATCACAGTGTAAGATCAGCGCGGGGAAGAATTATATGTTAAACTGTTGCTATCAAAGATGGACACAGAATAAGGGACTTGGTGATTATTTAATGATGAAAGCATCTCTAACATAACTATTTCCAAGATAGAGATAAATACCCTCCTTTCTGTACATGAATACAGAAAAAGGAGGAAAGAACGGTTTCCAGAGAATACCACATTCCCCAAACATCATGTCTGGGGCGGAAAATGGCTCCTTACGGCTTCACCTCCTTTTAGTGCTTCATATATCATACTTTTCCCACTAGACACAGATATACCAGTCTCTTCTAGAAGCTGGAAAAACAGTATTTTTTAACACCAGCCACCTCCCTCCAATTCCCCACTCCTGATATGGCCTTTACCTTCCACAGGGTTGGTTTTCAGTCTTCGGCAGAGATTCATTACACCTCCATAGTGGACACTGATCTGGTTCATTGCATCAGTTGAACGCAGCTCCATGAGCTTCCTTAGGTCCATTACTGAGCAGCCAAAGTCCCCTTCGTGGCTCTCAACCATCGAGTTGGATGGCAAGGCATGTTCTGTTGGGCTTGTCATTTTGCCTGCTGTTCCCAAGCCCCTCAGTCAGAGAAAATGTAGAGTTTCCTTCCAACTGATCAGGGTCTGTTGCTTCTCTGCCTTCTTCCTACTTCTTGCTTCTGTGGGAGTCCAGTTAGAAAATTGTTGACTATATCTTGTGCAATAAGCTTCAGAGCCTTAGCCCAGATCCTGTTTCCTTATGAAGCTTGGCAGCAAGAAAAGGAAGAGAATGGGGGAACTGAGTGGAAGCCGGACCACGTGTCACGATGATTGGTGTCCCCAGGTGGTGATGTCAGTGGTTGTCCAGGGTAGGTAGGTTCCTAGCTTAGACCAACTTGCCCAGATGGAGGTGTAAACAGGATGTGCACGTTACCATGGAGGCAACCTTAGCAACAAACAGCAACTGCAGTAGTAGAGAGGCAGCAGGAGGATGAGGAGGGCTCCCTGGATACCAGTGACAACTGAATCTCTGAAATAAAGATTCAAAGATAGACAAAAAGAAACAATTAGAGTAGCCATGGTGATCCAGAACCTGCAAAGGCAAGAGATACTCCTTCCAGCACAAGGGTAGAGGTGACAGTTGGTGTCCGACCTGAACTGATAGCGGAATCCTGAGCTGCGTAAACTAATTCCAGAGAGGTCTCTTCTTCCCTCAGGGGCCCGAGGAGCCTGTAGAGTCCAATGCAGGGATGTAATTTCAGACACACCCTGGTCTTCATATATTATCTCTCCCAGACCAAGCGACACAAATCCCACAACTTCAGAAACTTGGAATATAAGGTTATGACTTCTCATGGCTCTGATATTCTCCCTGTCTATTTGGGGGTCCCACTACAGAATCATTTCATCTTGACCTCACTTCTAAGAGGTGAGAAGAGGTCAGAAAAGGAGTCCAGACATGAGTGCTCCAGAGGGTGGCCTGCCAGTCTGCCACTCTCCCCCATGCTCCATACCCTTCCCTACACCCAACACACACATTTACAAAGCAGGAGGACAACCTGATGCAAGATGCCCAAATCCTCTGAGGCCCCTTGGACTACTCAGCCTCCAGCTGTAAGGAAATTCTGCAGCTCGTTGCAGTTGTCAACAGGTTAGGCAATGAAGTTCGGGTGTTGGGGCTAAGCCCCACCCTCCTCCAAAAAGCTTTTGAGGAGAAAAGGAGAGGAAAATATTCTGGCAGTTGGTGAAACAGGGTGGAACCTTTTTACACAGGGAGGCAGAAGGACCTCTGAGGAGAAAAGATAGTGAATTTGAAGCCTATGAGAGTTGAAGTTCCTCTGGGGCTGCAGGGATAAGGCAGCTTTCAATTCAGATAGAGCCTAGGGCCAAAAGAGCCCTAAGGGGACACAGTTGGTTAGCAGGAAAGCAAAGTTTGCCTCTGCATGAGTGAGCCCCAGAGGGTCTCCAATCAGCATGCCCCTCAGAAAGGCATGTGTTAGCTCTCACACAGGATGCCTGGGAGGAGGAGCAGAGCCATGTGTAGGTGAGGGTACAGAGGCTGAAGGTGGAAAGAGGGCTTATCATGAGCCCTGTTCTCAGCTTCAGCTTCAGAGAGTGGCTTCTATGTGTCATGCAGGACCCCTGAAATGTGAACGGGCTCTTCCTGAACTAGAACCTTGGAGGCCTGGCCTCAGTTAAACAGTCCCTGTTGATTTGAGTTCAGTCACCAGGGGGTAGCAAGAAGGAGCTCAAGTCAGCCTCTCTAATAGAGGACATCTTCACTTCTAGAAGGTGAAGAAAGAAGCACAAGAACTATCAGTTAGGGAGTTGACTCTTTTATCAATTACTTTTCCAAAAATCCCAGGTAGACAAAGATCCTGCTGATTCCAATCAATTCTGTTCTTAGCAGGATCCCTTGGGATAGAGGTGATAACAGACGCCCCTCTCCCAATGGGCCTTGTGCTGCCTCCTTCTGTCAGATTTTTAGAGCTACTCTGACCTACAAAGGGTTAAGCAAGCAGGGTTTTTTGTTGTTATTATTTTTTAAATATCACATCCCCTTTCTTTTTAGATGTCATCAGAGAATTCTGGGGAACAAGGAGGTCTGGAAAGAACCTGAGGCAGTCTGTCCAGTTTCCCTTCATTCAGACTGGTGTAGTGATTGATAACAGCACCACAGAATTTTCTCTCCAGTTCAGCCTCTCCTCGAAACTAGTTCTGAAGCAGTGGGAAGGGCAATAGTAGCAAGAAGCCCATACTGATTGTTATGAAGAACTCAAGCTTTCAAGAGGATGTTGAGAATAGTGCTGATAAGAGTGCTGAACTGAAAATCCCATTTTATTTTCTTTGTCTCCGCCCACTACAATGTTTGTTCCATGAAGGCAAAGACTTTACTCAGCTTGTTCACTGCTTTTCCCCAGTGCCTAGAGGAGAGCCTGCACGGGGTGGGCATTCAGCTGAATTTTTTATTGAATAATCAATAGCAGCTTCAGAGCCAGATTTACTATCTTCCCAGGCACCCTTTGGGCAACTCACCTAGCCTTCTTAAGGCTCAGTTCCTTCCACCTTAACCTGGGGCAAGAATCAGCCGTACCTTTTTACACCATCCTAAAGAAGTGATAAAGGAATGGGATTATAGATAGAAACTGTGCTTGGAAATCTTAAATGAAAGATGCCCAGTATCCAGTATAGGCTACTCAAGTAATAGAAGAAAGCTGAGTTTGATCTTCATGAACTTTGTTATCTAGCCATTTAAGCAGAAGGGCAATAAGTCCCATGTGTCTCTCCATCTTTCCTTTCCAGAGGGAGAATGCAGAATTCCAACAATGCTTTACTAGCAATAACCATTAGGTAGCTATAACCACTAGGCTATATAGCCTGGGATGTCTAGGGAAGAAGGAACAGTCTAAGTTAGAATTCCTTACTTTGAGTCTCTCCTCAAGGTATCAAAGAGGAGAGCTTCTTCCTTTTTGTGCCTTAACATAGGCAACCAATGAGAAAAAGTCACTTAAGATGAGAACACATGGGGCATGTAGGGAAAAATGCGGTTTGTTGTCTGCTTCAAGCTGCTCTAGAGACGCACACTCAAGAGGTCAAACACTAAGTTGCTGGCACAAAGTCAAAGGGGCAGTGCTTAACTGGGAGCCCAGTTTATTTCTCCAAGAAAGTTCTTCCGGGATTCGAGGTACAGCAGGTGCCCATATTTCTTTCTGAGCTCTTAGAAAATGAGCTC
Source organism: Desmodus rotundus (assembly GCF_022682495.2). Lineage (NCBI taxonomy): Eukaryota > Metazoa > Chordata > Mammalia > Chiroptera > Phyllostomidae > Desmodus > Desmodus rotundus. The sequence continues at coordinate 74,180,809 of NC_071398.1, forward strand.
ACTGCAACTGCTGAGCTTGTCTAGCCCGTAACCTTATTAGGCAACTGGTGAAGAATAATCTGTAAGTGCTCACACTACCTCCGCCTCAAGACACAAGGCACTCAGACGCCCGGGAGGTAACACCTCTTGTCAGGTCAGAATTAATCATTTGGCTCTGAGCATTCTGGGTGAGGTATGTTCTCACTCCCTGTTTCTAGCATTTTGCCAGCTTAAGGGATGATAGGATGAAGAGTGAAGTCTCTCATCCCTTCCTGCAGGGCCAAGAAATCATACATGATCATAAAATCATTTTAAATTTTTTTCCTCCTAAAGTCCTGTAATGTGTTCTAAAATTTGTAATGACACGTGAAGGCATTGTAATATCAATTATAGGTAGGACAGCTGTGTCTCCCCCCCGCCCCCCTATAGATGAAAACACTGAGGTCCAAGGAGATTAAAAAATGATTTGGTCTTTGGCAAGTTGATGACCTTGACTGCCTGGTGTTTTTGTGTGTTATACCTGACTCCTTCCCTGGGTCTGAACCTCCTCATTTTCTGACAAACATGTAAGAGGTCCTTTAAAATGCAGGCATCTCCGGGGTTGTGCTGGTAGTTTCCCTGTAAACATCTTTGGCGCAAGAATTTCTGCCACACAACTAAAAAAATTAGCCAGAAGTCAATTTTGCCATGAAAGATCAAATAACTGGAAGACAGTTTGGTTTACATTTGGCAGACGTCATGCATTTAAGTGAGTTGTCAGTTTGGTTTCATTTCTCCATGGAGGAAGGTCTTGTAGTTACGCCAATTCTTACATTATATAAACCTCAGCCGTCATAATGTATAGTGATGAGTAGACACGGTGGTCTTAAAATAGTGGATGATAGCGACTACATGTAAAGCAGATTATGAAGCTCCATGTAACGCCAAATTGCACACTCTACCAGAAAGTGATCACAGATCAGTTTGCAAAGCCTTCAGTGAGCGCAGTCAGCCCTTCCACTGATCAAAACCACGAGTTTACCAGGCTGTGCAAATGGATACCTCTCTTAATAAAGGAAGAAGAAATTTTAGCAGAAAAAGTGCCATGCCTAACAAGGACAACAACAACAAAGTATAATACTATGAATGAAAGACATGTATTTCCATTTTTCTCAATAAAGTCTTTTAAATTTTGTTCTTAATGTTTCATGTTTCGTTATGTCTTTTTTAATGTCCTTCTTTTACTTTTCACCCTTTTACCTTTTATGGCAAATTTGCTTTACAGCCAATTAGTTGTGTGGCACAAAGGGTGTGGGGAACATAGTGGCAGGAAAAATATACTTAGAAACTTCTTGGGTACAGAAAATACCCATTTCTATCTAAAGGTAATGCTAACTCTTACCCTTGCTCTTTCTCTTTCCGAATCACCCCCATGACATCCCAGGCAGTGAGGGTGAAATAGAACCTACCTCCTGTTCCCATACATTCCTGAGAGGTGAACACCCCACACTTCCTGATAAGTCAGTCCGAAGCTAGGCTCATTAGCAAGTCCCAGAAAAGAGGACCTGCTTGGCACAAGAACGCCATGGCCTGAGCCGCCAAATCATAAGCAATAGTCAGACGCTTTGTTTCCTCAAATTTTGTCCTCCTTTACTGTTGGAAAATTTCCCAGGGTGCTAATGAAGAGATAGATCTCCAGGATATGAGGAAGAAGGGTAAATCCCCTGTAAGGCATAGAGCAGGGTATTACGAGGTTCTGAAAGGAACCCACCCCCTGGGTCTCCCCTGCCAAAGGTGCCTATTAAATGTGGTGTGAGTGCATGAGAAATGCAGTGCCAGTGGAGGTGGGAGAAAGGAAACAGGAGGGGCCGGGGGCTAGGGCAGCACTGCAGCCAGACCTGTCTGGAATAATAATAAGCACCTACACTCAACTCTGCCCTCTGTGCTGCAGGTGGGGCTGCTCAACAGAGCAGAGTGTTGTTCCCTGCCCTCCCCTGCCCTCCTCACTGGGCTGAGAGCCTGTGCTCAGGAGCTAGGCAGTGGTGGCATTCAGGATGCTTGGAGTGCCAGCATCACTGCCATGTGGTCCTGATGAAGGATGAAGACGGGAAGACCTGGGGTGCAGCAGGGAGGGTGGGAAGGCAGGCTGACCCCTCCCCCCCCACTGTTAGAATGTACCAGACTGAAATATGAAATCTGCTTCAGGGCCACACCCCCAGCCCTCCAAAGTAAAACCTGTTCTCTTTTCTTTGATCCAGATGCTCCCTTCCTCACCCCAGGTAGGGTTGGGAAGGGAAGGAAATAATATCCGTTGAGCACCTATAATGAGCCAGGTACCATGCTAGGTACTTTATGTGAAAATTAGAGAAAAATCATATATATGTACATATATGCACATACATACACAAATACACACACGTACTATTATATAGTGCTTATCATAGTGGCTATGTAGTGGTTGGTCCATACAGGTAGATATTACCATTATGACATCCATTGTTTCACTGGATCCTCACCAACAACCCTTTAAGGAGGGCAGCCAGTTTCATAGCAGGGAAATAGGGGAATACAGATTCAGAGAGCCAGGGTGTGTGCCCTTGTCTGGACTCAAAGCCTCTCTGCCTCAAGTACAAGGACACTAAGGAAATGGAAACAAAGCTATGGCTTTACTTCCTAGAGCTTGATGAGGAGATCCACATAAACCTATCTGTCCCTTGCCCATGTAACAACAGGTCAGAGAAGCACTTCCTTAACTTCTCTGTACTTTCTGGGCAGGTGTAGGGATAGATCCAGGGCTTATCAAGGGAAAACACCCCAGCTCACCCCCAACCCAACACATATAGTATCCACCCAGCCAGAATATAGTTGGCTCTGGATTGGCATGATTCCAAGCATATCCAATTTGCACTTGGAGATCCCGGGAGTGGGGTTCAGGGTTTCCTCCACTCTATCATCTCATACCCTGGGCCTTGAACCCGTAGTGACTGGGAAGAAGCTCAGAGGGATCCTGCTCTAGATTCTCTCCTCTCTCCAGCAGGGGCATTTCCTGTGCCAGCACCTCCAAGGTCTTAAGCTTTACTCCTTCTCTCAGGTACTCATGTGCTTCGCAGGGCCACACCCTATCAAGAAAGCTAGCTGCAAGTTTCTCAAAGAGCATACTGCTGAGCCTGAAACAACCCCACCCCTGCCCCACCCTAGCTGGCCCTTCTCTCAGAAGGTCCAAACTCCACACAGAGGCTGCTCTGCTCCCTCCTCATTACAGCCCCTTACTTCCATGACCCAGATTCTAGCCCACCCTCACTAATTCTACCACTCAGGACTGGCAGCCATCCTCACTGCGGTCCCCGGTCTTCGTTGCTTCCCAATGCCTGCCTGTCCTCGTTGTTCCTCTAATGCCTGCTGGCTTGCAGAAGCAGACCTGAGCACATACCCTCCCCTTCAGTCTACTGAGGCTCTGTGGAGGCATATGGGAAGAAGGTCAGAGACAGAGCACATTGGCTAAAGTTCAGGTGGTGGGCAGCACCACCTGTTACCAACAGCGGCTACCAGGCCCATGCCAGGAAACCCAGTGAGGGGTGGGGCACCAAAACCAGGCCTCTGCACTGACCACAGGACATCACACTGGGGCCTGTGGGCCTGGAACCTTATGCTAATTCTCAGCCCTTCCTAAAGAGAGAACACCACTTCCTGATTAAGAGGAGGGGCAGGAGCACAGCAAACACACAAGCACAGGCAGCGCTTACGCTGCCCCTCCCTAAGTCTGCTACCCTGACAGCGTTTTCAATTCAGCGTCAGAAATGTAGTACTAAAATGGAAGCATCTGTCTGGAAAAAAATGTGTCACTTTCAACCTCTGGGTCTCAGGGACCCAGAATTTATCCCTTCTCCCCAGAGCCACCTGGTACTTGTTGGGCAGGCTAAGCCTATGCATACCCTGGACCCAGTTATCTACTCCTGGTGCATCTCCCAAAGAAATGCTGACACAGGTCCAGAAGGGGGTGTGTGCAAGGCTGTTCCGTGGAACATTGTTTGTGATGACAGGAAACTGAAGGCAACCTGGGATCTAGTCTCCCAGTGATGAACAAGCTAGATAACAGGGGATATTATGCAACAGTTAGAAACACAGATTAGAGATATTGGTGATCTTAAAAACAGTGTTTAGTGGGGGCAGGGGAAAGGTGCTGTAATAGCTTTTACATGAATTAAAAACACAGACACCTAAAGTAATTCTATACATTTTAAAAAAGATTTAATTAATTTATCTTTGGAGAGAGAGGAAGAGGAGGAGAAAGAGAGGGAGAGAAACAATGTGTGGTTGCCTCTTGTGAGCCCCACACTGGGACCTGGTCGGCAACCCAGGCATGTGCCCAGGCTGGGAATCGAACTGGCAGCCCTTTGGTTCAATCCACGCTCAATCCACTGAGCTACACCAGCCAGGGATACAGTAATTGTATACATTTTAAGGGACATATTTAAACAAAAATATACATTAGAATGTTGCTCATAAGCAAGAAAGGGAACAGCCATGGGGTATGGGGAATCACTGAGCATATAAGAAGGGGCATAAACCAATAATAATGGGCTATGAGTCCATTACTGATCAACTCAGTACTCGTTCTGCACCTGAGGTCCAAAAAAATAAAAATGAAACATACCATGAGGCTGAAACCTTTCGATCTGGAAGAGCTGTACTATCTGAAGTATGTTATGACAGTGATGACAAAACTTACCAGTTCTGGCCAGACGGCTTCAGGGGGCAGGGAGAAGGTAGGGCCCATAGATAGATAGCATAAACGCTCACAAAAGAGTGATACCAAGAATTGAACCAAGGTTGCCAGTCTGTTCCTGATCATCTGGCCTGTTGATCAAGATGAAGACAAGTAGCTTCATGGCATGGATCAGGAAACCAAACCAGGAATGTGCCTGAGAGGGCAATGCCTCCTGCCCTCCCCCTTCTCCCGCCTCCATTCCCAAAATAGCATCAATATATCAAGATGAGAAAGGGCAGTTTCTCGGCCCCAGAGCCATGGGGAATGCACCCTTTTCCAAATACTAATCTGAGTCATACTGGCCCAGGGCACCTCTATGGCCTCCTGTGACTCAGGAGTGTAGGGGTGTTCACAGCAAGCTAGAGTTCAAAAAAAAAAAAACAACAACAAAAGAACAACAACAAAAAAACCCCTGCAGAGGATGGAACAGAAATACCGACCATTTCCTTCAGTTAAGGAGGACAGAGCTGATTTCAGGGGGGAATGACAGTGCCATTGAGAAGGCGTGTTGTTTGATGAAAGCGGTGCTGGCAGCTTCTCTTGATCCCTCCCCTCCGATTGTGGGAAATGCTCAGGATATGAGTTAGCAAAGTGTCTGTCTTTCACGCTAAGTAAGGTGCAGCTCCTTGGACCTGGGACAGGAAGCTGCTAGGCTAGCAGACAGGAGGCAGGCCTCGAGCAGTAACGTTCAAATACCTAGTATGTGCCCTCCCTTGGGCAACACAGATTTCCTTTCTTGGGGCTGCTGTGGTTGTTCACATTTTGGTTCCAAGGGAACAAAGGGTTTTTTAGCAGCTAGATTGGATCCTGTGTTATTTTTAGAAACAAATTTCAGCAGAATCATGTTATGCTCATGGAGAGGGAGAGGGAGGTCAGTCTCCCTTGGCTACTGGGTCAGGATCTTTTTGCTCCCAGGGCTTAGGTTCTGCTGGAGTTCTCAGGGGTGAGGAGAAAGCTGGCTGGCCACAGACTGAGGAGGCCACATCTCATCCACCAAAAGGGATTGCTGTGGGCAGCTGCTCTTTCTCCAGGGGCCCAGCAAGAGAGGAAGCAAAATAACATTCCTGTGTGGCCCAGATGCTAGTCGGAGTACCACACACTGGACATCCCACCTGGCCAGCACCATTGCCTTCCTCCCCTCCGTGATAGTTCAGAGTAGTTCACCTGTACAGAGTACAGAGAACCACACATTTTGCCTGTTCCAGTCTTTTCTCAGCCCTGCTGTTTTCAGGAAGTTTCAGGCAAATGGGCAAGAACTGCATGCTGAGAAGAGGGTGTTTATCAGAAAAGAGAGCTGGGAGCACTCCCTAGTAATCGGTCACCTCACTGCCCCGGTTCCACTCTTTCTGGTTCACTCATTGCACAGACAGGAGCCACAAGTCAGCCTAGGGCTTGAGAAAGTAGATCGATCACACTCCGTTGCACTTGTATGGTGCTTCAGAGCACTGGTTTTCAAACTTGAGTGTGCACTACGATCCTAGGAGGGCTGCTTAAAGCCTATTGCTGGGCCAACTCCCAGAGTTTCTGCATTAGGAGTCCTGGGGTGGGGCCTGACAATTTCTAACAAGTTCCCTAACAAGAAGATGCTGACGCTGCTGGTCTGAGGACGACACTTTCTAACGCTGCAGAAGTTATGAAGCATCTCTGCAAACAATGTCATGACAACGTCCAACAAGATATGGCTAACTCACTTTAAGGCCTTGAATGGGATCCAGTCCAAACACTGCTCCAGAGCTGGCTGACAGGGGAGGCACAGGAGGCTCTTGCCCTCTATCTCCCGCTTTCCCCTCTCCCTCTTCCGGCCCTTTCAGGATGCTTTGCTTCCCTTATCTAAGGGCAGTTCCCTTTCCCAGAGAGAACCCTGACCTTCCCAAGGAAAGCACCTCTCCTGTGAGAAAACAGTGTTCCCTGGACAGGCTATAGCAGAAGCCAAGATATATTCAGAAAGTTAAAATGAGCTCCTTCATCAGGGTCAGAGAAACACCCAGACCCCCTTCTGACTCAGTTGCTCACGTGGCGCTAAGCACCCTCTGCACTCCTATTTCCCCCGTCTGCAGGAGATGAGAGCCGGAGGGGGAAAATGAGAGAACAAAAGACACCCGCCACTCACTTCAGGCTCCCCAAGTATTACTGCTCCACAGCACATCTAGACCCAGGCTGCCTTTTCCCTGCCACCCCCAAGGCCCTCCAGAAGGGCTGGCTCATGACCCCCTGTAAAACCTCTATGTGGGGGGCATCTGCCCACTGCTCTGAGGGGGCGCAAGGCAGTGCAAGGGCGCAGCTGGCGGGCAGCAGCAGCTGCTGTTTTGCAGTCGGTGACAAGCTGCTGTAAACACTCGGTTTAGGTTGCTATGGCAAAGTGAGTGTGCGGCCTGGCCACGGTGCAGCTATTTATGTGCCTGTAATGGCAGAGTGGTCTGTTTTTTATTATTTTAAAGTTTTCCTTTCCCAGCCCCCTAAAAGAGCTTAAAAAATAAAAATAAAAAAGAGCCATCACAACTTTCTCAGGAACAAAAAGAACAGAGCCAGAAAATACAGCTCAGGACTTGAGCCAGCAAGGAGAGGCCTAAAGTGAGGAGCACGGCTAAGAGGGAGAGTTCCTTTTGAGAAGGGAAGGCAGAGCTTCTGGTGTATTCTCACCTCTGTCTCAGCTCATCGCAGAGAAAGGCCATAACTCAGGGTCTTCTCATCTCTGCATCACTTACATTATTGACTGGAAGACAAAACCACTGGGTATTCTTCCTGTCAAAGCCAGGCTCCAACCAGCAGCATTCTTCACACCTCTACCCCTCTCCGCCATCGCCCACTGGCTGCCAATGTCGTCAGAATGAAGATACTGAGGATTCCACCAGGGGTCATGGGAAGAGAGCATCAAAGCAGAGTTCCCCAGTCCCGTGGGTGCAGTGCCACCCAGTGTGGAGCCTGGCCACTCCCTGCTGGAGGCCTGAAGGGAATGACCTCCAGTGGTGCCTCTGGCGGGACCATGTTTTTCCTCCGCTTGTACAGAGAACTTCCATCCTGTTGTCACTCCTTAGTGAGGGTCTGCACAACAAGATTTACAATTTTAGCCAGTACCAAGGAGTCAGCATTCAAGATTCAGATTCTGAAGAATGATCTAAAGTGAGGCTGATTCCTCCTGGGACACATATGTCTCCAGGGCTCCAGGTACGTGGGAAAGGTTTTTGGCACAGGAGGTAGAGAGTGATCAGAAATCGCCATTGGAGTCACACACACAACCAGGCTGAAAGTGTACACTGACTTTGATAAATACGCCATAGGCTTAGTGTCAGTCACTAAATGACATCTGAGTAAGAGAAAAAGTATCGCCTTCCAGAAACAGTCAGTTGGAATACAAAAGATGATGCAGGATTTTATCATCCCTCTTTCTCCACTTTATTCCAGTTCCTTTGGATTGGTATGCCCTTAGGAGGAGAACTCCACCCCCCATCCCAACTGTGGATGGGCACATTAATCAGATAAAAGTAAAGTTAGGGCAGTGTTAAGAAGAGAAAATCCCACAGACTGCTCTGACTCCCTCCATCTGAGATTATAACTGAATGCCTCTTAGATGCCACCATAGCTCAGAAAGGGTATCAAGGAGAACAAACACCACGGGGAGGAGAGGGGGCCGGGGGAGGCTGCTGCTGCTTTCATCAGGGAAGCACCCTCTACTGCCCTTGGAGCAGTCAAAGTCCTAGCTGACAAAGTCTTCCTGGGAAAATCAGAACTTGGGACAGAAATGAGTCTTGGCAGCACCTGGAGGTCAAAAGAGCAAAGCAGGCATGGTTTCTAAGCCTGTCAAACCAACTGTCATCAGCATCCCACTGTTCCTGTAGGGTAGGAAAGCAGACGGGAGAGGGTGAGGAAGGGTTCAGTATGGGCACCGTCCTGGACAGCTGGAAGGAGGCTGACAGAAAGGTGCCACAGGTGAGCCAGTGCCCCAGACACTGGTGTGTCTGTTTCTGAGTCTTAGGGTATTAACTCAATCTGAGTGGCCATTACTTGGGAATATATAAAAAGACAAAGACATGCCTTAGAGCCACCAAGGCTTCCAAAAATCATGGGCTAGAAAGAATATCTATTCACTAAAGGGTTCAGGATCCATGGTGATGGACACAGGGTCAATTGTTGAAAGAGACAAAGGGTGGGAGACAAAAGGTGACTCAGCCTCAGCTGGCCATCGTTGATGAGTCACAGGGAAGAGAAAGTGGAAGGCACTGTGTATTCTTCTAAGTGAACAGAAAGGTTGTATCACCTTTCTATCCCGATCTCTGCCCCAGTACCTGACCTAACATGTGGAGTTAATGAATGAGCCATCTTTCTCTGGCCATCTCCAGAGAGAAGCAGTTAAATGTAAGTCCCTGGAAACACTCTTTCAGCACTTGCCCCCTCTCTATCCCCCTTCTCTTTGGGCCCTGGACTTGGTAGACTGAATGGACTGAAGGCATAACCCGCATATTCTCCAGGACATAGGGCAGGGTTTTTCTGGTGTAGGCAGAAGGGAGACCAGCTATCACTGTCAAGTTGTCCACTCTCTATGGAGATGCAAAAGGAAACATAAAGATTTTAAGTTCTCTCAACACCCATTTGATTCTAAACTCCCACATACAGCATTTTAAACACCACTGCAGAGCCTCTGAGAAAAGACAGGGGAGGAGAACTATGGTGATAGTGGTGGTGGGGAGTTCTGTAGGAAGTGGCAAAAAAGGATGTTTTCTAGATTATTTCTGAAGCACTGAGCTGCCAGAAATCATGGGAAAAATATCTAGTACCAAACTCTTTCCACCTCCTCATTTTTCTCTGTATACCTCATTCCCAAACTTCTCACTTTGTTTTTCAGATCTATGTATATCCTTTTCCCTATGTCTCCCTGTCTTCCTCTCTCCTCCTATTCTCTATCTAAATACCTATCTATCTATCTCTCCCCCACTACCTACCTCAATCTCCAAATCTCTCTTATTCTCTTTTATACATCTCCACAGACAGTATACTTGGATGGAATTCCATTCTCCTTACCTGGGTAATTTCTGAAACCAGTCATCCCTGTGTAGTCCACACTAGTTCAAATAGCGGAAGGAATATAGATATGCTGAGAAGCAAGTCAGGCATTTGTGGGGCTGCCATGGCTAGCACCAACACAGGGCCGCACTGTGTCACTGGGGTTATGGATGATGGGCCGAAGGCACATAAGACAAACTCTATGAGCCAATCTGCACTCTCCCAAATCCACCTGAGGCTTGCCTGGCTAAGTCAAATATGTAGCATCTAACTATGCTTGAAGCAGAGGCAAATTGCTAATGGACTCAGAAATGAGGAGCCCTAACAGAGATGGAAGAAGAGGAAAGATATGACAATATTCCTATGAATTAAAAACTATAGTCAGGATTTATTATGCTCAGTGAAGTTTCCAATCCATCATAAATAGGGAAGTGGTCTGATGGAGAGGAAGGGGCTGGAAGATTTGATAAATATAAAAGGCACTTAGGACTACAATCTGACTCCGACTCCTTTAAATGCTCCCACACAAATTGGAAATTCCAGAACTGAGCATGATAAGCTAGCCCTTCCTAACTACAAGCTGCAAGATGGTTGTACAGAGTTGCCACACCTCAGCTCTACTCTGAGCCTGTAAAGTTTGGGTAGGAAGAAGGCATAATGAGGCTAACTCAAACACCCTGGTGACATAGCTCCCTTCTTTCAGCTCTCCCCACTGCTATGCAAAAATTCAAGGACTCTTAGAAGAGACAAGAGGAGGAATAGTAGCAAAGGCACCCTAACCCAGCAGAGCCAGACCTTAGCAGGCATCTCACATTTGCTTCTATACACAAAAGTTTGCAGTCTTTTCCCAGCTTCTCCAGTCTCACACACCCTGGCTGGCTGGTGCAAATTAGTAAGATCTCCATCACGCAGAGAACACACCTTTTCTGAGAGGAGGGATGGGGTCAGTGCCCTCCCTTCAGAGTTTCAGACACTGAACTCTCCCATCTGCAAGCAGTCAAATCCAGAGTAGCCAAGGACACATCAGCCTGTTCTCCCCCCTCCCTCCTCCAACAGCCAGCTCAAGAAAGAGGACTCCTTCGTGGGGGAAGTCCCACAGCAGTGAGGCTATGGAAACTTTGCCGTCTAAGGCTGTGGAATTTGTCTACTGGGCTCCTGCAGTTAATCATCCCATCTGCCTGGATTCCCAGCTTGGGGCTTTAAAAGGTAGCACCCAAGCAAGAAGGACAAACATGTCAAGGGGAAGAAAAAGCAGAAAAAAGTTGGTGTAAGCTGAAAGAGGACCACCTGCAACACCAGTCATCTGAGTAATTGAGTGTGAGAAGGGGAAAGAAGAACACACACAACACATAAGTGTAGATCACATTCCAGAATACTCTTCCAGACTTCCAGCTAATGTTACTATATTCATACTTCAGGTCCTACAGAGAACATTGCTCCCATTCCTAACCCACTTGTAAAAGAATTATCTAAGGGTTGGTTGGTTTAAAACGTCCTGCTTATAATAGATCTGAAAAATTAGAGGCTCCTGTCCCCCTTTGGAAAAAGTTCTAGAGAGCTCTCAGCTAGGAGCACAAGGCTTTGGAACATTAACTTCCAAGATGGTAGAAGTGGCCTCTTAGGCCGTGTTGCCATGGTTTCCAAGACAACAAACAGAGGTTTGGCCCTAAAGAGGGGTGGGAGGGTGAACTACCTTCTTCTTCCTATGGGAATATTTTCAAGAGCCAAGACAGAAGGGGAATATGGTAAAATGAGAGAGTCACAGAAGGTTATAGAAGAAAGAAAATGATCAGTCCTGACAGTTCTCATTCTTCCTGGAGAGGCCAGGGTGGAAGATCCCATTTATAGAATGAAAAGGCACTACTAGGGGCTGAGATAAACCTAGGAAGTAAACAGGAAAATAAGCACTTCCCTATATCAGATGCTCAATCGAGCTAATGTAGGAGGCAGGGAAACCAGAGGCTAAATGAGCTGCTTTGAGAAAGGCAAGGTCCTCCAAAGGCTCTGAGTTCTGCCTGCAAGAAAACCGGTGAGATAACTATCCCCAGAAGTGATGTGTATAGGTGCTGTTGCCCAGAACTGAGACCCACCCCACTGTCCACTCCCTATATTGGCACTGGCGTACGATCTTCCCAGGTCCTTTGGTCAGGAGTCTTCAATTCTAGTTCTAAAGGAGCCAGATGGGCAGAACAGAGTCAGGAGCCAAAATGCTAACATGTTCTCCCAGCGGGAGCTGTTAGCTGAGCAGGGCCACCTGGCCAAGGAGTTCCCTTTCATACTCCTGGGCAGCCTTCTGCATTGTACGATGCCTCCTCCTCCTTCACCACCTCCAGAGCTGGTGCCAGCTTGGTTCCCAGAAGCAGCAACTGTGGCACCATTGTAGGGTAAGTACCATGTGTGCCCTGCTATCTTCTTAAAGCAGATGGGACCAGGGGTCAAAAGATCACAAGCTAGGAGGCAGGCCAGACCTAATCACCAGTTCATCACTAGTAATTGCACTAGCTAGTAAGTTCCTGGCTTTTTCAGGGATCCGATACCCCACCTTTCCTGCCAACTGCATCAGACACTTCATAGCATCCCAGAATCACAGCCATTCAGGGAACTTTGGGGAAAGTCTAATAAAATTTTACATTGTATTATATTTTATAGTGAAGCATCTATGAGTTAAACACTGTGCTGGGCACCAGGACAAAAAGAGGTAGAATACAGATTGGAAAGCAGGATATAGGCAGATGCAGATGATGCAAAGTAATCTGTATTAGGTATCAAATAAAGAACACGGTCACCTGTGTGCATCTGACATGACACCACCAGGGCCAGTTGCAGCCATCAAGCTGCTGCAGGAGAGCTCACTCATAGCCTGGGCCTCCCCTGAATGGGCTCAGGCCCGTACCCTGAGTCAAGGAGAGTTTTCTTAGGGCTTCCCGGAGCTGCTCTACCTGTGTGCAGAGCGTGTCCTGAACATGGGTCCTAAGTGAGGAGGTTGTTGGGAGACGAAACACCCTAAGTGTTGCTGGATAAGCTGTGAACCATTGGGCTGTATTCATCTTTCTACTGTCTTTATACACTGCCTTATGGGCTAGCAGGTGCAATTAACTGTCAATGTGGCACACTGCCTTGGATCACAGACCCCAAGAAATCTCTAAGAAGAAAACCAAAAGTGAATCCAGTTTGGCTAGGGGATGCACCAGAAAGGCTGAAGATGCCAAAGCAGCCAGACTTGGGGCCCAGGTGGCTTGGAGATCTGTCTGGGGGTCAGATTGCCGAGTGTTGGCCAAGCTCTTGCCCCTCACAGTTTATAGGCTCTCCTATTACAGCTCTTCCCAAGTAGCACTACACTTGCCTTCCCCTCAGCACAACCTTCTCCAAATCCCTCTTCCTGGGCCTTAATTTCCTTATCTGAAAAATAGAGATAAGAAGAGTAACTTACCTCACACAGAAGTTGAAAGGATTATTACTTCTTTTGGGTATAAAGGCCCAGAGACCTTAGATGAAGATTAACTGCATTAAAAAGTGATTGAACAATGGAAGCAAAGGGAGGCTACCCCTCGTCAGGGTTCCCAGTGCCTCTGGCCCCCTTGTTCCTATGCTTTCTGGGCCTGGGTCTGCACTCTGGGCACTCTGTACGAGGTAGACGTTGGTACTACCATTCATGGACTTCTCCAGCATCTCTACCTTTTGCATCTATATCTGGGGAACCTGTCTCCCTGAGGTTTCCTTTTAAGTGGAGTTGGTAAGAAAAAAAAGCAGAAAAGTTCATAAGCATCAAAGAAAGTTGTGGCCCTGGCTGGTGTGGCTCAGATGGTTGGGTGTCATTCTGCAAAGCAAAAGTTCACTGGTTTGATTCCCAGTCGAGGCACATGCCTGGGTTGCAGGCCTGGCCCCCAGTTGGGTCACATACAAGAGACAACAGATTGATGTTTCTTTCTCTCCCACTCTTTCTCCCTACCTTCTCCTCTCTCTAAATAAATAAATAAAATACAATAAAATAAAAAAAGAAGAAGGTTGTGGTAAGAACTCACACCCGGGCAATGCATCACAGTTTCAAAGCACTCTGAAGTGTTATCTTTGGGACAGAATTGTAAGACAGACAGAACTGATGCCATTATTCCGTCCTCAGATTTTATAACACATGGTCTTAAGGTGATATGACTCAGTTAAGGCCAGGCAACTGAAGAAGGAGCCTAAAAAAAGCTAAGATATACTACATGATCCAAGGTCCTACAAAGAAAATCAAGAGAAACAGGAATAAGAGAGCAAGAGAGCAGCCTGCAGAAAATAGAGAATTTTAGGCCCAACCCAGGACTTTGGAGTGGAAGGATTCCTGTCTCAATGAGCTCAGACTATTGACATGGGTTTTCCTACCTCCTCCCAGAGGCAAGGGTGACACACGCTGAGGGTGTGTGTCATGTGGTGTGTGTCATCCTCTTAGGCCCTGGACACCTTGAGGGTATAGACTGTAGCCGAGATAGAGGCTATGCAATTCCTGGCATTGAGGGGTACAAAACAAACAGAGAAAGGAGAACAAAAAAGGATGTAGGAAGATTCAGAGAAAGGAAGGAAGGGGGCCCTTCCCCTCCGGGAACTCCCAGACACAGAGTCTAAATAAAGAACACAGGACACGCCTGAATTAGGAAGCCCTGTGATTATAGTAGAGTAGATACAGTGGGGTAGAAGGGTATTGAAGCCAAGCAGACCAGAAATGACAGAGTTGACAAGGAGGAGAAATACATAAAACAAAACAAGCAAAAACTCAGAACTATAAAAAGGTAAAACAAAAGCTGCTCCAGTCTTTAGACCTTTTGCCTACAGTACTGAAAACAGGACACTCCTGGCAATCAATAGTAGGCTCTGTCCTCAGGAAGGCAGGCAAAGGTGAGATTGGAGCCCCAAACAATCCCTTTTCTCCTTTCCAGCTAGCACTTCCAGGTCCAGGTGGTGTCACCTGCTGAAAGAGAGACCTTTGGAATGGTGATACCCTACAAGAGGCTTCAAAGCAGACTTTGTAAACCACACAATGAGAGCAAGTCCCCACCACCTGGGAAGGTGACTCTCCTATTTCCTGCTTCAAGGAAAGAGTAGGCCGTCCCTGGACAGCTGTGGCTCATTTGGGTGGGTATTGTCCCGAAAACCAAAAGGTCTCAGGTTCGATTCCCCGTCAGGGCACAAGCCTGGGTGGGGGGGCATGTGAGAGGCACCTGATCAATGCTTCTCTCATGTAGATGTTTCTCTCCTCTTTCTACCTTCCTTTCCCCCTCTTCAAAAATAAATAAATAAAATCTTTTAAAAAAGGAGGCTGTTCTCTCCGTATCACTGTAAATTTTGATAGCCCAAAGTTTCATTAAAGAAAAGAGAGCATCCATCAACAGAGGAATTGATAAACACAATGTGGCACACATCTATACAATGAAATAATATTCGGCCTTAAAAAGGAACGAAATTCTGATACATGCTACAACGTGGGTGAAACTTGAAAACATTATGCAATTATTAACCAATGTCATCCCAATAAATTCAATAAAAATTTAAAAAGAAAAAATTTCATCTTAAAAAGAAAACATTGTACTAAATAAAACAAGTCAGAAACAAAAGGATCAATATTGTATGATTCTACTTATATGAAGTGCCTATTCTAGGCACACATCCACAGGGACTGGAAATATAGTGGAGGTTGCCAAGGACTGGGGAAAGGGGTTTGGGTGGGGCTATTGTTTAATGGGTACAGAGTTTCTATTTGGGACGATGAAAAAATTTTGTAAATGGACAGTAGTGGTAGTAGCACAATAATGTGAATGCAATTAATGCCATTTACCACCATAAAAATATGTTTAAAAAGAAGAAAACAGGAAAGTGAACAGAATAGTGCTGGTACAGATAGAAAGGTAGAGAAGGGAAGAGCAGACTAAATCCAGGACTGTGAACATAGCCACCACTGTCACCAGGAGCTCAGGACTATGTTGGTATTGGAGGTGGAGGCACAGTGACCTCTGACATGCCCAGGACTGGGAGCCCACAGAGGAGCTGGCACAGTATCAAAGAACGCAATAGGCCACCTGGCAAAGCTAAGTGGCAAAGCCAAGGCGATGGGAACAAGATGGGGCTTCTGAAGAGCATGCTCTGTGGCGAGAGTTGGAAGGGCGTTGAGGGCAATGGACAAGTCTTCTTTTCAAGGAGCAGGGGATAAGTCAGCTCTCTGTGACTCACTCTCTGAAAGTCACCCCATCATCAGCTCAAAGCACACAGGCATCTGCTTAGAGCTGGTGCAGCTGAGGACTTCCTGATTCACAATAGAAATACAGTGTCTCCAGTCTCTTTGAATACCTTGTATTATTTCATTTGATCCTCCTGACAAACATGGGAAATTGATAAACAAAATGTGGCATATCCATACAATGGGGAATGGATAATACTGCCCCCATTTTGTAGAAAAGAAAATTGATTAAATACCTCTTCTTGAGCCACACAGTAAAAAGTAAAACGAGAATCCAAACCTGAGTTTGACAAGGGCCACACTTATTCCATAAGATTGTCTTGAAGGTGCTTTCCAGAAACGGGAACGCTTTTGCTCAGGGACCAGGTCACCTCTAACGTGCAGAGCGCAGGCTCTGTGGGTAGGTGGACCCAAGTCCCAGATCCACTATCACTACCTGTTTGACCTTGGGAAAGTTAGTCAATGTTTCTGCTCTTTAGTTTTGGCAATGATAACAGGGGATAACCATAGCATCGCCATTTAAAATATTTCAGAAGATTTTGAAATAATTAATCCACATAAACGCACACAGTACCGCCACATTGTAAAACATTCAAATATTATTATCGTGCTTATTATTTAATGCTATCAACCATTTCACCTGTAGGGTCTGGAGCAACCTGCTCATCAGTCACAATGTGAGTGAGGAAATATAGCTAAATTTCCCTTGCTCTTATTTAAGGAAGAAAAGATCATTTCAAGGTTGGAAGAGAATGAAGGTCTTCTAGACTAATCTCTTTTCCAATGTTAGAAACCATTTCTTCTTACCGTTGCCTAAAAGCCTACTCATTAGCTCTTATTCTCTCTTATACAGGCATACCTCATTTTATTGTGCCTCACAGATGCTACATTTTTTTACATGTTGAAGGCAAGACCCTCCACCAGCAAAAAGATTGACTCACTTTTTTCACGGTGGTCTGGAACTGAACCCACAATATCCTTGAGGTATGACTCTGGGACCTAATTTGTGATCTCCACCACCAAAGTGATTGGCATGCACGCTTGCAGTCGTACAACTATCTTTTGTGACAGCTACTTCTGTCCCCTCTCAACAATTGCAGAAACTGAGGCCCAAAGTCCTAGGGTTAGCTAGTAGTCAAGCTGGGCCCTGCACACAGGTCTGCCAGATTCCAGAAGTTACATTTTCAGCTATTACATGATACTCCTGCCTTAGAGAACAGGACAAGTCTACCACATCGTGGAAGACAAAGTACCTTTGGTTCAATTTCAGTTCCTTGAATTGGAATCTAAGCTCTATGACTGTGAAAAAGTTCTCTACCAATAACATCTACCATTTAGTGAGCATCTGGCATTTAAGGAACATTATTAAGTGTCGAGCACTCTGACTTACTTTTACAGATGAGAAAACTGAGGGGCAAACTGTACTCAATACCACACAAAGTTTCTAAGTAGAGAGGTGAGTTTCATACTTTTGCTGTCTGATGCTTTTCTTTTCACCATGCTGTTTCGAAGAACTCCAGTTCCAGACCTTCTTTTATGAACAACTGCCCAGGAATAATGAAACTCTGATTTTATGCCTACTTTGTCCTGACACTCTTACCTATGTAACACGAAGTTATGAACATGAATGATTCAAAATAACGAACATGGTAACTACTCAATAAATGGTAATATTTATTAGTTTCTTCTATACACAGCCTTAATTTTTTTTAACTGCTACCTTTCCTATTGTCTTCATTCATATTCCTTTGCTTCTTTCTTTCAATTTTCTTCCTAGATTTTTAGTGTTAGCCTAGAAACTTAACTTGTATATTTAACGTAAAAATTTCTGATAATCAGTATCTTTAACTTCTTCCCAAACAATACTAGGACCATAGAACACTTAAATTCCACTTATTCACTTTCTCATTTATATGCTATTATTACTATGGCTTTTAATTATAGGTTTATTTTACCCTTATGTTAGACATTGTTACCATTTTCTTTGTTATTATTAGTTAGATTCAGCGCCATATTTACAATTTCCTTTGCTTATCATTCCTCCTTGAATCTCAGGCCTTTCCTTTAGGTAATGTTTCTTCTTGAATTATTTTTTTTAGAAGCTGTTTTAGTGGAAACCTATTTGTTAGTTTGCAAAGGGCCTTAATTTTTCCCCTCATTCTTGGAAGATTTTCACTGATAGTAGAATTCTGTGTTAGCAGTTGTCTCAGCCCTTTGGAGTTGTCTCAGTCCACTACCTTCTGGCTTTTATCGCTGAGGTTGAGAAATCAGTTGTCAAACTAATTGTAATTCTCTTGAATGCAATTTACCTGTTGGGTTTACTTTGAAATTATTTGTCCTTGGTGTTCTGTAGTTTCATTATCATGTGTCTAGGGCTGAAGTTTATTTCTCCCTTGTGGTATTCATTAGATCTCATAAATATAATAATTGTATTTAATCAATTCTTGACCATTGCTTCTTCAATATTGTCATACTCCTACTTCCTGTATTATCTTCTTCTGGAACATTAAGTAAATGTATACTGGGATCTTTTTACTCTATTCCAAAAGTGGGCAAACTGTATATTGCATAGGCCAAGTCTGGACTGCTGTCTGGTTTTGTAAATATAGTTTTATTAGCACCCAGCCACACCCATTTATTTACATGTTCCTATGGCTGCCTTCATACTACAATAGGAGAGTTGAGTGGTAATAACAGAGACTATATGGGCCACAAACTTAAAATATTTACTATCTGGCCTTTTGCGGAAACAAATTTGCCAACTTCTATTCTATTTTCTGTTCCTCTTCCACATTTTCTATCTTCATCTCTTCCACATTCTATATAATTTCTCTAGAAATATCTTCCAATTTACTAATTTTTCATCTGTAATTATACAATTTTAACCTTTTCATTGAAGTTTTAATTTCCTTCACTGTATTTTTTTTCATTTCTAGACATCCGCTCTGGATATCTGAGACATCTGAGAGATATCCAAAGAGAAAGCAATCGCATCGAGGTTTGTTTCCCTTCATCCTTCTTTTAATACCCTTATGTCTTTTAACATATTAAATATATTTAAGATTTTTCCATATACAACCACTTTATTTTTTTAAAGATTTTATTTATTTATTTTTAGAGAGAGGTGAAAGGAGGGAGAGAGGGAGAGAAACATCAATGTGTGGTTGCCTCTCGCACATCCCCTGCTGGGGGCCTGGTGTGCAACCCAGGCATGTGCCGTGACTGGGAATCGAACCGTCAATCCTTTGGTTCGCAGGCAGGCACTCAATCCACTGAGCCACACCAGGCAAGGCACAACCACTCTAATATATGCTATTTTTGTGTGTCTGATCTGTGGAATGTTATTTTTGCTGCTCAACTTCATTGGTAACCAGGGAAATACAAATCAAGATCACTAAGAGATACTACACCATTTAGTTGGTAAAAATGAGAAGTCTGTCAATACCGAGTACTTGAGAGAGCATAGATCAACAGTATCTCTTATACTTCACTGGTAGGGGAAAGCTACTACAAATGTACTGGGAAACAACTTGTCATTATTGTATAAATTTGAATATTCATATACTAACTCCTAGCAATTCCCTTCTGAGCTCTATACCCAGGAAACATTTGCACATGTGTATCAGGAGACATAAACAGGAATGCTCTTCAAAATGGTGAAAAACGGTGCTAGCTTCACCAATGGAATATCATATAGCAGTGAAAATGAATGAACCACAGCTACACTCACGAGGAATAAATCCTAGTATAATATTGAATGAAAATAAGCAAGTCCCAGAAAACTTTACATAGTCTATATTTTTAATACAGAATATAAAGCAAAACTAAATAAAATATTTGTTTAGACACATATGTTTATCAAAAGAATGATAATCACAAAATTCAGGATAATGATTGGGATAGGTGATGGGGTGGGAGATAGCATAGAGAGGGCACATAGGCGGATATAAGTTATAGTAGTGATCTTGTTTTTGGCTTGGGTAGTGGGTTCAGCTGTCCTCATTGGGTTATTAAAATATATAAATCGTGCACCTGAGAAATAAAGAAAAGGGAAGAAAGAGATAAAGCTAGAGATGAGAGAGGTGGGAACAGAAAGAAAGGTTTCCACTATTCCTGTCGCAACACTTTTTAACCTGCATGATCAAAGACGGATGGATCTGCCAAGTTAGCAACTGCAGGGTCCAAAATTGTCACTTAATAACATAGTCAATAAACTGCATTAACCACATCAGTCTAAAAAGAATATGTCTTCTATTTAGAAATTATTATTGAGGCGTTTTTTTTTTCATTGCTTTTGAACGGGGGAGGGGGGGAGAGGGTGAGGAGAGAGAGAGAGACAGAGAGAGAGAGATGGAGAGAAACTCCGACTGGCTGCCCTCTGAGCACACCACGGGAATCGAACAGCAACCTGGGTATGTGCTCTGTCTGGGAACGGAACCAGCGACCTTCCCTTCTAAGGGACCGTGCCAACTAACTGAGCCGTGGCCAGGACTAGACTTTTTAAAAATTTTTTAGAGAGGAAGGATGAGAAACATCAATTTGTTGTTCCATTTATGCGTTCATCTGCTGGTTCTTGTATGTGTCCTGACTCAGGATTGAACCTGGCAACCTTGGCATATACGAAGACAATAGACACTCTGACCAACTCAGCTACCAGCCAGCGCTATTTAGAAATTCTCATTTTGTAGGGTGAGATGGAAGGGGAAGTGGGAGTAAAAGGAAGCAGGCCCGTGGGCCCGTGTGCATAATTCCTCTAGGAACCTGCGAGCCACAAGCAGGGAGGGGCACACGAAGAAGGTGGGAAGAGAACGGGCGGCTCGGTCTCCGGCTTGGGGGGTGGGAGGAAGCTGAAGAATGGCATCGCATTTCACTATTAAGGGAGCCTCTGGGCATTAGCAACCGGGGGCACAGGCCTGAGCACCCCTCTCCTCTAGGATCCAGACCGGGTACACCACCTTGCGGAGGACCCAAACCCCTTTCCGCTGAAACTTCCCTGGGTCCTAAAGCCCACCGACACAGGGAGCTCCGGGCTCGCAAGGCGTGGAGCAGTAGAGGTAGCCTCTCGCTCTCAGGAAGTCCCGTCTCCCACCCCTTACCCCACAGCCCTGGAGCAGCTGGGGCAACAAATCCTCAGTCGTCCCAAAGGCTGGCTCCGCACTGAAGCCAAAAAAGGCGGCGGCTCCACCCCGGCCAGTCAGAGTTGGCTCACCAGGAGTCAGTGACTCAGCCAGCCCAGCAGCTTCTCCCTCCCCCAGGACCCTTGTCCTCCCCCGCGCCACACCCAGGGGAGAAACCACCACTCTTTAGCTTCAGGAGGTCCGGGGGGACCCGCCCAATTCTCGCCCCGCCCTTCACCTGGCCTCCCTAAACACTCCAAGAGCAAAAAATCCTGGGGTTTCAGAGGCTCCGCCACGTCTCCGCAGTTTCCTTCAGAGCGCTCAGTCCCTAAGCTGCCACTGGAAACAAGGACTCGCCTCGCTCTTTGCTGGGCAAGCATGCTTCATAAATGTGGATGATCAGAGACCAGAGACAAAAATTGGGGTGATTCTGGGATGTTAGCATGAAAAACACTGTTTACATCTGGTGGACCTGAGATGATTTAATACAGGATGTTACAGCGTATACAGACTGAATGACCTCATTAGTCCTCACTCAGCAGCACTGGGATGAGGAAGGAGGTAAACTGGAGGGCACCCCACTTGCACATTGGGGAACTTGACCCCTAGAGTAGAGGATGTGACCTGGCCAAGGTAGCGTGTGAGAAACGATGTAGTTTCCTTGGCCTCGTTTTTTCTTTTGGTCTGTAAAACTGAAGGTGTTGCCTTATGTCTCCTTCCAATTTTGAAACAATGAGATTCTAGGGCTTCTAGTCTTCATCAAACAGTGGCTCATCTCAACATCCTTAGGAACACCTCTGAGTGCTAACAATGTCCTTTCATACATGTTTTAATTTCTCAAAACACTTCCATTTAGATTCCATATGCTCCCCCTAGAATAATCAATCCTTTGTGGTTAGAAACAAATGAGGAACGTCAGGCTCAGAGGTTAAGGGGCTTGCACAAGGTCACAGTGTTAGCTAGGGACATGGTTAAAAACTCAATTAATGGGCTCTTTCCAAGGCCTTGAGACTCCCAAATCCTTTATCCACTTTGAGAAAGTCATTGGTACTTCCTGGAACTTACCCTCCCATTTACAGTATGGAAAGAACCCATCCCACACAACAAAGAAGGCTAAAATTTTACATGAGCTGGAGAAGTGGCTTTCCCCATTCACGATCTTCACATATCATAATCTATATATTTGTAGGCATCCTACGGTATACAAAGCACTCTCATATCCATTATTCCATGTGAGTCTTGTAAATACCCTCAAAGGTAGTCAAGATTATGTTATCTGGTATTTTAAAGACTGAAAACGCTGAAGCTTAACAGTTAAATAGCATGTGAAACAACACTGTTCTCTTCTTGTGTTGTCTCAGGAGCTTCCAGGGTAACCAGTGTAATAATGAAGAATCCTCTATATTAATAAAGGAAACCCAAAGCATTTTTCTCAACTATCTCCTTAAGATAGCTTAGGAAAGAGGAAGGTGCAGGAGTGAAACCTCCCCAGGAAGGATGCAAGTGCAGGGGTGAAAGCTTTCGTTGTGTCAGGGGACAGACTATGGGCACGGCGTGGTGGCAGGTTTCCCCAGATCACACAGCGTGGTGGTCCAGCCCATGAATAAATCCAAGACTTCGTGTCCCAGCCGTTGAGCCTGCACTGAAGATGTACCAACATTCTTTGGGCAAGCCTGTATCTGCCATGCAGGCCACCAGGGCTCACTCTCAGAGGCTGATTGGTACAACCTCTAAGAGGCTGGCACCTCAGGATATCATTCCAAAACCTCCTAAGGGTGTTCAGTCATCTACCACAAGCACAGGGACCCTCTGTCCCTGTCAGCTACACTAGACCCTGTCTTTGCCCCCAGCCCTACATTTGCTAATTATCTAATGAGTGGTGACAGCCTTCTGGTCTTTCTAATTCCTTCTCTCTGCCCCTCCCTGCTTTATTCTTAGATGATTTTTTAAAAGTATCTTTTCTTACAAAATACACTCAGATAAAATACACTGAGCCTCTTTCACTCATACACATTTCAGAGAACAAAGGCAGGAAAGCTTCCTGTTTCTTCTCTTCAACCAGAGGCCAGTGTAAGAGTACAGGCCCAGCAAGAGGAGCCAGCCTCTCTGACCTTAATGAGTAATTCTACTCACAGTTTATAGGGGGATGGATTTGGAGTGTTCACTTCTTCCAGAAAGCCTGGCCCTTAACTGGGCCTGTGTAAAAGCTGCTTTGCATTTTTAACTCTCACTTCAAACACAAGTTGGCCTGAACCACCAGGTGGGATCCAGGCACACACAAAGCATGGGAAGGAACTTCTCAAAGGCAATTCAATGAGCTCCAAGCACTTTCCCTTCTCTGCTCTCCTCACCCTACGTGCAGTCGCTGGTGCTCCACCCAGGCTAGCTTCAGACTGTCTCCTTTCAAGGCAAAGGCTGCAGGCATCAGTATCATTATTTCCCTTCTAAAATCACAGAGACCTTTCACCCCTGGGTGCCTGCCATTATTGGATTCCATGACCATGTTTGGGCTGACTTGTAAGAAAATACTGATGATATAGTATTGGGTAGGAAAAAATCTGAATCAAAAATTCAACATTCAATGTGTTCCCAATCTTGTTAAAAAAATGTATATACTCACCTACACATATAAAAGAGAATACACCAAAATGTTGATAGTTATCCTGGACTTGTAGAAATCTTATTTTTTTCCTTTATGGTTTTCTGAATTTTCCAAACTTTCTAGAATGATCTTGTATGGAAGCAATACAAGATCAGACTCTGTTCTGGAGTTCAGACTCTGGAATTTGAGAGACATGATTTGAATTCCACATCCCCTGCTTAGTAACTGTGGAACCTTGGATAAAATATTTATCTCTCTGAACCTCAGTTTCTTCTCTGGAAAAGACTAGGTAGGAATGACACTTTCTTTATAGAGTTGTCCTGAGGAGGAAATGAGGTGATGGAATTTCAGCATTTGGCATGGTACCTGATATATAATAAGTGCTCAATAAATGTTAGGTATCTTTATGTATTGCTTTATACTCTGGAAAAAAAGAAAGTAACTATCCCTAAAAAAACTGAAGATCTGCTTTGCTCAAGTCCACCATTTGGATTACAGAATACTGGGAAAACACCAAAAGCCATGTCATGTCTCTGAAAGTGACCAGGACAAGAATCATCATAATGTACTGTGACAACATAGATGGACCTAGAGGGTATTATGCTAAGTGAAATAAGTCAGTCAGAGAAAGACAAATACCATATGATTTCATTTATATGTGGAATCTAAAGAACAAAATAAATGAACAAATAAAACAGAAACAGGCTCGCTGGTACAGGGAACGGACTGAGGACTGGCAGAGAGGAAGGGGATTGGAGGACTGGGTGAAAAGGTGAAGGGCTTGAGATAGGCAGTTACAAAATAGTCATGGGGATGTAAAGTAGAGCATAGTAAATATCGTCAATAATAGTGTAATAACTCTGTATGGTTCCAGGTGGGTCATGAAAATATCAGGGGGAACGCTTTGTAAAGTACATGATGTCAAACCACTATGCTGTACACCTGAAACTAATACAAAATAATACTGAATGTAAACTCTAATTGAACAAACTTTTTAAAAATTAAAACAGATTTAAAAACATAATCAACATAATGTAAACTGGAGTTCAGATGTTGATGTCTATATGAAAAGGGAACTATTACAAGGGAAGGGTGTCAAGTGAGGAGAGACATCTGTGACTAATAAAAGGCTGATGAAAGAAAGTATAGAAGCTTTAAAAAAAAAAACAGGACTATATCAGACCTCAGAATAATTGATGAAACTATAAAAAACAAGCTCAAGAAGAGTAAACGACCAGAAAGTACAAGAAAATAGTCTGTGAAGGGGTGTGCAAGGGATGTTTCACCTAGTTAGGGTAACAGAGAGGCAGAGTTGCAGCACGGCTCAGAGACCATGACTGAGGAGCTGAGTGGGAAACAGCCCTGACTTAAACTGGGCACAGTTAGCTCCCAGTGAGACAAGAGGCTTTGGGATGGCCAGTCCTGGGGAGCTTCAAAGTGCAGCTGTTTACAGCAACAGGTGCCATGAGATGAGCCGAGTAAGTTAGCAGGAGAACGTGCACCTCACCCATCTGAATATAGCTGGGATCTGGGGTCAACTCACACTGTACTTAACTGTACTTATGCAGTTTGTCCTTTGAACAGCCTGACCTGTTTTGTGTCAAGGACACTAGTGGAGGTTGGACAAAAGAAAGAAGTGAAAGGAGAATTGCCACCATTACCAAAGTTCTACAATGGAGCCCTAGCCCTCCTCTCCACCTCCAAGTGGTGACCATAAAGTTATATAGAGGAGGCCCCAGGGAGCCTCCCAAGCTACCAGAATGGTCCAAGGAGGAGGAGAGAGGTGAAGGGGACACAGCTGCCTCAGTCAAGGGGCTCAACAGTTCTAGGAGGCCGAGTCCCTAAGCAAAGTCCCCTGAGGCACTGGCAACTGTGTCTTTTCACAACCCAGTTACCAGCTTCCCAGGAAGATCCCCAAGTCTCTGCCACCTAAGCCCAGCAGAGAAGAGAGCTACTTCCCAGGACTGGGATCCAAAGTGCCCTTGCCTTCATCCTTATAAGTTTTATTTTTTCTATTCTTGGTCTGCAAATTCAAATGCCTAGAGACCAAGCAGGCACAAAAATAAGCAAAGCAGGCTGAGCATTATGTGACAGGGAGAAGAGGAAACTGTGGCAAACTGAAAGCACACAGTTGTCTGAGTGGAGCAGCAGTTACTCAGTTCCTGCTAACCACTGCCATGGAAAACGGGGCAGGCCACTACTGTCAGGGCTTCTGGTTTTGGAGAGGAAGCAAGAAATTGGGATTTCTATGTGAAATCTTATTTTTAAATTTTGGTAACCAACAATAATTAATTTGCAGGGTTGTTTGGGTATTAGGAGGCAGAGAATTTGAGAGTTGAAATGTCCTTGAATTACAGTTAGGCCAAAGTATTCACTTTGAACATGAACAAGTTGAAGCCCAGAAAGGTTCAGTGATTTCCCAAAAGTGATAAATGGTTCAAATTCCAGGTCCCCCACCTTCTCATCTAGAGCTCATTCCTCTCTGCTTGTCATTAGGATGCCTTTGAAATTATTCAGGCATGAGGTGATGGAGCGACAAACAGGAATGGTGACCCTGGGAAAGAAGGTAAACTTTGCTGTGCTCTTGACTCTAAAGAAAAATTTCTATCTGTTTATTCAGTTATTCATCTATCCGCCCAACATTTATGGACGACCATTCTAAGAACCGGACTCTGCTAAACACTGGGTATGCAGAGATGACGAAGGCTGACCACTTCTTTCCAGGAGCTCACATGCTGTGAATAGGCTCAGCTAATGCTACAGTCAGAATTCACTAGCTGACGCATCCTTATCAACCATGCTGCCTTAGGCCTGCTCACAAGAGCTCTCAGCTAATGGTCATATCCTCACTTCCTCTGAAAGCACCTCTCATCACTGGATGCCATCCCTGAGAAACTGAGACAGGGCTGGAGAGTTTCCCCCATGCCAAGAGAGCCTTGAGCACTTAGGTGATGGATCGGAAGCAGGAGCAAGAACAGGGACCCAACCCAGCCACTCAATGCCAAGCCCCTTACTGCTCAGGGAAGGCAAGTTCCCATGCATGCATTCCGTCTGCCAAGCTGTCCCTAAAATTTCTGTGTGGGTGTGTGCTGGGGAGAGAGAAGGTCCCAGGCTAGGACTCTCCTGTTTATCAATGGCCTGTTCAATTACAGTTGCAGCTGGTGGCTTCTCTGGGGGACCAAGTAATGATCACATCCTTGGGCCACAGCTTCTATAAGCAAGTAGAGCAGTCACCCACTCTGGTTTCCTCCATCAACAAGGAACTTCCCAGTAGTGGCTCTTACAACATCTATTCCTGGGGAAGGAATGCAGGGCAAGAGCAGACAAGGTGAGGTGACTGTAGCTCTGTACCTGCCACTCTGCCTTATTTTGCCAGAATTCTTGTGGCACAAATATCAAGCACAATCCCAGAACTGGCACTGGGAGGATAACCCGTCATGTGGAAATGATGAAGCCCCCAGTTGGCCTCTGCAGGCCCTTTGGTGGAAAGTTGCTGCAGGCTGGGCCTTCTGGGCCTTTCTGTTACTGGAGGATAATGGACTATAACCCTTTTATAAATGCACTGAGCCAAAGATTAGCAGAGAGTAAGTGGGCAGGCTTGTGCCAAGGTCCTTGGAGAAGGAAAAGAGAAATGGAGGGATGGAAGAGGAAAAATTAAAATTCAACGAACACCTACTATGGGCCATGCCCTTGGAACATGTATCACCCTTGATATTCAGGTATTATCCTCATTTTCCAGAGAAAACTGAGTCTACAAGGTAAATGATTTGTCAAGGGTCACACAGCTGGCCAGGCAGACTTAAAACCAGGTCCACCGATTCTCCCAAGTCTGTGCTCTTATACAATACCATGCTGCTGGGATTGGGAAGGCTGATAGGGTGACTGAGGACACAGGGAACTGCTATAGGAAAAGGCACTGGAAGAGGTTCAGGACTTGATAAACTCTGACCCCTGGAGCTGAAAATTCAGTGGCAATCAGCATTCTTTTTTCCAGACATGGAGGACCTTGGCATCCTATTTCCGACTCAGTAAGTGGATGATCCAGTGTTAGGGATCTCTCCTTTCCCTGGCTCCCCTCACAAGGCTGAATGTCTGATATACAGACAGGGATCTAGGGCCATACTTCCTTTAGACTCATCTATATTGAGGAACTGTTACTAATGTCCCCCATCAAAGTTGACTGTGGGAGTGGAGGAGGATAGGAGACACACCCAGACAGTTACCCCAGCATATTTCAATGGCTCTTTTTTCAAGACCTAGACTTTTACTTTTTTCCTTTGACCATAGGAAGCACAGGAGTGCAGAAGAGACCAAAGCAAAACCCACTCAGAAATGTTTTATTAAGTACTTACTATGTGTCAGATGTCAGGTACTGTTACAGGTGCTTGCACTACATCAGTGAACAAAAAGATTAAGATCCTTGCCTTCATGGAACATACATTCCATGAATCAAAGTAAACTACCTTTTTTTGTTTGTTTGTTTGTTTTTTTAGTTTAAAGGGCATTGATCTTAGTGTCAGAGAAGGCCTGGGTCAAATAACCAGCCGTAACCAGCCGGATGACCTCTGGGCAAGCTACTTAACTCTCCCTGAGTGTTAGCTTTCTTATCTACAAAACACAGCCAATAACATATTGTAGGATATTGTAAGGATTAAAGATAACGTATATAGAATGCCTGGCATACAGCAGGGTTCAAAATGGTAATCTATTTTTCCAGGCCCACCCAAACCCACATATTCTGGGACAACTCACATGGCCTCTTATTTTGGGGCTGCAACCAGCACATCATCTCCATGCTGTCCTAGAGATAGTCAGGTGGGATGAGGAGCATATTTGGATTGGAATCCATCTAAGGTCAAGGAATTTCCACTCTAGAAGGGATAGGCTGAGGTGGTCATGTTTGATTAGTCCCCACCCCTTCCAGCTGGCCAATTAACAGGGGTATACACTGGACCTAGCTGGAATCAGCATCTCCTGGCATTTGGGCTGAGAGAATGAATTAATTTACTCTGGAGAGGTAAATGGGAAGGTCATATAGACTTGGAGACTCAACCTGCTGCTTGGTTATCCACTGTGGGTGCTGCCCATGTGGACAAGGCAGCAGTGAAGACAGGGCTGTGGCTCCAGAGAGAAGGCACAGTCCACACAGGGGCTGTGCCTCCCACCACTAAGTTCTGTGATATTTCTCTGTAGCCCTCCAGTAAAGCCCTTTTACTTTTGCTTCTCTGAGTGGGTTTCTGTACTTACAACCAGATAATCTCCAAGACAAATCCTGTACCTATTTCAGAAGGTGGTTGTTGTGACATAATTTGAAAGCAGCTGGCATTTAGTCGACATTCAATAAATGCTGTTGAATCTCTCCCTGTTCTCGTTAACCAGTCAGTCACTTAGCAATGGAAAGGGGAAATTCACATATGGGCTGGAGGAGGGTAGGACCTCAGCCTTATGTTTGATGAACACCTTTACTGATTTGTAAAATGAAGACAATACTAATATTGGCTTTATTATATGGTGAGAATACTGAATGGGAAATCCAAGTTTACTACCTAGAACATAATTAATGAATGTTAGTTAGTTCAGACCATTGCTTATAGTTATTATTATTTAAGATGCAACAAGTATTATTTTAGGTCTTGATCTAGGTGAGGAGGGAAGACATAGTAAGAGTAGGATCTGGAGTAGAGAGTGAGGTCCTGAGGCTGGGCAGTGAAGAGAAGGAACTGAAATGAGAATGATAGCACACAGATCTAACACTTTAGCGTTCACTCAATGCTGCCACCTCCCATGTCTAATTTGTCCATCGCGACACTCTATAGGGTAGATAATCATAGGTGCTATTATATACATTTTATAGATGGGAAAATTGAGGCTCAATACAAGTATGTGTAATATGTACCAAGCAAATCTAAATCCACCCTTTTATCCTGTAATACTACATGGCCTCTGGAAAGTAGGGTGAAAGGGCTAAAATGAGAAGTAAGGATTAAAAGAGAAACTGGAGGGTTTCTCCATAAATTTCTCTTTTAATCCTAAGGTTTCCATTCAGACGCCTTCTGGGCATTCAACAGATTCAGGGGCCCTAGAACACAAGCAGGGCGGTTGCAAAGTCAGATAACACTGGGATGCCACCCCAAGGTCAGGATATAGCAGGCTGGATGAACACTCAGCTTCAGCACCAAGCTCTGGCCCAGGAGAAGGCTTGCTCTGGCAAAGGACAAGTGCAAGTCCCTCACCATCAGGTCACAGTTCTTTGGTAACCCACTGGCACCCTGTAATGGTCTGTAAGGTCCCTCCCAGCCCAATTATGCCCAGAGTCAAGGCCTATATTCCTTAAGTCAGGGGTTAAAGTGGCCTCCGGGGACACAAATGCAAGCTCTCTAAACACTGACGCAATCAGGGTTTGCTGTGCACCCCTAGGCTCAGGATACTCCTCCTTGAGCTGTTACGTAGGTGGTTCTTAGTCACTCCCTGCCTCCTGGACCCTGTATCTCCCCAAATCCTAACATAGTGCCTGGCATACAGTTTGTGCCCACTTCATGGTTTGTTGAATGAACAAATGAATGAATGAATGAATGACAGATCGGCTCCACAATAAAATCATCCTGTGTTGTCGCATTACAGCGACCCCACTCCCCTGACTCTTAGCCCCCAAATCAGAGCTCCATAGCCACTCAGGTTCAGTCAGCTGCAGAGGAAGAAGTTGATCAGAGTGCTTCCCCTCCACACTTCCTCTGACCTTTCAGAATGGCCACACCCAGAGAAAAGGGCAGGGGCAGGGATGCCCAGGCAGGAGGAAGGCTCTGCCAGCCCTTTCCAGGACTTCTGCTCCCTCTCAATTACAGGTTGTCCCAGTTCAGGGCCCCTGCCTGGGAGGGGCTGCAGAAGGACCAAGAGAAGAAATGCAGCTCCATTAGGAGCTCACGGTGATGAGGGTGGCGCCAAGAGTGTTTCTCCTTTGTATTTTCTCTAGTGCTAATGACCTTAATTGTTAATAATAGCAGCAACAATCCTGGCACTGAGCTTTTATGGTTTCTAGTGCTTCTTCCAAAGTGCTTCTAGCACATGACCTCAGCATGTCACACATCCTTGCAGGGGCTGGAATGGTTCTCCCTGTTATATGGGTTGAGAACCTGGGGGCTGAGGAGCTGTTGTTGATCTGGGTCATGGTGATACACTGATGGGTCAGGGACCCACTCAGACCTGGAGCAAGGAGGTCAGGGCTGTAGCCCTCTGGCTCAGGCTCACCCTAGTCTGGTATCCTTGTGCAACTTTCTAGGTTTCAGTTTTCTCACTTGCAAAAGAGGGAAATTGGGCCATTTCTCCAACTCTATCCATCTCAAATGCTCTGGCTCAATAAAATGAGCTGCCCCCTCCCCTTACCCAGTCCAAAGCCTGGGGACTGACCTCCGTACCAAGATCAGAAATCCCCTGGAAGTTTGGGTGCCAGCTGTATCTATTCTAGCATCCTAACAATATCCTATGAGTACTTCCCACAAAGAAAGGTACAGTACAGACGGCAGGGAAGAAACACTGTGAAATCATCCTAACAGTCAACAAGCACCAGGAGAGCAGGTAGGAAGCAGGCTGCTGCTGAGGCCAGATGCCGTCCTGCTCAGGTAAAGACTGGAGGTGGTCCAGTGGGGGGTGGGGGTGAGGAGTGAGAGCCTCCCTCACCTGCCAGCGTATCTGACTCTCCATGATGCTCAGTGTCCTCAATCAGATGCAGTAGCACAGCCCTTCCTCCCAACCCACCTCCCCTCCCCCGCCCTCTCCTCCATCAAATCTGTCCTCTCTCCTCATTCATATCCTGTTTGGCAAGCATCTCCTCCAAGGATAATTTCCAGGTAAGCCCTGCCAAATTCTGGTCTCCACATTCCCACTAACACCCCTTCAGCTCCCAGCATCATGTGTCCCTGTGCCAGATGAGGCTTCAAGGATATATCCTTGTTCGTGTCTGCCACTAGACGGGGGAAGAAGAGGATGAATACTTTCTGTTTTCTCCTTTCTTACATTCCTCCATCCTCAGCTCCCAAGATATGAAGCAGGGCATTCAGGGCATAGGAACAGTGGGCTACAAATGGACAGTACTCTCCTCTCTACCCAGGGGCAGCATCCCTGGCCAGTCCCCAGAAAGGCTAATGCTAGAATCTCAACCAGAGTCTGGACAAAGGCTCAGCCAATGTCTACCTCCAGGGCCAAAAGTCTGGATTGAGAGGGAAGGCAGCCTGGCCTAGCAGCTGGCAGCTTACCCAAATGTCTCCAAACCCAATCCACATTTCAGATGAAAACCTCATCTCTCCATCCCATAGTATTGACTGTTGTCTGTGATTTCTAATGTCTAATCATAGTAATATTAGGTTGAACCATATTAAATTATCTTTTATAGGTCAAAAGTAGTTGGATATTGGCAATTTCATGTGGTTGGACCTAGTAACTATCTGGGAATCATGTTCCATAGAAGATAGTGAACATCCTGAAGGCTTGGGTCTCTGTATCTCTAGCCAATCTTTCTCAGTTTCTGGCTTAGAACATCACAGAGCTGTGGTCTTGGAAGGTGTTGAGTTGGCACTTTAAAAAAAATATGTTTATTGATTTTAGAGAAAGGAAGGGGCAGGGAGGGAGAGAGGGGGAGAGAGAGAGAGAGAGAGAGAGAGAGAGAGAGAGAGAACATCTATTGGTTACCTTCCCATATGTGCCCCAACTGGGGATTGAACCTGCAGCCTAGTCATGTGCCCTGACTAGGAATCAAACCCACAACCTTTTGGTGTATGGGAGGACACTCCAACCAACTGAGCCACACTGGCCAGGGAAAGCAGGTAATTCTTAACTGAAATTCCAGGAAGGTGAGATGGGGAATCTCAGAATATGTCCTACCCTCAAAACTCAAAGACAGCTATCCATAAGGCAGAAACTTTCAGGTCCCCTTGGTTATCCTGGCTAGAAAGATCGAACTTTGCTACAGGCTGTTAGATTGTGCTAGAGTCCGTGATAAAAAGGGTTTGGTTCGGGCATTGAGAGTTTAGCCTCTTTGTAGAAAAGGAGAGTCTTGAATCAGAAATGCCTATTTGTCCAATTTCCTCTTCATTTTACAGGGGGGAGATGAAAGCCCACAGACATCACTGGCTTGGTCAAGGTCATATAGCAGCCCAGATCACCAGTTTCTGACTCCCAGTCCCATGCTCTTCTGGCAGGCCTGGCAGCAACAGGAGAACAAACTCCTCCCTGTCTGCCCCCTTCCAACTTCCTGACTCCCACGTTTTCAGGCTCCCTAGCAAGACAGAAGGAGAATTGACTAAAGGATCAATAGCCCCCTCCTACATGAAAAGAGCCTGAGTCACGTTAGGCCTGGCTCCAGGGTTTCTGGGGAGGGGTAGTGGGGGGAGGAGGGAGAGGAGAGAAAGAGAGAGATGATCAGTACTGGAAACCTGATCTCTCTCCAGAGCAAGGCTGGGGGTGACAGTGGGCGATTCAGGGCCATCCGAGTCACTGACAGTACAGCTGGTATGGTGTCCCTGCTGGGAGGGGGGTGAAGTTGGGGTGAGGGGCTGCCTTTTCTAGGCAGCTTTAGGCTTTGCTTAGCCCAGGCTTGAAAGCTCAGGGCAAGCACAGCCAGGTTCTCTCAGAATCACCCAATTACAGGATTCAGAAAAGATGTCTCCAGGCTATTGGTGGATTCCTTGTGAGATAGATACCTTCTCAAGTGAATTATTCTGGAAGCCCTCTGTCCCTAGGTTTCCTCACCAGGGGAATGCCTGCTCCCACCTGTTGCCCAGGGTCCGAGCTGGCCCTCCCAATGTGCCCAACTGCTTCCCATCTGAGGGTGAGAAGGAAGACTCCCTGAGGGAAATCATACTGTCAGGGGATCCCTTGTGTGTGCTCGGTGGTGACCAGGGAGCTTAGTTGGCCAGGAGTTTGGAAGATGAGTGGGAGGAGTCCAGGAAACTGGGAGTCCTCCTGGCATTGACTTCTCTTCCAACTTAGTATTAGGAAAAGTTTCAAACCTGAAACATTGAAAAAATAGTACAATAAGCAACTCAGATCCTTCACTCAGATTCACCAATTGTTAACATTTTGTATGCCCTCTCTTGATGTGTACACACACACACACATCTTTTGCTGAAACATTTGAAAATCACTTGCAGACACTTTGCCCCTAATACTTCTGCATAATCTCCAAAAATAAGGACATTCTCCTACAAAACCATCATCATTACCATTGTCATACCTTAAAAAATTAACAATAATTACATATCACCTATTATCTATTATCTATTATCACCTATTATTATGTGAAAAATTTCCCAGTTGTCCCAGGATGTCTGTGTGTGTGTGTGTGTGTGTGTGTGACCCAGGATTCAATTAAGGTTTATGCATTGCATTTGACTATAATGTCTCTTTGGTTTCTTTATTATTTTTTTATTTTAAAGATTTTATTTATTTATTTTTAGACTGAGGGGAAGGGAGGGAGAGACACATCAATATGTGGTTGCCTCTCGCGTGCTGCTTACAGAGGACCTGGCTTGCAACCCAGGCATGTGTCCTCACTGGGACTAGAATCAGTGACCCTTTGGTGTGTAGGCCAGCGCTCAATCCACTGAGCAACACCAGGCAGGGGAAGTTTAATAAATCTAGACTTGTTTTTGCCTCCTCACCCTTCCCCTCAGAACACAATTTTAATATGTTTTTATGACATCCAGAATGGCTCACATTCTAGATTTGTCTTTTGTCTCCTTATAATTAGATTCAGGATAAATTTTTTTGACAAGAACATGGGTGATGTGGCTGAAATTCTTAGAGCAAATCAAGAGGAACTAATGCCAGGTGGTCCCATAATGCTGTCTGGTTACTTGGTGAAGGTGGACAATGCTGACTCTTCACGTTATAAGGACAGGTTTTTCCTTTTGTAAGGAGTAAGTAATCCATGAGGTGATACAGTGACACCAACCTTTCACCCAACGGTCTTAGCCTCCATTAGCAAGTATAACCTGAATCAGCTATTATATTGGGGGCTGCAAACTGGTAAATTTTAAATTCTGTCATTACTTCTACATTTCATTAGCTTCCATTTATTTTCAAGAGTTTTACTTCCCTGTTCCATTTTAACTGTCAGGATGGACTTATGAAACCTTTTATTCAGTGTCTTACACTCTGTTACTGTTATTCTTTTTGATGCTGAATGTGTCCCAAATTTACACAGTAAGAGACAGCCCCTTTAAGCCAATGCCTATGTCCTTTCGTCACGAGCACGCTCCAGCTTTCTGGCATAACATGACTCACTCGTAGTTTCCCAGTCCCGGACAAGGAATCAGCCATTTATCCAAGGAGCACTACTTTCTTGTGGTGGGAAGTGGTGCTTAGAAATGAAAACCTGGGCATGAGGTGTGTTCAGTGCTACTACGCACGCAGCACTGCCTCCACACACGTCCAGTGGACAGTGTTTTACAAGAAACATAAAGAAACACAGGGTTCTCCTTCACCTTTCCCCATTTCATAGCTTTGTCTCTCTCCTTCCATAGTGAAACCCGGATTTCCAGTAACGTCAACATAGTTACTCATTTGATCTATCCCTACAAGAAACAAAAGTTTCTAATTTATGACCCCAATACCATGACCAGTAGCAGACCTACAAGAAAAGTTCAAGATTTCTTTCAGTTCTTTTCATTCTTTGCATGTATGGGGTTGGCCAAAAAGTTCATTTAGTTTTTTTCCTTACAATGGCTCTAGTAGTGCTTAGTTGTCTTTAACTTCATTCGAAATAATTTGGTAAATTGTATTGTGACAGCTGCCATATCAACGTACATTAAAAAAAATCTTATCAAAATTGGTGAATTTTTGTGCAGCCATTTTAATATTGAAGATGGAAGAAGATACACAACATTTTTGGCATATTGTCATTATTTCTAGGAAGGTAAAAACGTGACTGAAGCACAAAAACAGTTTCGTGCAGTGTGTGGAGAAGGTGCCGTGACTGATCAAATGTGTCAAAAGTGGTTTGTGAAGTTTCTTGACCTATTAACATTTTGGTCAAATAATTCTTTGCTGTGAGGCTGTCTTATGCATTGGAAGATATTTAGCAGCATCCCTGGCCTCTACCCACTGGAAGCCAATAGCAACAGAGAGCTGACATACTCAAAATACACAAATCAATAAAGTTATTGGTGAAAATGAAAAATGTGTCTTTTACAGAGAAAACTAAACGGACTTTTTGGCCAATCCAATATATTCTACTAAGAATACAGAGTCAGGACATAAACTCAAAAATTACTTGAATTAATTCTTTTCTTGTAGAATAATCAAGTTGATACACAATTAGGTTCATTGTCTCTGCTATGGTTGGCTTTAGGGTTTTTTTTTCTCTTTCTCTTGCATCTAATTTCACTAGTGATTATGCAAAGTATTTACTTGCTTCAAAAATCAAAACTGCCTGAAAAGATATAATCAGTAAAGTTTTACTCCCATTCCTACCTCCTCTACCCTGTTCTCACCCACCGCCTATAGGTAACCATTTTAATTAATTTCTGGCTTGTCCCACCTGTGTGTGCACACACACATGCACACACACGCACATGTCTGCAAACAATATTATTTCTCCTGCTTTCTCAACCCAAAGGTGGTATGCTACACGCACTCTTTTGCATCTTGCTTTTTCCATTTAAAAGCATATCCTAGAAATGATGTCGTAAGTTCATAGGGCTCCTATTCATTATTTTTGGCCTCATAGCACTCAATTATATGGATGTACTGTTGTTCACTCAACCAGTCGATTAAGAATGGGCATTGGGTAGTGTCCAATGATCTCCTTTCCTGTTATAAATATGCCTCAGAGAATCACCTTGCGCATACGTCTTTTTCTATTTGGGAATGTGCATTTTTCTGGATTATTTCCTAGAAGTTGAGCCACACCACTGCTGGGTGAATGCATATGCTGTTTTGTTGGAATCTCCTCTCCTTAGGCATCATACTGGTTTGCACTCCTGGCATTGATTTCACAATCAAGGTGAATCTTGCTATGAAGTGCTTTGAGCTGAGAGTTTCTCTGAGCCAACCTGAGAGTCTTTACCCCCTCACCAATAAGACATTACCCTAAGCCCTCTGCCCTAGAGATCTGGCAAGAAGGCAAGAGTGAAGATCTCGTGATTCCATTCCAGTTCATCTTCCTGAATGTCTTTACTTCACTTGCAAAACCAGAGCAGAGAGAAGTGATGAGGCTGAAGACTTAAGCCAGACAGGAACTAGAGTGAGGAGAGGCAAAAGAGAGCAGGGGACTCTCACCACATGACACCTATGTTCTTACCTCCCTTTTTCTCTCCTTTGGCCTCTCCACTATCCCCCCAACACAAGTTGCCTCCAACAGCTCCTCCCCTGACCAGGGTTCTGGTTCTAACTAGATCCTGCCTGGTTTCCCTTCTCAACCCACCTTCATGTGGGCTGAACACAGAGGACTGGTGTAGAGTGGAGGCAGAAGTCCAAAGTCCCTGTGATTTCTGTTTTAACATGTGCAGAGGAAATTAAGTCAGTGGAACAAGAATGGCTCATACAAGGGAAAGAGGAAAAAGGAGACAAAGAGAGATGTTGGGAGAGGAAGCAGAGTACAAAACATTCCACATAAGCCTCTTGGACTCCAGCCCTAGCGCCTGCTTTATTGCTATGACCGGTTCTACAGAAAGGGGAAATGAGTGGGGAAAGGATGCTGTCCCAGTTTGAGGAGGCTCAGGTGTTCTGCTTCCTCATGACCCAGAGGCCTTGCCTTTCTCAACCCTCTCTTCTTCTCACCCCTGCCACCAAATACCAAGTGGGAATGACAGGGATCAATGCATGTCTGAGGAGCAGGGAACTGAAGGGAGTCCTGTCTCAGAGGTAGAAGAATTCCTCCAGGGAAGGAAGTGAGGCCCAGGGTAAAGCATTCATTCCTCTTCAACGTCAAATCAAACACCTGGGTCACTCTTAGCCAAACATCCTTCTTAATTAATGTCCTGGGGACCAAGAATGAACACCTTCCTTTCCTTCCTCCAAAGCTTGGTGGACTAGAATGCCCTAGATGAACACAACTTATCCATCCATGTCTTTGGGTGCTGGGTCCAAGACAAGGAGCATGGAATAAAAGAGAAAAAGGCCCATGGGGGTGACTGGGAGAAGCTAAATTCTTGAATATGAGGCAGTTCCCAGTGGAATGTTTCAAGTGCTGACAGGTGGCAGCTGGGTCAGTGCTGGGTCGGTGCTGGGTCGGCCAGGCCTCTCTTCCTGTCAAGACCAGTCAGGCTGTGAGAGTGTGAAAACGAAGGCTCCCCAACACCCTTGCTTAGGGACTTCATACCCCCCACCTTCTTCCAGCACTCACAACGAGGGCAAACTCTTAACTGCTCTACTTCTGCCCCTCACTGGACCCTCCCGTTTTGACTTTCTTTTGATACCAAAGACCACAGAGATCTGACAAGTTTGACTCAGCCACTCCCTCCCACTATTACCGTGGAAGCATCAGCCTGAATGACGTGAATTCCCAGGTTCCCCCCAAATGCCACTTCCTTCTTCCAACAAACACTGACCAAGCGTTTTTTACTTCTTGGGCACTTTGCCAGGTGCGGGGAATCCCGGAGACTAAAGAGCTCTGCTCCTTCAACTTGACCTTGAATTTAGCCTGGGAGGTGAACACTGGAAGGGGAGAAACTGAGGCTCCTTGGTCAGCTCAGAGCAGCAGAGGCGCGCGGTGAGCGGCGGTGGCGCAAGCGGGCGCAGAGCGGCGCGGGAGGGGCCGCGGGTTCGCAGCGACCCGGTCCAGCTCCGCAGCCCCCTGACCCAGGGCTGGAGGCCGCAGAGCTGGCGTCTCAGTGTACGGTAGAGAACCCTCCCCAAATCTACCAGAATCTATTTCTAGTCAGAGCACTGAAAATAGGAAGGTGGGCTGCAGGAAGGGTGGGATAATGCACCTAGAAGGAAGGGCGTGTTTGTGTGTGTGTTGGGCGGGGGGGCGTTGCGGGCGAGGAGCGGCGTACCTCTGCAAGATGGTGGCAGGGAGGATGGGGCTCCCGTGCAGGAGTAAAGAAATGGATTTCCCCCACCCTCCTGGAGAACAAGGACTCGATCCCATCTTGGGCCCCCCGCCCACCTAGAAGGGTCTTCATTCCCTTCTAGATCAGAATACAAGGGAGGGCGGGGAGAACTTAGGGGCGCAATCAGGTCAACCATCCAACACCTCAAAATGAAAACTGGTAACACGGCCCCCAATTAAGCTCTCCTCCAAGTCATTCGCTTCCTTCTTTCCAGTTTCTAAGCCCTCGCTTTACCACTCCTCCAACCAAACCAGCTGGGGCAGGGGCAGGTGCTTCCTCTCCCCCTGGCCTGACCCCTACAAATGTGTTGACTTCAAGGTCCAGGACCCCCTCCCAGAGCCAGCTCCCCATGCCACCACCCCGAGCCAATGTGGCACCCTGTGGCTCATTAGCCGTCAGAGCCACCACCTCTTCCAGACCTCCGCCTACGCATATACCTAGTCCCTCCTGACCTCTGGGTCCCTCTGCATGGCCTGGACCAGCCAAAGAAGACCCTGCTCTCTTCCCTTCTTCCCTGTAAAGAGGATCTGGAGTTGAGGGGGCTGGAGGGGCTCCTCCACCCAGGAAGAGCAGAAGGGGCAGCTCTGGGAGGGGCTCAACGAGGAAGGGAAGGATCTCAAGAGCGGAGGATCTCCATCCAGAGGAGGAGGTGGCACTGTAGAACGGGATTTCACTTCCCCTCCACCCTGCGGCGTTAGAGGAGGGCCCGCGAATTTCTTCTTCTGACATCCCTCCTCCCCAGGCCAGCCGGCGCCGACCACGCGTCTGCAAGTTATTGTAAGTCCAGCAGGAATGCCCAGAGGAGTTGCCTCCGGCCAGCAGAGTGCCCACTAGCTCCCAGGATGCGGCTGGTCCCTCCGGCGTCCTCCACACCCAGCTAAGAGCTGCGAGTCCGTCACTGAGATGGAGGAGTGTGTGAGCCCGGACTCGCTTGGGGAGGACGCCAGCCGGCCTCCTCCACCCCAAGAGCGAGCCAAGAATGGGAGTGAGCGTGTGCGAAGGGGGTGGGGGGCAGGAGGAACAATCCAGCCTTAATTTCTCCCTCTTCAGCCCCGAGACGCGCAGGGACACTCCTCCCACAGATGCCTGCGACCAACCCCAAGGGCTAAACACTCACAAGCCCCACTGTCACCAGCCTTGAAATTGCAAACTTTCCAACTTCCCCCCTTCTCCTTTCTTTCCTTTGGGATCAGAGCTACATGGGATGGTACCACCAGAGACACTCACACAGTTGGTTTTTGACACTTTGCACACGTTCAAACAACAGTGGCACAGGGAACTCTCAGCTTTTTCCACAGCTAATTATAGACGTGAAAATCTGAGGATGTTTTGCAAGTGGCAGAGAGAAACTGCTGAGGTTTCTCTACAAAGCCAAAGAAATTTAAGTTGTGCACTCCCCTTCTTCACTCTCAACTTCTACTTCCACTCTCCCACCCTGCAGAGAGCCCATCTCCCAGTCCCCACAACAGCCCCTCCTTCTTGTTTAAGGTTTCTTATTCGGTTCTTTTTTTTTTTTTTTTTTCCATCTCTCTTTGGGGCTTTCGAGAAAGGGAACAGAAGCGGAAAATATTTTTGCAAGTTTTCCATTCATCGTCTCATTCCCAAGCCAAGAGGGAGGGCAGGAGCGGATGGGGGCAATGAAATGCTTGTTCCAAAAGCTCAATTTGAGTGGCCAAAGACAGTCCCTCCATTTCCCTACCCACACGGCCCAGGAATGACAGAAACTAAGAAAAGAAAAACAAGTCACTTGTTTGATTATATGATTTCTCAGAACTCAGCCTAAGAAAGAAAAACAGTATTTGACAAATCTGTGCAACCCCCTCGCCAAACCCAGCAGCAAGAAATATGCCAGAAAGAGAAAATTCATGGACTTTTTGAACCCATTGAGAGGAAAGAAAAAACAAAGTTTGCAAATCGCGCATCAATTCATTCTCTCTGCAAGCCTACCTCTCTTTCTAGCAAAGATCCAGGCTTCTCCAAGCAGGAATTTCCCTCCGGGTTTCCATGGACAGGGTAGGGTGGGAGTGACCACCCACTGGTCTCCCCAAAGTAGCAGCACAGGAGAGATGCTGGGTTTGGTCTCTTGCTTTTTTTCCCCCCTGTTACCGCCAGGGAGTGGGCCGGGTCTCCTCCCCCGGCCCTCCCAAAGGGAAAGACCTCTCACGTTCCGGGAAGAAAATAATGCAGGGGGTCTGGGCGGATGTCTCCGGTCGCGCTTTCCTCGGAAGGATGGTTCCCCAGGAAGTTCGTGCCTTCCCCCTCAACCCCCAGTTTTGGATGGTCTCAACAGCAGAGCTCTCTTAAGAAAATGCTTGTCATGGCAACAGCTCCAGCCAACTCGGACAGACTCCAGCTCGCCAGCTCTCCCCAGCAGTGCAGGGTGGAGCGAGAGCTGGAAGGGGGTGGGGCTTGGCGCGCGGCCAGAGCGGCACTCCTCCTTTAAGGTGGCCCAATGTGAGCCGCGGCTGCGCTCTGGTCGTCTTAAAGCGGAATGGGGGAAAGGAAGGGGAGGAATCCTGTCTCCTCTCGGGTTTCCTCCTCGCCTTTGCTCTCGCACTTGTTGAAAGGAAAGTAAGATGGGGTGTGGAGGTGGGGAGTGGATGTGGGTAGCAGTCTTCAACCGTTGATGGGTGGAGGGAAAAAAGGAAGCTTCTGCAGGCGGTTGGCTTCCTGCAGCTCTTACGGGCCTCTCAACCTCTTACTCACTTAGACACAGGAACCAGAAACCAAGGTGTCTGTGGAAACTTGTACCAATTCTTTTCACCCTCTGAATAGGGGGCTCAATGGAGAAGGAGAAGGAATTGCTTGGGATGCCCACACGCGAACGCGAGTTGCTTGTACACACGTCTTAGTACACAGGTCCTCGTCCAGATTTCACACACACAATCCTGGGCCACATTTTGCTCCCTCTTGCCTCTACCCCCGAGGGGCACATCCACAGCGTGTGGTAACAGCTGCCTATTTTTCAGAGCTACTATGTGTGGGCTATGGCACCAAAATCTTTGTATGTACGGTTTCCTTTCTAATGCCGATGGCAATCTTCAAAGGTGCTTATTATTACCCTTATTTCAGAGATGACAAAATTGAGAATCAGCAACTGGCCCACGGTTACACACTGGATGAGCTAGGATGCAAGACCAAGTCAGATGGACTCCAAGGCTTCCTGTATTTTTCTGTACTTATCATACTCCAGCACACATTTCCATTGTAGAGTTAGACATCACGCACACTTATACACAGCCTATAAAATGTTAATCACACCCCCACAGCCACACACCTACTGGCTTTGCACAACAATGCCACCCACAGACTTTGCCTAGAATCTTATGGCTTTCAAATATAAGCATGCACCAGATCTGGTTCACACACCATGCCTTCATTGAATGGGCTGTTCCCACACCTACCTCAGCATATATACTCATATATGTATGTTTATGGAAGGCAGGTTAAAGCTGCAAACTGCTGTGAAGAAGGTGACTCCTTACTTCGGGAGTTTGAGAAGACTCCTCATTGATCCTCCCACCCTAACCCAACTTTTCACACCACCAGGGCCTTCCTTTGCTGCTTGTCATCCCTGTCCCAAGTCAGAGAACCACATGCTCATTGAGAAACAGAGCTGTGAATTAGGCCCTGGGCACTGGTTTCCCTCCATCCATTCACATCCTTCCCAATTTCCTAACATTTGGGTCTTTTCTTTCCTCTCTTTACTTTCCAATCCTGCTATATCTCAACAATGCAGCCACATCCTATTTCTGAGCTAGGGAAAGTGAAAAGTAAAGGAACTTTTGCCCTGACTGGTGTGGCTCAGTGGGTTGGGTGCCATCCCACAAGCCAAAAGGTTGCCACTTAGATTCGGGACATGGCATGGGTTGTGAGCCAGGTCCCCCTTGGGGTGTGTGCAAGAGGCAACCAATTGATGTTTCTCTCCCTCTCTTTCTCCCTCCCTCTCCCCTCTTTAAAAATAAATAAATAAAATCTTTTTAAAAAGTGAATGAACTTTTTGAAAAATATTGTTCCCTGAAGCAGGGTAGATTTTTCTGACTGGACTTAAATACTTAAAAAAATTCTTATTTTTAGATTACAGCTGAGATACAATATTATTTAGTTTCAGGTGTACAACCCAGTGATTATACATTTATATAATTTACCAAGTGTTCACCCCAATAAATCTAGTACCCATCTGACACCATACATAGTTAATACAACATTATTGACTATATTTCCTGAGCTGTACTTTATTTCCTGTGCTGTACCATGACTATTCTGTAACTACCAATTTGTACTTCATAATCCCTTCATCTTTTCATCCATCACCCCAAACCCTCTCCCATCTGGAAACCCGCAAAATGTTCTCTGTACCTATGAGTCTGTTTCTGGTCTACTTGTTTATTTATTGTGTTTTTTAGATTCCATCTGTAAGTGAAACCATACGCTATTTGGTTTTCTCTGTCTGACTTATTTCACTCAGCACAATACCCTCTAAGTCCATCCATGTTGCAGATGGTATGATTTCATTCTTTTTTTTTAATGCTGTCATTATTCACTGTATATATTCACCACTTCTTCTTTACTCCTTCATCTATTGATGGACACCTAGGTAGCTTCCATATCTTGGCTATTGTAGATAATGCTGCAATGAACATATGAATGTATTGGGTTGGCCAAAAAGTTTGTTTGTTTTTTTTCTGTAGGGTGTCTGTAGTAGTGCTTAGTTGTCTTTAACTTCATTTGACGCAATTTTGTATTGTGGCAGCTGTCACATCAGCATGCATTTTTAAAAAACTTATCAAAATTGGTGAATTTTTCTGCAGCCATTTTAATATTGAAGATGGAAGAAGATACCAAACATTTTCAGCATATAATGCTTTATTATTTCAAGAAAGGTAAAAGTGTGACTGAAACTCAAAAAATGTTTTATGCAGTGTATAGAGAAGTTGCTATGACGGATCAAACATGTCAAAGTACTTTGTGAAGTTTCATGCTGGAGATTTCTTGCTGGACAATGCTCCATTGTCTGGTAGTCCAGTTGAAGT
This sequence comes from Desmodus rotundus, assembly GCF_022682495.2. Classification (NCBI taxonomy): domain Eukaryota; kingdom Metazoa; phylum Chordata; class Mammalia; order Chiroptera; family Phyllostomidae; genus Desmodus; species Desmodus rotundus. Next base: position 74,224,543 of record NC_071398.1, read on the forward strand.
TGATAGCAATCAAATCAAGACATTAATTGAGGACAATCAATGTTATACCACATGGGAGAGAGCTGACATACTCAAAATATCCAAATCAATAAAGTTATTGGTGAAAGTGAAAAATGTGTCTTTCATTTTACAGAAAAAACTAAACAGACTTTTTGGCCAACACAATACGTCCTCTCGATTTAGTGTTTTGGATTTCTTCAGATAAAGACCCAGAAATGGAATTGCTAGGTCCCTCTTTGTTTCTTGTTATAGTCATTGTTTTAGAATCCTTTTATGTATGGTGTAAATGTTGCTACCCCAGCTTTTGTGTGTGTGTTTCCATTTTCATGAAATATTTTTTCTATACCTTTCAGTCTGTGTGTATCTTTCTATCTGAAGCAAGTCTCTTACAGACAGCATATATAGGGTCATGTTTTGTTTTCCAGCAGCCACCATATATCTTTTGAATGGATCATTGAAACTGTTTACATTTAAAGTAATTGTTGATAGATATATACTTATTGTCATTTTGTTCATATTTTTAAATCTTTTTTTCATCTTAAAGAAGTCCTTTAACATTTTTTGTAATAGTGGTTTGGTGGTGCTGAACTCCTTAGCATTTTCTTGTCTGGCAAGCTCTTTATATGTCCTTTGATTCTAAATGATAGCTTTGCTGAATAGAATAATCTTGGTTGTAGGCCCATGCTTTTCATCACTTTGAATTTTTTGTGGCAGTTCCTTCAGTTGAGAAATCAGCTGACAGTCTTGTGGGAGATTCCCTGTAGTCAACTAACTTTATTTTTCCTTTTTAATGACTTTATTGGGGTGACACTAGTTAACAAAATCATATAGCTTTCAGGTGCACAATTCTACAACACATTATCTGTACACTGTACAGTATGTTCACCACCCCATGTTAAGTCTCTCTCCATCACCATTTATCCCCCCTCTACCCTTCTGCAACTTCCTCCACCTCCCCACTGTCCTCCCCCTGGCAATCAACACACGTTGTCAGTGTCCATGAGTCTTTTCTCTTTTTTGCTAAATTCCTTTCCCCACTCAGTCCCTCTTACCCCCACCCCAGACAGCTGTTAGCCTGCTCTTTATCTGAATCTGTTTCTATTTTGCATTTTAGTTCATTTCATTTATTAGATTCCACATATGAGTGAAATCATATGGTACTTATCTTTCCCTGACTGACTTATTTCACTTAGCATAATGCTTTCCAGGTCCATCATGCTGTCACAAAGGGTAAGATTTCCTCCTTTTTCATGGCCAAGTAGTTCTCCATTGTGTAAATAAGTGTTTTACAACTTTTAATTAATTAATTAATTACTTTATGTTCTAGGCATAAAAATTTATTATATAATTTGAAAGTACTTTTTTCTTCTCACGGACATAACAATATCTTTTTTTTCTCCTATAAATGAAAAATTCACAGAACTTTAATATAGTAGCTTTCATACAATAAGATCTAATGCTTTTAGCTCACCCAAGAATTAATGCAAAGGAAAACACAATGTTTCTTTCAGAAAGACTGGTGAAAGTATAAAATATGTTTTTTAATGGTTATTTGATTTTTTAAATCATTTTTAAATTAATATTTGAATACAGTTGTCTCCATTTTCCCACCACCACTTTCCCCTGCCCCACCAACCCCCACCTCCCACCCTCAGTCCTATCCCCCCTTTGTCTTTGTCCATGGGTTCTTTATACATGATCTTTGATGATCCTTTCCCTTCTTTCTCCTGTTATTTCCCTCCCCCCACTTTGGTTACTGTCAGTTTGTTCTTAGTTTCAATGTCTCTTGTTATATTTTGCTTGCTTATTTGTTTTGTTAATTAGGTTTCACTTATACGTGAGATCATATGGTATTTGTCTTTCACTGCCTGGCTTACTTCACTTAGCATAATGCTCTCAAGTTCCATCCATGCTGTTGTGAAGGATAGGAGCTCCTTCTTTCTTTCTGCTGAGTAGTATTCCATTATGTAAATGTATCACAGTTTTTTAACCCACTCAATTACTGATGGGCACTTAGGCTGTTTCCAGCACTTGGCTATTGTCAATTATGCTGCTAGGAACATTGGGGTACATAGGTTCTTTAAATTAGTGTTTCAAGATTCTTAGGGTATAATCCCAGCAGTGGAATTGCTGGGTCAAAAGGCAATTCCTAAAAAGTAAAAAATTCCCCAAAACTAAAAAGGCATTTTATTTTCTGAGTAAATTCCACACTGTTTTCCACGGTGGCTGCACCAGTCTGCATTCCCACCAACAGTGCACTAGGGTTCCCTTTTATCCACAACCTCGCCAGCATTTGTCTGTTGATTTGCTTATGGCGGCCTTTCTGACTGGTGTGAAGTGGTATCTTATTGTGGTTTTAATTTGCATTTTTCTGATGGCCAGTGATGCTGAACATCCTTTCATATGTCTCTGGGCCCTCTGTATGTCCTCCTTGGAGAAGAATCTGTTCGGGTCCTTTGCCCATTTTTTAATTGGGTTGTTTGTTGTTGGAAACCTCCCTGCCTGGTTTCAGAAGCTATAACTCTCCATGGCTAAGGCTGAGTAAAAAGACCTTGGGACCATAAGCCAATAAGGAGACAAAGCTTATCTTCTTGGCAGGGGCACTGCCTCTGCCCCCTTTACTTCACCCTGCTTGGCCACAGGTGGATGACTCGTTAGCCAATGACAGGTAAGATTCCTCAAGGGAGGGACGACCTAAGACAGGCATGGTTGCAAAGGGGCCATAAGGGAAGGACTTAGGAGGCTATACAAAAAGATGGTGATGGATCCCTCACCCCTTGGCTTTGACATAGCGTGAGTCTTCATTCTGTCTGTAAGAAGTCTCCTAATCTCTTGGCTGCCAGAATCCCCCCACCTGATTTAAGCCTAAAACAATGCTGGTGGTGGGTGTGGCCCTATGCTAGAGTGGGCATTTTCCCAGGGCGATCAGGCCTAAGAATAGAATGCATAAAATCCTGTGAAACCTGCTTTGCTAAGAATGCCCTCTATTTAAATGATAAGGGTCCAAGCATAAAATGAGTTTTTTCCCCAAAGTTTCATGGTCCTTTGGTTATCTGACCCTGACTCAGAATAAGCCCTCATAGTTCTTTGAGTGTTATCTATTGTTTGATAATTACTGTCTGACAATGATTGATGAGCTTTACGTCTATACCCTGTATTCCTATGCAAATTAAACTCAATAAAAGTCCACTGAGGAACAGGCTCAAGGCCCTTCTCCTTTGAGAGATTGGCCACCTTTCCTTCCTAAGCAGATCATGTCTTGGTAGACTTATTCTCATCTGTGGCAGATGGTGGGGGAAGGCTCAGCAGGTGGAGCCCCCCGCCCCCCAGTTTGTTCTCTTGGTGTGGAGTTGTTGTGAGTTCTTTATATATTTTGGAGCTCAAACCCTTGCTGGAGATATCATTGACAAATATATTTTCCCATACAGTTAGTCCCCTTTTCCTTTTGTTAATTTGTTTTTAGCTGTGCAAAAGCTTTTATTTTGATGAAGTCCCATTTGTTTATTCTTTCCTTTATGTCCATTGCTCTAGGGGATATATCGGTGAAAATATTGCTGCATGGAATAGCTGAGATTTTCCTGCCTATGTTCTCTTCTAGAACTTTTATTGTATCACAACTTATATTTAAGTCTTTTATCCATCTTGAGTTTATTTTTGTGTATGGTATAAATTGGTGGTCAAGTTTCATTTTTTTGCATGTAGCTGTCCAGATGTCCCAACACCATTTGTTGTTGAACAGGCTATTTTTACTTCATTTTATGCTTCTGCCCCCTTTGTCAACTATTAATTGATGATAGAGACTTGGGTTTGTTTCAGGGCTCTCTATTCTGTACCATTGATCTATGTGTATGTTCTTATGCCAGTACCAGACTGTTTTGATTACTGTGGCATTGTAATATAGTTTGATGTGAGGTATTGTGATCCCTCCTATTTTGTTCTTCTTTCTCAAACTTGGTGTGGCTATTATGTTTTATTAATTATGCTATTACAGGTGTTCCAATTTTTCTTTCTTTGCCCCCCCCCTCCATCCACGTCCCTCCCCCCTACTCCCTCAGGCAATCTCCACACCATTTTTCATGTCCATGGGTCATGTGTATAAGTTCTTTGGCTACTCCATTTCCTATACTGTACTTTACATTCCCCTGGCTATTCTGTAACTACCTATTTGTACTTCTTAATCCCCTCACCTCTTCACCCATTCTACCCCTACCCCCTTCTATCTGGCAGCCATCAATATGCATTCCATATCCATGATTCTGTCTGTGTTCTTCTTGTTTGCTTAGTGTTTTAGATTCAATTGTTGATAGAAATGTATTTATTACCATTTTGTTTCTCATAGTTTTGATCTTTTTCTTAAATAAGTCCCTTTAACATTTCATATAATAGTGGTTTGGTGATGATGAACTCCTTTATTTTTTTCTTTTCTTGGAAGCTCTTTATCTGCCCTTCAATTCTAAATGATAGCTTTGCTAGATAGAGTAATCTCAGTTGTAGATCCTTGCTTTTCATCACTTTGAATATGCCCAGTCAGGGCAAATGCCTGGGTTGCAGGCCAGTTCCCCAGTAGGGGATGTACAAGAGGAAACCACACATTGATGTTTCTCTCCCTCTCTTTCTCCCTCCCTTCCCCTTGCTCTAAAAATAAATAAATAAAGTATTTAAAAAAAGAACTCCCCTGTAGGTAACTAATTGTTTTTCTTTTGCTGCTTTTAAGATTCTCTCTCTCTCTTTTTTAAATAAATTGTTGAGTATAATTCTTTTTTTAAAATATTTTATTTATTTATTTTTAGACAGAGGGGAAGGGAGGGAAAGGGAAAAAGAGGGAGAAAGAGAGGGAGAGAAGCATCAGCGTGTGGTTGCACTCATGAGGTCCCTACTGGGAAACTGGCCTGCAACCCAGGCGTGTGCCCTGACTGGGAATCAAACCTGCCACCCTCTGGTTTGCAGGCCAGTGCTCAATCCACTGAGCCACACCAGCCAGGGTAAGATTCTCTCTCTATCTTTAACCTTTGCCATTTTAATTATGATGTGTCTTGGAGTGGGCCTCTTTTCAGCCACCTTGTTTGGGGACTCTCTGTGCTTCCTGGACTTGCATGTTTATTTCCTTCACCAAATTAGGGAAATTTTCTTTCCTATTTTTTCAAATAGATTTCCAATTTCTTGCTCTTTCTAGTCTCCTTCTGGAACCCCTGTCATGCAAATGTTGTAGCACTTGAAGTTGTCCCAGAGTCTGCTTACACTATCCTTAATTTTTTTTCTTAAGACAATAAAGTTTTTATTCACTCTCCAAGAAAGGAGAGGGACATGGTGTGGAGATATACTATCCTCATTTTTTTTGGATTCTTTTTTCTTCTTCTTATTCTGATTGGTTGTTTTTTTGCTTCCTTATGTTCCAAATAATTGATTTGATTCTTGGCTTCATCAATTCTACAGTTGTTTCCCTGTAAATTGTTCTTTATTTCAGTTAGTGTATCCTTCATTTCTGACTGGATGCTTTTTATGCTACTGAGGTCCTCGCTAAGTTCCCTGAGCATCCTTATAATCAATGTTTTGAACTCTGCATCTGATAGATTGCCTATCTCCATTTTGTTTAGCTCTTCTTCTGGAGTTTTAATTTATTCTTTCATTTGGGCCATGTTTCTTTGTCTCCTTGTTTTGGCAGCCTCACTGCATTTATTCCTATGTATTAAGTAGACGTGCTTTGACTCAGTGGCTTGGTAGTGTGGCCTAATGTAGTAGGTGTCCTATAGATTCCAGTGGCATAGCCTCCCCTTTCACCCAAGCTGGGTACTCAAGGTGTGCCCTTCATGAGGGCTGAGAATACCCTCACCTTGTAGTTGAGGTTTGGTTGTTGTTGGTAGATCAATGGGAGAGATTTACCCAGGCCTGTCACCTGCAAGGACTGGCTGTGACCACTGACCACCAACCTCTGCCATCTGTGGAGGATCAGCTGTGCAGGGACAAGGTGGTGGTGTTCCAGTGTGGTCTGTTTCTGTCCACTGGGTACACTGGCCCTGGGATTTCCTGGGTGGTACAGGCCTAGGTCAGGCTCCACCTGTGTTTTGTCTGGGGCCACCCTCCCTGAGCTACAAAGCAATCTGAGATGGCTGCTACTCTCCCTTGGCTTGAAGATTCCCAGGCAAAGCCAAGCTGTGAATCTAGGCTGGCTGCTGCTACTGCGGGGACTGGGGATCACTGAGGCCAACTTTTGCTTGTTTGAGAGTATTCAACAAGTCATGCAGCTTGAGCCAAGACCAGCCATCCATATGGGAAAGCAGCTTGGGTGGGCCAGTAAGTTGGGTGAGGCCAGAGTCTCTGGGGATCTCCATGGTGGGTCAAACAATATCAGCTAGGTTGATGGAGTCTCAGGTATGGCACAAGCTTGCCAGCTCTGTAGCTCTGTGGTGGGAGGCTTTAGAAAAAAACAATGACCTCTGCTCACCTTGATGCCAGACACTTCAGTTCCTCGTTGTATGCCACTGGTGCCTTTCAAGCTGCTACCCTGGTGCTGGAGCTCAGAGGGAGGGAGGGAATCTGATTAGGTGAGTTTATTTGTGGGTTCTTTAAGAGGAACTTCTTGGGGCTCTAGAAGTGTCTTCTACCAACTCAACCCCTGCTGGTTTTTGCAGCCAGAAGTTATGGGGACTTATCTTCTTGGCACTGGAACCCTGGGCTGGGTGCCTGGTGTGGGACTGGGAGTCTTTGCTCTCAAGATATCCATCCTGAATTTTTATCTACCACACGTGGATGTGGGACAAGCCTGTTCTGTGTTTCTGCCCCTCCTACCAATCTGGATGGATGTTTTTCTTTTTTTTAATTCTGTAGTTGTTGGACTTCCATCAACTCAATTCTGATAGTTCTGGGTGGTGATTATTCTATATTTTAGTTGTAATTTGATGTGGTTGTGTGAGGAGGTGAGCCATGTTTACTTATGCTGCCATCTTGACCAGCTTTTTTATCCACTCCTCTCCTGATGGACACTTGGGCTGCTTCCAAATCTTGGCTATTGTAAGTACTCTGCCATGAACACAGAGGTGCATATATTCTTTTGAATTAGTGTTTCAGGTTTCTTCAGATAAATTCCCAGAAGTAACACTGCTGGGTCATAAGGCAGTTACATATTTAATTTTCTGAGGTAACTCCATGTTGCTCTCTACAGTGGCTGCACCAATCTGCACTGACTGCTTTTTTAAAAATTTCTTTGTCTTTAACCTTTGGCATTTTTAATTATGATGTTTCTTGGTGTGAGCTTCTTTGCGTTCATCTTGTGTGGGACACTCTGCACTTCCTGGACTTATACCACATTAGGGAAGTTTTCCATTATTATTTTTTAAAATACATTTTCAATTCCTTGCTCTGTCTCTTCTCCTTCTGGCACCCCCATGATATGAATGTTGGTATGCTTGAAATTGTCCCAGAGGCTCCTTAAACTAGTGTTATTTTTTGGGATTCTTTTTTTTCTTTTTGCTGTTTTCATTGGATACATTCTATTTCCTTATCTTTCATATCGCTGATTTAACCCTCTACTTCATCTACTCTACTTCAGTTATTGTATTTTTCATTTCTGAATGGTTCTTCTTTATGTTTTCTGTCTTCATTTTTGTGTTTCCTATCTTTATGTTGGCATTCTCACTAAGTTCATCCACTCTTTCCCTAAGTTCATTGAGCACCCTTATAACGAGTATTTTGAACTCTGCATCTAATAAGATTGCTTGTGTCCATCTTGTTTAGTTCTTTTTCTGGAGTTTTTATCGTTCTTTCATTTGGGACGTGTTTTGTTACCTCCTCATTTTGGTTGCTTCCATGTGCTTGTTTCTATATATCAGGTGGAGCTGCTACGTCTCCTTGTCTTAGTAGAATGGCGTTCTGTAGTATGTGCCCTGTAGGGCGTGGTAACCCAAGCTGGGCACTCCAGGTATACCCTCTCATGTGGGCTGTGTCTACCTTCCTATTGTATGTAGTTCATCCTGGATGGCTGCTGGCACATCAGTGAGAGGGATTTACCTCCAGGCTGATTGGAGGTAAAACTACAGAGAAGGTTCTGCTGTGCAGGGCAGATCCTACAAAGTAGGACTGGCTTCAGAGGCTTCTGCTGCCTGATAAATCGACCCCTTAAGTGTGTCACTCCTGGAAGTGCTTGGATTGTGCTATTTTATGACCTGAAGCTATCCACAGGGTGTGCTGGCTCTGGAGACTCCCAGGAGGTACAGGCCAAGGTCAGCTGCTGCCTGTGCCCGACCTAGTACCACCTGGTGTGAGCTACAAAGCAGTTTGCAAATGGCTGCTAATTGTGCTGGGCTTGGAGGTGACCGGGAGAGGCCAAGCTGCAAACCAAGGCCAGTTGCCACTAGTGCTGGGCCTGGGGCCACTTAGCAAGAAGTACAGGTCACACCAAGACCAGATGCTGCTTGTTTGAGGTTTATGAGCCTTTGAGAGATTTTATAATCTTTTTTTAAAAAAAAGATTTTATTTATTTATTTTCAGAGGGAGGGGAAAGGAGAAGGAAAGAGAGAGAGAGAAACATCTATATGAGAGAGAAACATTGATTAGTTGCCTGTCACACACAACCCAACTGGGGATGGAACCCAAAACCAAGGTATGTGCCCTTATGGGGACTTGAACCGGAGACCTTTTGGTTTGTGGAACGATGCCCAACCAACAGAGCCACACTGGTCAGGGCACCTTTGAGAGATTTTAGGAAAGTGTGCAGTATGAACTAAGACAGCATATTTTATGGCAAGGCTGCTGCAAACAGGCTCAGGGGACCTGAAAGTTGGGTGGGGTAGGGGTCTCAAGGAATCACTTAAAGAAACTTTAAGATTGATTTGCTGGGCTCAGAACTTGGAGTTCCACCCTGTGGTGCTAGTGATTTCCTGCTGCCATCTGTCTTGGGAACCACATCCAAAATAAGCCCCTGCCTGTCCTTGTGCCTCTCCTCCAGCCCAGCCTAGCTGATGGAAGGCTGCAGGGGTGGAGAGGGCAGTTCAGGGGCCACCCTCTATGGAAGCCACCTATGGATAATTTTCCAGGCAATCTTTTATAGGGGTTGAAGGTCTCACCTTCCTTGAATTAGGAGAACACCAAGGGCGGTATTTCTTCTCATTCTTTCCCTGCCCCTCCCCAAACTTCTCTGATCCCTCCTACCCCACTCTCCAGTGTATTTCAGAGGTAGAACTGATGGCAGGTTAGAGTTTCTAAGTTCCTACCAAAATGACAGCTTCAGGAGCTCAGATCAATTCCTGCAAAAGACAGGGAATGAGTGGAAAGAAATCAAGTGGACAAAGTTCAGATTTAATGGAAGGTCAGGCTCCCTGCTGGATTGCAACAATTTGACATTTTAGCATCCAATGAGTGTCAGTTGGATCTTTATCATGAGAAAGCCAGTCTCTGACATGGTGCTTTAGTGATATTGAATTATATTTTGAGCTTGTGTGCAGTGGCTGTGTGGGGAGGCAGTACCCAACTGTTCAGTAAACTTGTTTTAGGGGAGTAACAGGTTAGGCCAGCTGTGTGGCCCCATTAAAGGAGAAATCTGCTTTGGCTGCCTGGCATGTGGAGCTGAAAATGATGTCTGGTTAGTATTTGAAAGGCAAAATTCTTTCCTCAAATTCCTCGGGTTCCAGGGAGGCAGGCTCTGCAGAGGAGATGCTGCCAAAAGAAGCTCTGATGTCTGCCCCACCTCTGGTTGGCTGAGATGCAGGGTAGGCCAGGAGAGTGAATTCTCTGGTGGCTGGCAGGTAGGTCCTCCCTTCTCAAAGAGTCCAGGGCTCCTGTCCCCTTTGGGGGATTGTGGGATGAGAGAAGAGGCACTCCCCACCTCATTCCAACCACCAGCCTCCATGTAGACAGGAGAGAAGGATATGAGAGGTGCGTCAAAGTGACTTCAGGGACAGCTGCAGCCTCGTCTCTATAACTGAAGCCTGTGTTTTCTGAAAACCCTGTAGCCTTGGCACCTTGCTTCTTCCAGCAGCAGGCTTGAGATCTCAATGGGTAAAAATAAATCTATCTATAAAAATAACTGCTGAGTGTGGGAAAGTGAAGTTGTGCCCCTTCCCCACACCGTGGCAAGAGGGAAGGGACTGACTCCACTATCAAAAGTTCCTGGTTGGGCTGTTGTGCATGGCTGGCTGCCCTAGCCCCTTAATAGCCTCCTTTCTTTCTTATCCTTGCCATCTCCTTGACTTCAGCTTCCCTGCTTCTTCAGTCCTAGACTGCCTCTCAGCGGGATGTCATGGCCTCTCCAGAGCAGGTGACTCTTGTCATGGCCTTCTTCGCTGTGGAGCTCACTTGAAGAAAATGTAGTCAGCCTTGTCTCTCCCTTAGATGTTTAACAGGATACATTCCTCTGACCTCTTGAGAGTGCCAGCTTGAGATGCCCAACCCACTCTTGCCATTTTTCCCCACCTCCCCTGAATGCAAACAGCATCTCTTCCCATTGTGCATACCTATAGTTTGCCTACAACAGCAACTTTCTTTCCATGCCCAAACCCAGTGCTTCTTTAAGGTGATTTTTCTCCTCACTGTTAAGATGGGACTGTCATTTTATTAGAGGTCCCACCCCTACCTATCTAAACTGAGTCAACTGTATCCTTTCCTGGGATTTTTAAACTTAAGACCAAAGAGTGTCCTTCCAGAAGTGGATAGTGGACACTGTGAGGAGTGAGGTTCTGGAAATATCAAGGGTCACGCTTCCTGCCATATGGAAGAAGCCTGCCAGTAGGAAAGAGTAGAGCTTACATGTGGAGAGAGGCTGGGAAGGAAGAGGCAAAGAAGGAGTGCTGGCAGCATTTGAGTCAACTGTATCTCATATGCTACTGCACCCTTGCTGTTCCTACAATGTCTTAGTTACATAACTCATTATGCATGATTAAAGTGGGGTTTTTTGGTCATTCGTACTAGATAATACAGAAATGTGGTATAGATAGGAATATAGGAATCCTTTGAGCTAGTACTACCATTTAGGTGCGCTCATTTCAGTGAATTTTATTCCTTATTGAATATCTACTATTCAATTCACTGTACATTTCTTTTTTATTTTTAAAAGATTTCATTTATTTATTTATTTTTAGAGAGAGGGGAAGGGAGGGAGAAAGAGAGGGAGAGAAACATCAACGTGTGGTTGCCTCTTGCACACCCCCTACTGGGGATCTGGTCTACAACACAGGCATGTACCCTGACTGGGAATGGAACTGACAAACGTTTGGTTCGCAGGTCGACGCTCAATCCACTGAGCCACACCAGACAGGCTCAGGATACATTTCTTGAATGTCTACTGTTTCAACATATACTGGACCCAGATGAGGTATACAGAGATAATAAAGCTTATGATTTAGTGGAGGAAAAAGATACATTCATAGCATAAATAACCACAATAGAAAGTGTTAGTTATTCTTTTTTAAAAAAAATATATTTATTGATTATGCTATTACAATTGTCCCATTTCCCCCCTTTCACTCCACTCCATCCTGCACACCCCCTCCCTCCCACATTCCCCCCCTATAGTTCATGTCCATGGGTCATACATATAAGTTCTTTGGCTTCTACCTTTCCTATACTATTCTTACCCTCCCCCTGTCTATTTTCTACCTACCATTTGTGCTACTTATTCTCTGTACCTTTCCCCCCTCTCTCCTCTCCCACTCCCCTGTTGATAACCCTCCATGTGATCTCTATTTCTGTGGTTCTGTTCCTGTTGTAGTTGTTTGCTTAGTTTGCTCTTGTTTTTGTTTTAGGTGTGGTTGTTAATAACTGTGAGTTTGCTGTCATTTTTGCTGTTCATATTTTTTATCTTCTCTTTCTTAGATAAGTCCTTTAACATTTCATATAATAAGGGCTTGTTGATGATGAACTCCCTTAACTTGACCTTATCTGAGAAGCACTTTATCTGCCCTTCCATTCTAAATGATAGCTTTGCTGGATAGAGTAATCTTGGATGTAGGTCCTTGCCTTTCATGACTTGGAATACTTCTTCCCAGCCCCTTCTTGCCTGCAAAGTTTCTTTTGAGAAATCAGCTGACAGTCTTATGGGAACTCCTTTGTAGGTAACTGACCTTTTCTCTTGCTGCTTCTAAGATTCTCTCCTTATCTTTAATCTTGGGTAATGTAATTATGATGTGCCTTGGTGTGTTCCTCCTTGGGTCCAGCTTCTTTGGGACTCTCTGAGCTTCCTGGACTTCCTGGAAGTCTATTTCCTTTGCCAGATTAGGGAAGTTCTCCTTCATTATTTGTTCAAATAAGTTTTCAATTTTTTGTTCTTCTTCTTCTCCTTCTGGTACCCCTATAATTCGGATGTTGGAACATTTAAAGATGTCCTGGAGGTTCTTAAGCCTCTCCTCATTTTTTTGAATTGTTGTTTCTTCATTCTTTTCTGGTTAGATGTTTCTTTCTTCCTTCTAGTCCACACCGTTGATTTGAGTCCCAATTTCCTTCCCATCACTATTGGTTCCCTGTACATTTTCCTTTGTTTCTCTTAGCATAGCCTTCATTTTTTCATCTAATTTGTGACCAAATTCAACCAATTCTGTTAGCTTCCTGATTACCAGTGTTTTGAACTCTGCATCTGATAGGTTGGCTATCTCTTCATTGCTTGGTTGTATTTTTTCTGGGACTTTGATCTATTCTTTCATTTGGGCCATTTTTTTGGTCTTGGTGCACCTGTTACATAAAGGGGCGGAGCCTTAGGTGCTCACCAGGGCAGGGTAACGCTGGTCGCTGCACTGTGACGCTGTGCATGGGGGAGGGGCCCAGAGGGAGCAATGGTGCTTGCTCCACTCTCTGCCAGATTTCAGCCACTCCCTCCACTACCCACAATCAAACTGGGCCCCTCCAGTGCTGATTCCCAAGTGGGTGGGCTTGTGCATACTCTAGGCCCCTGTGGGTCTCTCCAACGAACTCTCCTGTGAGGCTGAGAGTTTCTCCTGCTGGTGCCTCAATCCCCAGGGGTGTTTTCAATCAGAGGTTTGAGGCTTTATTTTCCCTGCGCTGGAGCCCTGGGTTGTGCGGTCTGCTTCACTCCCCCGCCATTCCTCCTGGTTTATCTATGCGTGAATGTGGGGCCAAGGGGTCTGCCAGCCACCACCTTGTGGGGTCTGCTAGCTGCAGCCTGGCCTGCCCCGTTCCACAGTCTGCCACCTTGGTGGGTCCGCCAGCCACCGCCTTGCCGTGAGTCCTCTCCACCCCGGGTGCCCGTCTCTGCCCCTCCTGCTGGTCTGGATGAATGTTTCTTCTTTATCTCCTTGGTTGTCAGACTTCCATACAGTTGGATTTTCTCAGTTCTGGTTGTTTTTTGTTTTTAAATTGTTGTTGTCCTTCTTTTGGTTGTTCGAGGAGGCACAGTGTGTCTACCTATGCCTCCATCTTGGCCCCAGTTATTCTTTTAAACATGTTTATTGAGTGCTTACTATGTGTTTGGTAGTACTTGTTAAAAGGTGAAGTATGAGAATGGAAATTGCAGGAGAGCTTCCTTCTGACAGGAACTTTAGAAGGCTCTAGTATTTGGAGGTACCTGGAAAATTTTGAAGAGTAAGCTTTAAACTGTTGTGGATGGGGAGTAGGGGTGGAGCAGTGAGGGTAATGATATGAGCAAAGGTATGGAGGTAGAAAAATAGAGTGAAGGCTGGGGACATGGGTTGGGACTGAACTCTTGAGGGCCCTGAGTGGCTTCATCAGGTCTATGGTTATAAATCTGGCTGTGGCAGCAGTGTATAGGGTAGATTTGAGACCTAGGTGGCAGGTGGGGGAAATCTGTGTCCAGTGCATTGTGGGGTGGATGAGAAAGGAGCTCTGTAATAAATCCACCTGAAAGTAACCTCACAGGGTGATCTGGTCATAAATTCCTAGCTGGGCAGGTCATGGTGGGTAGTCATGCTTCAGGCCTATAACTCCCCTAGTATAAGGTAACTTAAGCAAGCTCTGTCCATTGTTTTTATGCACCTAGGTGAACCTATCCTTGAAATGCCTCTTTTTCTGACTCCTCAGAAGGGCAACCACCCTGAAGAGAAAACATAGTCTTTTAAACTATTCTATAATCCAATCATAGATATTTCTCTGCTTTCTCCCACGCTTCAGTACTCTTCCTTACTTACTCTTCCTAATTCCAAATGTATAAACAAATCTGCAAACTGTCCTTTTTTTCATTCTGTTGAGATCTTGCTTCCAGGAGCGTGCTCTGTTTGGCTCAAATAAACTCTAATAAATGCCTATAATTTTTTTCTATAGGATTAGATGTACTTATCTCAACATATGATATACTCCCTATCTTCTAGAAGCCTGTATCTAATTGTGGAGACACATGAAACATAAACAATAAAACAAAATATGTGCTTAAGTCTAAAACTTGAATCCAGGTGGAAAATCCAATGAAAACCTAGTGAGGAGGAAGCTGAACAAGGTCTGGAGCTTTTGAGGAAGGCTGCTTAGAATTGGTGAGACTCCAACTGGACTTTGAAATTCCTCCAAGTGTTTTTCTTCTCATTCTCCTGCTGAGCAGGTCTAGTGATGGCTGAAAGTAGTGTGGACAAGAGACATTTATTCAAGCAACATCTGTCCTCATGACCTTTGTCTGTCCTTATATAACCCAGAGCTAGGTTACTGATGGGGTGGAAGCTGGATGTGGGAAGCCAGAGCTTGGAAAACTAATTTAGCTACAGGCTGGCCCACAAGACTGCTCACTAAGGGACTGGGGGTTGAAATGCTAGGTGGAGATATCAGTGCAGAAGCACCCAAGATGATAGGAGATAAAGGAAGGCTGCAACCAGATAAGAAGACAGATAGCCAAGATTCACCCTCCAAGATAAGCTCATCTACAATCAGACTACTAACTCTCAAGTCTGTAGTGAGGATTGCTTCAGGAACCAAATAGGGAGGACTCTGCTCCTGGAATACAATAGTGACTTCAGCTGGGAGAGTCTAAGAAAGATAAGGATAAATGGTTCTGACTGTACTAGTATGAGAGATAAACCAATATATCAGCAGCAAAGCAGCAGCAAGCTCAGCTATTTTTTCACTGCAAGAACTTTGCTGGGCCCTCCAGAGGAGGCCTGGCTTCCAGCTTACACCCTTGCCAAGTGTGGGTGGCCATCTATACTCAACAAGCAACAGTTTCATTTCCCCACTTCCTGTGATTTCTGTGGAGAGGACTGACGGGACAGCGTTTGCTAAGATCATTATAGCAAGCATGTCAGAATCTGCAAGAGCATGATGCAGAATTAAACCAAAGAATGCTTTCTTTTCTGGCTTGGAGGAGCTGGTGTCAGAGCTGGTGTCACCATTCTGTCACTCCAGAGGCCTTTTTGGCTCAATGTTGGTTTGTTGTACTTTTGGTGTTTTGTTGTGTTTCTGTTTTCATGCTGTGATTCTGGCAATAATGAGGTCTAGTGGGAATGCAGAGTACCATTCTACTCTTTGATCTCAGGCAGATGTCCTTTTAGAGAAGGTTAGGGAGAGAAGGCATCTGAGCTGGGTAATGGGAGTTTGTTTTTGTAGGAAAACCCTGAGTGCTGTGCTGCAGCTTTGCATTCCTGGTGACTTTGCACATCAGTGACATCTGGGGCTGCATTGTTAGATGAAGGAGTGCAGAAACTGATGTGGGAAAGATCCAGACAAGGTGAGACCGGAAGCATTTTTGGCCCCAGGTCCTTTGAGGATATGTAGGATCAGTTTGATTTACTGGGGAGCATATCTTGCTGTTCCAATTTCACTCTGGTTCAATTGTTTTGGAAGCTGCACTTGTGTGGTTTACACCTGAACTCATTAAGTAGGTTTCCTGCTTCCTTAAACTCAAGTTTGGTTTGTGATTTGTTTTTCTAACAAAATATTTGTCTCTCATTTGTTTTAGTGTACAGCAAATTTGTGCCATTTAAAAATAGTTTTTGGTTAATGGTTGTGCTCAGTAGAGCTAGGCAATAAATGTGAAAATGAAACTGGAAAAGTTAGTGTTCATGCTGCCTGTCACTACCAGAACCAAAAAGTAGAGACAAGGATTGAATCTTTATGGGCACTTTATTCACATGACAGGTGATCTGAGAAGACAGCAGGTTATGTGTCTTCAAAAACCATCCTCACATCTTATTTCAAGCCGACTTTTTATGAGGAGAAGAAAGGGTAGGTAAGGGGTTTGGGAAAAAGGTTAATTGGAATAAAAGTTGCAGTCCAGTGGGCAATTTTCCTAGTACTTCTTTATCTGTTGATTAACAATTCTTTCTCTGCATCACAGGGCGTTCCCTCCCTGGAGCACAATGTCTCGGATACCATCTCCATTGCTTGCAGACCTGCTGGAGCACAAAGGTTGAATTGCTCTGGACCTCCTGGAGTCCTGTGGTCATGCATTCCAGTTCCTGGAATAACAGCTTTCTGCATGCATTAATCACTTAAGCTTATCGACTAAGGCTAAAATCTTTAACTCTTGAGTTTCCCTATCAGAAAGAAGGGAACATATGAGGACTTTTAATTTTCAATCCTACCTATTGTACTTAGAGTGTTGGCAATGTCTTAAGTGTGCATTAAGTTTAAAATAATATCAAAGAAAAGCCAGTTGAAAGGATCCTTCCTGGCTCCTAAGTCAAACAGGAAGAGTTTACAACTTGTCCCATCAACAGGTCCTCTGTTACAGAGCCTTTAATAATTCTTCTGTGTTTGCAGTTTACAAAGTGCTTTTTCACGTAGGTTATTCGATTTGATCCTTGCAATAGTCCTGTATGGAAGGAATAATAGAATGTGAGTTATTCCCATTTTACAGTTGGGGAAACTGTGGCTCAGACTAAATTGTTTGAGGTCTGTGACAGGAACATAACAGAGGTCATGTCAAATCTGGCTCATAACCCTTATACTCTCCTTTATTGCTATTGTTCAGTTGTTTGTTCTGGGTAATTTCTCCACAATTTAGTTGTAATTCCAGATTGGTCCTTGGAGGGTTAGTGTGGTTTCCATTCACTCCTCTGCCATCTTACCCTCTTACCCTTACCCTTATACTCTCTCTTGAGTAGACAGACTTTCTGGCCCTCCAACCCTCAGACCAATTCTTCAGGCTTCAAAATCCATAGATTTTGGAGTATTGGGGAGTATTGGGAGATGTGGGGGAGTATTGGGAGATGTGGGGAGTACAAGGTGGAGTACTGGGGAACATGGGAAGTACTAGGAGACATGGAAAGTACTGAGGGACATGGGAGTACTGGGGGACATGGGGAGTACTGGGAGACATGAGGAGTATTGGGAGACATGGGGTGTACTAGGAGACATGGAGAACACTGTGAGAGTTGGGGAATGCCTGGAGACATGGGGAGTACTGGGACTTGTGGGGAGTATGGGGAGATATGGGGAGTACTGTGAGAGTTGGGGGAGTACTGAGGGATATGGGAGTACTGGGAGCTGTGGGGAATACTATGAGAGTTTGGGAGTATGGGGAGTACTGGGAGATGTGGGAGCACAGGGAGATGTTGGGAGTATGGTGAGACTAGAGGAGTAAGCTGAGATTTGGGGAGTACTATGGGACCTAGGGAGTACTGGAGAATGTGGAGAGTATTGGGAGACATGGGAGTCTTGGGGAATAAGTACTGGGGAGAACAGACCTGACTGGGAGTGGCAGGGTAGAAGTGAAACCTGCCTCCATTCCAGAATTGAATTCTAGCCCTTGTGGTTCTCAAGCTGACATTCCCCCAACTAATATTTATTGGGCCCCACTATATGCCAAACAATGAGGAAGCCACTCCTTACATTATCTCCTTTCACTCTGGCAGTCCCTAAGAGATGGGCTAATTCACTAATATCACAGGAAATGAAGCTCAGAGAGGGTGGACAACCAGTATGTTGTAGAGCTGGGCCAGCTCTCCTCAGTCTGACTCTGCACTGGCCCCTCTGTGCCAGAAAGAAAGAACAGACATGAGAGTGGATGGTGTCCAGACCCAGTGCACAGTGGCTGGCAGGGAAGAAAGAGAAGTTTTAAATGTCTGGCTACTCTGTGTGTCCACCTCAGCTTAAAAGCTTCCAAGAAGACGGGAACTGAGAATGGCAAACATTCCTGTGCCCACTGCAAAGGCTCTTAGTCAAGGGAGAAGGAGGATGGAGGAAGATAAACCACTTCACCTGGGAAGTGGGTTGGATGGAGAGAGCAAGAGCAGGCAAAAGGATGGCAGACCCAAAAGTGAAGGAGGAAGGGTCTGAAGAGCTGGAGGGGTGAATGTATTACAAAAACTGCTTGCTACCGGACTGCCCTGACCCCTCCTCTGGAGAAGAAGGCACCCTGTACTCCTCTTGGGAAATCACTCTGTCTCAAAGCAGGCCTGCCATAGGCTTCCACAGGTAGAGACCTCTTCTTCCAACTCCCCCTGAAGAGACTCCGTTACCTCCTCAGGTTATGCATTCCTGCTCTTGTCTACTAGAATTGAGTAAATTCTTCAGGGGGTCTAACCTGAGCCCTTCTTATCTCACATTATGATGGACACTTGCCAGAAACAGAAAGAGGACAATAGCTGAGATATGGGCATTTTGCTGTCTCCCCGAGCACCCTACTCCACAATGACATGTGTGACCTGGACTTCTGCCTTAGAGCACCTCTGTCTCCTGGAACTGAGAGTGCAGCTGGTAGGAGAGGGTGCCCTCCCAAGAGGCGAAGAGGGATTGCTTCAACTGGTTGCTCCAGTCTGGTTGTATTTATCTGAGTTTCTTCTAGGATTTTGTGATTGGGGTAAGGAGAAAGTGTGTAGGCAGGAAAATCTATTTTCTTTTGTGAGGCCTGGAAGGGTGTGGCTTATCTGACCGATGCTAGTGGCTACAGAGAGCATTCTATTTTTGGTTTGTTCAGATTCTGTGGGCTCCCACCTCTGCACCTTGGGAGTAAGGAGTGGATGCAGGGGACACCTTTCCTGTGGTAGTGTGAAACATGCTTAATTAGTTTGAGGGAAAGGCCAAGGGCAATACCTTGAGCCAAGATCCTTGGTTTAAATTAGATGGAACCAGATTCTGAAACTATGGGCTCCTCTGACAAGAGGGCACTCCAGGGGTCATCTGGTTTTTCCCTCCACATTCCAGGCAAGAGTGTCCTTGTCATTATCTAAATGGTAGCTGATTCTGGATCAAGAGAAAAAGATGATTCCATACTATTGTCTGCTGGACCACCACTCCTAACCTCTGTGAGGACCACTGCACTTTCCACTGAACATGGAGACTGCAATAGCCCCTATGGTGCATCCTGACAACCACCTGCTTCCAAGACCACAGGGCATCATTCACCGCAAGAGGTCTTAGTGCCCAAGCTGTCATTACCCTGGAATCACAGGCATTGGACTGTAACTTCTGCTTGGTAGTCACCCCAGTGCAGTCAACATGGTATCATCTCCATGGGATAATCAGCCTGACACTAACCAACCTGTTAGGTTTCTTGCATGATAAAGGCGGAGGCATAATAGTCATAAAATAACTGTTGCTCAAGTCTGCTTGCTCAATAGTCCCTTAAGACTCAGCTCAAATGTCACCTCCTCTGAGAAGCCTTCCCTGAGTCACATCTCCCAAACTCAGGTTAGGTGACCCTCAGGGCTTCCAAAGTGCTTAGAGCTGACCTTTGTTAAGGCACTCACTGTGCACTATGATGATTGTCTATCATTGTGTCTCCTTTCCACTAGACTCCAGGCTTCTCCAGGGTGAAGGTGTCTTATTCATTTCTATATTTCCAGCAGCTGGCATGGTCCCTGGCATAAAAGGTGCCCAATAATTATAACAAGAATGAATCAACAGTTGAGTGAATACATGAAAGGATGTGAACTGTAGTTAAGGCTGGAGGGTTTGGAGTTAGTCACAATAGAATTACAAAAGCAAGCAGGCCAATAAATGTGTTACATGGAGGTCTTTAAGAAGGAACAACATGCCTTTGCCTGGTCTGGGCTAATCTTAGGTTTGCCAGTCCCAGGGACACTGCTGCTGGTCTCAGACTCCCTTGAAGCCACAGATACTAAGCAAAGAAGTGAGGAGTAGGGTCAATGACTCTTCCTTTAGGAACTCATCTTCTCTTCCCTCATCTGTTTCTGAGGCTGCCTGTGGCAGAAGAATGTTGGAGGGTTTAAAAACTTTTCAAATAGGAAATCTTGGATCGAGTCAATACCCACTGTGGAACATATACTTCTGATATCCCAGGGATTATGATAAGGGCTGTAGCTATTTTATTTGAGCCCATAATTTCTTTCTTTATTTTTTAAAAGATTTATCTATTTATTTTTAGAGAGAGGAGAAGGGAGGGAGAAAGAGAGGGAGAGAAACATTGACACAAGAGAGAAACATTGATTGGTTGCTTCTTGTACATGTCCTGACCGGGGACCAAACCTGCAACCCAGGCATGTGCCCTGACTCAGGACCCTACTCTTTGTTGTACTAGGGACAGATTTGTCAGTCACTCCTGTTTGTTCCCTCCCTCTGCCTCCCCTGGCATCTGCACTCATCTTGGCTTCTGGCCAGCCCAGTGTTTGAACTGCCGTTGTGAGAAGCAGGACTTGTATTAATCACCTCCATAACTTTTCCCCCCTCTGGCTTCCTCTTCATCTAGCGATTCTGTGTTTAGATGACAGGGAGGATATCCTAGCTAGAAAATGCCTGCAGGAGGGGAGCTGAAGGATGTTCCAACCCAGGACTACTGAGGCAGCCATGACCTCCAGGCTCCTGTGTCCCCTCTGAGAGCATTTTTCAATCCAACAGGGCACCAGTGCATTTCTAGCTTGGGCATGGCCCAGTCCACATGTACCTTGGCTGGGGTCCTTTTTCACTCGAACTCCTCCCCAATGGCCAACATCCCTCATGGACTCCAGATAATTGGCTGTTCCCTGGGTTACCCGCTGCTGTGCCCTATTAGGCTGATTAGATACCCAGCATCATCTACTTTCTTTTTTTTTTCTTTTTTAATTTTTTAAAAAATTTTTATTGTTATTCAATTACAGTTGTATGCCTTTTCTCCCCATCCCTCCACCCCACCCCAGGTGAACTCACCTCCCACCCCCACCTCCACCCTCCCCCTTGGTTTTGTCCATGTGTCCTTTATAGTAGTTCCTGTAATCCCCTCTTCCCACTGTCCCCCCCCCCCCGCCCCCCCGCCCTGGCTATTCTTAGATTGTTCTTAACTTCAATGTCTCTGGTTATATTTTGTTTGTTTTTTTCTTCTATTGATTATGTTCCAGTTAAAGGTGAGATCATATGGTATTTGTCCCTCACCGCCTGGCTTATTTCACTTAGCATAATGCTCTCCAGTTTCATCCACAGCATCATCTACTTTCATAGTAGCACAGAAACACAAGTCCCTTGGACTCTCTTCCTAACCTGCCTGAGGTTTTCCCCTGCCTCACTTGTGCAGCAGCATCTGTGTTGCTGCTGTCTGAGTCTGACACCATCTGGTTATTTCCTTTTCTACATGCCCCAGTCACCTTGAACTGGAGCAGTATCATGGGAAGCAGTAAGGTGAGTGAAGCAAATGTGCTGGGTTCCCTCTGCAGGGCATCTGGATGAGGAGGCTCATCCATGACTGCTCATCCTACCTTGATTGACCAACAGCAGCACAGTGGTCTGGACTCAGAAAGCTATCAATATCCTGGACCCTAGGCCCTAATATCCTTAGCCTAGTTCTTTAACGAAGCTCAGCTCATTCACTCATTCAAAATAGCTTTAGCATCATGTACCTAGCTTTGTCACAGTGGCAGGAAGAGTTATGAAAAAGCTATTGTGTCATTGGGTGTAAAATATTACACCTGTGAAGAATTAACCAACAACATAATAAATCAAGATGCAAATGATACAGGAAATGCCCCGGGGTGGTCTGTGATTTGTTGTTGAGGGGGTCAGCAGGGAAGTGCTGTGGGGATTCAGAGGATGGCAAGATGACTGGGCACTGGGGCTGTTGGGGAGGCCCATTAGGAGTTGATACAGGTCTGGATGCTTTCAAGAACCTAGACCAGGTGGGATGGCTGGAACCAAGACAGGGAGATCATTTCCCCACAGAATATCAGAATTGAGGTCAGTCTAATTGAAGCCAAGGGTTTTTGTCAGGGAGAGTAGAAGATGAGGAGAGAAGGTGACCCTTCTTTCTCCAACTCTGGGGGAAAATCAGGAACTCGACTCTCAAAATAAATAACATTTATTGCTAAAACCCTTTTCATGGATTAACCTATTAATTCACAAAACAATGTTATGAAATTGGGATTATTATTATTCCCCATTTTAAAAATTTATTTATTTATTTTAGAGAGAGGGGAAGGGAGGGAGAAAGAGAGGGAGTGAAACATCAAAACATTGATGTGGGAGAGAAACATTGATATGTTGCCCCTTGCACAACCCCAACCGAGGATCTGGCCCACCACCCAAGCTTGCACCCTGACCGGGAATCTAATCAATGCTCCACCATGCCCGACCCACAGAGCTGCACCAGTCAGAGCTATTATTGTCCACTTTTTTAACGATAAGGACCTGAGGCCCCAGAGCTATGTCAGCATTTGAACCTGTGTGTCCTCAAAATACTTTATTTTCTCATGTCATGCTCCCCACCCTACCCCACGCAGC
Organism: Desmodus rotundus; assembly: GCF_022682495.2. Taxonomy (NCBI): domain Eukaryota; kingdom Metazoa; phylum Chordata; class Mammalia; order Chiroptera; family Phyllostomidae; genus Desmodus; species Desmodus rotundus. The sequence goes on from NC_071398.1 coordinate 74,247,067, forward strand.
CCTGATCCCTCTTTTCTCTGGGTCCTGATGACTCACTCTTCCTTGGCAGACATTATGGTTTCTGATCACTTTGTCAGTGAAGTCATCTTGCTGCTGCTGCTGCTGCTGCTGCTGCTGCTGCTGCTGCTGCTGCATTTGCCATGCCCATTGTCCCATGTCCTTGCTCCTTATGGCTCCTGCCTACTGGAGCAAGAGCTCTGTAGCTAATGTTGCCTTTGGTTTTATACTCTCATTTTTGAAAGAACATGAACTGAGTTCCCCAGGGGCTGAGCCAAGGTCATTTAAGGGATATGCTCAGTTTTCTAGAACAAAGTATTTCTTGTATACCAATAACCTGCGTCATTATCTCAGCCTGGGTCCTCTGCCTTCCCAGGGCTCTCTGTGCTCACAGTACCTGGGGCAGACGTTACCTTCCTTTTTGTTTGAAGTCTTGAGCCGGATCATCAATCCCAAAGCCTTTTCCTCAGTGCCCTCCTGGCTTTTAGAAATGGGGCATGTTTATTGTCAGTGTTGGTGTCCCAGAATTCCAGGTGGCTGTGCAATTAGGCACCCACTGCTCCTTGTGGAGGAGATGTGGAGGGAAGGCGGAAGCAGGCTAACATATATCGAATAACTTCTACAACCTAGCACAGTGCATTATATATATTTCAAAGTTTAATCACAGTAGTAGAGTATCAGTACCATTGGCCTCATTTTGCAGTTGAGGAAACTGATAGAGAGATTGAAGTAACCTGCCCATGAAGGGCAGAGGCAGGGTTCCCTTAATTCTGATCTTACTGTATCCAATTTAAACTTTATCCTTTAGGCAATAGGGAATTACTACCAGTACCAAGCAGGGAACTGAGAGGCTAAAGTATTTTGGGAAGATGAATCTGACAGCAGTGAGTGGGGTGTATGGGAGAGAAGCAAGGCCAGAGCTGTGGGGACCAGTTAGGAGATTATGGCAACAATGTCACCTTGAGACATTCCCAGGAGGATGGAGGGAACTCAAAGAAGGGCCAGTTGCAAGAAAGAGACACCGAGGAGCAGAAATTAGCAGTTCTCAGCAGCTGAGTACACCCAGATATGAGGAGGAAGCCCTTCTTTCAGATCACTTAGGTAATCTGAAAACCCACCAGGTGTTGGTGGCCTATGCCAGGGGCGAGACAGCTGTCATTCCTGCTCGGGATTAGAGGAGCATGTGTGGTGAGATGGTGCCTTGCTCTGCTCCTTGGCAGGACTGGGCTAGGTTGGCTGCTCTTCATGGGCAAAGCCCACGCCTTTGAAAGTTCTGTTTATCTAGCCTGGGAGAATGCCTCATGTGAGCTCAATAAACAGTAATTGGCAGTGGTGAGCTCAGAGCATCTCTAAAAGAGAGAGTGAGCAATCACTGTTTATGAGCAACTCCCTGGGCTGAAGCAGGCAATTGGGTCTCCTTTACTGATGGGAAACCGAGGCTCAGAGTTTATATGGCTTTCCCACGGTTGTCTGGAGAGTCAGAGGGCACTTAGGATTCACAGTCCCCAACTTTGACCTGGAATTCTGATGCTTTCCCCAGTTCTTCTCTGTTTGGTGTCTGACAAACAAGGGGAATTAATGATAAGTCTTCACAGGAGAATGGCAGTCTACAGTTTACAAAACCGCTCCTCACTCAATATCTCATTTGCTCCTCATACCCACTGGGTATTATTGCACTCAACTTTACAGATAAAGACACCGAGACTCAAAAGAATTTAAGGCTGTGGTCATTCCACTGTGAGAGATAGAGCTGGAATTCAAAATGATGCTTTCTGACTCCCAGGTGCACAGTTCTTTCCAAGAAGCCATGTGAATAGGGAAACAATGAAAAAATCAAACATCAAAGAGGAAAAAGAGTATTTGGGAAAGGTGGTGAATGCAGCTTAGATGGTGCAGGAGGTCTTCAGGTTAAACATATCAAAAGCTTCTGGGCAGCCAAGATTGTTCACTACAGTTGTGAGTTCCCTGAGGAAATCAGTTTTCCTGTGGGGGAGTGAGGATGCTTCTTCCCAGAGGTAGATGATGGAAGAGATGACCACTAGAAAGTCTCCCCACTTCTTACCTGTGGATTTTGTGAATATAAGGAAGCGAGACAATGAGGAAAAACTGTGTTAGCACTTCTCTTTTAGGTGCCCAGTAAATTAGATTAATTGGATGGATGGATGGATGGATGAAACTTAGGAAAACTACATCCACTCAGGCAACATGCCCCATGATCCCATTTACAACTCCTGAACAACCCTCCCTGCCTTCTAGTCCATCCACATTATCTCATGTTATAAATGACATTCCCAGCCCTGGAGAAATAAATAGGGATAGCACTGAGAGAGAAGTTGGAAAGTATTGATAACTTCCTCTGTTCCAGAAATGAAGAGGAAGGTATAGAATGGAAGGTCTCTCTCCACCTGTCCTCTGGTTGGCTTAAATTTTCTGAAGTCCTGCTCTGCACTAGGAGTCAAAACTCCTGGATTCTAAGCCCAGGGGAACAGCCATCTTCTCATGGGGTAATATATACGGTTTTGCAGTTGGGTTTAGAAAAGTGAAAAACTTAGAAAGGTCTAAGGGGCCAAGAACTCTCTTGGCTCAATTTCCCCTTCCTCTGCTAATCTTTGCTCACTTTTCAAAGAAATATTGCAGCGGGGCCCCTCTCAAGCCAGAGAGGGGAAATGCCAAAGGATTGGAGATGGTCCATATAAGGCTGTAACTTTGCTTCCTGCTCAGGCTCAACTGCCACTTACCACCAGTTGAACAGTGGTTTTATCCTAGAGAACTCATGGGGATGGGCATCCTGACCCTGGGTTCTGTCACTGAGTATGCCTGGTGTACAACAGAGCACCTGCACATAGTGGGCATTCACTAAATATCTGATGAAAGCATGAGTAAATGGGTGAAATATTAGCTGTGATCTTTCTGGATCTTGGTTTTCATATCTGTAAAAGGGGATTTTAATACTGGCCCTCTTGCTCTCCAAGCCATCCCCCAACCCTTAGGAGTAGATAAATGGATAGATGCAAATGGTGTTTATATATCAGAAGGTTCTGAGTCCACAATAGGGACTATACAGTAGTTGACATTTGAGCCACCTCCCCTCTGTTCCCTCTTTGTACCTGCTATATGCTAACCAGACCTGCTGCTCAGCCCACCCCTGCCATAATACTCACCTCTCCAGAGCCTTGCTGTCCTCTCCCTTGAAACATGGCTGTCCCATGTCCCATGCCTTTAGGGATCTGTGCTCTATGTTGACATACCAGTGATACTATTTACCCTTTTTGAACACCTATGTGTCAAGCATTTAGAATGTTAACACAAGAACAGCCAAACCTGCAGAAAATTTTGAGAGTTTATTTAAGCCAAACTGAGGACATGTCCAAAATCAAGATCTCAAAATGCTCCGGAGAATGGCAGATTGGCAGCTCTTTTTACGCATTTGGAATCAAAGGAGGGAATGTAAAAAACAAAAATTGCCTGAAATCCATTGGTGGTAGATTAATGAGGAGGCAAAGAAAGCAAGGCAGGGAAATCCCTATGATTGGATAAAAAGTAAAATAAAGAGATGTACTTATTTCACATTGATGGGTATAAGATAGTCAGCATTTTACACTTTATTTTATTTTTTTAAAGATTTTATTTATTTTTTCTTAGAGGGGAAAGGAGGAAGAAAGAGAAACATCAACTGGTTGCCTCTCGCATGCCCCCTGCTGGGGATCTGTCCTGCAACTCAGGAATGTGCCCTGACTGGAATTGAACCTGTGACATTTTGGTTGACAGGATGACGCCCAACCCGCTGAGCCACACCAATCAGCACTTAACTTTATTTTTTATTGTTTACACTATTACAGTTGCCCCAATTTTTCTTCCCTTTGTCCACCTCCATCCAGCCCTTGCCCCCCTTCCCTCAGGCCACCACCACGTTGTTGCCTGTGACTATGCATGAGTATATGTTCTTTGGCTGATCCCTTCACCTTTTTTCCAGCTCCTTCTCCCCTTGTCTCTGGTAGCTGTCAGTCTGTTCCATGTATCTATGCTTCTATTTCTATTTTGCTCATTAGTTTATTTTGTCCATTAGATTCCACATATAAGTGAGATCATATGATATTGTCTTTCATTGCCTAATTTATTTCACTTAGCATAATAATCTCCAGGTCCATCCACGCTGTCACAAAAGGCAAGAGTTTCTTCTTTTTTAGTGCTATGTAGTATTATTCTATCGTGTAAATGTTAAGATAGTCTACATTTAACATTTACAAAAATAGGGGTGGTAAACAGATAACAAAATCATGTGCTCCCTTGAGGGTGGTTATGCCTCCAGCAGTCTGAAATAGAGGATTATTTTGATATTTCAAAGACGTGTTTCCCTAGGTGCACAAAAACAATGGATAGGGCTGGCCTGAGGCAAAGGTAAACCTCTTACTAAAGCAGGTATGTATGTGGGACACACTACTCACCATGACCTTCTCAGTTAGGAATTTATGACCAGATCGCCCTGTAAGGTTACTTTTAGTCACTGAACTTGTCAGATTTCTTACAGGGCCCCTTTTTTTGTACACAAAAACATGGCCTTTAATTCTCGTAGCAGTCTTCCGTGGTGCTCAGAGAAGCGAAGCACACTGCTGAAAGTCCTGCTGTGCTAAGCTATGCTGTGCTAAGTAGTAGAACAAGGATTTCCGCCAGGTCTCTGATCTCACACCTGGGGCTCCTGACCTGCCAGCTGTGGGGCGTGGTGGTTGATGGCCTACTGGGGTGGGCTGGATGGGGGGAACATTTACTGCAGTGAAAGGAGCATAGAGTTAGAGATTAAAGACCTGAGTTCAAGTTCAAGCTGTGCACCTTGCTAAACTGGATTCCTCAAGCAAGTTATGTCAACATTCTTTCTAGTTCTTTATCCTGATCTAGTAATTGTGACGATCAAAAGGCAATAGTATGTTCAAACCATGCAGTTCACTGTAAAGTGTCCCTCTGGTATTGAACATGATTCTGCAGGAGGTCTTCTAGAGGCGTTGATTGGTTTAACATAAAGACAAGGCTATAGTAGTGGGATTACAGACACCACATCAGGCTGGCACAATATTTTGAGGAAATGGCGTTTTCAAAGCTCCTCAAGTCCCATTACAGTAACATTAGGAAGGAATCTGCCCTTGAGGTCTGAGAGGTCCTCACCCATGGCAGAATCCTGGCTTGCCCAGTCTCCTGGGCTTCATATCCACCATCTGAATTAACCTGCAGCTAAGTTGTCTCTTAAAGAGCTTTCCCATCTCTGGGGACAACAGCCCAGCGTACTTGGAAGTCCCTTCCCCACATGGACTCAGCCCAGGGCCTGGGAACTAAGGAAAGGAAACAGCTCACTTATGAACTCATCCCAGCTGAGCCTCTTATGGAAACACTGACAGACCCTAAAGACCAGAGCCAGCTCCAGCAGTGCCTTTCTAAATCTCCAACTCTGAGCTAAATATAGTCCTGGAAGGGAAGGTAGTGTGGATTTTGGGGGCGGGGTGGGAAGGGATGAAGGAGAGTGAGGGAGGAAGCAGGGAAGAAAATGGGGGGGCGGGGAGAGAAAGAAGAAAGAAAGGAAGCAGTGATGGTCTGAGGGAGAGAGAAGTGAAGAAATGAGAAAATAGAGGCATGGGAATGAGTTTCAGGGAAAGGGACAAAAGAAAGAATTAGCAGGAGAGACAGAGCAATCAAGTGTTCCGGGGAATGGCAGTAACTCTCAGCAGTCCTGTTTGCAGTGAAGGGTGATAGCTTGGTGGGGAAGCTAGGGTGATGACCTAGGTGGCCCCAGGCTAGGCCCTGGCTGGGTCTGGCCAAATGCTGAAAGCCCTCGGTAATTGTTTAACTGCTGTGGTGATGATTAGAACAGACACCTTGCCTTTCCATACAGTTGTGCTGTCTGCCTTTCCACATCTCTAGGAATCAGGCCTGGCATTAGCTTAACCTCATGGCAATATTTAAGGCAGCCTCGGGCCCCAGCCAGTCTGCCCGTGGCCTTAGGGATTGGGCAGTGCTTCCCCATAATGCTGCTGCTGGTGGTGGTGGTATGTCCTTCACGTAGGTAGCTGTGGGCTTGATGATGGCCTGGCTGAGTGAAGGTGGATTGTAGCATAATGTAGTGAGATGGAGCTGAGGCAGGATTGTAAATAGGAAGCTAGGAAAATTCTTTGGCAAGTGGAATAGGGCAACTGAGACAGGTAGCTGAACAAACTGGCAGAGCAATTTATCCCAGATACAGAAGGTCACCTTCCTAGAGATAACATCTAGGCTTCAGTTGTATTTCAGCTCCAGGCTCAGAAAAGCAGCAAAACCAAGTGGGCATGCCAGGACCAGCTGCAAGGACTAACGACCTCTGCCCTATCACTGACCAATCAGTGGAGATCACCCAAAAGGGTACACCTGGAAAACTGATGAATAGTCTGCTGAAACCCTCCCCTGAGACCTCCCCTGAGAAAGAGAGATAAAAGCCTCGAGACAAAGGACTTTAGGGAACACCCTGTGCTATTCCCTTTCCCCTCTTTTTCTCTCGCTTCTCCCCCAATAGACACACATCTTCTAAACTTTAAGGGACCCAAGACTTGCAATCAGGGCAGAAACAGGTTGTGGTGGCTTCTCCTAGGCTAACCCCCTGAACCTGTCCCCAAGGCCCCTTTTCTCTGACTTCCCAGTGAGCTAAGGCAGCCTGTTGCTCCCTCTATGCTAAGCCCTTCCTTGCCTCACTTCCTAACTTTAATAAATGCATCTTCACAGTCACCTAGACTCGTGTTATGAAATCTTTCCTACACAAAGTCAAGAACCTCCACACTACAGCTGGCCCTAGACAGACTCTTCCAGGGCCAGGCCCCTGTCCGGGAACAGTGCAGCCTCAGAGACACGGGAGAAATCTGCTCCCACAGCCGCCGGCACAACCTGCCAAGGCCATGGAGGTAAATAAAGCAGGCTGAAGCACTGATGTAGAACCAAGTCAGGAGGGTCAGACCCAGCTGAGCTGAACCAGACTCAGCTGGTACTATGAGCTGGCTAGACTTGTGAGGTGTTGTTACAGAGCAAAGCAGGGGGTGGTTCACGATAAATTATTACAGAAAGGATTCCGCCTTTCTGTCTCTGGAGGTTCCTTCCCCCACCCCCACCTGCTAGGTTCGAAATGCCCGCCGCCAGAGGAAAGACGTCTCTCAATGCCAGAGACTGGTGAAAAGGAAAGGAACTGTTTATTTAAAAGTTACACAGACTTGGAGTAATGGCTTAATGTCTTCAATAAGATACTAAAGTCCTCTAGAATACCCACAGATGAAGTCCTTCCCTCTCTCTGTGCCCAGTCCGGGGTACCGTGTCTCAGGAAAAGAAGTAGAAGTCCATGATTCAGGCTCCTGGCACCATCAGCTGTGTGGCTGCTGCAATCTCCAGTTAATCCAAAGCCATGTGGCACCTTCTCATGGCCCACCAGCAAGAGTCCTCTCTCCCCTTTTTCTTCCCGTCAAAGTCTCTCCTGCTGCCTAAGCCGCGTGGCAAAAAGAAGCACTCCAAAACCACATGGTCCTCTCTACTCTCCTTCAGAACCTTGTGGTCCTTTTCCCCATTTCAGAACCGCATGGTCCTCTCTTTACTTCACCAAAGCTGCCTGATCCTGGCCTTCTTCCTTTCCCCTCAGAACCTCGTGGTACTCTCCTCTTTTACTTCAGAACCACATGGACCTTTATCTATCTACTTGCTTCAGAACCTCGTGGTTCTCCCATTTACTTCAGAGCCGCATGGTCTACTCCTCTCTATGGCTGCCGGGCCTAGGTTTAAATCCCAGCACCCATCTTCCTTTGCAGCCCCATTTCCGACTCCTCCTACAGTCAGTTACACCTGCCAGCATCCCCGTATTCTTCCAGCTTTACTGGGCTGCCATAGTAAGTCTGGGCAGGTGTGGCCCCATGGCATGGAGCCAATCATCTCCAAGCTCTCACGCAGGCCCTGTAACCAGGGGGAGTTGCTTCCCAGACCCATCTTGGGTGGAAGTCACTCCCATCCCCCTGGCTCAAAGCAGGGCCACAGCTATTTAACATATCTATGAAACCAGTTAAAGGTTATAGATATGTTAAATGACTGTGCCAGGGGTTAGCTGCAAAGCTCTTGCTACCCAAAACAGCTCTGAATGGCCCTGTTCCATGTGTCCCATCCCCCCTGGCTCAGGCCTGTGGGGGTGAGGACATCCTATATACATTTTTCTAATATTTCCTGGACACCCCGAGTCCTGGACCCCATCACAAATCCCTTCTTGGGGCCCTCTCTTGGCTGCACCCTGCTTCAGTGTGGCATTCCCAGAGAGTGAGGAGTCCTGGGAAGACAGAAGGGGACCACTGAAGCTCCAGCACAGGGGAGGAAAAATAGGAACTGGAGAACTGTGAGAAAGGTTTGGGAAATTCACTGCAAACAGCATATGCAACTAGATTTGCTTTTACAACAACTATGCTTGTGTCCACAGCCCTGGCCCCTGGGATGCGGGATGAGCGCTCTCTGATCAAGGCTCCTACTCTGTGGGCTGAAAGGTGACACTTTGGGTGATTTGGAGGAAGAATGGGTGTGCTTTGCCGTTCTAAGCCCACAGCGCTTAGCAAACATTTGGGGGCAGGCAGGTGGATTGAAAACCTCAGAGGAAGCAGGAGACTGAAACTCTTTCCTCTTCTTCATTGTTTCCTTTTCCCCCCAGATTTTGGGAGGGAGAAATGGGTCAGGAAAGAAGGAAAAACAGGTGCATTTTCTCACGGGAGAGAATGGAAAAGGAGATAGATAAACGAGCCTTGTCTCCCTTCTCCCAGGCTCCAGAAGAGCAGAGAGCAGAACCGTTCCTGTCCCTGTGGGAAGATAAGCCATTATTTATGAGCTTGTCTGGAGGGGCCCTGAGGGGATCTCCATCTTGTTCCCCTCCCCCAGGCTGGGGAGAGCGAGAGGAGGGGCTGGTGCTGCCTGAAGCTTAGTGCTTTCTTAAAGGCACAGGTGCTGGAGGGCTGGTGTTCTGCCTACACACACCACCGCCCATGACAGCTTCCAGTGCAAAGCAGAGAGGTGAAGCTCAGACCTCCTGCAGGGAGAAGCCATTGGTGGCCAAGAATGAGACCCAGGCTTCAGGGAAGGAAGGAGCTTGAGGTTTTCCACCCACTGTCCCCTACCCCCTTCTTAGAGACAGCTTCTCTGGGCTGTGTTAGTGTTGCCCCCAACACAGCCAGTAGGATAGATGGAAGTCCACCTGACCAACTGGCACAAAGCAAGGAGAAAGGCTGGGCATTTGAAGAGGAGGATGGAAATAACCTTTTCTGTATCCCAGATGGGGGTGGGGGTAGGGGCAGGAAACACCACATGGATAGCCTGGCCACTCTCCTGGTCAGAAAGAGACTAACTGAAGTTTCAAGACACCAAACAGAAAAGGATGAGAATGAGGAGATGAGAGAGAGTTAGGTTGTGGTGGTTGGAGAAACTGGAATGGGAAAGTGATGGAGAAGATAGAATAAAGAGTGGCTAAATGGTAGAAACTTAGGATAAAGGTGAGGGACCAAAGGGTGGGTGGAAAAATATGGTAAAGAAAAGCAAGACTTGGGGTTGGAGAGCCAGAGGGACAGGCTAATGGGAGAGGCAGAGAGGGAAGGCGACAGAGCTACTGCAAAGCAGAAAAAGAGACTGAAGAGCAGGGATAAAGGTAGGGGCACAGAAGAACAATGAGGGAGGAGAGAGGTGGGCAAGGGGAGGTGGGGAGGAGTGGGAAGCTAGGAGAGGAGGGAAGAATTAGGTGCCACGACCATGGGAGGGAGGACAGCCACCAGCAAAGGAGAGATTGCTGCCTTTTTCTGTCTTTCATTGTAATTGTTATCAATAATACATCCCGGAGGAGCCACCTTTGACAGCAATTAAAGAAGCATTTATGCTCCCAGAGAAATCAAAATGACTTCCTCTCACCACCCCACACTCTCTGGGTGACAGTTTCTAGCAATGATCTCCCTGGTGGTGTGCAGTACAAACCAGGGCCACTCGGGGGAGGGGATGGTCAGGGGCCAGAGAGGCTTCGCCACCCCCTCCCCAGTGGTAGAATATCTGAATGCTTTACACCAAGCTCACATGTGTGGGTGGCTCTGGGAGATGGGGGTGCAGAAGCTGGGGATTTCACATATGGCACAATCAAAAACCTTTCCTGATTACCACTGTCAGCAAGCAGGAGAGGGAGGCTGGCTGCCTCTTCAGCTTGCTGGCTGAAGGTGACCCCTTGTCTCTATTTGCTAAAGTACCAAGAATCTAGGAAGTTGAGCTGTGAGGGCTCCTTTCCAGAGCTGATTTCAATCCAGCAGATCTTGCCTAAGCACCTACTGTGTGCCAGGACCACTGATGGCAGTGAGGGTGTTTCAGAAATGAGTAAGAGGGTCTCTGTCTTCCAGGAGCTTATTATCTGGTGGGCAAGGAACACATGGAACTACACAAAGAACTGGGATACCAGGCAGTTGGTGTAAGGAGGCATTAGGAGCACAGTACATCAATAGAGGAAGGGGATGGAGAGGACAAGAGGGACAGGTGAGTGGGAGAAGTGCTTTCCCAGGACGTGGGGGGAAAGGGGGACAGGGGAAATGATTGTGGCTCCATCTCATCAATACCTCCATGAACCAGGCTTTGTGCTGGACATTATATACATTATCTCTTTTACTTGAACCTTCATAGCTACCCTACAAGGAGGCAAAACACTTTAGTAAACTAGGAAACCAAGGATTAGTGATCTTGTTGGAAGTCACACAGCTGGTAAGTGATGAAGCCAGGGTGAAAGATACCAGGCTTCCTGCTTCCCCCTGGGAATGTTTCATTTCAGAGCCTACTTACTCAGCAATTCCATGTCTAGGAATTTATCCTACTGGTGTCCTTGCACATGGGCACAGTGACATTATATACCAAGTTTCTCACTGTAACATTCTTTTTCATACCAAAAGACTGGAGACATAAATGTACATTTTAGGGAACTGGTTAAATATATTGGTAGACCATGGAATACTATGGAGTCATCAAGAGAAATAAAGAGCACTGTATGTATGGATATGGAATGTTTTTCAGAACACACTGTTTAGTAAAAAGTGAAAGTACAGAGCAATGTGTATAATATCATGTCATTTGTTTCAAAAGGGTGGGAGAAAGAATATTTATACATAATGACTTCTCTTGCACAATGTATATATGGAAGGAGATACAAGAAACATGATGTTGATTGCTTCATGTTTGGGGATCAAGTGTGGAGAACTTTTCATGGTATACTCTTTGGTAATGCATGGGTGTTGGACTGTTTGAATATGTTTCTTATGAAAAATAAAGAAATAAAATTAAGAATAAATGTTCTGGTTTAGGTGAGGTGGAATGTGGAGGTACAAGTCATAGGAAGCAGTATAGTGGAGAGGATTTTGGTATTGGCACTAGAAAGACGTGGATTTGAATCTGTGTGCTGGCACATTAGCTATGAATCTTTGGACAAGTTACTTAACCTTGTTGAGTCTCAGGTGACTCATGTAAATAGAGATTCTCCTTCCTCATGTGTTCTTTCAATTGGGGAGACATGTGATGATGCAGACATGTGCTTAGCAGAAAGCCTGTCTGAGCTAAGTGCTCAGAATGTGACAGCTGTAACCATGTAGGCCCTGAGAGAAACTAAGACAAGAAGAACCTGGGTGCTGCTCCTGTCTGGGTGCTGATGGGTGGAGGCTGCGTGGAGCTCCTCAGACTGTGAGTGCTGGCTCAGCAGCACCTCCTGGACCAGGTGGAGTTGGCCTCCATCAGGAACTGCAGGCCCCAACAAAAGTTTCCTGATGTCCAGAAATCCTGAGGGCGACCCTAGCCCTGAACAGACTTTAAGGTCATCTTGGTCTTCTTTCATGCAAGTAGCTTCCAATGGTCCTCAGAGGCTTTTCTCAGTGCTCAGAGGCAGCACTGCCTTTCCTGAAAGTTGTGTTTTGTGGGAGCCTTTATCATAGGGAGAGAGAGGCGGAGGGGTGTCAGGGCAACCTGGTAGACTGGAGTCCAAACTATGGGTTTACTCCATCTCTCTAAGCTTCAGTTTCCTCATGTGTAGAAGGGAGATACACCTATGAAGATCAAGTATGTGGTAGAAGTGTTAGTATGGAAGCAGGAAACTGTGTGTAGCATGCTTTTGTTGTCTGAGGATGGTTTTGATACAAACACAGTGGAGACTGGTGTATGGGAAACTCTCAAATAAGGCCTGTCAAACCACAGCAGGATCAGCTTGAGGTTCAGAGGTGTATGATGAAGCTATGTAGCTGGTGCTCCTACTGCTTGGGTTTGGGGGGTTGTGGGTGGGCCAGCAAGCAGTGCATGGGAAGGCTAGCTGCAGACTTTTCTGGGGTTTTTCTCCACTCACTCAATAATCAGGAATGGATGTCCTTTTATTGGTTCTAGTGGGAGATTCCAAGAAAAACTAAGACGTGGGTGGCCTCCTCCTTGAGAAATCCCCAGGCAGATGTGGAGGCAGAGATCATTCAACAAACACTTATGGAGCCAATCGTTGTGAAAGATGCCCAGAATGGAATGGCCCCAGTCCCTGCTCTCTAGAAGCTTACAGTGTGGTGGGGATGTTCATTCCTAGCACACAAAGGTGCATTTTCACAAGAGGAAATTACCATTGTGTCAATCAATAGTGCGATAACTGAAGGCATGTGGGGGATGAGTGCTCAGGACCAGGAAGGCTTAACCAAGAAAGTCTTCCTGAGGAGGATGGGGACTGACCAATAGGACTAGAACCAAGAGGCCACATTGAGAGGAGTGGAGTGGCCTGTGTGGAATGCTGGAGAGCTGATGTTCCTTCAGGAGAATGGCATGTAATGAGCTAGAGAGCAGAGGGCTGCTGGAAGGTGAACTGGGACCCTGGGGCACATGTGGGTCCCTCTCCTAAAATCCCTCTGGCCAGGCAGCTGTGTTGCTGCCTTGCACAGTGGCAGAAAATAAACTGCTTATTATTTTCCCCTCAGCCTCACCCAAGGTTTCACCCTGCCAACAGCCAGAGTGAACAGGAGCTGTAACCTCTGAGAGATGCAATGGTGAGACCAGGAGCGCACATCACTGACCTGACCACTGGAGTTGCATGCCTGGTTGTCTCCCAGCTCATGCTGACTTCAGCCAGCCCCAGGCCCCAAGCATCTGAGTCACCTGTTTTGTATCTGAGTTAAAACTCACCCACAATGGAGATGGTGACCCTGTCTCTGTCTGCTGGGCCTCCCTGCCCAGCAGGCCTGGTGATTCCACATAAATATTGATTGTCTGCTCAGCCATCTGGGAAGGGAGAGAGAGAGAGAGAAACAGGGCAGGAGGGGAGCCCTATCAAGTAACCCAGTGTGAATGGAGTCATGATGGCAGACTTGCCATAGGGGAACCAGGAATCCTGGGGTGGAGAATAATTCAGAAGAGTGGTTGCCTGGGGGAGGAAGAGTAGCCAGGGAGAGTAAGCAGGGTCTTTAGTGGTATTCTAGTGGTTTACTTGTTCAAGCTAAGAAGGGTACACATATGTTCATGATCTTGTTCTTTGTATCTTTCTGTATGTTTGGGTAGTTCATAAAACATTTCTGTTCAGTGACCTTGAGATCTCATTGAGTCCTTCCCCCAGCCTCTTTGTTACACTTCAGTAATCCATGGAAACTGACACTCTAGTCTAAGTTTAAAGCTCTAAAGAGGGAATTCCCAAGACTCCAACACAACCCAAGCCCCGTCCTGCTCCCTGCCCTTTTCCCAACTTGGTCAGGGGAAGGCGTCCTTCCTCTACAAAGTCCTGACTCTCTGAGGAGGGAGAACCTTTGCTCTGGGCTCTGGGCAGTGGCTCCTGTGTTATTGTTCAGTCCCCACTCAGATACTTCTCTGCTCAGATCACCCTTGTCCCTCCCACTCCCCCACCCCACCCCTCTTTTCCTTCTTCTTTTTTTTTTGTTCAATGTTCTTTGAACTTTTCACTGGCCTCCTATACCCCCAAGGGGTGCCCCACTTCTACTGCCTTTAATGCCTCAGAACTTTGGAGTCATTGACCTTGGATACTACTTTTCCATTCATAATCCTGCGGGTGGTGGTCTTTTGAATGGGTTGTATAGGGTGGCTGTTGTCCAGGGCACCACCAAGATTGAAGTCCTCCCCTTCTCCCAGTAGGCTGCGGTATAGGTGGTGATCTCAGCTTCTAACTTGACCTTGATGCTCAGCAGGGCCTTATACTCCTGGGCCTGGTGCTGCCCCTCTGCCCATGGCTGGGCCAGCTCTGACTCCAGGTGCAGCAGGATCCCTTTGAGCTGTTCCAACTGCATGGCATGGCACGTCTCCACCTCCCTCAGGCTGTTCTCCAAACTGGACTTCAGATTTCTCATTAGGTCCAGGTCGATATCCAAGGACTGGTACATCTCAGCAGCTCCTACCTCAGTGTTTGTGAGGTGACTGCTGTGGTGTGTTCCTCAGTCTGCTGGGACAAGTACTTGTCTAGCTCCTCTCAGTTCTTCCAAGCCAGCTCCTCATATTGGACTCAGATGTCCTCCATGATCTTGCTGAGGTCCTGAGATTTTAGGGACACCCAACTCCACAGTCAACTCAGAGTTGGCAGTCTTGTTTTGTAGATCATTTACTTCCTCCTCATGGTTCTCCTTTATTAACAAAAGCTCCTCCCTGAGAGCCTGGATCTCTGTCTCCAGCTGCAGCCAAGTGATATGGGTGTCATTGCTGTCATCAGTGACCTTTCAGAGACCATTGATGTCACTCTCCACAGACTGGCGCATGGTCTGCTCCACTCATACTTGACTCTGAAGTCATGAGCAGCAAGATGGACATTGTTAATCTGCAGAGTGATGAGGACATTGTCCACAGAACTTGCAAAGATCTGAGCTCTCAGGTCTTCGATGGTCTTGAAATAATGCCCCTAGTCTCTGACTTGTGGTCCCTTCTTCTCCAGGTGTTCTTGGAATTTGCTCTCCAGTTTCCAATTATCAGCTTCCAGGCTTCTCACCCTCTCCAGGTAGAAGGGCAGGTGGTCATTCAGACATTGAATGGTCTCCTTCTTGCTCTGGATGCCCCTTATGACTGCCAGACTCCCAGCCATCCCCATAGCCAGGCCCCCATATTCCCAGCCACTCTACTTGCTGGTGGAGTGGGACATGGAGATCCAGGAGCCTGAGTCCCTGGCACCTGCATAGGCACTGGCCACGGTACTAGCCAGCTAGACCCAGTGTCTAGTAGTTTGTGGAGAAGCTGGAGCAGGTGCTGAAGCTCATGTTGTTCAGGGAGGAAAGCAAGAAGCCGAGACTTGGGTTCAAGCAGCAGTTTCTTTTCCTTCTTTATTTCTATCTTCCCAAGACAAATGCTTTATGAAAGACCAGGGAATTGGAGCAGTCTAAGAATTTCCATAACAAAAATTTTCCTGTCTAGGAGTTGATGGATCCAGAAAGGTGACCAAGAAAGAAGTTGAAACTCTCTTCCATTCCTGTCAGTCACTTGAGCATGATCTTGGAGCAAAGAGACAGTTATTTCCACTTTAGGGGGATCCTGTTGGCTTGGAGAGTCAAGACCAAGCTGACAAACATTAGAGGAACTGTACTCACCTTGGCCAGGCTGTAAACTCTGTGGGGCAGAGTCTTCTATGATGGTGCTGGGCACACAACAGGCCCTGAAGTCATGCTTGCTGGGAAGGTGAGAGTGCTCTCAGAGCTGGAGAACAGCTGGGGAAGCTGATAGAAAGAGCGCATGCTTTATTTTTTTAGAAGATTTTATTTAGTTATTTATTTTTATACAGGGGGAAGGGAGGGAGAAAGAGAGGGAGAGAAACATCAATGTGTGGTTGCCTCTCATGCACCATCTACTGGGGACATGGCCTGCAACCCAGGCATGTGCCCTGATTGGGAATCGAGCCAGCAACACTTTGGTTTGCAGGCTGGCACTCAATCTACTGAGCCACACCAGACATGGCAGAGCACACTCTGTAGAGTCAGCTCTGGATTTGAACCTTACCCCTGCCATATGTCACCTGTGTGATCTCTCACTTCACCTCTATGCTGGGGCTTCCTGATCTGTAAAAGGGCATTAATGATAGTGACTGCTTCCTAGGGGTGTTACAGGTATACAGAATGACACTGGTCCATAATAAGTGCTAAAATGCTAAAATTCCCAGCCCCCATCTTGGACACTTTAATTCCTGAGATTATTTCTTGAAACTTCTGATGGAGAAGTTCTTATAGTTTTGTTCTTGTCTTAGTCTGAGTCTCTGAGTCATTTACTTTCTGATTCTGTGATAGCTCTATTTGTTTTGTTTTGTTTTTGGCCAGTATTTATCTTTCTCTTCTTATTAGTTACTCCTCCCCTAAACAGACTTTCTATTATCTTCCATCCACCCCTCCCCTCTTTCTCTCTTCCTTTCTCCTTTTGACACCCCACTCCCTTTCAAGAGCATCTGTCTGACTATCCTCACCTTGCTTGCCCTGTTGCATGTTTCTCTGTTCCATAGCATGGAATGACTCTCCTTAGGATGTTCAAGGAAATGAGCAAGAAGCATTTCCTACCTCAGAAACCAGATGGGTAGCTGCTCTCCATGGAGGCCATGCTTATAATTAGACAGTCATTTCTGGGAAAAGCTCTTAACTCTTGGAACCCAAATGACTCTAGCCTCATGTCATTGCTCCTCTTTCCCAAGGGCCCTGGTCTCCATCGGAGTCCTCTGCAAACCAATAGCAAAGGTCTCAAAAATCGTGTTGTCCAGGCAGTGGAATCCCTGTCCTGCATCCACTACCAGGACAGGATTACAGGACGCTGGAGGGAGGAGCACCACCTGGAGAATTAGGAACCCCCATCTAATGGGGGAGTGGCACTCGCACAATTCAGATCTGATACAATCACAGAAAACAAGCAATAATTTGAAAGAAAATCTTCTTACTGAGTGCTGAAAAGCCATGCCATTTAGAACAAAGCAAATTTAATCAGGGAGGACTTTTGGGAGGAGGCAACTATTGGGCAGGAACTGAAAAGAAGTGCTGGAATGACACCCAGATAGAGATTAGTGGCCTAAACCCTCAGGGGTGGGGTTGGGGGTTGGTCCAAAGGCAAGATTCAAATGTATAGCCCTTTTGTCTCCAATTCTCAGCTTGGCCCCCCACACCTCTTTGTTGGGATTTTAGCAAGTTGGAAAAATAGCTCAGGGCAACCATAAGAGATTTTGAAACAGCTCACCAAACCGAGTTGGTGGTTATATGCAGTCAGTTTGCTTGCTTGTGCCTGCTAATGAATAATTCAGTCTTGTATAGTGAGACAAGTCATACAGGGGGCTACATGCATGCAGAACAGAGCCACTGGTCTAACTGAAAGCAGGCTTTCAAACACTGTAAAGCAGGAGTGTCCAAACTTTTGGCGTCTCTGGGCCACACTGGAAGAAGAGTTGTCTTGGGCCACACATTAAATACACAAACACTAATGAAAACTGATGAGCAAAAAAAAAGGTTTTAAGTAATTTTACAATTTTGTGTTGGGCCGCATTCATAGCCATCCTGGGCTACATGTGGTCCACAGGCCACAGGTTGGACACCTCTGCCAGGGAGATGAAGGAATCAAATAAAAAGAGAAGTGGGGAATAAGGCTGGGTGGAATGGTGTGGAAGAGTTTGCAAGGTTGATGGGTGTGTTACAGCAGGGATCAGGGGAGTCTAAGGATGAACAGAGCCCTCACTGTTGAGACCAGGAGCCAAATGACAAAGCCAGTCAGCCAGTCAGAGCATGACGGTCAGATAATTACAAACAGGATGGCCTAGAAAGAGGGATGGCAGAAACTAAATGAGTTGGCTGAACAGGGTAAGGAAGGCTGGTAGGGAAGGGGACCAAGGTGTCTTTGGTCACCCAATCTCCAGTTTCTGAGAGTGACACCCTCATGCTTTTAAAAGTCAGGCTCAGGGTGCTTAAGAGGACCAGCGTGGCTTAATTTGTTGGGTGTTGTCTTGCAAAGTGAAAGGTTGCCGGTTCGATTCCCAGTCAGGGGACGTACCTGGGTGGATGGTTTGACTGAGAGGCAACCCATCAATGTTTCTCTCTCACCTCGATGTTACATTCCCTCTCTTTCTTCCTCTGTTCCCCTCTCTCTAAAAAGAAATAAGTAAATCTTTAAAAAAAAGGAGGACCAGGAGGGGTGGGGAAGTGATAGAGGCAGTCAGGAGGCCACTGGAAGCCTGGAAGGTACAGAGGGAGCAAGAAGGCCAGCCCCTGTGTGCACTCAAACTGGCATGGGGAGTCTGCTCTTCACTCCTGCCCAAATGAGGGTGATGGCGGGTGTCTTCCAAGAAAAATAAGAGGGTGCATTTACTGATTACTTCAAAATGTTAACTCTTCCCAAACATTAACTTCATTCTGTCTTACTTTACCCAGGATTAGGGGCTACAGTGGTCTGTGCAAAAAAGAACTTGTTAAGTGTTTAAAATTCCTCTGGAAGGCTGGCTATTTTGTGATCTGAAGCTATTGTTTTATAACATTTAGGTTTTAGCTTACTGTTATTGTTATCTTCAAAATCAATAGCAATACACACATAAAGGCTTCATCTAAATCAGTGTATTCATATGTGAGTGTGAAGAATTCATGTGGAGGAAATCCATTAGCAGAAAGGGAAGACCAGAAAAGGGGCAGGGAGGAGGCCAGGGCCTGAAGGCACATTCCAGGACCCAGGACAGGCACAGGGAGAGGTCCTTGGCATCTTGTCTGATGTGGGCCAAGTGGGGCCCTTGGAACTATAGCCAGAGGAAAGCAAGAATTAGGGAGGGTAGGCATGGTCGCCTTGTTCTTCCCTTATCTCAGCCATGTTCAGAGCACATGAGACACTCATGCTGACACCCAAGGACATACAAAGGGGTGAGAGAATCTGAATTAAAAGCCTAAGTGGGGGTGAGAGAATTCCAAGGGATAGTGCTGCTCCCTTTCCCAGCATAGGATGATATGTGTAGCTCTCTGATCTGAAGCCAGAAGAGTGAAGCAAAGTGTCTACAATCTAATTTTTGTGAATCTAATTACTATCAGTGATGTTATAAATGATTAATAAGGCATTTAAATTGGAAGTATTGTTACATGGAGCCAAGGAAAGAAGAAAGAAAGGAAGATTAATATTTATTGAGTACTAGCATATATCAGGCTTTCTGCTTGAAGCTTGCACACACATTATTTCACATATTTTAACCTGGACACTTGCAGCCTAAAGTTAACTCCTTGCCTCCCATAGCTTCTCCCTGTTCACTTGTCCTCTATCTGGGCCTTTGAAACTCAGGTCAGCATTCCCTATGAAATTCTGTCCCCAGGGGCTGTCTTGGAATCTCCTGAATCAAAGGTCTAACTTATCAGGACCTCCTGGCAGGCATCGACTCAAGACTTCAAGTCAGGAATGGAGCAGCAGTGAACTGGAGCTTTGTGAACAGGCTTGGAGCAAGGGGAAGGGGAGGGAAGAGGGGAAGGGGAGGGAGGAGGGGACTCAGCATAGTGATCCTCGTTGGTGGGCTGTAGTCACAGCCTGAGCCCCTTCTTTCCTCTCCCTGCTGGGGCCCTGGGGCCTTGTCTTGGCTTAGTTCTCACTCTCTTTTCCTCTTGAGGATTGAGTTCCTCCTGGAGGAAGTGTTGGAGCTGTCTCTCTGGCCTGGGACCATTCTGACCTTATATGATGAGCAGTGGAATGTAAGCTCAGGAGGCAGGGACTTTGCCTGTTTTGTACACTGTTGTGCCTGGAACAGTGCCCAGCACACAGTAGGCTCTCAAAAAATAGTTGTTGACTGAGTCTCCTTTTTTCTCTCGGAGAGACATCCTTCCCTAGGAAGCCCAGGTCTCCCTGCCCTTGGACTTACTCTTGCCAGTGGCAGCTGAAATGATGTGAGCCTTGGCGGTTCTCACACAGTTTCCTCAGGGTCCTGGCTTCCAGCAGGCTCTGTGGCCTGTCCCCTCCTCCAATGTGGCAGAGCAGGGTCAAGGAGAGGGCTCTTCTTGGCAAACTCCAAACATGGCCAGAACCTTCTTGGCCTTGAAGAGTACGTGGTCACAGGAGGAAGGGGTGTGGAGGGCAGGAGGTGAACAGATCGGAAGGTGAGAGAAGGCAGAAAGGGCCCAAGAAAGGCCTGTCATATTGAGTGGGGGTTTTAAGTTACTATAAATGGAAGTTTGCCCTCAACTCCACAGACTCTTTAGGGATGGCTGGGCTAGGGTGTAGGAAATTCCTGTCTGTGACACTTAGTTACCAGTTGAGGACTGAGCACTGTTCCTTCATCCTCCCCACCCAGGTCATGTTTGTGAAGCATCTTGAACCTCTAGGAGTCCAAGGAGTTTCAGACAAGAGGAGTCTTGCAGAGTCATCTGTCCATCCCTCTGCTTCAGGCACCATGGGTGCCTCCTGATTGGCAAGCTGGTCAGGGAGGGATCAGGCTCCCCCAGAGTCACTCAGTCTCCCTGCTTCCCTGGCAAAGAATTTCCCTCCTGACCTCACACTCCCCTTTCCAGCCAGGTCAGGACCTGAGAAAGTTACAAGTCCATTCCTTCTTGGAGGGGTGAGCACACTCCCAGGCTGCTGGTGGCCATGCCCTCTTCTCTTTTCAGAGGGAGCTTGGGGGTCTGGCCCCGGGCTTTGGCATGGAACAGCATGTGGGGCCCTGTGCCAGCACCATGGCAGAGGCCAGAGACTGGGCCAGGGCTCTCCCATTTGTGGATGGCAGGCTAGACTCAGCCCTTTTGTAGACGGAAAGGAAACATGGCTACCATTCCACATAGTCTCCTCGCATCACTGCCTGAGAAGGAAGGAAGATGGGTGTAAATTTGCTTCTCCCTGTGTGCTACTCCTTTTATAATAAAATTCAGGGAGCTGATTCTGTGTTCTGCAATTTCACGTTCATTGTTAGCCTCTGCCTCCCATAGTCTCCCAGTTCAACGGGCCATTGACCAGTAAGTAATGAGCTTCACTGAGTGCTCCCGGCTGACTCTGCTGAGAGGGGATCTGGATGGCAGTGGGGGTGGAGCCAGGTAATGGGCAGGGGAGACCTGAGGCTGCCTAGGTTGGGAAGTTCTCCTTAGAGACCAGGGGCTAGGGCAGAAGCTGGATGCTTTCACTGCATTAGCCATCTAGTTAGTCTCTAGGACAAGGCCCCAAGGGGACCACAAGTTGGGAGCTGCAGTCTGCCGGTCTGGGATCTTTGCTCGGTTTCAGAAGGTCAATCGTATCCCTTTAATTAGCTTTGGCTCATTGCTACCTATTACCCTGCTCCTTTTGAGGGCTCCCTCTCCTTCCCTCTTGTACCTTTCTTCCTGGTGATTAGCAGGGCCTGGAATGGTGTCCTGCCAAGAGACGGCCAAAAGGCAGAGCAGGCCACTGTGGCAGTGGCAGTGCCAGCAAAAGGACAGGCAACTAAAACAAAGTGATTCATCTTGAGAATGAGTACAAATTGCTTTCCATTTACAGGAATTGGGGCTGGGCTCCAAACAGCCTCTGTGGGCTCACAGGGAGATGGGAGTCTGGGCCATTGACCAGTAAGTAATGAGCTTCACTGAGTGCTCCCAGCTGACTCCGCTGAGAGGGGATCTGGATGGCAGTGGGGGTGGGTGAGCCAGGTAACAGGCAATGGAGGCCTGAGGCTGCTCAGCTCAGTTGGGACACAGGGGAAAGTGGGGCAATGCTCTTGCAGGTGGTGACCCTGGAGATCCAGAGTGGTCCTGGACCCCCTTATTATTGGAGACCTTCAGAAACAGTCTGGGGGCCCCTGAGCCCTTGCTGTGCCAGCAGGGATGCAGGCAATCAGATGGCTATTTAAAGAGCATTTGCTGGATGTGCCAGGCATTGGAGTCAGAGATGAATAAGGCATAGGTCTTCTTAAAGGGACTTAGAATCTCGGGGCAAGCAGTCAGCAGGTCACTAGAGGAGAGCAAAGGACAAAAGCACTCTGATACAGACAAAAAGGAGACACCATGGAGAGGACAGTCCTATCTGGTGGGGGTGAATGTGGCCAGGAAAGGCACCCAGGTGACTCTAGAGCCGTGTCCTGAAGATGACTAAGTGTTCTCTGGGTGGACTGAGGGTGGGGCAGCAGGGCGGGGTGGGGAATTAATGTAGCCAGAGAGAAGAGCATAAGGAAAGGACATATGAAAAGGCCTGCTTGAAAACACCTTACCATGGCTGAATTGGGGAGGGCAATGCAGGTAGACATGGACTGGAGTGCAGAGGGGTCTGGGAATGCCATGCCCATGGACTGACCCTACAGGCAATGGGAAGCCACTGAATGGGTTAAAGTAGTGATGTGATAAGGTCAAGTTTGCAGTTTTAGGCAACTTCCAGCCTCTCTGGGTTTTTCAATTATATCCCATCTAGACAAGCCTACTATACTCTACAAAAGAATCTGAAACATGTATTTCGAATTGTTACCATTTATTTAAAAGGGTGGTGGGTGCATGGATGTATGCTGTTTATTAACAGGACTTCCCTTTAAATTTTAAAATCCTAAATAAACAATGAGTTTCCTTGCAATCATATTAGAGAACACAGTGCAGTATTGAAGAATGGAGATAAAATACATAGTCTGTCACGACAAATGCATGTGAGATATTTTTAAGTTGTAGAACAGGATGTATAGTATGGTTTTATTTTTTTGTAACAACAATAAATATAAAATAAAATGATCTGGGAGGAAACTACCAAACTATGAACAATGGTTAAGTTACTGTTGAGTGGGATTTAGGTGCAGATAGAGAGAAGGCAGAATTTTCATTTTCTACGTTATGCCTTTTAGAATTGTTTGAATCTTTGCAACAAACCTATATTATTTTGAAACAAAACTCTCATTTTTTAAATTTATTGATATGAGAGAGGGAAGGTGGAGATTTTGATTGATTTGTTGTTCTACTTACTCATTGGTTACTTTTTTTGTGTGCCCTGACCAGAGATCAAACCCACAACCTTGGCATATTGGGACTTTGCTCTAACCAACTGAGTTACCCAACCAAGGCCAAACCCCTCTTTTGTGGGCTCACTTTTTATTCTGATGCAATTTCAAACCTGTAAACAAGTTGTAAGAATGGTAAAGGAACTTCCATATACTCTTCACTCAGACTCACCAATGGTTTACATCTTGCCACACACAACACATTTTACGAAATGATAACTCATTATGTCCACTTTGCAAACCCCAATGGCCACTTTTCAGTCTTTACCTTTCTGGACATTTCTCCTGCTTCTGACCCTGCCATCCTCTCCTTCCTTTTGGAATCATCTGACCCTTGGCCTGTGGTCCTAAGACTCCTCTGGTTCTCCTCCGACTTCCCTGACCTCCCTTTTGTATTTCCCTTCTTAGGGTCCTCCTTTCAGTATCCCTTAAACACCAGAGTTTCTCAGAGTTCCAGCCTGGACCCACTGCTTGGCCATGTATGTTTTCTTTTTGGCAAAGCTCATCCACTTTCATTTGCTACAACTGTGATCTATATGCCGCTAGGGCCCAAATTTACTCCATCCACCATCTTTCTCTTTAGAGTCAGATGCTCATATTCAAATGCCTGTTAGACACACATGCCCTTAAGTGGTCTAAAAACACTCTAAACTCCCACTGTCTCAAATAGGCCACCATCTCCCCTTCCTCCTGCTGACTGCTCTCCTCGGTGCCCTCTATCTCAGAGAATGGCACTACCATCTTTCACTTTGGTCTTTGCAAACAAACCCTAGTTGCTCTCCGAGACTACGGTCTCTCTTCAGATTATCCCCTTCTCACACTATAGTCAAAGTGACAACCCTAAAATGTAAATCTTATCATGTCATGCCCAGAGAAAACCGTTAATGGCTCCAATCACCTGCAGGTCCAAGCTCCTTAGCCAGGTGTGCAACTCCTCCCTGCCTCTCCAGATTTTCCGTGTCCCTGCCTGCCACAATGCCTCTAGTGTCTGCTTAAGGTGTGTCCCTGGCAGGGACCTCCTTTCACCTTTCTGTCCTTGTCTAAGTCGTCCTTCAACACTGAGCTCAGTGGGCATCTCCTCCAGACTAGGAGAAGTGCCCCCTTATTGTGTTCTCACTGCATTCTATTTCTTATGTACCTACACATCTACCAAATTTTTAAAATCTCAGTTTTTGTGTGTGTCTCCCTCGCTGCTCTGTAAAATGTGGAAGCTAAGGGGTTTGCATATCTTTATATACAATTACATACCTTCATATCTTTAGTGCCTTCGCACAGTGCCTGGCACAGTGTAGGCACTAATAAGTGTTTGCTGAACTGGGGTAGGCATCCAGTGTTGACTTATCCACCTTTCTTGGTCCCCTTTTCCTGGCTGCAGCAAGATGATCTCATGCCTCCTATTCCTCCATCAGTCTTTATGTTGCAGCCCTTGACGGCAGCCCTGCTCCACCTTTTCCCTTCTCTGTCCCTATCCTGGGGCTTTGCTCCTATGGTCTCCTTCTGCTGCTTTCTTACCTCATCTTCTTTTCTGCTTCTTCCCTTCTATTTAAGCTGCTCTTGCTACCCTCTTATATCTTTTGAGATGCGCTTCTCCCACTCTTCTCCCCTGTGGGGGCCACTCATGGTAGTTCCAGCCCACTCCTGGCCCAGTACTTTCTGTAATCACCTTCACAATGGGGCTTAATGACCCTAAATCTTTCCACCTTAACCTACACAATTCCAGATTTACAGCTACTAAGACCTCATGGTTACGTTTGAATGCACACCCCACCAGGTCCTTCTCTGGAGTACATTTTGGATTTTCACAGCCCTTTAAGGAAGAGGGTCACCTGCTAACAGGCTTTTCTCTCTAATACCTGTAAGCATAAAAACCTACCTATGCTCCTTAGTTCTCCTTGGTGCTCCATCTCCATAGTAAGGATCCCACTCATCAGCCAGGCATTTACTAAGTTATAAGCTGACCTACCGTGTGAGGATTCTCAGGGACACACATATTTATTGTCATTCACTTGTAAACATACTGAGGTCCCATGAATGCCACTCACTTGGGTGGGTACAGACAAGACAGCGTGGATGAGTATGCCCTGCTCTAAGATCCAAAGGAACTCGCAGGCTGGAGAGGAAGACAAAATTACAATAAATAAAATAAGAAGGCCTTGTTAGAGGTAGGTACCAAGTGTGATGAGAACACAGAGGGAGCACCTGAACATGCCTAGGTTGGAGGAAGGTTTTACATAAGTGACATCTTTAAAGAAATTTATTTATTTATTTTTAAAGAGGGGGGAGGGAGGGAGAAAGAGAGGGAGACAAACATCAATGTGAGAGAGAAGCATCAATCAGTTGTTTGCCTCTTGTACTGAACCTGCAACCCAGGCATGTGCCCTGACAGGAAATCAAAGCTGTGACCTTTCATTTTGTGGCATGATGCCCCACCAACTGATCCACACCAGTCAGAATAAGGTGACATTTGAGGAATGAATGGGAGCAGATGCATCAGACAATGGGACAGCGAAGTGGGCATTTGTCATGTGTTTGATTGCTCAGTATCTGAGTACCCTTCCTGCTGTACATGCTGAGGGGCTAGATTTTTTGTTTCTCTGCCCTCTCCCTTCCCCTGACCTTGCTGCAAGGCATGGACAGAGTAAGGGTGAGCCTTGAAACCTGAGTTCAGTCAATCTGATGGCCCCATTGGGGCAGCTGGCAAATCATTCACAACAGTGGGCCTGAACTTGAGTCTCAGCAGCAGGAATCTAGTGGAGGTGGGGGCATGTGTGGGTCAGGAGGGCAGAAGCAGCTGCAGTGACCTAACCAGCTGCCCCTGTCACTGACCTTGGAGTGTTCTCTGCCATCTGGCCTTCCTTGGCTCCTGCCTGTGGTGGGAACTGCTGCTCCAGCCGACCATCAACTCTTGAATCACCAGAATTTTGCTTTCCAGAATATTTCTTATCTGTTTAAGTAGGGAGAGTTGATTTCTGTTGTTAGCAACCAAGTTCCCTGTCTGGTCTAGGCTGGGAAGAAGCTTCAGGAAGCTGGGAAGTACACAGTGTGGCTTTTGGGGAAAGGTGGGTAGGGTAATGGGGCTGGAGTAGAGTAGGATGTAAAGAAAAGGGGTTAACAAGCCTGTGAAGAAGGGCAGGGCCTTGCCAACCAGGCTGAGGAATTTGCAGTTTTCCCCACATGAGATGAGCAGCCATTGAAGAGTTTAAGTCAAGGGGGTCATGGTAGGACTTGCACTTCAGGAAGATCGCAGGAGATCAATATGGGGATAGATTAGAGCAGAGCTGCTGCTGTCCCCAAGGGAAATTTAGCAAAAGGCACCCCCTCCAGGCAGACTCTATCCTGCAGGATACAGTGCTTGGCTCTCAGAGGGTGACTAGATTTCTTCCCCAATCTTCCTGCTCCATGGAGTACCCTGTACAACAGTTCTCAGTGCCCAGGCTCTTAGAGCACAGCCCTGTCCTGTCCCTGACTCTAAGGAACTTACTGCCTATATTTTGCTTTCTTCTGACATCAGTCTCCTTCTCTCCTTGCCAGACAGACTGCTTCTCTCTATCTCTGATCTTTGAGGAAACAAATTTTTAGCTGGTTCTCAAGACATGACTGTCCATCTCACATAGAAATTGTGGTTCTCTAATTTCTATACTTAGCTATCTTCCATTGGGTTTTTCCTTAGGCTCTTCAATCTACTCAAGCCCTCCAGGAAAAAATAATGACCATGCTGCATGGCTGATCAGTGGGAAGGTCAGCTGCATCAGTAAATGACTGTGGTTGGACCCTCTGTCCTCAGCCCCTAGGCTCTTCTGCTCTGAGAGGGCCTGAGGCAGACTCTGAGCCCTGGGCTCTGGACTCTTCATCCTAACAGAATCTCAGAGGACATTTGGCCTAAGCTCCCACTGAAAGTAGAAGTTGCCTTATAGCAGCCCTGTCAGTGAACACCCAGCCTCTGCCTGAATACCTCCAGTGATGGAGAACTCACTACTCAATGTAGCAGCTGGTGCCTTGGTTGGACAGCTCAAATCACTGGAAAGCTTCTTCTCTTATGGTGACTTTGGTCTTAGTCCTGGAGTTTGGGAACTACTGTCATTTTATAACCAGCTGCCTTCCCCAGAATTCTTGGGTTGACCTGCCCTTGCAGTATCTCAGTTCACTTTTGGAACCAATGGAGAGGCAGAGACCTGGGTCCACTTTCACAGAGGGTGATGGATTTAGGTGAGCTTCTCAAGGTCACACACCACTCTGGCTCCTGCTGTGGAGCTTCTGGATCATTCCTACACGTCCTTTCTGTGCTTGGTGCCTCCTCCTCCTTTCTAGCATTTGCCCCCTCAGGCAGCCTGACTTATTAGCTCTCCCTGGACTGACCACACCTGTGGTGAGAGGGGCTGTTGGAGTGGGTGGGCTGGCTGGGGCTTCAGAGGAGAGGAGGATGGAGGCAGCTGAAGTGTGTGGTACAAGCAGGACAGATATTTTTCCCTATTTGTTTTTCATTTTCTCTCTCATTATTTGCCTGAGTGATCAGAGATGCAGGGAGTGTGTGGGCGGTGCAAGCCTGTGTATGTGTGCGCGCGCACCGAATGTGTGCGCACACAGCTGTGTGGGAGGGCATCCGTGCAGGAGGCTTCCAGCAGGAGCTGCTTCTCCTTGCCAACCAGCTCAGCTCTGACAGAGCTCCCACTGAATTGGCCTCAGAAAGTTTCCTGGG
The DNA here is from genome assembly GCF_022682495.2 of Desmodus rotundus. Lineage (NCBI taxonomy): Eukaryota > Metazoa > Chordata > Mammalia > Chiroptera > Phyllostomidae > Desmodus > Desmodus rotundus. The sequence continues at coordinate 74,274,654 of NC_071398.1, forward strand.
TTTGACAGGAACAAAACAGAAGCTGCAGACAGGCTGTACAGTTTCCTTGGGAACCCTACAATGCAGGTGGGGGCGAGGGGATGGTGGGAACCAGAGAAAAAGGAGTGGTTGGCTCCACCCCTAGCCTTTTCTCCTACCTCACCCGTCAACATAGCTGAGTGGTCCCAGCATTGTCCTGGGACATAGGAGGAAGCACAGGCCAATGTGAGGGAACAGAGCCTGAGAGCCTGGCTCTCAGAGCTGGCTCCTCAGAGCCTGGCTCCAGAACCATTTTCTGGAGGAGTCTGGTACCCCCTGGTTTTCCTTTCTTGCAAAGGTGACTTACCTTCCTCTACCATCCACTCTTCTCAATTTCTTAACCTGGAAGCTTTAAGGACCCCCATCTCCTCCCAAACTAACCCAAGGAAAACCAGAGCCCCGACTCCACAGTTCTTTGCTTGAGAGGAACAAGACTGGCAGGGAGTGCCCCCCTGCCCATTTTGGGACTTGAGAATGTTGGGACTATTCCATTCCTGGAAAGCAGGAGACTGAACCAAGTTGGAGGCAGAAAACTGAGACTGTTCATTGAAAACAAAAGTCATTTATTAGTAATAAGCAAAACCGTCTCCTCTACCACAGGTCCCCTCCCAAGTGAATGTGCTCACAGTTCCCACCCTATGTCCAGTTCCCTGGGGCTCCATTAAGACCCACAATGGCAATTCCCAGCAGCCCTCTGGCCTTTCCTTAACTGTAGGCCTCTGGATCTAATCAGCTCTGCCCTTGATCCTTAGTCCCTTGTCTCAGGCACTAGAATTCATGGAGGTTCTAAAGACATTTTAGCAAACATTTTCAAAACCAAGCAACCAGCCCTGACCAGTGTGGCTCTGTTGGTGGAGCATTGTCCTGCAAAGTGAAAGGTTGCTGGTTTGATCTTGGTCAGGGCACATGCCTGGGTTGCAGGCTGGTCCATGGTTGGGGTATCTGAGAGAGGCAACCCATGAAAATTTCTCTCTTACATCAATGTTTCTCTCCCACTCTTCCCCTCTCTTCTCTCTAAAAATAAATAAATAAAATCTAAACAAACAAACAAACAAAAAACAAACAAGCAACCTGATGCTATTCAAACCCTGAAATTAAATTCCTGTGGTGGCCATCCAGCCTGCCCTTGGCATAGCCCAGACCCTGGGAAGGGGCTCCTGTTGATCTTCTTTGTCGAGATACTGAATGTATTTAGGGAACAGGTGGAAGGCAGGAGAAGGGAGCTGAGGGACTGTAGAGTCCCTGGGCCCTCTGATCACAGAGGAGTCAGTCTGCTCTCCCGATGAGTCAGTTTGGGGCTTAAGTGGAGGAAAGGGTCCTGGGCTGGCAGTGATGAGACCAGGATTCCAGTTGGGGCTGGAACTGACCAGCTGGGCATGGGAGAAAGACAGCCACACTTCTGGTGGTCATAGTCCCAAACCAAACATTTGGACATACAGTCTGATAAACAGTTAGGCAGTGGGCAGAGACAATAAAGCAGATTTGCAATGAAACAGATGGTTGCCATGACCATGATTCCTTTGCTTCCCGAGTCTTGCCTTTTTCTTCTCCCTCCTTGCCTGCCTGGCCTGTCCCTCCCAGGATATGTTTTTCAAGATCTGCTTGGCTTTCTGCCTCCTGGGAATCAAAGGTCCCAGAGCATGAGCCCCCTGCCTCCTCCCCATTGGCTGCCCACTACTCTCAGTTCCCTCAACAGCAGTGTCATGTTCCTTATCTCTCCATTCCAGCCCAAACCAGGAAGAGAGGGCAGCTGTCCACCTCCTTCTGGCTCCCCAGGGAATCAACAGAGTTGGAAGTTTACCCAAGAGAACAGACAAGACTGAGTCTTGAGAGTTGCCACCCCCTCCCTGACAGGGCTCTGAGAAGGGGCAGGGCAATTTTGAGAATGTGATAAATAGGAGATGATCCAGTCCGTAGCTAAGAACTGCTTCTGAGGAGGGCACTTCTAACAGGAAGGGATAGAGTATGGGGGAGGAGGGAGGGTGACAAAGGAGGCCCAGCTTGCTCCTAAGTGGTGGTTATAACCATATGGGTTGCCATTAGAGAGGCCCCATCACAGGGCCCATTGTCTGGAATATTCTTCTCAAGTATCACATATGTACACACCCCATTTAAAGGAAAGGATTGTTCCCAGGTTTCTTTATGGGAGATTTGGGGACAATGGATAAACGAGCATCTTCTCCCCATGGGTGCCATGTTTTGGGGTTTCTCTGAGGTCCCTATTTTGAGCATTGGCATCTTGGTTTTTATAGGTTTTGACTTCCTATAACCTTACACCTGTTGGCTCCCTGGCTTTCCCCAGGCCAGGGAGACCACTGTGTGTTTTCTGTGACTAGCAGACCTGAATGAGAAGCAGGCTTCTGGAGGTCAGACAGGTGAGGGATCCACAGTGGACATCACTATCAGACCACATCTCTTATTCTGAGCCTCTGAGGAGTCTGTGGGAGTGGAGGGGGGAGGAGGGGAGGGCCGAGCAATGAGGCCAGAGAATGTGAGCACATGCAGCAGTACTGAGAGGAGGCGGCCAAACCCTGGGCATGGCATGAAGCCCACACTCCATGGTGCACAGGGCAGTTCAAGTTGTGGTTTATACGTGCTTGGGCTGAGTATATAATGAATCTCTAACCTCTCAGGATGCTCTCCTCAGAGGCCCTGCAGACACAAAGTTTGGGCTATCAAACTGGGTGATACTGCAGGAACTTTGGGGCACTGCTGGAACTCTTCTCAATTCCTTTGTGTTAGTTTCCAGGAGCTGACAGCACAATTTACTACAGACACGGAACTTAAAACAAGAGAGTTGTGTTATCTCACAGTTGTGGAGGCTAGAAGTTAAGATGTTGACAGGGTGGGTTCCTTCTGGAGGCTCTAAGGGAAAATCTATCCCAGGCCTCCCTCCTGGCTTCTGGGGGCTGCTAGCATCCCTTGATGTTCCTTAGCTTGCAGATGCATCACTCCAATCTCTGCCTGTGTCTTCATAGGATATTCTCCTCTGTACGTCTTCTCCTCCTCTTATAAGGATACCAGTCATTGGATGTGAGCCCACCCTAAATCTAGGATGACTTCATCTGGCAATCCTTCACTAATTACACCTGCAAAGACCTTATTTCCCAATAAAGTCACAGTATAAGGTTCTGGCTGGACAGGAATTTTGGGGAAACACTCTTCAACCCACTATACCCCTAATTCCACCCTTACACCAGAGCTGGGGAGGGAGTGTGAGTGCTTCCACAAATTTGTTCATCACCCCGATTGTGGGAATGTTTCAGATCAGGGTGATCAGAGGACACATCAGAACCTACTCTGCAATTCTCCCACCTCCTGTTACTCCCAGCTTCCTAGAAAGTAGTAAAGCAAAAACTATTGAACCCCATCCCCACCTTGGGCAGGGATATTCCTTCTTCTTCCAAAAGAGAGACAGAAGTCCAGGATGTTTCCTTGGAAAAGACATCACACCCTGAACTGATTCTTGTTAGCTAGGCTTGTGTTTTTCTTAAGCCTCCCTCACTGTACTTTGTGGTAGCTCAGTCATGTTTACCTTCCATCTGTCCTTGAGATGGATGTGGGGCAGCCTCCTCCTGGTCTAGTGCCCTCCCTGCTCAGGCAGCAGTGATCATCATGTCTTTCCCTGTGACTTCCCTGTGACGGCAGGAAAGGTTTTTGCCTGGAGAGGGCATGTCAGAGACATTCAGATGAAACAACCTGCCCAAATGCACAGATTTGCAATTTTCTCTGGAAGCGCTCTCAGTTGACTAACTCTTTTGTGCCCCTCCTGCCCCTGGGTTGGCAACAAACTGAGCTGCAACTTTCCCCTCGCCTCAAAGAGCTTAGCCACCCCTACTCACCACCTCTCTGCACACCTGCTTTCTAGTGAAAGGGAAATCCTCTAGGAAGTCAAGCTCCAGGTAGCACAGCCATCCATCACCATGACACTCTGGAATCAGCAATCATTGCTGTAATGAATTGCCTTGGTGTCTTCATACAAGTAGTACCCCAGAAGGGCGAAGTCAGATTTACACAGGAGCCCCCACTGCATTCTTCTCCCTGTGGCATGATAAGGAGAAAAGGGGTCAGCATTGCAGTGGTAGGTGTTCTTCTTTAGCATCTGAGGGTGGCCAGTGGTCCAGGGGAAGGGGACACTGTAATTCAAAAGTGAGTAGCTCTCATCACAGTTTTAATCAATAGGATGGTCAAGGTTAGAGAGCTTGGGAGTCCAGTGGTAAGAACAGATCCTGCTCAAGCAGAGCTCAGGAGTGGGTGAAAACAGGGGAGACTGGAGCAGGGCCCAGGGAGGAGGAAGTGGAGAGTGAGGGGCCAAGTGTCTCAGGTCAGTGTCTAAGCTGAAGCGAGGATCCACGCTGTGGTTGCTGTGTGTTGTGGCCCTTCCAGAGCCGGGAATTTCACCTACAAGCTGTCATTGTTCTTTATACATTATCTAATTTAATCCTTACAACACCTCTGTGAGCTAATTGTTGTTATGCATATTTTACTGCTTCGGGAAAGAAAGCTCAGAGAGGTTAAGTAATTTGTCCAAGGTCACATAGTAAGTTGTTGAAGTCTGGATTTGAACTCAGGTTTGTTTCATCTCTAAGTTGTAAGTACTCACAAGTACCTTGCAGCATAGCCTCCTTGTTTAAGGGTTGCACTGAGAAAGTCTGATGTTGTGGGGTGAAAAGAGGGGAGACAGTACAGGTGAGGAGAGGAACCACTCAGTCACAGCAGTGGGCAGGTTTGTTGATGAAGAGGGGGCTTCCAGTGACTGGTCCTGGCCGCCTGTGGGCAGGGGAGGGAGTCTGGCTGAGTCACCAGAATGAGAACCTGGCAGACGTTGCAAATGCGGGGTTGGCAAGGTCGTATGTGGTGGTAATTGACTGGGTCAGGATCCATCTCACTCACAGAGCTCCCTGCCCATCTTTCCCCCTTATCAGAAGGACCCTTTACTTCTCTTAAGTAACTTCATTTTTGCCCCTCGGATGCACAGAACTGATCATTTTCCTTAACTCACTGGCCTGTGTGAGGCTTGTGTTTTATTCTATGTTGTTATTTTTGTGCTTGCACTTTTCTTAGTCCCTTCACCATAGATACTTGTAGTTTGCCTTTCATATGCTGATTGAGATCTATGTGTATTCTTGAAAAAAGATCTGTGTGTGTCCTTAATTTACATCCTTGGTTTTATGCTCTAAATTCATTCTGTTTCTTTGTTCACACAGTGGTAGTTATTTAAGACCTATACATGTTGTCACGTGTACTTATTACAGCATTCCATCATATGCATGTACCATGTTTACTATCTACTTTGAGGTTGCTTCCAGCTCCCAGGTCCTGGAAACAGTGCTGCAATGAAGCATCTCTTACACGTCTCCTCATGGTCCTTGGGTGTGTTTCTCTGGAATAAGGACACTAGGCCATAGGGTGTATAGAGATATCCCTAGTCTCCTCAAGAGTAAGGAGAACCTGGCACTTACTCTCTGTAGCCTACATTCATGATTATGTTCTGGTTTTTATTCCTAGTTATACCTTCACTTGTACATGTCTTTTCTCTCCTGCTGGATCATACGCTCTTGAGGTCAGAGACCATGTTTTATTCATATTCCTATTCTCACAGGTCTCAATATATGTCTCATGCGTTGTTGGTGCTTAATAAAACATTTTTAATAGACTGCATCAACATCTTATCTAATGGGATATTAATTTCTTGAGAGCACAGTTAACTGTGTTTCATTCATCCCATCCGAGTTCAGAATCTGACCCTCTGTAAACTACTTATCCTAAATATCATTCATTGTAGGCCTTCCTTGAATATGATGTGTGACCTTGTCAGACATGAGAAGATAGCATTGAGATTTAGCAGACAAGTGTGATATGACTAGTTTTATGACCTTGGATAAGGCAAATGTCTCCTCTGAGCCTTAGTTCCCCTCTATGTACAATGGGAGGGGCTTAGTGGCTTCTTATACCTAGACTACCTTTAGAAAAATGATGAGCTGGTTGATGATGAGTGTTACCTGTCCATCTCCCACCTGAGAAGCCTGCTGGAGGAGACAGTGAAGCCAGGGGAAGACAAGCCAGGTGCACCACTGGGGGAGGCTCCCTTCTTCCCCTTTCTGTTCCCTCTCTTATCCTCCACAACCCTGTGCAGTCCAGTTTTACCTATATCTACAATATTCATCACTGAAGACATAGTGTCCCACAGAGGGATTAGAGTTGTCTTGGGAAAATCCAGAATATAAATCGACAGAGAACGAGAAGATAATGGTGAAGGAAGATGAAAAGCCTGCAGTAGTAACTGGGGCTACAGCTGGAATTCAAGTGATGCCTCACTCATGAGTGACTATTTGGAGGACAGAAGAAATAGAGCAAACCAGTAGCCCATTGTTACCTCTGAAGTATTGGCACCTAGCACACAGTTCCCCTGGTGATGCCTGTTCAAAGCAGGGTTCAGGTGGTCGGGGAGGAAAACCATGTGGAGTCAGGATACACTAAGAAAATTCAAACAGGAGACCAGGGGCGAGTGCAGGACTGAGTATGTTCCCAATCAGGCTGCAAGAAAAATCGCTACTGGGAGGTATTTTGGAAATACAACTTACCCTTGCAGAAAATGTCAGCAGCTCTGGGAAAATGAGGGTGGGAATGGCGGGAGGAGAGTACACCAATGCTCAACTGAGAGATTCAGGGTGACAGAGGCAATTAGGGTTGAAGATAGACCTTCTCAGGGCTCCAGAAAATCAAGGATGAAGCCCCTAGGCACCTTAAAGGCTGGGCCTGGCATTGGCACAGTATCACTTCTGCTGTATTGTATTGGTCAGAGCAGTCAGAGGCCAGGAGAATAGATTCCATTTCTTCATGGGCAGAGTATCAAAGAACTCTTGGCCATTTTTGTTCTTTCACATGTGCTACAATAAAATTCTCCCACTCAGCCCTTTCCTTCCCACTTCCTGTCTGCCTGCTCCTAGCCTGAGCCTCCTGCATTCCTTACATCTGCCTTAAGCTCATCCCTCTCCCTCTGGTCTGCATCTCTGAGCTCTGTCCCAGCACAGTCATTACCAACCTCCAGGGCCCACCCCCTTTCCCTGCCCCCTCCACCTCAGCCCTGCTATTAATCCCTTTCACAGGGCCATTTGGACCCTCTTCTACGTGAACTTCATCTTGGTTACTCCTTCTTCTTTCTTTCTCCACATGGAATTAAACTTTCCCTTTGATGGAACCAGATCTTTACTGGCACCGTCCAATGGCAGCCGCTTTCTGTTATGAAGAGGTCTCAGCTTCCTATCGTGACTCCCAGACTGTATCCTGAACAGACATATCTGAAATTAAATTCTTTTATTAAAATCTCTCAATCCAAGTGGAGGCTAAGGATAGAGATACAATTAATCGGTCAGTGAAGATTGATTGGGTAGAATGCCCGGTTCAGTAGGGAGTCAGGAGCCACTATATAACAGATAATCAGTGTGGGTGTGCCACCAGCAGGTAAGAATAAAGTACTAGCTTGCACCAGACAGGGAGCTCCTTGAGGTCAGGGACCAAGTTTTATTTCTTTGCGCCACTGGAGCCTAGAACCATGCTCAACAAACGTTAAGTGCATGAGTGAATAAATTAATGAATACATGGTTGCACACTTATCATGGACATAAATGCTTCTACAAAGCCAACTTCTCTTGGATTAAGTGGAGTTTACCTTAGTCACAAAGAAGTCTCTGGAGGGCATTAGGGGTCAAGAATTAAGACTCTTCTTTTGAAATCTTTGCTCTCTGGCCATCTGCTTATCCTAGCCTCTCTGCATTCTGGCGGAGGATGCTCATAAGTCCAGGACTTTCTAAATGACCTCAGCAACTGATTCAAGGTCCTCTTCTATATCCTACTCTCACTCACTAATTCAATCTCTGTGTATAGCTGTTCCCTATCTAGACCCCCAATCTAACAATTCTTGATCTCAGTGTGCTTTCTTGTGTGTGCTATTGCTAGCACAGCTTTCTAGCCTTACCTCTCAAGATGACTTTTTTCACCCTATACTGTCAAACAAGGTGTCCCCCCTTCCCCAACATGATTGTTCAAGTTGAACGGGCACTATCCCTAGGAACCAACATCCCACTCACACTTCACATTTTAGCTCAAATTCTACCCTCTTCATAAGACTTGTGCTGATTCACCCAACTGGATGTGAACTTGTCTTTCTTAAACATCATAGAGAATCTCAGTTGTCTTTCCTTTACAGTATTTGTCATAGTCTGCTGTCTTAGTCTCTTCAGGCTGCTATAACAGAAAATCCCATAGAGTGGGTGGCTTAAATAAGAAGTATTTATTTCTCACAGGTCTGGAGGCCTGTGGGAAGTCTGAAGTCCAAGTGCCAGCAGATTTGGTGAGGGCCTGCTCCTGGTTTATAGATGGTGCTTTCTAGCTGTAGCCTCACAAGGGAGCAGAGAGGGTGAGGGAGCACTCTTGAGCCTCTTTTATAAGGACACTGATCCATTTACAAGGGCCTTACCCTTATGACCTAGTCACCTCCCAAAGACCCCAACTTCTAGTACCATCACTTTGGGAGTTAGGATTTCAACATGAATTTGGGTTGAGGGGAGGGTCAAACACATTCAGTTCCTAATGTCTGCCTTCTAGTAGAGATATGTGTCAGTGCTCATGAAGAGGGGCTGTGCCTCACTCATATGCTTGTCAGACCCCTTTAAACCAGCACCTAGCACTAGACAGCAGACATATACTATTGTGTTTTCACAGTACCTCATCTTTTAAGAATTCCTCATTCTTCTACCTCTATATGATTCAAGCAGAGCTGGTAACCATGGTGCCCCACAAAGATAGGCTGAAGATGCAGACTGGCCAATAAGAAGCCTCCATCCCAGCCTCTGCACAGGACTGAAGCAGAATCAAAAGGGGTCTTCCTTGAGAGTCACTATGTATATACACTGAGAAAGGTTTTTTCTCCTCTGAGGCTGGAAACCAGGGGGCTGATGTAAATTGGTGTTCTGGGGTCTTCTCTGGGCCACATGGAGGAAACTACCTGCAACAGGAAAGAATGAGGCCTGCCTCAAAAACAGCAGAGACAGAAATCGTCATAGCTGGCAGGTTGGGTGCCAACTTTGTGCCAGTCCCTACCCTAGGCACACTGTGGGCGATCTCATTTACTCCTCATAGGAACCCATGAGGCAGATACTATTATTATATCCACTCTACAGATGAGTCAACAAGAGCACTGATAAGTTAAGCAACTTTAATTAAGTCACCAGCTTTAGGTGGTAGAGCCAGTATTTGAACCACAACTCTTGGGACCCCAAATATATCATGCTATGAACCAAGATGATCATAGATGGGTGAAAGATGGATTTATTCATTTATGAACAAGTACAAAAGAGCCAATGCCATCATTTGAGCTCCTGGATTTAGCTATGCCTGGAGCCAGCTGACTCATGTACTTTTTAGTTAAATAAACCAGTGCATTCCTTTTTTTTTTTTTTTTTTTGCTTAAAATACTTTGTGTATCAGTCACATGCACTCTCCTGGATTCATTGAGGAACAACATGTCTTGGAGACAGAGCACTACTTCTGGGTTTGCATCCTGGCACCACCCTTCACTTGCCACCTAAACTTTGGCAAGTTATTTGCCCTCCTAGGGCCCTGGAGGTAAGTGACCTGGCCTCTGAGACTGAGGGGACTGTGACTGGAGATGAGATTACATGTAAATGCATTTAACATTCTACTAACACAATTTAAGTACTCAGTAATTATTGGAGCTCATCTCTCCTCCTTTCCCTTATGAGGCATAACTGTTCATAAGCATTTGTTGAATTGAATTAATTCCTCCAGAGGCTGCAGGATGTTGCTTGAGCTTGAAAGCAGCTGGAGTTATGGAGTCTCCAATCAGGGGAAGTTCTTCAGCTGGAGGTGTTGCCGAACAGTTCTATTTGGCCATTAAAAAAAAAAAAAATCAGTGCTTCTCCCACGTCCCTGACTGCATCATCCTCTCTGGCTTCCAGATCTCTCCGACCCAGACAATAATGTGTGTCTGCAATAAGCTCAGAGGTGCCTCCGCCCCCATCCCCCATGTCCTCCTTTCCTCCTCCTTACAGTTTTTCTCTGTATCTACCCACTCACCAGGTCCTACTGATTAATGTTCTAGAACTTTCTCAGATCTGCTCTCTCCTCCTTATCCCCACTAAGTGTGCCCTTGCTCAGGCCTTTGCTGCCTTTCTGATGTTTGCCTTAATCTCCTCATTGGTCTCCCTCCCTCCAACCTATCAGCCCACGATGTAGCCAGGGACACACACACGTTCAAGGTGATGAGACTACTCTTTGTCTTAAAACCACCATAGGCTATAGTCTGAGGGTAGACCTTTAGCAGCCACACAAGGCCCTCCTCAACCTGGCCCCCTCCTGGATCTCCAGGCCTATCTCCCACCATCCTCACAGGGTCCCCTCTACCAGAACACCCTGTACTACCCACCTCCCCCTCCTCTTACTCATTCTTTAAGACTCTGCTCAGTATTTTTTTTTTTTTTCTCCTGGCAACATTCCCTGAACTCCCACTCCACTCCTTGGGCCAAGTGCCCTCCTCAATGTTCCCACAGCCCCTGTGTATAAGTTTATCTTCTCTTCTATCACCTTATAGTGATATGATCACTGTCTGTATCTGTTTTGAGAATATTGAGGCCAAGGGCAAGATCTTATTCCTGTTCACAACCTTTGCACCCAGTGAGCCCTGACTTGCAAACACCAATGCACACAGGTGCAGAAAAGAAAGAGGGGCCATTATACTTCCTGCAGACTGATCCTGATTCACATTTGTCTCCTGCTGGATCTCCTTTATCACTGATTGGGGCTTCTCTTAATGGCAAGTACTACAGCACTTGGGTTTAATTGCTCGAGTGGGGGAGGGGACAGTTTCTCATCTTTCTGTGAGGCGGTGGGAAAGGGGGCACTCACTCCACCACTGGTGGAAAAAGATCCTCTGTGGTTGTAGGATTGTTTGCATAACTAATTCTCCACATGGCTTTGCATGCATGTGCATGAGTAGGGAACCTCTGGCTAGCTTAAATAGCTCCATCTCAGTTTTAAAAGGATGAAGTTATTTATAGCTAAAATGGCCAGAGTGTGTACTGATGTACAGTGCCTCACTTAAGTAAATACAGGCAAATCCCTGGCAGACTGGGGGGCCTGGTGATGCCGTCACTGCAGTTTCATGTCGGCCCCCAGGGCTCCTTCTGCTGCTGCTGACCTTGATTCTTCATGCGACCTCTCAAAATCAGAGGATTCTCCTTGACCAAATGTGCTAGTGATTTCAGTCAGCCTGCCTCGCAGGGTTGGTAGGAAGAAGGGGGAGGCAGTGAGAGGGCTGTGCTCATGGAGGCACAGCCTGAGGCAGCAGGAGGGGACCTAGGAGGGGTGGGGGGTGGCAGGCCCATGGTGTGGGCCATGCTGGACAGGACTCCAGCTGCTCTGCTGGGATTTCTGGGGTTTCATTCCTCTATAATTCTCATGTTTTTCCCTCTCAAAGCTGTTTCTCATTAAAAAGAAATGTGTTCTCTCTTCCTTTCTCCTTGAGCCATGCCTGGCCCAGCTCTCAGAACCCAGCTGCATCTGCTCTTGCTTTAGGCACCCACTAATTCAAACCAAAGAAGACGGAGGCAGACTGCCTGTAGGGCCACCCTTTACTTCTGCCTCCCCAGCTTGCCCTCACACCCTCCTTCCTCCCTGGATGGAAAATTTGGCCTCAGACTGCCCTTGTGACTGGAAAAAGCAGGGTCAGCTCATCAAAGCAGAACAGGGGTTGTTAGCTCTCCTTGTTCCAAGGGTTATTAGAAGGCATGGCTTGGAAAGGGTGTGACCCAACCCAGGCTGGCCCCAGCCAGAAAGGTAGGGGTGTGCTTCAGAAGGCTGGAAGGCCTGCCAGGAGGAGGGAGAACTGTGTTAGAGGGTGGTAAGGGACTTGGCAGTGTGGGGGGAGGAGGTGGTGGCTATGGAAGGGAAACGTATGTTGGTGAAATGGTCACTGTCCTAGTTGTCCAGGCCAGAAGAGAAGGCCAAAGGGAAGTGACTTATTCTATTCAGTTGTCAGTCCAGTTGTCTCTCAGAAGATGGTGGGCCAAGCCCATTGCTCCTGCCTTCCCTCTCTCCTGCTCTCTGGATGGCGGCAGGAAAGGAAGTGAGGAAGGAAGCCTGAGCAGCTGTGAGGAGGAGGGCCCTGCATCTGTGGGGAGCCAGCTGCTGGGAGTTCACTTTTAGTGTCTCAGTGACTGCAGGAGACTCTCTTTCCAAGAGGCATTTGCTACCACCACAGGAAGATGGGCTGTCGTTTTGGATTCCTGGATTATCCATTACTACAGCTAGGGGTATGGCCTGTGAGGGAACACGTGGGGTGGGAATATAAAGAAGGAGACTCGATAGGAGTCAGCTGAATTGGGGGACCACAGAAGGTGGGGGGTGGGGGAGGAGGCATATGTTGAAGGTGGAAGCTTGAGATTCAAAGGCTAAGGTGAGAAGAGCATGGTGGGAGGGGGTTTATACCTCCCCCTCCCCTGCACAGTGTTCTGTCCTGTTCAACAGCTCCAAGATTCCCCACATTTCTGTGCTATGTTTAGAGATTGGAGAGCTTAAGGACTAACTCTGGGAAGTTCTGGCTCCATGTGCAGAGAGACAGCAGAAACGGCAACACAGCACAGTGTGATCATCGTCACTGAACACATATCTGTCCCTTCTTCCTTTAGTAATAAAACAGAACTCTGTGAGGCAGCTGGCTCCTCAGCTCAAGACCACATCTTCTGGCTTCCTGTGCTGCAGCCTTGGGATGAAGTTTACCCAAGGGCATGTGAGTGGAAGGGGTATATGCCATTAATTGGTAGTACCACAAAACGCATTTCCCTTTCCACTTCTTCCTAACAAGAAGATGGATGTGATGGCAGGAGCTGGAGCAGTCGTCTTAGACCTCGACATGGAAGGCACATGGTGAGGATGGCAGAGTGACAAGATAAGATGAGTCTAGGTCTTCTTCACCATGAAACTGCCAAATGTCACCCTGGTCTGCTTATACTAAGACTATTACTGAGAGAGAAATACCCTGCTGTCCTGGTTAAGTCACATACTACTATGACCTTTGTTACAGCAGTTGAACCATATTAACTATACAAACAACACAACAAGCAGTTACTGAGATCTTACTATGGTCCGTCACTGTTCTGAGTGTTTTGTATGTAGCATTTAGTTTGATCTCTACCACAGGCCAATGAGTTGGTGAACAGCATGCTGTCCTGACTCTCTAAACACCCCAGATCCATCTCCTCTCTCCTCCCTATCCTCAATCCAGGCAAGGACAGGTTGCTGGGGACAACTCCAAGTACCTGTCCCCAAGACTCTCATTGTATCGTCCACATACCAGGCAAGGAATGATGTGCACATGAAGGACCCACTGAGAGTGACATAGCCGCACCCACCACCCTGACTTCACAGGGAAGAAAGCAGGAGTAGGAGTGGCGGTCATTTCTGGATGGCTGCAGTAGCGGGGTTGTTTGCACTGGTCTATACATACACCAGTTCCACCTGCACCCTCCCTTCCCACTCAGGAATACCTACTATGATTGCAAGAAAGTCAGAGTGACATTACTGAGAACGTAGTTTTGAATTTGCTCCAATTTATTTTTTAGAAGGTGGATTCCCAAATCTTTTACCCTTACACCTGACTATGGTGGGCCTGGTTGTCGTGACACCACTGTGGAGAGTCACCAGCCTGAGGGACCTTTGCCTCCCATGGTCTGCGGTGCCTCAGAGTATGAGGGAGTGCCAGCTTTTCAGTGTGGACAGAACACACACACAAACAGACATCGGCTGGGTTGCCTCTCTGAGCATCCCTTCAACAGTTTTCTGCTCAGAGCATCTTGCCTTCCCTTCAGGGAAGTGCCTGCTACAATTCCATGTGATCAATATCTGCCTTGTACTCAAACCTGACTAAAGTCTCTCCTAGGAACCCAGTGCTGTGTCTCAGGCAACAGAATGGATGGCAGTTAGGACATAATTGTCTTCACCTTAGAGTTCCTACCATTCAGAGTATTGAGCAGGGTTTACATAATTAATTAATTAGAGCAAACTCAAGCATATCCTTAAGCACTGTTACCCTCTCTTGTATTTCAATACACATTTTGAAGAAGTAAGAGAATTGCGCTAGAATTAACAGGTAGGTAGTTCTATGTCAGCTGTAGGACTGTGTCCCCTAGTCCTGTCCTTCCCAGGAGAGCTGCCCAATGCTCTCTCATTCTGGGAGCTGCCCTGCAGTCAGGCAGCAGCACCGCACAATTTCAGGGGGCCCCATTCACGTGCTGTATCTGGAGTTGTGCAAAGGGGTGGCCTTGTTCAGGATCCCTCCGATAATTCCCTATTGTTGCTTAAGTTAGCCCAAGCCCATTTCTGAGGGTCACAACCAAAGCACCTACACTTGAAAATTTAGCCATTTTTCACACACCAAGTAGCACTGTTCTCAAAGCACCCAGCAACTTGACCTGCTTCCCTTTTCCTTGAAGTGCCCCAGGAATAGGGTAGTCAGATTTATAAATAGAAATATAAATATATAAAACTATGGGACACCTGCTTCAATTCAAATAAATTGAACAAGTTATTTTTTAGAATAAGTGCATCCCATGCAATATTTGGGCACCCTGTATAGGGTCTGACAAACCTACCCCGGGAAGAAAATGATGTTATCTTTTGCGGTTGACCTACAGTCACCTTTACCCTGTTCTGCTGCCCTTTACCCTGACATGTAAATAGCTTCTTTAGGTGTGGGCATAGTATTTACCAGATAATTGGTGAAGGGTAGGCACCTGTACAAAATGAACCAATCAAAGTGGCTGCCCAGGATTTTCAAACAGGAAGAAAGATTTAAGGGCTCTCAGGTGCTGGAGTTTGGAAAACACTAAACTCAAGGACTGATGGCAGCCTTGATTTCATACACACGGACGGGACGGGTCTCTAAGGAGAGATAAGTTGGACGTACAGGCACAAGCAGAGGGGAGAGAGGGAGACTGTTCTGACAGGGCTCAAATTTCAGGCTCCAGTTATTCCTGAGGCCTTCTGCCTTTGCCATGTTTTGGTCTTTGGTCTTCCTTAGATTCTATAGTAAGTTCTTTTGTGCCAAAGAGTTGAAACCAAATTAATACAAGTTGTAACTCTTATTTTACTGTATTAGAGTAAACTAGTAAGTTTCTATCTTCCCAGGATGTGAGTAGGAGCCATCTCTTACTCATCTTGGCCTCCCCAGCATCTAACCCAGCACCTGGCATAGAGTAGGAGTTCAAAGATGTCTTAAATAAATTAATAAATGACTCCATGGGATTGGAGATCAGCAGCTTAATGCATATTCAACAGATCTTATTTCTTGACAGAGAGATACTGACACCAGCAACTTTTCTCAGCAGCTCACTGAAAAGCTCCGAAACTTCAAGCATCCACCACCCACTACTGGCCTGTATGGTGGAGGGGCAAGGCTGCATTGGGTTGTGTGCTTTCGTCCAGGGAGGAGAGTAAAGAGCATTTATGATAAGGATTGTGGCTGCTGAAACAACATGGCTTCAAAAGCTAGCCTCCTTGCGTTCTGCAGTTGTTTCTATTTCTTCCTAGACAGATGAGAATATAATAGGAGTAAGTCCTGTTGGGCCCTTCTAAAGAGGCCCTGGGAAGGTGACCCTGGCTCTCCAGACAGCTCCAGACAGTAGGGAAACACAGAAAAGGGTTTGGCCAGTGGTGCCATTAGAAACAGCTGTGCAGAACCAAAGTGCTCAGATACCAACACTGCTCCAGCATGTCCTGCCTGGGTTTGATGTGGGACTCAAATGTTGGAAAATTTTTAGTTTCAGGTAATAGCTAATAGGCTTAGTAATCAATGCATGTAAAAAGCTATTGTTGCAGGAACTGAAGGTATGACCTGACTTGACTCCAGGAGACCATAAGCAGTTCTTCCACCTTTGGGCCTCAGGAGGACTGCAAGAAATCAAGATGGTATCTGAGCTGTTGTGCTCCAGGGTGAGATGACCACCGCCCAGGACACAGATAAAGACCACCGCCCAGGACAGAGATGAAAGAATGCTGCAGCTTTCATCTGATTAACTTTTTCCCTGAATTCCAAACCTTTTACCTACACTTTTCTTCTCTTTATAAAAAGGGTCGGTTTAAAATGGAATTTAAGTCCATCTGTTAAGGTACAAACCCGCTGTCTTCTCAGATTGCCAGCCATCTGAATAAAGTGCCCATAAAGATTCAATCCCCTCTGCTTATTGGTCTGGTAAGTGACAGGCAGCTCCGATGCCGGCTTTTCCTGTTTCAGGTTCTTGCGCTTCAACTCCCATTACCCTGGCTTAGTACTCTCAAAAGCCTGGAATTTAGTTGCCACAGTTCAAAGGTCTCAGATTACATCAGAGGCAGGGCACCTGGAAGCAATTCCCCCCCTACCCCCACTCACTCCCGAAGACTTTCAGGAAAGAGGAGTCAGCTTTCAGCTCTAGTGCCAAGCTGTCTGGAAGGAGGGACGAGCAAGTACCCAAACTGTGTAGGTTGACAGTGCTTTCTCTTTGCCAGTGGAAGAATGAATTTCTGTTCCTCTCTGCACTCAAGGAATTCTGTCACCCTTAAATTATTTGTGTCAACCGTTTGAGTTGAAGAATTTCAGAGCTGGGAGAATTTGTTTGTTTTCCCAATTTACAAGGCTCTTTTTGTCACACCAAATTGCCTATACAAAGGAATAGCTTAACATTCAATTATGGAGAGAGGAAACAAAAAACAAACTAAGGATTTGCTACATCAAAGTGAGTATTATCTTTGGCAAAATGTAAACAGATGTAGAAAAAAAGGCTGATCAGAAGGTTCTGTTAATAATGGGCTTGTCAGCTGATCCCAGAGGCCCCTAAAGTGCCAAAGACTTGGATTCTTTCCTATGATTGTTCTATTTTCTCTGGTTCTGGGTTCTTATCACGTTTCGGTATCCATTGTTTTTGTTTCTTCTATGCTTATCACATTTGCATGCTGGTTTTTCTAAGGGTGGTGAGGAAAGCCCCTCTGGAATAGAGATGCTGCTAGCACAACGAGTGGATAGAACAGTTGTGATTTGCAGAAACGCTATTTTACCTCCATGAGTGTATTCCTTCCGGGGACTTCTGGGCTATATATCTCACTTTCAGAAGGATGTACCTATTGTCCTATAGGTAAATAGTTATCACTTTATCATCAACCAAGTTTCCTACTATGCTAAGTTCTTCCGATATATTATCTCATTAAAAATTTTTTAACAATCCTGTTAGGAGGTATTATTATTGCCATTCCACAGAAGAAGAAACTGAGTCCTAGTAACATCAAATAACTTGACTGATGTCACACAGCTGCCCAAGCCGGTGTCGGGACCAAGTACTTCCTAACTCCAGAATCTTAATGCATTTGTGTAACTGGCTTCCTTCCCTGATCTACTTTCTTGAACTGCTTTTCGTCTTTCCTCAAGACATTTCAGGGGCCACATAATTTCCAGAAGGAGTCTTAGTCTCAGTTTGCAAGAGAACTTCAGAGAATCCGTGAAGCCCCTGAAACCATATGCATCTTTTATGTACATATTTCTGGGAAGTGGTGCAGTTGCTTTTGTCATGTTCTCAAATGGTTATGAGACTCTGAGTATTCTAGTAGGTTGGCTCATTCCAAGGAGCTCTAGCTTCAGGTTCTAAGGCGTTGTCAATATTCATGAGCCTCCATCTTGTGTAGGGAGCTTGTTAAAATGCAAACACCTGCCCACCCCTGGGACTCTGGTAGATCTGGGGCCACAGCAGGAATCTACATTTAGCAAGTACCTCAGTTGTTGGAGCTGCCAGAGATGTGGACCACACACCTCCTTTGGGGAATAAATTATTCTCTAGGAGGCCTTTCTCTGCAGTCCCCACTCAGTTTCCTGGTGTCTTTAGATCCTGTAGATACCCCCACAATCATATTGTTACAATTCCTTTGAAAGGGAACCAGGCTTTTTCCACTCCTCCCATGAAAAATGTGTGGCCCTGTCCATGAATGTCAGGGTTGTGCTCCATAGACAGAAGAGATCCAGACAATCAAAACAAATCAAAAGGAATTTCAACAGATTCTCCCAAGTGGAAATACTCAAATTGTTGGATACCCTAGGACTGATGCCATCAAGACAGTCCCTACTCGATATTGATCCTTACCCCACTTCCAGCAGAGGGTTTCTAAGACTGCTGTCATTGTCTCCTTTCCACTCTTCATTGACACCATAGGAAGCCTGGAGTCCCTCGGGAATGCCCTTACTTCTCTACCCTGATGCTTCATAAAGGAGCTTCCACCTTGGTGAGTTCAGGAAGGCCCAGGAGGGAGCCTCAACTTTGCATATTCCTAAATCTTCATGGCAGACCAATGGGTCAGTTTGTCTGCCCTGCTCAGGCCTGTCCTAACCCCTTTTGTCTTCATTAACCACCCCAACAGAAAGCTGGTGGGTTATAAAACCCATGACACTTGTCCTTGCATTTTAGACCCAGCATGGTTAGCCTCATAGCCACCTGACTCCCTCTGGGTTGATTAAATGATCTCTCTCAGGACTTTGTAACAGGGCTCAGAGACTCTAAACCTTCTGGAAGCGGAGTTAGATGAATTCAGGTTTGAGGCAGCTATGTTTGGTTCAATAAGCAAATGGAACAAAAAAGTCTAATGGCCAGTAGGACTGGGAGCAGGAAAGACAAGTTGCTAGTTCCCATCCTTTCTGAGAACCAGTTGTGTTTTCTGTTCTTGGTTTTATGAAACATCTCTGTAGTCTTTCAATAAATCCTCCCCTCTTTTTAGCTAAGTTTGAGTTAATTTTATTTCCTCCAATCAAATGATTCTTTACAACAGTGCTTCCAAAATTTTTTCGCTGTAGGTGGAAACACTAATACTGCATGGCACAACCTTGGACTGTGGTACAAGCACACCTGTATCACTCATGGTACCACATCCAGGGAGCTTTGCTTTGTTAAGATGTAACATATATAAGGAAGACAGAAACTAACAGAGAAAATATGGAATGGGCTGTGGAGTTGAGTTGGGATATGGGTTTATGCTGAGGTGGGACAGAGGTGTGAACATCTCCTCATTCCTGGACAGGTGAGAAGTGGCTTCTGATACTCTTACCCTTAGGTTCTTGGAATCTTGACATGGTCTGGCTCATTGAGGTCAAAGCGCTGGGGGGATTGCACAACTGCAAAAGTCTGGACTAACTGTGCTGCTTCTGTTTTGTAGCCTTGCATAGAGTAGGGAAAGAAAGGGACAAACTCCAGCCTATGTTGTCCAGCTGAAAGGAAAATTCTGTAGTTAACCTTTGTGGGAAGCCCTTTCTGCTCTGCCAGTATCAGGAGCTCTGAGCAGCTAGGGGCCATATCAGGAGATTATTAATTCACCTTGCCAAATTGTAGCAGTTGGATCCTCTGCTGTGCCTTTTCTGAGATTCCAGTTACATGCTTTGATTAGAAAAGAGAGGAATCCTGATAATTGGAAGTGGACATAACCTGGGTGCATCCAGAACCCTTGAGCCAAATATCTTATGTGCTGTGCTGTTAAAGGCATCCTTTGACTGGGACAAGTGTGTAATGAGGCCTAGGTGTCAAATTTGAGAGCAGACATAATAAGGAGACCCAGTCCACTTTTTCCTTCTGAAATAGAATAAATATGCAACAAAAGGGAGAGTTAGGTGTAGCCCAAGTTGCTGCTGAGCAACAGAACCCCTGCAGAAGGGGTCACCTCAGACCAACTGCGGTGCTGTTTCTAAACCACCTAGCAGGCTGAGCATTTAGGAAGCAGTCTGGCCCAGTGGATTTCAGTCACTGGTGTAAGAACCAATAGAATTTCTTAAGACAGACAGACAGATAGCCCTGGGTGTCAATGGAAAGAGCATGGTTCTGTGCTCACTGTAAATGAACATGGTAGTGAGTCTTACTCTGCCAACAGCTGCTGCACTCTGGAAGTAGACTGCCACTGTCCGAAAACAGAGCATCAAATTGTTATTTACAACACAAAGCACAATGCCAGAGTTTAAAGCTTATCTGGAGGAAAAATGTGCAAAAATAGCCAAGAAATATTTGAAGAGAATAATGACAGAATATCTCCAAACACACACCACAAAGATTTAGTAATTAAAAGAGTATGGTATTAGTAGATAAATAAATTAATGCAATAGAATAAATGGTCCAGGAACTCTATATATTGGGTTGGCTAAAAAGTTCATTTAGTTTTTTCCGTAAGAAGGTTCTAGTAGTATTTAGTTGTCTTTAGCTTCATTCAAAACAATTTTGTTAAATTGTACTGTGACAGCTGTCATATCAGTGTACATTTAAACAAAACATCAAAATTGGTGAATTTTTGTGTAGCCATTTTAATATTGAAGATAGAAGAAAATATGCAACATGTTTGGTGTATTATGCTTTATTATTTCAAGAAAGGTAAAAATGCAACTGAAACACAAAAAATGATTTGTGCAGTGTACGGAGAAGGTGCTGTGATGATCAAATGTGTCAAAAGTTTGCGAGTTTCTTGGTACTGTTAAGATTTTGGCCAAATAATTCTTTGCTCTGGGGCTGTCTTATGCATTGGAAGATGTTCGGCAGCACTTCTGGCCTCTACCCACTAGAAGGCAATAGTGGGAGATGGCCGACATACTCAAAATAACCAAATCAATGAAGTTATTGGTGAAAATTAAAAATGTGTTTTTATTTTATGGAAAAAAACATATGGACTTTCTGGCTGACCCAATAAATGGGAATTCAGTGAACGATCATGTTGGCACTTCAAGTCATTGGGCATGAGGTGTTGGGATTATTAGATGTTAATTTGGGAATAAAATTAGCCTCACATCATATACAAAAATAAGATTCCAGCCCTGGCTGGGCTGGCTCAATGGATTGAGCACCAGCCTGAGAACCAAAGGGTTGCTGGTTCAATTCCCAGTCAGGGCACATGCCTGGTTTGCAGGCTAGGTCCCTGGTTGGTGGCCCGTGAGAGGCGACTGCACATTGATGTGTCTCTCCCTCTCTTTCTCCTTCTCTTCCTTCTGTCTAAAAATAAATAAATAAAATACTTTTTAAACATAAAAGAAATAAGATTCCAGGTGAATTAAATATGAGGGGGAAACCCCCAAATTATACAAGTAGTAGGAGGAAATAACACTATATCAGGGGAAGTTTTTTTAAAATGTAAGCCACGAATACCAGAAGCCATAAAAAAAAAAAAAGATGATCAGATTTGACAGTACAGAAATGTTACAGATTTTTTGGAAGAAAGATGTCATAAAATCAAAAGACAAGAAGCAGACTGGAAGAAAATATTTACAACATATAGGGCAGAGAATAGTTACTATTTATATAAAATTTTCTGTAAATTAATAAGAAAAACAATTCAATTATTTAAAAAGGTAATTTATAAAATAATACAACTTAGAAATTAACTTTAGCAGCAAACTAAAATACAACTGATCTGCTATTTATTACCCATCACATAGACTAAAGTTAAAAGGCAAAATAATATTCAATTAATGCCTTTGGGAAATGGGAAATCACATATATCATTGGTGGGAGTAGAAACCTAAATTTATAACAAGTGTTTGGAAGGTAATGTGTAGTATTTATTACATAATAATTCAATATCTAGGACTTTATCCTATAGAAATACTTATCCATGTACAATCATAAGTGAGAGATGGGTAAAAGAATGTTTTCTTAGTAGTTTTTAAGTATAAAAACCAAAACAAATCTAAGTTATTTCCTGTTTCTGTTACACAGTCTTTCTTTGAACAGGGTACAATTGATGAAAGTTACCCTCAACAAATTACAATTTTATCTTTTGGAAATTACATCTCATTTATTTTGATTAGAGTCTAGGGTGTCTCCAAACTCTTCAGTCCCACTTTCCAGAAAACATCTTGGCTTATTCCCACATTCACTGTGTATAACTTTTACTATTTTAACTCTCGAAGAGCAATCTTATTTTCTAGCATCTGTATGTGAACAATGAGAAAACTGATAAAATGCTGCATTAATTCAATATGTGGGTATTATTAACTTTTCTTCCCCACTTTTTATTTTATTTTATTTATTTTTAGAGAGAGGGGAAGGGAAGGAGAAAGAGAGGGAGAGAAACATCAATGTGTGGTTGCTTCTCGCACGCCCCCTACTGAGGGCCCGACCTGGCCCACAACCCAGGCATATTCCCTGACTAGGAATTGAACCAATGACCCTTTGGTTCTCAGGCTGGCACTCAATCCACTGAGCCACACCAGCCAGGGCTCTTTCCCACTTTTGAGTTAAGAGGACTGTCGCTCTTATGGACTCATTGTTATAGTCCTGAGGCAGAGGAATCCTGGCTGGAATGAATGGAAGTGGGGGATGCAGAAGAGTCGAGAACCAAAATATAAGTTGCTAGTAAGTGCTTGGCACCATAAAAAACAAGAGGGTCATGACCATGGTGATTTTACTCCACAGAAGACATTTGGCCATGTCAGGGGACATACTTGTTTTTCACAAGTAGGGAGCTTGTGGGTAGAGGCCAGAGGTAACATCCTACAATGTACAGGACAGTTTCTCCCACCTTCAACAAAGGATTATCCAACCTAGAATGTCAAATGATAGAAGATTGAGTATTGATAGAAAGTGATATAAAGCATCTTACATGGATTATCTCATCAATATTCCCAACAACCCTATGAGGCAGGAACAGTAGAAAGTCTTTTTGTAGATTTGGCGCTAAATCAACTCACTAACCCAGTTAACTGATGTTCTCTGTTTCCTCCGTTAAAAAGCAATGAATGATGCCCTTGGCGCACAACCTGCTCAAAGCAGGCCACGGTCTAGAACGCTTGTGCACTTCTACCCCACTTGCCAAGTTGTTTTCGTTCCTGGATCTTGTAATTTTCTTATTATTGCAGTTATGTAATTTGGTCACATATTACATAAATCGGAATTTCTTTATCTTGGCACTGAAAATACCAAATGAAATATGAATGCGAAGATAAAGGGCATTGTTCCTGTGATAGCTGACATGGCAGAGATCACCAAGCTCTTCCAGACGCATGTGCTCTAATTGCTGGTACACAGCTGGATTGTTGCCCTGGTCCCTTTGCATTGGACTGGGCCATATTTCTACTTCTCGCCAGTGGAACGTGAGCAGAGGTGACATGCAATATGCATCAAGTCCAGGCTAGGTGGCTAAGGAGTGGGTGCACCTTTCTCTTTCCCTCGCTTCTCACTTGATTTAGCCCCAAAACAGTAGCTTTGGAAACCACATACTGAAGATTGCAAAGCCTAAAATGAAGGTACCTACATCCCTGAATCATGCTTGGAGGAGAGCCTTTCACCAGTTAGGAGCAACTGTTTCGGCTTTTATGTAAATAAAAAATAAACTTCTATTGTTCTTGAATCATTATACATTTTTTTTGTTTTGATCATCAGAGCCAATAGCATTTCCTTAGGTAGTACAACTGGATTGAAGACTTTGGAAAATACCTGTAAAAGTGAGTCCCTCAAAATTTGCCATTAAATTAGGTGTGGGGGAGACAATGTTAACATATTGAGAATAAAGTCATGAACACCTAAAAGAATTTTATAGTCATATTTCTACTTTAGAGTCTTTATACTCTTACTCCATTTTGAAGAAATCATTGATTATGCATTGCTAGCATGGTTTATACAAGAAAATCCTCCTGGGATCCAATCAGCAAACCCAAAAGGCCTAGACTCACATCAAAAGATTGACCTATACATGCTCTCGAAACTAAATGCTTTAAGTAAATATGTATAGTTTTTTCATGATTTCTTGCTTTAACTGAATTTTTAACGTAACTTACTCACCACTACTCCCAATCACACTGAGTGAGAGCATTTCTAGTGTTCTAGCATTTTGCGTATGAGAACTCTGGAATTCTAGAAGGTGAGATGACTTCTCAAATCATGTGGCTTGCAGGTAGCAGAGCCAGAATCTACCTCCAGACTCCCAAGCTCTCCACTGTTAACCATATGGTGGCTTTTCCCCCTCTTTTTAGCTTTGGGACTGCTGAGCTGGACACAGACCATGATCTGTGTGTCTGAAGGAGAAGTCAGTTCTGGTTTTCAGGGGCTTATTACAAACGAGTAGCCAATGCTGCCGTTGAAGTTGCTCATTTGGCAAATGCTTTAGTTCATAGGGATATTTAACTGCATTAAAAATAGAGCCAAGGAACACAGGCCCTGGTTCCATGTCAGTCCTGCTCAAAGCCTGCAGCTCCCCATCTTGTACCCCCATCCCTGCAGCTCGATGGCTACCAGTTCTGGGAGGTGCTCCAAGTCTCAGGCTCCCTATCATTGACACTGAAACTTCTTTTCAGTTTATGAACAGATTTCTGACATGTCATCTTGGTTGAGCCTCTCAACTACATTGTAAGGTAGGTGGGGGGAAATATAATCTCATTTTACAGAAAACCGAGCCCAAGTAGTGTTAAAGAATTTCCCAAAGTCCCATTTGTATTATGTGGCAGGGACAGAGCTGAGATATAAACTTAGGTCTGTGCTTCTTCCACCACACTATATGAACTTATCCTGCCACCACAACAAATGCTATCACCGCAAAACTCTGTGCCTCTTTAATGGAGGCAACTTGGTGCCCTGGTGAGAGCACACCTCTGGAGGCAGCCAGCCCTAGGTTGAGCCAGGCCTCTGACTCTTACCAGCCTGAGCTGCAGTTTTTTCATCTTTTACATGGGAATGAATAAGTACATCAACTCATACATGAGAGTGGTGATTCTGTGTACATTTGGTGAAAGGCAGGATTACAGTCCCTGGCTCACAGTAGGCATTCAACTACTGTCCACACCCCATCCTTATGTTCTCTGTAGCTGTACTGTATTTGTCTGTGCTTCAGTGTTGATGTCTGTGCTCTGCACCTGTGCCTTGCATCACACCCTCACAACTGGCTACATAGTGACTCTATGTCTGGCTGGAAGTTTCCCCAAAGCAGGGATCATGTCTTCCATGGAAAATGGTATGAAGTGGTTCCCATCCTTGACCAGGAGCCAGGAGCTATGGATTCCAATTTTGTGTCACTTCTTCCTTTAAGCCTCAATTTTCCCTTTTTAAAAATGGTGGTTGTGGTGGGGAGGGGCGGTGTGACTAGACGATCTCTAAGGTCCTTTTGAACAATGGTATCCTGTGTTTCTAGATCTCTCATATAGACTGGAAGCTCCTTGAAAATAGGGGAAGTAGGGTTGCTTTCCCCCCCTGGATTCTTCCTACCCTAGCTCAGTGCCTGGGAGAGGGCTCTCAGGGCGTACATTCATAATTGTACAGGTAAGCTGAGCATGGTGGTACCATCTTGGGATAGACATAAGGAAGAGGAAACAGTCCTACCCTCAGGGGTCCTACCTTCCAAATTCATTGAGGAGATAGCACGAGCACACACTGAAGAACTGAGGATCCTTAGTTTAGGCTATGGGCATCTCTCCCCTGGAGGAATACAACCAAAAACCAGACCTCCTTGCTTCTAGTATCTGCCCTTGTTAATACATCCCCAAATGGCTGCCCAGATAGACACAAAGCCAAATCTGACCAGTTTACTCACCTGCTTTGAATCCTTGAATCCTTCCTCCTTGTTTCTAGTGAAAAAGTGAACTCAGCATGGTACCACATCCTTTGCTGCTTGATTCCTTCCTGCCTGGCAGGGCTCCAGTTGTCATCACTTATCTTTGGCACCCTTCACCCTTGTCATTCAAAACCAGATGTCCCACAGCCATCCCTAACCTTTGCTCCAGCATGCTCAAAAGCCTTGCAACCACCGTGTCTCACTTGGGTAGAGACCTGACCAACTTAGGTATTGTGCACCCTACGAAGATATCCAACAAAAAGGGCTCTTGGCGGCTAACTGGTCCCAATTTAAAAGCAGAGTCTAGTGGCTATTTCTAACATGGGTCTCTCACACAAACTGGACTTCAGGGAGAAGCCTGCACTGAACTGCCTGCTTTCTGCACTGAACGGCCTGCCTGCACTGTGTTCCTGCCATCTGTGCCAGCTCTTATAGAGGAGTCCCTGGAATTGTATTTCAACCAATAGTACTGAGGCTTTCCCTATAAAATCAGAGCTATACAGCTATATTCCCACAAGCATCTTCACTGACCAGAGTGGCTCCATTCTGACCAATCAGGACAGTGCCTTTTGGGCCAATCAAACTGTGAGGATTTGGAATCCTCATATGCATGAAGAAAGACCATTCAGAAACCAGGGGCAGAGACTGCAGTTTACATAAGTCAGCTCCTCTCTGGCTGGGAAAGTGTACTTTCCTTTTTCAAGGAAGATTGAAGACTTCATTTCCCTGGCTGGAGCTAAAACATCAAAGACTCTCACAGGAGAAGAGCAAGCAGAGAAAGGCAGAGCACAGCAGCCTAGCTGCAGAGAGGCCTGGCCCCAGGGCCAACTTGCAGCAATGCTGTTTCACAGCTGTGTTGCTCCATAATTGAGCATTAATACTATTGAACGGTTCCACAGCTGTGCTGTATCACAATTGAGCTGTTTGTACCCAATAAAGTTTCCTTCTTCACTGCACCAAAATTTGAAATTCCTGTTGACATCGAATTAGCACCAAGAACCACCAGTTGACCTTACAATCTTATCACATTGTTCTTATTAATCTCATCTCAGTATTTCAGCCTATGGTGTCCTTATTAGCAGGAATTCTAGGATCTTCCTTTTAAGGCCTCTCATCCCTCACAACCCTTTGCACACAATTGTCTAGCAACCTGGGGCTTACTCAGTCCAAAGGAATGAGGGTGTAAGAAAAGGCAAGTATGAAAAAGACCAGAGCCATGTAAAAGAAATCAGGACAGGTTTCCTGGAGAAAGAATTTTCATCAGGATTCAGAAGTGTATGAGAACTTTGGCAAGTGGTTGTGTTGGGAACAGGCTGGAAGTATAGTACCCATAGCAAAGAAATGGAAAAAAGCAGCATCCCTGACTCAGAAGTGCAGTGACTTAAAGTTGATAAATTCCAGCCTGGTAAGAGTTTTAGGAAATTAGTGTGCTCATTCAATGCTGATATTGTTCCAAACTGGTATAGTACTTGAGAGCCATAAACATGTTCATGTCTTTGACAAGTAATCCTACTCATGAAAATTTATGCTTAAGGAAATAATTCAATAGAACACCAAAAGCTCTTTGAACAATAGTGTTCATAAAGGCATTCTTTATAGTAGAGAACATTTGGAAGCAATCAAGAGTTCAGCAATAGGAGCTGGTTAAATGAAATATAAAACATCCACATAATGAAGTATCAGAAAGATATTAAAAATTATACTTAAATTTGTATTAATCAAAAACAATTCAGCAAACATTGTCAGAGGGTACTGTGTTAGTCCTTTAGGGTTGCCATAACAAAGTGCTAAATGCTAGGGAGCCTAAATAACAAATACTTATTTCCCACGGTTGTGGAGGGTAGAAGTCTGAGATCAAGGGGTTGCAGGTTTGGTTTCTTCTGAGGCCTCTCTCTTTGGCTTGTTGATGACCATCTTTTCCGTGTCCCCATGTTACAGAACAGGAAGAGTTCATCCACCTGGTGCTAGCAGAGCCAAATGCTAAACACTGAGAATTGAGGAGGAGAAAAATCAGCTATCTTATTATGAATAGTGCACCCAGGAGAAAGGGAAGCTAATGCTCAAAAACCGAACTCCCCTATCCAGGGCTCAGGTGGATTTTTAAAGGTATAGGGGGAGCAGGTATGTGGAAGCACTGGCGGGGCAACTTTCAGTTTGAGCCTGGACATCAACACAGGACTTTTCTGGACAACAAACCCTCTGCTTCTGAAATGGTTCCTGTGTTCAAGTTCAGGTTATGTCCAGGTCCTTTGGTTCCTTGGAGGGAGGGGAGGTTGAGACTTTTGTTCCCAGTGCAGCTGGAGGTTAAAGTTCTCTCCTCTGTGTATGCTTTGGCTCCATGACTTGCATTTTTTCCCTGCTGTCTCTGAAAAACAACTCAGTATTTAGTTAAACAGAATAGGACCATTTTGAGCTGGTTCTGTGGCTACATATGCATGGTTTTTCCTCTGTGACTATGTCCAAATTTTCTCTTCTTGGAAGGACACCATAATGACTTCATTTTAACTTAATTACCTCTTTAAAGTTCCTATCTCCAGCCCTGACCCATGTGGCTCAGTTGTTTGGGCATCATCCCACAAAGCAAAAGGTCACCAGTTTGATTCCCGTCAGGGCACATGCCCAGGTTGCAGGTTCAGTCCCGACTGGGGCGCATGCAAGAGATAAACAATCAATGTTTCTCTCCCTCGCTCTCTCCCACCCCTCCCCTCTAAAAATAAGTAAATAAAATGTAAAAAAAAGTTTCTATTTCCAAATACAGTCACATCCTGAAGTGTGGTGGATTAAGACTTCAGTGTATGAATTTTGGGGGGTTGGACATGACTCAGCCTTATTCTGTATCTGACTATGTTGTGTGTTTGAGGAACTGATATGAAAAAGACCCAGAGGGCCACTGGCTGCCAAATATCTATGGGCAGGAAAAGGTTGACTCTGACAGAAGGATAGAACTCTGACAGGGCAGTGGGCTGGGGTGGGCAGACTTTGCAGGGATCCATTAGGGTAAAAAGGCTGGCAGAGAGTGCAGGTTACATTTGGACTCTCTGAAATGGTTCTTGGACACTGTACACACAGGACTCAAGGCTATAATCACAAAGTGTCTGTTGTATCTCCCACTCCCCTTTTAAATTTATTAAACTGGGAAATTTCATCCTCAACCACTGCATAAAAACTTATGCACTCTTATAATTTTTTGATTATTCTTAGGTATGTCTTTTGGGTCATGTTAAATTGACAAACTGTCCCAATTTAAAAACTGATGTAATAAATCAAAGCTTCCAACTTAAGTTACAACCCCTGTCTGGCTGGGCCTGCTATAGGTGGGCTATCTGGGGCAGGGGGCTAGCTGATGTTAACTGTTTCCCTCTACTCATTCTTCTTCTCTTGGCCCCTTTTGGATTAGGTTTGAGAAGACAGTTATGCTGTTCCTGTACACACATTATCTCCATGGCTAAAATAGGATTCACAGGTTCATGGCTAAGGAGGGTAGAAGGGCTTATAAGAGGCTTTTTGCCAGGTGTGGACTCACCAGAAAAGTCCAACAAGAGTAGGCAGTCATCACCAAGATCTTGAAGCTACTAAAGAGGTGACACAACCTAGTCTGTGGTTTCTCAAATGGCCATCTTAACTTTACCCTGCTCCAATCATTAATTATTTGCAGTTATCCCTTAGGATAACCTGTCAGGGCAATAAGCAAATTCAACTCCAACTAAAGCTGCAGTGGTAACTTATTGAAATTTTGGGACCACATTTGACTTTACATTCTGCATGGAAGTGGTAGTGGTCAGAGGTGGTGAACCTCATGGAAGAGAAACCTCATCTGAAGTCTCAGAGTGGAGAGGCACTATGGCCTGGATCTGCAGACCACAGATGTTGCATTGCTTGCTCAAATGAGGCAGCATGGTGCTTAGAACACAGGCTTTGGGGCTACACACCTAACTTCCTATTCCAGCTCTATGCTAATTAGCTCTGTGAAGTTGATCAAGTCACTCAGCTTTCCAGTTTTATTTCATGTAGCAGATAGTAAGTTCTCACTCATAGAGCTGCCATGAGGATTACAAAATATAAAGTATATAAACATCTACCCAGCACCTCGTACATGAAAAGTCCTAAATTAATGTTATTTTCTTCCCTTTCACTAAGTAATACTAAATGCAGCTATAGGGGCACTCACTTTAGATGCAATATGGCTCCAGCAGCAAAGGCATCTGGGAAATGTCAGACTCTTGGACTGTTTAACTTTCTGTGAGTGTTTAACTCTCTGTAGTCTCAGGTTTGGCTAATTACCCAGGAAACGAGAATGCTTCCCCAGGCCCAGCAGTAGCAGCAGCTGGCCTTGGGTCACAGGTTGGCCTTGCCTGAGGACCTTCAAGCTGAGCACCAGTAGCAGACAACTGCAGATTTTTTTGTAGCTTATGCTGGGTGGTCCCAGGCAGAACACAGGTGACAGCTGACAGTGGCCGGCACCTCCTGGGAGCCCCAGAGCTAGCACACCTAGTGGACATCTTTAGACCACATTGAAACACCACCACCTCACTACCTCCACAAGTGACACACTCAGGGGATGGACTGTGGGCACCAGTGCCCTGCTAAAGAAAGTCCTGCTCTGTGTGGTGGGTGTCTGCATAGATGATACTCCATGGTGGTTGGAGGTTGGTGGTCAGTGGTCAAAGCCAGTATTTGCAGCTGACCAGTCTGGGTAAATCCCTCCCATTGACATGCCAAAAGCAATCAAGACTCAACTACAAGAGGAGGGTGTATACAGCTCATACAGGGGGGCACAGCGTAGGTGATAGGGGAGGCTGTGCTATTGGACCCTATAGGACACCTACTACATTAGGCTACTCTACCAACCCTGAAAGATGTACAGCTCTACCTATTACATAGAAACAAACACAGGGAAGCTGCCAAAATGAGGAGACAAAGAAACATGGCCCAGATGAAAGAACAGAGCAAAACTCCAGAAAAAGAACTAAACAAAAAGGAGACAAGCAATGTACTAAAAGCAGAGTTCAGAACACTGGTTATAAGGATGCTCAGTGGACTTAGTTTTAACCTCAACAACCTGAAAAAGAACAAGTCAGAATGAAGAATACACTAATTGAAATAAAAAATAATTTACAGGGACTCAACAGTAAAGTGAATGAAACCGAGAATCAAATCAGTGATTTGGAATATAATGAAGCAAAAAACACCCTATCAAAATAGCAAAAAGAAAAACGAATCTGAAAAAGTGAGAACAGTGTAATGAGCCTCTGGAACAATATCAAGTGTACCAACATTCACATCATGAGGGTGCCAGAAAGAGAAGAGAGAGAGCAAGAAATTAAAAACCTATTTGAAAAAATAATGACAGAAAGGTTCCATAACTTGGTGAAGGAAATAGACATACAAGTCCAGGAAGCACAGAAAGTCCTAAACAAGATGAATCCAAAAAGGCCCACACTAAGACATATCATAATTAAAACGCCAAATGTTAAAAACAAAGAGAGACTCTTAAAAGCAGCAACAGAAAAACAGTAGTTACCTACAAGAGAGCTCCCATAAGACTGTCAGTTGATTTCTCAACAAACTTCGTAGGCCAGAAGGGAGGGGCGAGAAATATTCAAAGTGATGAAAAGCAAGGATATACAACTAAGATTACTCTACCCAGCAAAGCTATCATTTAGAATCGGACGTCTGGCCAAGATGGAGGTGTAGGTAGACACACTGTGCCTTCTCGCACAACCAAAAGAAGGATGACAACAACAAATTTAAAAACAAAAACAACCAGAACTGACAGAAAATAGAACTGTATGGAGGTCTGACAACCAAGGAGTTAAAGAAGATACATTCATCCAGATCAGTAGGATGGGTGGAGATGAGCAGCTAGTCAGAGAGGACTTGTGGCAAGGTGGCAGCTGGTGGAGTGGGCGGTCCCACATTTGCATGCAGATAAACTGGCAGGAACAATTGGGGAGTGAGACAGACTGCGCAACCCAGGGTTCCAGCCCGGGAAAATAAAGCCTCAAAACCTCTGACAGAAAAAACGTGTGAGGGTTGAGGCAGTGGGAGAAACTCTCAGCCTTACAAGAGGGTTAGTTACAGAGACACACAGGGTCCTAGAATGTACACAAGCCCACCCACCCGGGAATCAGCACCAGAAGGGCCCAATTTGCTTGTGGGTAATGGAGAAAGTGACTGGAAGCCAGCGGGGAGCCCAGCAGCATTGTTCCCTCTCTGACCCCTCCCCCACAACAGCACCACCACACAGCCACGTGGGTTGCCCCACCCTGGTGAATACCTAAGGCTCTGCCCTTACTAGGTAACAGGCACACAGAGACCAAAAAAAAAAAAAAAAAAAAAATTATGGCCCAAATGAAAGAACAGATCAAAGCTCCAGAAAAAATACAACTAAGTGACGAAGAGATAGCCAACCTAATAGATGCACAGTTCAAAACACTGGTAATCAGGATGCTCACAGAAATGGTTGAGTATGGTCGCAAAATAGAGGAAAAAGTGAAGGCTATGAAAAGTGGAATAAAGCAAAATGTACAGGGAACCAACAATAACAGAAAGGAAACCAGGACTCAGATCAACAGTTTGGACCAGAAGGAAGAAATAAACATTCAACCAGAACAGAATGAAGAAACAAGAATTCAAAAAACTGAGGAGAGGCTTAGGAACCTCTGGGACAACTTTAAACATTCCAATATCTGAATCATAGAGGTGCAAGAAGGAGAAGAGGAGGAGCAAGAACTTGAAAACTTATTTGAAAACATAATGAAGGAGAACTTCCCTAATCTGGTAAAGGAAATAGACTTCCAGGAAGTTCAGGAAGCTCAGAGAGTCCCAAAGAAGTGGGAACCAAGGAAGCACACACCAAGGCACATCATAGTTACGTTATCCAAGATTAAAGATAAGAAGAGAATCCTAAAAGCAGCAAGAGGAAAGGCTTGAGTAACCTACAAAGGAGTTCCCATAAGACTATCATCTGATTTCTCAAATGAAACCTTACAGGAAAGAAGAGGCTGGAAAGAAATATTCAAAGTCATGAAAGGCAAGGACCTACATCCAAGATTACTCTATCCAGCAAAGCTTTCATTTAGAATGGAAGGGCAGATAAAGTGCTTCCCAGATAAGGTCAAGTTAAAGAAGTTCATCATCACCAAACCCTCATTATAAGAAATATTGAAGGGACTTATCTAAGAAAAGGAAGATGATCAAAACTATGAACAGTAAAAGGACAATAAACACAACTGTCAACAACTAAACCTAAAAAGAACAAAAACAGAAACAAACTAAGCAAACAACTAGAACAGCAATAGAATTACGGAAATGGAGATCACATGGAGGGTTATCAGCATGGAGGGGGAAAGGGGGAAAAGGTACAGGGAATAAGTAGCATAATGATAGATAGAAAATAGATAGGGGGACGTTAAGAATAGCATGGGAAATGGAGAAGCCAAAGAATGTATAAATACGACCCATGGACATGAACTAAGGTGGGGGGTGGGAATGCTGGAGGGAATGGGGTGCCAAGTGAAGGGGAATAAAAGGGAGAAAAAAGAATGGGACAACTGTAATAACAATCAATAAAATACACCTAAAAATAAATAAAATCCATAAAAAAAGAATCTATTCTGTATTTAGACTTTTGGGGCCTCCTCCCAATAGCAGCCTTTTCTTGGGTCCGAATGAAAGAATACAGTCATCTAACAAAGAGCTGCATGCTAAACCTGACAAGCTCAGGGAGGCCTGCAAGGCAGGCTTTACAAACTCAGAGACCTAAATTAACCACGCAAGATGGTCTGAAATTAAAACTTTCTAGCTAAAAGTGAGTCATGGTGAACAGTCATGTCCTGGGCTGGTATCTTCCCTGACAAAAATCAGTCTTCCCCTCAGCTGAACCTGTCTATTGTCTTTATGCATCTATAATAACATACCTTTGGAAGGTAAGGACAATTTCCTTTTTCAAGACTTCTCAGGGCACAGTCTGCCACCAGAGCAGGAGACCATAGAGCCCCTCATTGTTATTGTTATTGTGTTAATTGCTAACTGTTGACTGTCCTATATCCATCTATGTAAAAGAAGTATGTGTTTATTCATTTTACTTTTTAGCCAATCCCAGAGATTTCCTTGGTTCGCTTTCTCCCACCTCCTTAATCTATTAGCAATGAATTTCTTGTAATCCCATTACATCTTCCCCTTTGATTCAGATATATAAAATAAGTGGTAAAACTGCCACTTTTCAGAGCATTTTCTCAATCAGTTGAGAATTTTCTTTCTGGCAATGGTTGTCAGTTTGGCTCAAGTAAACTGATAAAAATTCTTACAGGTCTAGACATTTCTTATGTTGACATCTGAGATGTGCCTGGGCTGATTTCCCAGGAGATGGGACCATGTTGAGAATTTCCAGGACCTGAGGTAACCCAGGTAACACCATGGGGAAGATTATAGTTAGGGTTGTTCAGGCAGTGATGATGCTCGAAGAATCTGTTTTCCTTTTGAAACCTCCAGGCACTGCTGGTGTCCTGGGCCCATCCACCTCTATGTCACAGAATGCTCACCCTCCAGGCAAATAAAGTTTTAATAGCCATTGGCCAAGACCTTGGAAGTGTGGTGCTAATGACTTCAATGGAAAAAGTCCATTGCCTATCTTCTTCTGGCCACCAGCCAAGTGGCTGGTTTCCCATTGTGCTTGTGGCTTTCCCTCAAGGAGGCCCAGTTAGGTGGGGACCTATTCTCCACTCTTCCTGTTTCCATGAGAAAGGACTTTTTTAGGGTAAAACTTCTGGTCTTTTGCCTCAGCCCTTTCTCTCTCCACCTGAGCAGAAAGGGAGTGATTTACTGGGCTAGTGATTTTAAAGAAGAAACTGAATGTAAGCGGTGAACCCCTCTTGGATTCTGTCTTGTGATCTGCACTCTGAACTGCTCTGTCTACTCTGTGATGAGCTTAACAGAACGTGATCTGGCTCTCAGAGCAGGCTTGTTGTTTGGGGGTGGAAATGAGTAAAAGTCTAATTTTCAAAAAAGTTAAAAACATTACTTCCATACAAATATGGAATGCATATCTGTCAAAGATCTGTTTGAATCACGAATGAGGAAAGGCTAATGCTGGTTTTTAAGTGCATTTGGTGAAGAGATTTATAGTTAGTCAGGAGAAGAATGCTGAAATAATTTTATTAAATTAGGTGCAAAACTGGCTAATATCCTAGACTGCAATAAAACTGTAGCCTTTGTAGTTGTCTTCTCTATCAAACAGATATCATCTGCCTCCCTATAGGACAAATTAACATGTAATGTTAATTATCTAGGCCTTAATACATAATCAGTAGAAGTCAAGCAAAGTCTCATTTCTCCTAGAGAATTAAATCGATCTTGATGGGTCTGTTAATCATCCAGTAGAACACTGAGTGAACAAGAAGTCATCTTTTCGCAGTATTTCCAAGTTTTTTGTAATTCTGGGTAATTCTTAAGGAATAAATTCAGTACTGGGGCAGGGGATGTTAGCAAGCACATCTGAACATTTTTAAAAATAGTTATTTTACTATGTCCACTTTGTAATTACTGGGTCCGTCCCTTATTTGTTTCTTTGTTTTTATTTGGGTAGAGAGAAGAGGGGTGTTATTTATTGAGCCTCCCATGCCCCAGTGGGCATCCTCTTCCCTTGGCAGACCCTGTCTTTGCCCTGGTAGCTGCTCCAGGATAAATCTGGTTGGGTGATGGCCCAGATCTCTTGCACCCTCCCCCTGCCAGGCAAGGAGGCACCATAAATTCAACTCTCAGACTATGAAAGCACAGGAGGAAACAGACATTCATTTTCTGCTATAAATTTGCTGAGACATCAGTTTAATAAACAAAATAAGCATCTCTTTTCAGCATTTTCTTCCATTATGAATTTGTATGAGCTCTTAGAACTTTGGGAAGAGGCAGGCTTCTGGGGACAGCTCCTGGATTTAGAGCCCCCAAGGCAGAGAATGACAGCTTGCATGTCTTATTCTTCAACACTCCCCCTTCTACCCCCATACCTTACATAATCAATCAATAAACACTCAGTGAATGCCTGCTATTTGGCAATCACAGAGATAGGATCAAGATGTATAGACTCAATGCTCCACAAGTTTATAGTCTCCGAGGAGAGAAACCTATAGGCAAGCAAATTGCAAATGCAATGTGATACATACAGCAATAGAAGTATGTGTACAGTATAAGGATTTGTTCATAATGCAGCTTGTGGTAGAAAAAATACAAATTGTGCAAGCAGTCATACGTAGGTTCAAATTTCAGCTCTATCACCTAGTTGAATGTTTTAGACAACTTATTTATAAAATGGGGTCAAAGCCTTCCTTACTGTTTTTGTTAGTATTAGAAATAATGTATTTAAAGTACTAACTATAGTATACAGCATCTAGATGGCACTCAATACATTTTAGCTATTAATGAGAGGCATTGATTTATTTTATATGTAGCTACAATAAATACCTCAAAATGGAATTGCCCTCGGTAATGTATAAGGCATCTTTGAATCCATTATCTTCACACTGGGAAGGAGGTACTTTTGGTCCCACTTCACCAGTGAGGAACCTGGGGCTTAGAGAGGTAAGCAGTCTTGGCCAAGCCCTCAGTAGCTCAAGTGGAAACTGAGAGAGAATCATTTTTTATTTGGACAGAGTTAATGAGCCACTGTTACCCAGATGGGCAAGAATTATTCTGACTTAACTGGTTTTTCAGGCCCACGTGCTGAGGAGGACCCCAGGGAGGTAGGAGTCAGTGTGGCCTTTGCTAACATGTACTAATGGTTGGAAGGTGATGAAGATCACATAGGGCCCTGGTAACACAATCAGAGATGGAAGCAAGTGGGGCCCTTATCTTTTCCTACTGTCTCAGAAAAGAGCTCTAGGCAGGAGAGACCAAGACTATGTGAATACCCACAGACTTTGGAATCTTTGTCACTTCTACTTACTTGATAGTTTTATCTCCCGTTCACTCCACTGTGTGATCAGCAGTAAAATCCCAGGAAAAAAGGAAAATTACCTATCTGCATTTTGGTGGGGGGAGGGCAGTAAGAAAACAGGAACTGGAGAGACAGCATCCTAATGCATGGGAAAAGGAGACGTGTTGGTAGTGGCAGCTTTTCAGGGGAAAAGGAGGCAGGCCGAGCCCCTGGCACATTCCAGAGGCCAAGAAAGAGAAGTGAGAAGAACACAGGAACCAGTGACACCAGAAGCTGCCTTAGGGCTTCCCATGTAAAGCCAGACTAGGAAGCTTGGTCTTCAGAATCCAGACTCTTGTCACCACACCACACATTCCCTGCAGATGCTGCACCTCCACATCCCTACATGATGGAGGGGCTCTGCCATGATGGAAGACCCCTGGGAGCTTTCAGAGAAGTTCTGAGAGGATAGAATATTAGACGTTGGCTGGATCTGCTGCTGGGCTGAGACAGGAGAAAAGCTGGAGAAGATGGCCTAAAGGTTATCCAGCTCAAAGAATCAGGTTCTCTGTGGCCTGTGCAGAAACCCCCTCAGGCAGCAAGACCTTGGAATGAGCAGTGGTGAGGGGAGTGGCCTCGGTCCTCATCCCAGCACTAACTACTGCCACTAACTACTCTATGCTGCTCATTCCAACAGCTTCTTGGCCTCAGTGTCTTCTTCTATAAAATGCGGACAAGTAATTCCAGGCCTCATTGTGTCATAGTATTCTGAAGAACCAACTGAGGCAATAGATATAAAAGAACACTGAAAAATTGTAACAAGTTCTAAACTGCTAGGAGAAAATTTTGTGCATTGCTGATGTTAATTACTTTTATCACTGTTTGGCTTACTAGGATGGCATATGCCATTTATTGCTGACTTGGAGGTCTCTGATCCCAGATGCTGCTGTGTATGTCCCCAACTGCAAGTTGACAGAAAAGACCAGAAACCATACTTCTCCATTTCTCTCCCATTCCCGTCCCCCCTTTCCCCCTAGGAGCTCAGCAGGGCAGCTGTGCATCTACCGAGTGGCAGAAATTGTCAGCTTGCCGCTGTTTGGGGGCCTGGGGTGGGAGTGGGATGGCATGTAAGCAGCCAGTTTCTGTGCCAGCCAATGTGAGAATGGAGCGGCACATGCTTCATTTGCAGCAGCATGGATTCAGCTGAACTTTAGCTAGATTAAGCTCGCTAGAAGCCCTGAGGAATGAAAAGGGAGAGACTGTGAATTTCTGAGGAATCTCTTCTAAGATATTTTAGTCTTATTTTTTAAAGTATTTTAGAATACATTCCAGATAGTACAATTTTTTACTTCTAGTTACTTCAGTCTGCAACTCTAAAATATTAGGGCAGTTTTGATAGGGATGATGATGGTGATGTGTGTGGGTGTGTACACATGTGTGTGCATGAGTATAAGTGTGCATCTGTGAGTGTGTACATGTGTGTGTAAGTGCAGCCAGCTCTTTTCAGAAGGAACTGGTTATCATTCTACTGAGAGGCAGGGGAGTAGACCATGTATGCTTTCTTCGTATCCCTCACCATGAGGCTTCCGTCTCCTGTGCAGCCTGTGTGTGCCCCGGCCGTCGGGGAGGGGAGGTGCTGGAACTGGAGAGAAAGCATATGGGGGAAGCAAACTCAAGGCAAAGCCCCTTTTTCTCTGTCTCCCATCAAGGCCTTTCCCTTAGGCACTCAGTATCCATTGCCAGCGACTCCATAACAATGTCTCACCAAGAAACCTGAACAAAATCGAGTGCCGAGTGTGAGACCCAAATTGTAAATCAATGAAGTCTGAATTAAATATTGATTTGCCCCCTTTTCTTTCAGGGAAGCTCTTTAGAGTGATTGGCTTGCTGATTTCATTTTTTACCTTTTAATTTTTTATCGTGATCTTTAAACACTCTAGAGCTGAAACACATCCCACAGGCAGAGAGAGCCCTGATCCTCCCCACTCCCACTCCACCTGCCTCCTCCCCCTCTTCCCTCCCATTCTGGCAAATTTCCTCTCTAAAGATGAGAATGTTGGGAAGTGGGAGATGTGGCTCATAGTAGGATGACTGGTGCCATAAGCTCACAGGGCTATGGTGCTGGGCAAAGGGTACCTGTCCTTGCCCCCAGTGGCTCCTGGCATGGATGGCTCATCCCAGAAGGGAGAATGCAGCATCATCCAAAGCCAAATAAGAGATGCAAATGAAACCTCACAGGGGCTTCACTCCATTGGACCTTGCTAGGCTGCTCTCTTCACGCTCCTTCAGGAAGTCTTCCCTGATGTGCTCCTCTTAAACCGAGGGCTCCCATCCTAGGAGATGTGCTTGCCCAGGCTAGAGGAAGATATTGAGGGGGTCTTGGGCCTCAACAAGATTATGGTGCTTTCTCAATTGCCTCTGCATCCCCATGTAACAGAAAATTTAACATAAATTAAGAACAATAAGTTCCAAAGAAATTCTGATTTTACCATAAAGATAACTAGAATATGAAGCAGAAAGTCACTTTAATTTTTTTTTGGTGTGTCTGCTTTGCTGGGGTTCCTGTAAGTGGCCCCACTGCTGGGTGTGGTTAGAAGGCAGGCCCATTTCTGAGGAGAGGCTGGAATCCTTGTTCCCTTTGCCTGGTGGCCTGTGGTTCTGGGGGTTCTACGCCTCCCTGGAGAACCTGTCTGTCCCAGACTCTAGGCAACATGGAAGCGCCCCTCTGCCCCTGGCCTTGCTTTCTTTTCTTCTGTGTGCCTGCAGCTTCCTGAGCCTCCAGCATTTCAGTAAGCCACTGGTTCTGGCTGAAGAAAAAGAAAACATCCAGGTCTCTATTCCCAGAGGACCAGCTTGTTGGGGAGGCTGTTCCAGGATGAGCTTATTAGCAGAGAAATTTAATTACTGCCCTGCACCAGGCTGAAGGCTCTGTTTCCATAGTGCCTTTCTCCTGAGCACCCCAAAGTTCTGTATGAAGAGGTCTGAGAGTCTCAGGTAAAGGTGTGAAGAATAGAAACACCATGCCTGGGCCAGGAGATTTCAGAGTCATCCCAGCAGGAGAAGCCAGGGTCCTAGCCTTGTGAGCTTCCCCCCACCCCACTTCATTCACCTCTGCTGGCAATCCCTCAGCCTCAGACTCTGGGATGGGCCAAATGTGGTTTTGAGTGACAGAGAATGCATTAACTCACTAAACACTTATTGAAGCCTTCGGTGACAGGCAAGCTTAGGTAAAAGGAATATGGAGATACAAAAACACACCCTGTGATCTTAAGGACACCCACGTGGGGAAACAGACAGACACATAATTACTTATACTACAGTGTGACCAGTGTTATGACAGGTTTATTCCCTAAAGCATGTATGAGAGACACTTAAAGCCAGTGTGGACTGGGGTGGGGGTGTTGGGGGTCAGGATGGATTCTGAACTGACTCATTTAGATAAGTTAGTCCAAACAAAATTAAGAAGAGGAAGTTCCAGGGAGCAAAAGAAGGGAGTCTTGTGAGGAGCTTTATGTCATCTGGAGCAAGATGCCTCTGCTGTGAGAGATGATGGGGAAATGCAGTAGCAGGCCTGGGGTCAGGCTGTGGAGCAGGCTGCCAAGTTTACAGCCAGGTTCTGTGATTTTGAGAAATCTATAAAATGAGACCAGTCTATAAATGGGACCAGCTTCATGGGGACTTGGGGAGGTAATGAGTAAATGAGATGTTCTATATAAAGTGCTAACACAGTATCTAGCGTGTAGCTATCTGTCTATGCATTTTATTTTATATTATTGCTGAATTGTATGGCCTTGCAAAAGTTAACAGCTAGCTCTCACCCTCAGTTTTCTCATCGGCAAGGAGTTGTTAACAAAGATTCTTCAATTGTGAGCAGATCGAGGGAGTGTCTTACTGACTTTGACTCCGCCTTCTGAAAGCAGGGCCCAGCATTTATAAACACAGGGTTGGTCTCTTTTCCTACCCTTTTCATTCTTCTAGCCCCACTTAGGGCCCAAACACTGGAAACTGGTAGCAACTATTTGTTTTCCTTTCAGTTCAGGAAACATTTCTGCTTTATACTCACCTTCCAAAAATAGATCTCAATCCAAGATCAGCCCCTTTCCACCAAACTCCCGTTGCCACAACACATTTTCAGTCTAACAGTGACGTATAGCTTTAGCCTAACAAATTAGCAAGGCATTAAAAAAATATCCAGCTGTGGTAAGACTACAGAGAAATGGGCACATTGATACATTGCTGGTATAATATTTAGATGTAATGTATAAACTGCTAAAATTCCTTAGGATAGCTAACTGACAATATGTATGAAAATCCTAACAATGTTTAAGCTATTTTTCCCAGTAATTTTTGATTCTGACAATCAAACCCAAGCTAATGACCCTAAAAACACAAGCCTAAAAAAAAGGCTCGTTGCACAGATATATCTATGGCTACATTACCGGTACGAAGGGAAGATAGGAGACAATCTGTCTGATCAATTCTGAGAGAATGGTTAATTAAATTGTGATAGAGCAATCTACCCAAACTTAGGCAATTATGAGAGACCATCGGAGTCAAATTCAGAGAGGCAGAAAGTCAAATGGCAGTTGTGAGGGGCCAGGGTGGTGGGTGGGGATCAGGGAGGGAGAGTTACGGTTTAATTGGTACAGAGCTGTAGTTTGAGAAGAGGGAAAATATTCTGGAGATGGACGGTGGTGACGGTTGCACAACTGTGTATGTACTCAATGCCACTGAATGATGCACTTAAAAATGGGTAAAACATAAATTTTATGTATCTTGGACAGTAAAGATATGCATTGA
This sequence comes from Desmodus rotundus, assembly GCF_022682495.2. Classification (NCBI taxonomy): domain Eukaryota; kingdom Metazoa; phylum Chordata; class Mammalia; order Chiroptera; family Phyllostomidae; genus Desmodus; species Desmodus rotundus. Next base: position 74,315,980 of record NC_071398.1, read on the forward strand.
AGGAGACTTAAAAACACATTAAAAACTTTCCTAAAACCCAGATAGAACTTGTCCGGAGTCTGGAACATGAGATAGCACATGAGACAAAAGAGAACATTTGCCCATTCGTTTGCTCATATTATCGGGAAACAAATATGTAGCCACAGAACCCTGTGCTAGGTGCAGGGGCAGTGAGACAGACAAGACAGACCTGGACTCCGGCCTGCTTTCTCCTCAATATTTGTCTGAACCGGGGGAGCTGCAGTTCTAGGGAAACCAGTTAACCTGTCATAATACAAACTGTGATGTCTTATGTGCCCCGATTTTGCGAGTCGGGGCAGGGTCTTCTTTTGGAGAGGTGGGCATGGTCATTTGCAATGAACCCCGTCTGTATTATCTCATACCCAAGAAAACTCCTCTGGAAGATGGCAGCTTCTGGCTTACATTTAGGCGTTTGAGAGCAGAAGACACGTGGAATAGCCAGGTATGTAAGTCACCAGGGAGGCAGTCTGGGGACTTTGGGTTGGTGTCATGGCCCCACAGCCACATGGAGGGAATGGACCAAGCTCACGACTTAGCCAGTGGGGAGAAGGGACCAAGAGGCGCTCTCCCATAGTCCAGGGCCTCCCTTGTTCACACTCGCCAATGCTCGCTTGAGAAATGCTTTAAAACATCTCCAGGCTCTGGGATAGGGGGCTAAATACAATAAAGGGGAGGAGGGAGTGATAAATGGCATAATTGGGAGGGCTAGAATGAGTGTGAGGGGGATAGGGCCCCAGACAGAGGAGTGCTTCAGTCAGTCCATGACTGTTGAAGGAATGTCCATCATGTGCCAGGCTCTTTGGAATATGCCTAAAGGGATCAAGTAAAGCGAGGCCACCTACTTCTAGCCTTGGATCTGCCACTTGAGATTAAGTCACTTGGACAAATTAATTAATCAGTTCTGTGACTCTACCTTGTGGGTTGTTATGAGGCTGTTACATGAATTTACAAGTATATTTGCAGAATTCTTAAAGCAATACTTGGCATATGGTAAGTACTACACAAGATTCTATTAAATGAGATTCAATAAATTATGGGCACCATGGAGCTCATGGAGCAAGAGGTTCTTGAAGTCTGAACACCAAACAGCAGATTCAGAACTGTGAGTAATCCTGTTGCTCTCTCTCTGCGTGGAGCTCCCTGCTTCCTCTCTCTTTCCTTCTCCTTCCCCTAAGATTCCCTTTGTCTCCTCCCTTCCAGGCAGGAACTTTCATCCAGATTCATGAAAGGAGTGGGTATTGGGGGCTGCTGAGCCCACAGAGGCTTGGAGCAGGGTGAAGCCGGGTGCCTGCTTTGGCTGGCAGCCCCCACCCTCATGCCGTAGGCTGATTCATATAATCGCTGTTACCAGCCCCATGTTTTCTCTTAATGGTGGTTACTGTGCTTATTAGAGGCTCAGCAGCCAACGGTTATTGATTCTCCCCACCGCATCATGTTGGTCAGAGATTTGCAGCTATTGTTGGTAACACCAGCCTCTGAGGACTCCAGGATAGATGCAGAGCTGGGCACTGGGATCTCTACAGCTAGGCAGGGAGGTCCCCAGGGTTCCAGAGTTGTATAGAGCACTTAACCTAGAAACACCTGCCTCAGCCTGGTGAAGGCAGTGAGGCATGGAAGGGGCAAGGCAGTACCCTGGTCTTCCCTTACAGAAGCTGACCAGCAGATTTTTCCAGCTGGGTACACCACCAGCTCTCCCCTAATCGGAGCACCTTGTATTCTCTTCCCCATCATTAGTCACCAGCCTCCTCACCACACAGCCTTCCCAGCTGGTGCTCAGGGGTGAATCGGATAGTTTGTGGGTGTCTCTGGGGTTGGGTGTGAGGGTAAGTATGAGTGAACATTTGCTGAAACTCTAGTATGTGTTAGGCATCATATTAGGAGCTTTGCCCATGTTATTTCCTTTAGTCCTCACATCAGCCTTTCTAATGGCACAGTATGAAACCCATTTTACAGGGAAGCTCAGAGAATCAAGGTGACTTGCCCGAGGTCTCTCAGCTAAGAAGGGGCAGAGCTGGGATCAGATTCAGCTCTGATGGACTCTGTAGGTGAGAAAAATCCCATTTCACAGGTCAGAGATGGCAGAATCTTCTAGTCTTCATAGGTGTCCGTCCTGCACAGCCCAACCCTATTCTTGGCAGGTACTGAGGGCCTTTGATGAGCTTTAGGGCCATCATGTGCTTGAGCTCGGGAGAATGAAACCTGTCTGCTGTGAGAGACATGCCTGAGCACAGGGGTTGGGCAATGGCCCTGGGCTGCTGAGAAGAGAGCCCCAGTGGCCCCTCCCCTGGGCTTGAGCTCTGGCTCATGCTGTTCCCTCCAGGTCCTTCCTTCCTTTGGTGTGCTGAGGGGGAGGTCACCCTGGTGGCTGAAGCCCTTGTCCATTGCTGTCCAGAGGGCTCTCGTGGTCCCAGAGACTGCTGCTCGCTGATGCCTGGCATGTTTCTGTCACCCAGGCTGTTGTCCTGTCTCCTGGCTGAGTTCGTGCAAGTCATGGCCACATGCAGCCCACCCTTGCAAGTATAGCGGAAGCATGGCCAATAACAGTTGAGTGAAAATTCAATAAATCAAAAATATTAAGCATTATGAAACTGGATTTCATATATCCACAAACAAATGGATGTGTAATGTGAACAGTTTTCCATTTTATTTTAAATATTAAATGGATTAGGTGTTAACAGTTAAAAATGATTTCAGGCTTTTGTGGTTGTCACTGGTAAATTCTTGGTCCTTCCTGGGCCCCCGAGTGGCCTGCTTGTGTCAGAAGGACCAGGACAGGCCATTCCCAGGCTGACTGAGGATTCACCCTGGACAAAAAGCTGCGCTCTAGTGATCTTCTGACATATGGCCCCTCTGCTTTCTGAGAGAGGACAGGCTGGAGGATGTGGCGTAAGTCAGCCCTCAACCCCTGACCTTGTGACCTGGCAGAGGGGTCTTTCCTCCTCATGTCAGGAGAGCCCCCTGGCTCTCTTCCCTGTTGCTGGGAGTCATCCTGAGCCTGGTGTGATGGCAGGTTATGATGTCACCCCTGAGCTTCCTGCTGTAGTAGGGGTGCCCCAGACCCCAAGATTGTATCTCTTTTGACATTGGAGCCAGTATATTTTTTTCTTTTCTTTTTTATTTTTGTGCGAAATTGAAATTTGACTTTATTATTATTTTTTTAATTTTTATTGTTATTCAATTACAGTTGTATGCCTTTTCTCCCCCTCCTTACACCCCACCCCAGCTGAACCCACCTCCCTCCCTCACCTCCACCCTCCCCCTTGATTTTGTCCGTGTGTCCTTTATAGTAGTTCCTGTAATCCCCTCTCCTCACTGTCCCCTCCCCACTCCCCCCTGACTATTGTTAGATTGTTCTTAACTTCAATGTCTCTGGTTATATTTTGTTTCCTTTTTTTTTCTATTTATTATGTTCCAGTTAAAGGTGAAATCATATGGTATTTGTCCCTCACCATCTGGCTTATTTCACTTAGCATAATGCTCTCCAGTTCCATCCATGCTGTTGCAAAGGGTATAAGCTCCTTCTTTCTGCTGCGTAAAATTCCATTGTGTAAATATACCATAGTTTTGGGATCCACTCATTTGCTGATGGGCACGTAGGTTGCTTCCAGTACTTGGCTATTGTAAATTGTGCTGCTATGACCATTGGGGTGCATAGGTTCTTTTGGATTGGTGTTTCAGGGTTCTTAGGGTATAATCCCATCAGCGGAATTGCTGGGTCAAAGGGCAGTTCCATTTTTAGTTTTCTGAGGAAATTCCATACTCTTTTCCACAGTGGCCTCACCAGTCTGCATTCCCACCAACAGTACACTAGGGTTCCCTCTTCTCCGAATCCTCTTCAACATTTGTTTGTTGATTTGTTTCTGTTGGCCACTCTGACTGGTGTGACATGGTACCTCATTGTGGTTTTAATTTGCTTCTCTCTGATGGCTAATGATGCTGAGCATCTTTTCATATGTCTCTGGGCCCTCTGTATGTCTTCCTTGGAGAAGTGTCTGTTCAAGTCCTTTGCCTATTTTTTAATTGGGTTGTTTGTCTTCCTGGAGTGCAGTCGTGTGAGTTCTTTATATATTTTGGAGATCGGGCCCTTGTCTGAGGTTTCATTGGCAAATATGTTTTCCCATACTGTTGGTTCTCTTTGTATTTTAATGCTGTTTTCTTTAGCCATGCAGAAGCTTTTTATTTTGATGAGGTCCCATTTGTTTATTCTTTCCTTTATGTCCCTTGCTTTAGGGGATGTGTCTTTGAGGATGTTGCTGCATGGAATGTCTGAGATTTTCCTGCCAATGTTTTCCTCTAGGACTTTTATGGTGTTACAACTTATATTTAAGTCTTTTATCCATCTTGAATTTATTTTTGTGTATGGCATAAGTTGGTGATTGAGTTTCATTTTTTGCATGTAGCTGTCCAGATCTCCCAACACCATCTGTTGAAGAGAATGTTTTTGCTCCATTTTATGCTCCTACCTTCTTTGTCAAGTATTAATTGACTGTAAAGACTTGCGTTTATTTCTGGGCTCTCTGTTCTGTTCCATTGGTCTATGTGCCTGTTTTTATGCCAGTACCACGCTGTTTTGATTACAGTGGCCTTGTAATACAGTTTGATATCAGGTATTGTGATCCCTCCTGCTTTGTTCTTCTTTCTCAAAATTGTTGCAGCTATTCGGGGTCGTTTATGGTTCCATATGAATTTCTGAACTGTTTGTTCTATATCTGTGAAATATGTCATTTGGGACTTTAATAGGGATTGCATTGAATATATAAATTGCTTTGGGTAGTATGACCATTTTGATGATGTTAATTCTTCCAATCCATGAGCATGGTACATGCTTCCATTTGTTTGTGTCTTCCTTAATTTCTTTCTTCAGTGTTGTGTAGTTTTCTGAGTACAGGTCTTTTACCTCCTTGGTTAGGTTTATTCCTAGGTACTTTATTTTTCTTGTTGCTATATCAAATGGGATTTTTTTCCTGATTTCTGTTTCTGCAGTTTCGTTGTTGGTATACAGGAATGCCTTTGATTTCTGAGTATTGACTTTGTATCCAGCTGTTTTGTCAAATTCATTTATCATGTCGAGTAGTTTTTTGGTGGAGTCTATAGGATTTTCCATGTACACTATCATGTCATCTGCAAACAGAGACAGTTTCATTTCCTCCTTTCCAATTTGGATGCCTTTTATTGCTTTTTCTTGTCTGGTTGGTGTGGCTAGGACTTCCAATACTATGTTGAATAGGAGTGGTGAGAGAGGGCATTCTTGTCTTGTTCCTGATCTTAGTGGGAAAGCTCTAAGTTTTTGTCCATTGAGTATGATGTTGGCTGTAGGTTTCTCATATATGGCCGTTGTTGTGTTGAGGAATGCTCCCTCTATTCCCACTTTGCTGAGTGTTTTTATCAAAAATGGGTGCTGTGCCTTATCAAATGCTTTTTCTGCATCTATTGATATGATCATGTGGTTTTTGTCTTTGTTTTTTGTTTATGTGATGTATTATGTTGATTTGCGAATATTGTACCATCCTTGCATCCCTGGGATGAATGCCACTTGGTCATGGTGGATGATCTTTTTAATGTATTGCTGGATGTGGTTTGCCAGTATTTTGTTGAGAATTTTAGCATCTACGTTCATCAGCGAAATTGGCCTGAAGTTTTCTTACTTCATTGTGTCTTTATCTGGTTTGGGGATTAAGATGATGCTGGCTTCATAAAAAGAGTTTGGGAGTCTTCCATCAGTTTGGATTTTTTGGAATAGTCTCTGGAGGATAGGGGTTAGCTCTTCCTTAAAGACTTTGTAGAATTCTCCTGTGAAACCATCTGGTCCAGGGCTTTTGTGTGTTGGGAGTTTTTTGATGACTGCTTCAATTTCCTCTGCTGTTATTGGTCTGTTCAGGTTTTCTGCTTCTTCTTCATTCAGTTTTGGAAGATTATATTTTTCTAGAAATGTGTCCATTTCACCTAGGTTTTCATGGAGCCAGTATATTTAAAAAAAAAATTGGTTTGCACCTTTTTCTCTGCCACTTGCCCTACACCCCCCACCCAGGGTCTTTCAGAGAACTTCATAGGAACCTTGCAGACACCCTGGACCCAGCTCCCCACCCAGGGGCATCTGTTTGGACTGTCCCCAGCCCCTAGCCCCAACCCTCTGTGCTTCTCACAGCCTCTGTAATTCAGGCTCAGCTTGGCCAGCCCATGAAACTTCACCCTGCTCTTGCTCACTGACCTGTCTCACTCCCCTGCTCAAACCCCCAGAGGTGGCTGCCCATCTGCCCTGCCACCTAGCCTTGTTCTTGGTGAGCATGCATTCCTCTCAGGGAGGACACAGCTTAGGCTGGAATCCCATCTGTCAGCTGTGTGCCATGCAGCAAAGCTCATCACCTTCTGATCCTTAGATTTTTCTTATCTGTAGAGTGGATGTAGCACCTGGGTGAAGGTATGGATCAAATGAGATAGTGGGTGTACAGTGCCTACCCCCAACATCTGGCACGCAGTGGGTGTTCATTGGTCCTAGTTCCCTATTTCCTTTTCTTTTTCATAGCTAACTTGTGTCCTTCCAGCATCTGGCTGGGGTAGGGATGGGATAAGCTTGGGAGTCAGGCAGTGCCTAGGACACCTGATGCTGGCTGGGGCTGCTCACCAGTGTCACCTGAGGCCTCAGGCCTCGTTCCCACTTCCCACTCCTAAGAAGTGATGTATATGGACCTACATATACATCAGTGGCTCCTAATGCACCCTGTGACATGGAGAATGAATCCTAGGAAGCGGATACCACAGAAATGAAAGGAGTCAGTGCTGTGATCTTGGTGTGACAATGAGCACAGTGAACTACTCCTGTGAAACTTGGAAATGCATCGGAGGGGCAGGCTGCTCAGTCCTGCCCTCCCCAGCTGGGATTCCAACACTAAGGGTCTTTGTTAATCTCCACTCCCCTGCAGTCCCTACCCCCCACACACCTGTGGTTCCCGGGCTGTTCCTGTGCCACCAGGGAGACGGTGGTTGTCTCCTAGGAAGGTAACCTTATAGGGGAGGAGGGTCTGGGACCCAAGCCCCCAGAACCGTCCCACCATCTCTCAGAGGCCCCAGAGCAGCCCCACATCTTGGTTACCATGACTGCTGGCTGGGCCCTGTAGGGGGCTCAGAGAAGGAGAGCTCAGGACATATCACAGTTCTCTTTGTCAAGCTCTATGTGCCAAATAGTGGTAGGTACTTTGTGTGTATACATTATTTAATTTAATTCTCATAACAACCCTGAGAAGAAGTCATATCTCCATCTTACACATGAAAAAAGTAATACACAGAGAAATAACTTACCTGTGGCAGAACTAAGATTCAAACCCAGGTTCATGTCCATGAGTTAACTAGATTGTGCCTTATCTTGGGATTGGAGTTGAAGGTGTCTTTTCTCCCTCTTTCCTTCTGCTGGGGAGGAGAGCAGGGGCAAAATGTGCACTAGTCAGGGTCTAGCAGGAAAAGTGGCATCCTCAACCAGGAAGGGTTAAGGGGACCAGCAAAATAGGTGAGACACCTGAAGAGACGTGGGAAGGGAGGTGCCTGGAACCTGGGGGTGCCAGAGCTGTGGGACGGCTGCCTGGCAAGCGCCCTGGCCTTCCCAGGGGAGAGCAGTATAACCACGGACCCACCCTCTCTGCACCAAGCCTCCCTTGGCCGACCTCACCAGAGGCCAGAGGTTTGGGAGCCTGCTTGGTGCAGCCTTTGGAGTTGGTCTTCCAGGTACAGGGCACACAAAGGTGTGGAGCAGGGTGAAGAGAAAGAGGGGTGTGGAGGGGTGAGAGGAGGCTAGTCAGTGCTGGTACCTCTGGAGCTTTCTGAGAAGGCCACACTGCTTTGCTGCTCCAGGACCCTGAGAGAGGGACAGGAGGGGAAAGCAGACTGTGCCGTTTTGCCTGCATCCAAGGCAGCAGCTTCCACCTGATGTCCCAGGTGTGAGAGCTGCAGAGGACACTCTGTTCTTTCTCTCAGGGACTCAGGGGATATCCTGGACTTGAACAGGGGCCTACCTGGAGTTTGGGAAGGGTGCCAGGTAGAGAGCGGGGAGAGTAGGGGAAAAGACGGTGCCTCTGAAGATGGAAGAAGTGGAACAGAGGGCAGTCGAGGCAAGCCCACCCAGGAGAGGCACCTGCGTGCTTCCTACCTTCAGAACACACTCTTGCTGTCACCAGCCTATTGTTCTTTATACAATATGTGTTGTGCACAAATTGTGTGCAACGTCTGTCCCTTCCATGCAGAAGCTTGTCCTAAGCAGCTGTCTGTGTGGGCACTGCCTTCCATGGGCTGCTGTCTGAGTAAGGAGAGGGCAGTGCAGATCATGAGCTGCCCCCCCCGCCCCCCAGCTCAGTCTTCTAGTCGACCTCAGCCCAAGGCACCTGCCCTCCTGAGCTCCTGCATCTCCCACAGTTAGCATTGCTGCCTACAGCCATGGCCTCCAGGATAAGTTCCCCGGGACAGGCTATACATTTGATTCCTCATATCTCAAAGGAAGGGAGCCTGGGCATGGACTGTTCAACACAAAGATGCTTCTGTAATCCCTACTGTCAATGCTTATTTCCAGAAAAGAGAGTTCATTACCCAACAATAATGCAGTCTTTTTTCTGTCTGTTGGGCAGGAAGACCAATCATGCCAGCTGCTCAGTCCCAGGACTCCCTCCCTCAGTCCCAGCATCTTATCACATTAGCTGCTTGCAAGATTGGGGGCCTCCCATGACTTTCTGTTTCTTTGATTTCCCCCCTCACCCAGCCGCTGATGGGGACCGGAAGGACAGTGGTAACCTGCCAACATCCCTGTTGTCGTGTGTGCACATGGAAGGGATACAGTGCAGCCTGGAGGCTGGGATGAATGGAATGCAAAGGCTGGGGAAGAGTAGGCTGAAGTCTTATCCGTCACATCCATGGACTTCCCAGCTGCCAGGCAGCTCAGATGGGAGGCTGGGCTCCCAGAGAGAGCATCTGCAGTTCTAGTCTAACTTGGTCCCTGGGATGGGGTCCTGATTGGATTGATCCCAGGAATGTGTCTTTCCCTCTGCTAGCTGCTGGCCTCAGTGTCTCCTATGCCTGAAGGAGTGAGGTTGAATGGGAGCCTGACTCTGTGCCAGGGGAGTCTGGGGCTGGGCTCATTTCTGGGGCACTGGGGCACTGGGCCAGGGAACAGGCCTCGGCTGCTGGGTGAGCCACTCCTCAGTGCACCCTGAGAGTTTTCCATACCCTTGGCCCTGAAGAGAAGGACAGGGATGATTTTCTGGACTCTGGATCTTTTACCTCCCTACCTGATACTTTCAGCTGTCCCCACATCTCTGTGTCATTTGTGCAATAGAACTAGGGGCTTGGTTGAAGAGGCAGACAGTTGAATGGAGATGGCTGAGAGAGGGATCCAAGTCTCCACTGCTCCCACCTAGCCCCTATTGTCTCATGTTTCTGAGCTGCTTTGCTATCATTTTTCCCTCCCTGCTCAGCCCCACTCACCTCAGCTGACCCAAGCAGCTCTTGCCTGCCCATCCATCATCCTGGCTGCAGGCACCAGAGTGCATCTCACAGAGAGAACTGCTGGCCTTGGGTCTTCAAGGAGAAGGGCTCAGCTGTCAGAGAAGAGAGCTGCTTCCTCGGGAGTCAGAGCCCCGGCCCTCCAGGATTGATCGACTATGAATTATAGACATAGTGTCCCAGTCAGTCCTGGTGCTCCAGAGCCAGAGAGGGTGTCCCTGCCTTCCTTCCCTGATTTGGCCACTTCTCTCCAGGATCCCTTCAGCATGTATGTATTTCACATTATTCCTTACTGATATGACTTGTGGGTTGCTTTTTTAATGAGTGGGGATTTTGTGTACAGCCCCCCCCCATTAGATTGTGAGCTCTGAGCATGAGGGCTGCGCCTCTTCCATCCACTGGAGCTCACTAGAAGGCTGGATTGACAACTGGTGCTCAGTATCTAGTGGTGACTGTCACTGATGGTTGGGTGGCAGAATGAAGAGCAGTTTGTCTCCAGGAAGACCCGGAGATGAAGGGAGAGGCAGCAGCAAGCCTGGACAACTGGCAAAGCCTTCACCAGGGGCCCTTTGCAGTACTCTGCTCTGAGAGAGTCCCGGGACGCAACTCCTTCCTTCTTTACTCTCCATCCCTTCCTGCCATCTGGGTTGCTAGTGTCTGTTGGTGCTACTCTCACCTCTTTGTTTCCCCTTCTGCTTGCCAGCCATGTGCCGTCCCCCGGGTCTGTGCTCTCCCTGCCCCATCTCTGTCTTCTCACTGTGCACTTGCAGGTGTGCTCGACAACCCACTCTTGCCCTCTCCTGGATTCAGCTCCCCTCTGCTGGAGAGCCCCACACGAGGGAAACCCTACAGGCTCTTATCTGTCTCGGCCCCTTGGACACATCCCCCACTTCTTCTGTCCAATGCTGTGCTCACTCAGAACTCGCACCCCTTTCTTCTGATTCACAGGCATAGCAACATAACCAGTCTGCCTACTCTTAACTCCAGGCTTGTCTTCTTCAAAACCTCCTTTTGCAGAACTTCCTAAGTAGCAGCCTGACACTCTGATAACCAGGTGAAACCCAGCAGAGGACCTTTCACTGCCTCTGCTCTGTGCTGGCTCTGCTCACACCCTCTCTAGCCTTTGCCTCTGCCCTTACGTGTGCTCCTTCATGCTGAGGTCCCTTGATGGTGCCCAATCTGGGCCAGGAGACCTTTCTCCCTCAGCCTTCTGCTCACTCAAGGTCTCCTACTCTCAGATCTCCTCCTCCCTTTCTGTTGCCTTCCTTCATCTCTGCCTAACCCCCAGCCCCCACACACACCCCTGGCCCCCATGAATGGCTGCCTCACTTTGGTGCTCTGGGCAACCTCTGTTGTTGTGATTACTGTTTATATTTTAATGGTTTGTTCATGTATCTGTGCACGCCCCTTACCCCCCCCCCCCCCATATACCTGGAGTCCCTGAATGAGCGAAACGAACTAAGTGAAGAAGTGATTCAGAGTGGATGGGTTTGGTGGGCAAAAGCTCAAGGTGAGGGTTAAGAGGATGGGCACCAGTGAGATAGGTCAGTAAAATGAGGAAAATGGGAAAGCCAGTGCCAGACAGATTCAGTCACCGGGGATCCAAGGGGGTAGGGGAAATGCTTCAAATATACAAAACACCCTTTCATTAGCTGCTCCTGTCAGCGCCTTCTTGAAGTGAGGAGAATAAATCTGTATCCCTTGTGACAAAGTCTGATTTGATGATAAACCCTCTCAGTTTCCCAGGAGGTGGTAGTGGCTCTGATGGATGGGGAGGAGGCAAGAGAAGAAGGTAAAGGAAGGGATGGGGTGGAGAGAAACAGAGAGAAGGGAGGAAAGAGTCAGGAGCGGGGATGAGAGGAGAAGAAAGCTCCTGTTCTGTGCGTAGATTACTAATGCGGTGGAAGGCTCAGCAGACTCTGTGGGGAAGCATTTACTGTGCATGAGAAAGCAGGCAGGCAGTAAAGCAGCTGTCCTGGGTTCCTGCAGCCCAGCTGGAGTGAAGGGGCCCAGGAGAGGGCTCCTCTTGGCCCTGAAACAAGGTGAAAAGGGCCTAAAATCTTGGGTCTCCAGAGTCACAGGTTACCCCAGGCCCTCTCCAGAAGGGGAGGGGCTCTTCTGTCCACAAGGGCAGAGACTCCTTAGTGGGTATTTCACCCACTAAGGTCAGAGACTCCTTCCTTGACATGGTCACTGGGTCCTTTACTCCACCTTGTGGGGGCTGCACCCAGCCCAGTCCTGGCGTGGAAAGATGGAAGCTTCAGGAAGCTTCTAGGAGTCCTGTCCCTATGCAAGGAGCAGTTCCTTGGAGGTGCTGGGCCTGAGCAGTGTTGAGGTGTAGGAGAATGAGCATGCCTCTATAACAGTCCTCCCTTGGTGCTAAGGGGAGCAGAGCTGCCGGGGGTGTGGTGGGGAGGGGTGTATGGATGGTGGGGTTCAGGTCATGAGGGGATGTGGGTGCTGGCTTATTCTGAGGATTAATAGCTGGTCTCTAAGACCTATCTTCTCACATCTCTGTTAAGAAAACAGAAAGACAGGTGGCATGTTGAAGTCCCAGACTGCACCTTGGAGATCATTTAATCCAATCCTCTCAAGGCCAGGGGAGGAAAACAGAGAAGACAACTGACTTGCTTGAGGCCACACAGCAGGTGAGTGTCTGAGAAGGGCCCCCTTTCCCCTCTGTTCCAATCTCAACAGTGCACTCAGCGCAGGGGCCTCTGCTTCTCCTGAGACCCTTCCAGCTGAGACATGTCCGAAAGGAACCAACATCTGGCTCTAAAAACTTTGAGACACACTGATGCTCTTAACACAAGGTCTTCTTTAGAGGATGACCGAAGGGAAATTATGCCACATGAAACCCAACCAGACTTAATTAAAATATCCTGTCTGCCTCTCCCCAAAGTGCCATATGCCCTGGGAGCTGCTCCTGGGCCCCTCTGTCTTCATGCAGTATTATTTCCTGCTTTCAGTCCCCTTACTCCTCCTCCAACCCCTGGTCTCTCTCTTCCTCCACTTTAGTTCCCCATTTCCACCCACTGGCCCACCCACGTCTGGTCACAAGCAGCAGACCTTTCCTCCTTACTGCTCTGGTCACTGTCACCCTCCAGTTTGTGACTCCCTCTTCCCTCCCTTCCTTCCTTGTGTTTTTAGCATCTCTACCAGGAAGACAGGGTAAGGGTATTTGTTTCTTTGGAGAAAGATCCATTGCCCACTGCCTCCAGCCCAGCTTTGGCTATTCTCATGGCCTCCTCTCCCCTCAAACTTGCTGTGCTTGTTGGGCGTAGGACCTTCACTCCTCCTTTCCCTCTGCCTGAAAAGCACTGCCCTCACATTGTGTATGGCTGCTGCCTTCTTGTCACGAAGGTCACAGCACAGCCATCACTTCTGAGAGGCCATCCTCAACTACTTTTTCTAATGTAGTTGGGCTTCCACCACCCACCTTTGTCACATAGCCTTTGTTTTGTTGTTTTCTAGCATCTGTCTGAATTGTACTGTTTACCTGTTACTGTTTTTTGTTTATTCCACTGGAGACCTTCTTTGTCTTTATTTATTATGATGTCCCTGGTGCTTGACACTCAATAAGGAGTTATTGTTCAAAGCATCAGTGGACGACACGGGAGATGGTTAATAGTGAAGCAGGGCCTGGGTCCATGTGAATCTCTTTGTAGATGGGGTGTTGCCCTGGTTAAAAAATGGGCTGAGGATCCACGTGAGACTGGGGGTTTCTGTCAAGAATTAGGGGAGCCTTCTCTGCCTCTGTGTTGGAGGAGCTGTGCTGCCGGCTCTGACGTCTCTGCCTTGTTCATCACAGCTCCTTGTCCACAGGCTGCCCTAGAGGTGACTTGGAGAACAGCACACACCTACCACCAGACCTCCCCTTGGACATGGGGTGGTGGCAGCTTGCTGGGTAATGGCAACACACACATGCGTGTGCACCCACATGCACACACACACACATGCCCTTTCCCTCACATTGGCACTGGGCTCCTTGTCCCCAAGCTGCAGAGTGCAAAAATAGGGGTGGGGGAGTAGCAGACAGTCTAGAGATAGGCTAGGCAACTTCTCTAGTTCTGTTCCCATTAGGAAGAGACTGCAGCACCAAAAGCTCCCTGGAAAGCTCAAACCTGGCCTGGCTCCTTGTTGTGATTCTGTTTACCAACAAGCAGGAAGGAGCCTATTGTACTCAGGGTGAAAGAAGTGGAAAGAAATTGATGATTACGAGCTCAGGAGCCAAGAAGTTGTGCTCAGAGACAATAGCTAGGAAGGGAGTGGGTGTGGGAAGGGAGATCTAGACTAAAAAGGCTTGGAGGAGAAATCCAGGTGTGTAGAACCACAATTTGGGGATGTTAAGAGGGGAAAGGGACAGAAAAAGGGCCACACTCGTGAGATTTCTGTAGAGGTTGGCCTCCCCTCCGCATGGTGTTTATTGGGTGGTTCTATGTGCAAGGCTCACATAGGAAGTGCATGTGATTCAGCAGATATGTCAGACATCCAGCACCAGCCCAAGAGGTAGGACTTTGCAGTAAGGCAAATTTCCATTTTGTCTCTTACTTGCCTCATGACCTTCAACAAAGAAGTTAACCCGAGTTCTATAAAATTGGAGCAGTGCCTACCTTATTGAGCTACTTCATTAAACGTGATAATGCATGCAATGCAAAGGGCTGGCACAAGGCCTGACACAGTGTCCTGAAAATAGTGGCTGGGTAGCTCTCTGCAGTCTGGACCTCTGGCTCTTCTTACTTAAGCCAAGTAAGAAGACTTCTTACTTCACCTCCTGCACTAGGTGAAGTCCTGTCTGTTCACAGGGGCTTAGAGCAAAGGACTCTGAGGAATCTCAGGGCCTTTGGGATATTGAATTTCTGCCAGCTTCCCATCTTTCTCTACCTCCCACAATTTCTGCAGGATGATGTCCTGATATGTTGACTTTAAGAAAGACCCTATTTTCAGACTGCCTTTTGAAAGGGAAACAATCTCCGCTGGCAAGCTGATTTTAAGCCAAGTATATAGATGATCTGGAAGACTTGAATCTCCAAAGACTACATTTTTAAATCCCTCCACTACAGGGTGCTTTAGCTTAAAACATGTGTGTAACTGCTCAACACTTTCTTTCCTACTGTGCAGAACATTCCCAGCATGGGGCTGTTTGCATTTCTCTGGCCCGGTATTTTCCAGGATTTCCCAGACACCCAGAGCCCAGGATATGGGGCACTGGGGGTGGTCCCATCTGTCCCACCTGTCCTCTGCCCATTCCATCCTGTACCACTGCTTCCCCCAGCACTCCTCCAAAGGCCAGAGGCTCCCCTGCTATCCTGCCTGTCCCCCAGGATGTGGCTCCATGGAGATTTATTGGATCTTCTGAAAGGTCCTGCTGCTCTTTCAGGCTGGGCTCCAGGAGCCTGTCCTGAGCTAAGGGGCCCAGGGGAGGGAGTGCCTCTCCTGAGAGTATATGTGCATAATCCTTTGGTGGGAGGATATTGATTACAGGTGATGTGAGATTCAAGCATTGTTGCCTGTCTTGTCAAGATGGGTCAGGGTGGGCCCATCACAGATTCCTGGGCCTGAGTGGGAAGAGACGTTGGCTTGGTTCCTTTTTTGCAGGAATCAGAGGGGGCTCAGGAAGGCCTGCAGCTAAGCCAGCTTTAGGCCAATATGCAGCTGATTTGGGATCAGAAACTTGAGCTGGGAGACTAAATGCGTTCTGTGTGCCCATATTTTCCATCCTTGCTTCCCTTCGTCCCCCTTCACTATTGGGCGTCTCCTTGTCCACATTGGTCTGTGCTCCAGGCAGCAGGAAGGGAGGGCCTGGTGTTTGTTGTTAGACTAGAAATGGAATGGGGATTGGCACAGACACCATGCCCCTCAGGCCTGGATATGTTTCCAGCAACAGAATTGGCCTGAAGGAGCTTCAGGGGGAAAGTGGACAGAGCAACGTGCTGTCATGACTTGCTACCTGTCACACAGCAAGTCAGGGTCTGGGGTAGTTAAACGTAGGGCTCTAGACTCTCACTCAGTTGCTCCCTTGCACCACAGTGCTTTTGCAGGTGGCCACAGCATGAAATCCTTGTGTATAAACCATGTGTTAGACAGACACCAGAGATAAAAATTCTGGCAGACAGGCTAGGACCAGTGGTGCCAGGAACAAGCTAAGAGCTGTATGCTCTGGTGTCTGGGACACAGAGGGGACATGGGGAAAGGAGACAGAGGGATTGCAGAGGGAGGGGAGAAAGGAGAGCAGATGTAGGGTGTTCTGTGTGCTCACGTTCAGGAGGGTGTGTGCATGTGTGTCCAGGGCCACAGATCTGTCCACGTCTGGGAGGGATGGCCTGAAGACAAGAAGGAAGCCTGAGTTGGGGGAATTTACTGCAGTGACACAGAAAGGAGGTTGTCCCTCAGCCACTTTTTTACTCCTGCAGGAGAAGGGAGACCCAGGAGCAGTGGGGAAAAGCCATATCCTCTCTCCAGATGGAGACCCTCTGTCAGGCTGGTGGAACCACAAGAGAGAGGCTGTGAGGTGGCAGCTGCTGGAGACAGAAAGCTGGCCCAGCCTGAGAGATGGAAAGATGACCTTGAGAGAGAGGAGAAGCAAAGTCGAGCTAGTGAGCTAGCATCTAGTGTGGGGGCAAGGGGAGGGGCAGGGGAGGAGGAGGGAGAGAGCAGAGAGGGAGGGAGCAGAGATGGATCCAGACAGTGGAGGGGGAAGGCAGACCTGAGTCCCCCTCCTGTCTGTCTGCCTCCTCCTTTCTAGCTGAAAAGCAAGGACACAGAAACACAGATGCTGGCTTGTGGGTGTTGGGCAGCATGCCTGTTGGGGTTGGGGCAGAGTTGGGGGCAGTGTGTCCTTAAGCCCTGGGGTTTTCCTGAGCTGAGACCCACAGGAGCCACCACCATCTCATTGCCTCATGTGCTCCATCAGGATGCAGACCTGAGGGGCCCAATTCTCCAAACTGGAAATGCTCCCCACTCCTTGTTTTGCAAAGATCTTTTGGTTAGGGAGTGGGGAGTAGGGGGTGGGGGTGCAAGGTAATCCATTGCTCCCTACCAGGGGATGGGATTTCTCATTTCTTCTGCAGGAATGTCCCTCACCTCCCCTAGTCTTTTTTTGAATGTTAAGTCATCTTTTGTCTTTCTGTTGAAGGAATCACTTGGTCTTCAATGTTCTCTCTGTAAAGTAGGGATAATAACACCTTCTTCACAGACTTGTTGGGAATACAAATTTCATCCCATATATACAAGATCTGTAAACTGCACATTTACAGCATAAACGTCAGTGATTGTTACTCAGGGAGGAGCCTCAAGGGAAAAGGAAGCAGGAAGGAAGTCTAGCCAAGGTCACAGTGAGGAAACACTGCCTGGTTCCTGAAAGGATTTAGCTCCAGCCCTTCCAGCAGCCCTTCTACCCTCCTGTCCCACCAGCCTCCTCCAGCCCTGGGCCCAGCTGAGTGGAGTTGAGGATGGGTGTGAGGGGGTGGGCAGTTGCTGCACACTCCTGCTGGCCTCTTCACAGCCTGACACGACACTCACAGCTGGCAGCTTGGAGCCAAAACCATCCCGAAGGCTGAGGGGTGCTGTGGGTGGGGCGCTCCTCCCTTCAGGGTTGGACGATGACTACCAGGGAGCCACCCTGGCACAAGGGCCCTGCCAAAGCCGCCTCCAAAGCCACCAAGGTGGAGCACAGGTGGACCTGCATGAGTGAGGCCAGGAGAGTCTCGATGTCATCAGTGAGGCATCCTGACAAAGGATAAGAAGTCAGCCCCATTTGCTATCGTGGTGCCATTTGCTGAGCAGGCCTGTGAAACACGATGGCCATTTTAGTCTTCCGAGATTATGTCCCCAGGACTGGAAATTACTGGAAGCAAGAACAGAACTAACCGCTCCCTATAGCCACAGGCAGAAGATAACATTGGAACAGACTGCAGCCTCTGTTACAACGCCCTGACAGCCCGAGCCACACAACAGCACCCCCCCCCAACTTTTTTAATCCAATGATAATCCCATAAAAACTCAAAGCCCCCACCCCTCAAGCCTGCTGTATCATCTCTGCACGAGGCCCCTCGCCTTTCTTGGAGAGTGAATAAAAACTTTATTCTCTATACTTTCTTCTCTTTGTGAATTCTTTCACAGCCTGTGTCACCAACCACCTGAACACTGACTAGACCCTGTGGTCCCCTCTTCTTTGCTTGCTTGTGTTTTACTTCAGTGCTGGCTCACATCTTTATCATTCTGCAGGACAGAGGAGCTCACTCCAGATAAAGAGGTGCTCTCCACTGTCCCTGCCAGGTTCCCAACCCAACTCTTTTAGGTCCCTGAGAAATAAGAGCCCCAGCTCCTTCATGTCCAGGTGTGACAACTGCTGGGAACCAAGCTTGATTTCCCTCCCCATGTCCCTCTCTGGATCATGGGAGGTGCCAAGGGACAGGAGCTCTCTGCAGAATTTCTTCAGGGAGGTGGCCAGCAAGGCCATTCTCTCTATCTTTGGGCTTCTCTAGACCAGAATGGGGGATTAGTCAGGAGACAGCTGCACAGAGGAGCAGCCAGGGCCTGCCTCCTTAGACTGGCCTGGAAAGAAGTGCCCACACTTCTTAGGGTAGTGCCTAGACTTCCTTCCTGCTTCCTTTTCCCTTGAGGCTCCTCCCTGAGTAACAGGACTTAGGGCAGAGGTGTCAAACTCATTTTCACTGGGGACCACATCAGCCTCATGGTTGCCTTCACAGGGCCAAATGTAATTTTAGGACTGTATAAATAAATGTAACTACTCCTTAACAGTTAAGCGAGAGCTCGGCTTTGCTGCTGTGTAGAAACAAGGTGCTGGGCGGGATAAAACAAGGTGGAGGGCTGGATTTGGCCCACAGCCTTGTGTTTGCCACCTGTGACTTAGGGCCTGTGCACCGACTGGCCTGGGTTTGAATTCAGGCTCTGCCACTAACAAACTATGTGAATTTGAGCCACTTCCTTTTCATAAGCATGTTTCTCACCTGCGATATGGAGATAAGCATCCCTGCTCTCTAGAGCTATTGTTGGGGTTAAATGAGCTGATGTGCATACAGGCTTCCATTACAGGGTCTGGCAAATTCCCAGAGTCCAGGAATTTTTAGTCTTTTTATCCCACAGTAGGGCAAGGGTCAGATGACTTTCTGTGCGCAGCACAGTTTAACCACAAGACATAGGGCTATGATGTGGTTTTTGGCACCCAGGAGCCCCAGGTTTGGAAGGTTCCCTTTTTTTTTCATTGGATTATTTCAACAGGGTTTCTTTGGGGATCTTGAGGCTATCAGCTGTGTTTGCCTAGGCCTTGTTGTGATACAATATAGTAATATATGGAAAAAGATTATGTGAAAGAGGATAAGACTGGTGGGTATGACAGATGAGAGGGAAAGAGAGATGCTGAACTCTACTGTTCTGAAATTCTACTTCTCTCTACTGTTCTAAAAGGCAAGAAGAAGCTATTGGGTCCTCACCCTCCCCATCCTCCCCTGGGCCAGGGGTCCTGGAATACTTGGATCTCTAGGAGAGAGGATGGGCAGCACGGCACCTGCAGGAGGGCACGAGGGCACCTCTTACCACCTTCAGGACTTCCCACTCCTAGTTTGCACTCTGTGTGCCAAGTCTTGGTCCAAGGCATATGAGAGCTGGGGAAAGTGTTTTCTCTAGTTCTCTCTTTCTTCCTTTGGGGAAAGTGACTAATCCCTGACTTGTCTTCTTAACAGACTGTCCTGAGGATCCAACGTGCATGGAGAGGTGCTAGACAGAAGCAGCAGAGGCAGGTGAGTAGGTTCCCTCCTATGTGGGCAAGACGCACCTGTGCATCCAGACTCAGGGACTACCTGGGACCTTGAGTGGTTGCCTTGGCAACTGGCTTAGATGTCAGTTCTTTGAGGTGTTCTGGACCCTTAGACTTGGTCCACTCCTGTAAGCTCTCAGGGTGTTCTGCATATTTCTTCTATGGCATTTATCATGAGTAGAATCGTGTGGTTATTTGTGTGATTGTTTAACACATGTCTTCCACACCAGACTCTAAGCTCCATAAGGAAAAGAAGTGCATCTATAGCACACCTTCTTGTCACCAACATATAACACAGTGCCTGGCACATGGCAGAGAGTGCTCCATAAAATCCTTGCTGAATGAGGAAATGGACTGCTTGCCTCAAGTTAACTCCCATCTGTTAACAAGTTCATCTGTTACATTCCCCTTGCCCAACATTTTACAAGAAGTCAGAGAAGGGTGACATCTCTCCTCCCATTATAAATGGAGGAGCAAGTTTGCTAGCTCACAGTTGCCCTTCTTCCCATCCTGCCAGCACAGCAGGCCATGCCCAGGATCCAAGAAGGTTGCAGGTGTTACTGCTCTACGCATTTATCTTTTTGCAAGGCTGCCCTCTGGTGGTTAGCCATGGAAGAGAGCATGGGAAGGATGGAAACCCACGTGGCCAGCAATGGCTGGCTGAGCCCTACTGAGAGGCTGGCCAGTGAGCCAGGAACTACAAGGAGGGCACCCAGGTGAAGAGTCAAGTCAGTTCTCTGTTCTTATGAATGGCTTCCTCAAAGTCTAACAGGAAGCCCTGGCCTTGGAAGGGCAAGAAATTAAAGAAAGCCTCACAGAAACCTCACCCTTCCCCCAGGAGTGGCCTGGGGGTAAGGCAACTTTAAATAGCTATTCTTTCTCCTCAGTGGAGTGCTGGCAAATGCTTAGAAGTTGTTAAATGTTGTTCAACAACTAACTGGCTTGCAACATTCTGGAAAATTTAATAATTTGTTCTTGTAAGGCTAGTTGTAAGAGCTGTCTCCAGCACATCACTACTTATTCCTCTTCCTCCTTCTCTTTCTTCTCTTCTTCCTCTTGTATGACTTCCCTGGCATTCCATGTGGCCAGGAAGGGTGGGAATATGGGAAAGAGCTTTGCTGCAGACACTGCTGTTCTCTGAACCAAGAGCCAGAGAGTGTTAAGGAAAGAGAATGAAGAAATGCAAATTTGGCTTCTGAAGGACACTTGAGAGTGTGTGCGTTGGAGGGGGGGTATGCGGGGGGAGGCATGATTTCTGAAACTAGAGCATGAGGCTGATTAAAACCTGGAAGAAAGACTTTTGGAGGCTGTGCCTTTGGTGGTCCTCCAAGGGCCAACACCTGGGGAGAGCTAGGAGAAGCAGCCTGTAGGGAGCCGTGGCAGGCAGAAGTAGGTAGGCACTGGGGAAGAGGCCCAGATGGATGGGTTGCCATCCAGGCAGTAGTCTTCCAGCAGCCTGTGTGTCTGCTTGTGTTCCTCCTCGTCACAGAAAGTATCACTCTGCATGGTCTCTATCATATTATTCTGGAAAGAACACATCAACAGTTGCATTGAAGTCTCAATCAGCTATCCACACCAGTTCTGCTCCCCTTTATAATTGGAGAAACCAAGGCACATAAGGCCAAGACCATCCAACAAGGGGTGAGAAAAGGAGACACATGGAGGGAGGGTGAAGACAGAGGGATAAAGGGAAGAGGAGGAGCCAGGACTGGGGTGGGGTTGGGGGTGGTGAAGGAAAGGGGAGAAGGAACAGGCAGGTGAGTGAGATGGGATAAGGATGTCGAGGGAGAAGAAATGTTTTAAAGAGAAGAAAGGGGAGGAAATAGAACTAACACTGTAGAAAATGACCTGGACAAGCCTGACTCACCCATGTCTCCCATAAGCTCTCAGAGAAGACTGTACCACTGCCTAAGGATGTTCCCTCTAGGAACAATGCTCCCTCCTCCTGCACTCTGAGCTTTGTGGTCTGTTCAAAGCTCTTGGGAAAGCTGCTCACCTGCAGGTGTAGGGAACACAGGCCCAGGGGGAGGGGCCCTGGGATGGAATCCAGCAAGTTGCCAGTCAGGTAGAGGAAATGAAGCTTCTCCAAAGCCTGGAGAGTGGGTAGGGTGGAAAATAGGCAAAGGGTGTGGGATGCTGGTGGGCCCTGGCAGAGTAGGGTGCCTGATGTGACCCTATTCCTTCATGCGGGGCCTCCTGAGCCTCAGCTATGTGCCAGGATCCACGATGGGTTTGGCAGGTGTGCCCAGACTCTCAGGAGCTTGCTTGCTGACTCCCAGTGGATGCAGAAGGAAAGCTGCTACCCTGGAGGCAGGTGCAGGAGCTGCCTGATGCTAGCGAGAGTGGGGAGGAGCCAGAGAGGGCAGCGATGGGGATGGAGGGAGGGCAGGGGACATCCTAGCTTGGCCTCAACTTCTCTGCTATCAGAAGAGATTTTCCCAAAGGAGCAGTCTCTGAATGCTAAACCTGGGGCAGCTGTGGAGACTGCGTTCCAGAAATATCCAGATCAATGGAATGAGCCACAGACACACATGAGGCAAACTGTGCATGAACGGTAGCAGAGCTGGTGTCAGTCTCGTCCCTACCCTTCTTCCTTCTTCATGGGGACTTTCTCCCACCCCGTCTTCTCAGCCCTGTGGAGAGGGCAGGTGCAGGGGCCATATTAGTACCATATGTTAGCCCTTCCCATCAAAACTGGTCAGTACAGAGTGCAGTGACCAAGCAGATGGTCTCACTTGAGCATTTGATCACAGAAAGGCAACAATTAGTTAGTGGTGGGATCTGGAACTACAGGGAGTTGTAGAGTTAGGGCAGGAGACAGCACTAATGCGTTTCAGGGGAGCAGAGCTGTGTGTGCAGGGAGGGCAATGGAGTGTGTGCACAGGAAGAAGCCAAGAGTCTGCATGTCACAAAGATGGAGAGGGAGAGTCTTGGACCTTGGTTTCTGACATCGTCCCCCCAGTATCAGGCCCAGGAGGCCTGAGTTTCCTTTCATGGAGGTTCTTGGGATGGCATGTTGTAAACACCATTTTCCCTGAGTCAGAATCAGGCTCTTGCAACAAAAAGAACCTTTAATAAAACAAATGGAACAGATGAAATAGCGAGTTTGATTTTCAGGCCCCAGAGCTGGGTTGGAGTATGGATATCTCACAAGGGCAAGGTGTGTGAGTGTGGTTGTGAGTGTGGGTAGCAGGTGGTCTATGGGGGACTGAAGGCCCCAGCTCACCCTGAAGGCTCTAGGCTTTATCCCCCAGCTCCAGATCCAATTCAGGCAGACGTCCAGGACCTCGATGTCTGTAGGGAGCCTGGGCAGGGCTGCCAGCTGGTTATCTGGGAGGATCAGATCCTGCAAAACAGACAGCAGGTGGAGGGCGTCGTTATCAATGGAGGAGATTAAGTTGCTAGAGAGGTCAACCCTCTTCAGTTTTGCTGAGGGGTTCGAGGGAGAACAGAGAGATACAGGATTCACCACTTTTTCCTGCTTTTGCAAGAGCTGCCATACCCTGCTCCAGCCCTCTCAGGATAGGGAATGGCAACCAACAAGTGACATGTTTATATTTGCTGGGGCCTGCAACCAGTTTTCTACCTACACCATGTCCACACCAGAAGAAATGTCATAAAGCAGAGCCCCCTGGGAAAGCTCTCAAATTCTGCAACACCCTTCCCTGGAGATCTGTCCTGCAAGGTGGCTGCTCACCTTGGGAGAAATCTTTCAAGGACCCATCCCACCTCTATCCTCCACCATGAAGTTTACACAAAAAGAAAGCTGCAGCAATTAGGGGCAGAATCTGGATTAGAGCCCAGATCTCCTATTTTAGGCAGGATGTAAGGCACAAAAAAGCAAACAAACAAACAAGTAACCACGTAAATAGCATCAGTGCTACGGTGAATGGATTTAGCATGGTCTTGTCAGAGGCCGGGGGGTTGCACAGAGCTACAGCTGCTAGGACACCCTGAAAATGTAGGCTTCATCATATATTCCCCTTCCCAGCTTTCCAGCTTTTGAGACAATAAATGAAAACAGGTCACTTCTGTCATCTAACATCTAAGGGAATTAGAAAGATGTGGGGCTATATCCACTTAATAGCTGGAAAGACTGAAAGCTAACAGGAAAAGGAAGGGACCTGTGTCTAGTGACTGCTCACATGGCTGGGTGGCAAGAGAGGACCCCAGGGGTTTCCTCTGCTGGGCCCACGCTCCCTCTTGCCAGGGCCTTACATACTCAGCCCTTTGAAGCCTCTGGCCTGGATTTGGTGGATGTGGTTGAAGCAGGCGTACAGGTAGGCGGTTGTCTGGGGAAGACGAGAGGTGCTCTCTAGGTCAGCGTCGTCGCAGCACACAGAGGAACCAAGGCACATGCAGACCAGACAGGTGGGCAGGCCTGGCCCAGGAAAAAGACAGAATAAAGGGAGAAACCCAGAATAAAGGGAGAAACCCCTATCGTCAGACCCCTTCAGCCTCTGGAACCAGTGGCTCTTTCCTCAGGGAGTATCTGATCCAGGACCATCTGTGTCCTCAGCACCGACTGTCACAGTGCACCCAGGCAGTGTTGTTGGATGTTCCCAGCCCAGCACTCAGCCCTTGACCTAAGACAGCCAGATCCACCCTCAGATATGACCCAGTCCAAGCCCATTAGTGCCTGCATCAGACCCTGGTCCTATGTAGACTTTCCTGGGCCTATGTGGGTGATACTAAGACATCTATTGTTGTCTTTTCCATGGGGTCCCTCTCTGGTCCCATAAGATACAATGAAGATGAAATAATTAAGTGCCAGCTGCCTTGTAGGTGAGAAGTTAGATACATTCTGTGTGGCTCCCAGAAGCATAGCAGAGCCAAGGTGGAGTGGATGGTGCCTGCCCAGAATTTATTTCCCTTCGTTACCATGCCAGCATTCCAGTTTTCCGTTGGGAAAGAGCTCTCCGCTGTTCTCAGTCCATGGCTAGTGGTCATGAGAGTTAGACCAGGCCATCAGACTCAGACTGGCTTTAAAATTTCAGGTACTTTACTGGCTTCAACAACTGCACAGTGCAGGTGGTTTCTATCACTTGCTATTACAAAGGACAGAGATTACGAGAAATCACTGCTAGTCCAGCTCCAGGGGCCCTTTGTCAGCAGTGACATGGCCCCAAGATGAAGAGGCAGCAGCTCTTCTCACCAGCAGGGATGGAAGAATATATATAGGTGGAGCTGAGAGGGCCCTAGCACCCTTCTTGTTCCGAGGTCTTGAAATGGCACCTCCCCCAGTGGAAACCCTTATGGTGCCTTTGAGGCTGGCATTCTGTAACTCTGAGAGGTCATGGATTCCTGACAGAAGGGTTTTCTCTGCTGAGGCCCCAATACCCTAGATCCACCCAAAGCAAACATCTCAAGATAAGCAAGTGGGAATGAACTGCATCCCTTCTCCACCTCAGTTCTGACTCACAGGAAGGTGCCAGCCCCTTATTGCCAGATATATCAGCATGCCAGGCTCCAGGAGGGCACCAGGAAGGGGAAAGGAGCTGCTCAGGAGGGAATTAAAAGCTGAAAAGCGGTATGATTATTTCACAGGCCCCCATGACAAGTGCCAGCCACAGTGATTTATTCTTCTCTACAGGTTTTTAATGGTCTCCAATTACTACTCAGTCTCTTCCCCCACCACCCCCCACTCCCCGCCCCCCGTGACCCTGTTAATTAAGGTAGGGTGGCGTTGCTAGATGTAGTGGAGTTCTGGTATTTCTTGGCTTCCTATTCAATTTGTGTGTTCAGGCAGAAGCCTCAGGAACAGCCATCTCTCTCTTTGATTTTTATCCCTGTTCTTTTTTTGGGGGGGGGGAGAGGGGAGTCTGAACATTGCCTTTATTTTTTTTTTTATTCTGGAATGTAAACCTCTTTTTAATTAAAGCATAGTTGACATACAATATTATATTAGTTTCAGGTGTACAGCATAGTGATTTGACATTTATATACCTTAGGAAGCTTGTTGTGGCTGTTTCTCTGCCTGACCCTCCACTCCCTAGCTCTTCCGTGTCTACTTGGTGCCCCTGGTGGTGGGTCATGCCTGCATGTTGAAACCTGTCACTGTGAATTTACTGTGGCTGCCTGGGGAACCCAGCAGGCCCAATGTAACAGGCCTGGTCATTGTGGCATTTGAAGAAGGTGTCCTTGAAGCCAGTGCTCTGAGTAGAGCTGATCTTGTCTGGAGGAGCCAGACTGGTTCCTTTAAACTAGAGACATAGCACATAGCACACAGTTTAAGTCAGCTTTTGCTTGAGGGGGGCTTCCCTTTGGACTCTGCAAACATCAGTGGCCATATAAAACTTGCAGAGTCACTGTGGAGAAGGAAGGAGGGGTAGCAGAAAGAATGAGCAAGGAAGGGACCTTCTTAGAGAGCATCTGGTCCAACAGCTTTCTGATCTGGATGAGGAAACAGGCCCAGAGATGGGAGGGACTGGGATGAAGGAGCCAGCTGGTGGTCAGGTTCCAGATTTCCCAGGCTGGAGCTCTTCTCTTGGCCTGCACTGACCAAGCTCACATGTCAAGCAAGTCCAGACTTCAGATCAGCCCCTGCAAAGGCCAGGAGGGGCTGAGAAAGAACTGTAGGCTGAAGAAGGCTGTAGCATTTTTCTAGGGAGAATATGAAGAAATTGCTGATGTCCCAGTGGGATTTGGCTTAAGGTGTTACTTGAAAGTAGTGGGAGAGATGTATTATTTCTAAGGAAAGTCCCACCAAGTTTGCTACAAATGAACAAAGAAATGGGAGTTTTGTTGTCCTCTTTCTTAGTATAATCTGAGTGACAAATTCCTCTGAAGGGACAAGAATTTCCACTCCCTAGAGAAAGAGATGGCTAGAGACCCCTGCACCACAGAGCAGGAGAGTGACCAAGCTCCTGGCTCCCAGTCTCAGGGAGTGCAGCCGGTGTGCTGTGTCCTCACCTGGGGGAGGTGGTCTCCATAGTCCACGAGCCCTTCATAGCTGCTTAGGTCAGTGACCTCATCATAGTTACCCAGGCTCAGGGCATAGTTCCCCAGATGCAGAGCCACGTTAGAATTGCCTTCTCCATGTGGCTGTGCTTCTCTCTTCCTCTCCGTCTCTGGGAGGGAAGTGGTACCTGCTTCCTGCAGCACCAGGGTGAGCAAGCTCAGGGAATCCAGAAACTTCATGGGGACCTGGGGGGTGGGGTTGGCATGAGAATGGGGCAGAATCACTTGGCATTCAGTCCTGGGAGTGAGCAGGAGGGAGGGCAGCTGTCGGAGGAACTGGGATCTCTTGAGTTTGCGAGAACTTCCCACCCCCACACTGGCAGACTCATGCCTTCATCCCACACTCAGTGCCTTCATTACCTGGGAAAGTGCCCTGTAGGCTGGGGCTTTGTCTGAAGGGTGTTTCCGGCAGGCCCCTCTCACCGGCACTCCACTTCTGGCTCTGTGTGCTCTCTCACACCCTGAGACTCT
The DNA here is from genome assembly GCF_022682495.2 of Desmodus rotundus. NCBI lineage: Eukaryota > Metazoa > Chordata > Mammalia > Chiroptera > Phyllostomidae > Desmodus > Desmodus rotundus. The sequence goes on from NC_071398.1 coordinate 74,342,690, forward strand.
CATGGGCACGTACAGACAAAGGCTCACTTACTCATCTCCACAAGGACACACGCTTGTCCCCTTGACGACACAGCTCTCTGCTGAGTGGGCACACACTCGTGCATTTATATGAATGTTCTCTCTTATACAACCACGGAGTGCAACGATTAGTCACTAAACTACATTTAGTGAAATTCCACCATCAAGGCGTCCTGTGGTTTTAAAAATCATTGTTCACTCATTCATGCATTTGCTCAAGAAACATTTATGGACTTGTCTCTGGGGTGCAGGAATGAATAAGACAAGCCGAGTTCCAGGAACGCCTAGTCCATTTAGGGGACCTAGGCTTACAAATTGTCATACAATGCAAAAAAAGAATGTTAGTATACATATAAAGTATACTTATAAATGCAGCTTTCTAGAATCAAGTGATTACAGAAACAAAAGACCTTTCGGTGTGGTTGTGGGAGTGTCTACACCCTGGCAAGTTCCTCAGATACATGTGTACCTGTCTCTGTGTGTGCACATATGTGATATGCTTTGCATACGAATGTCCATGTAAGCTCACCCACGTATGCACAGATGGGTCAGGAAACACATGTGGTGTTCGGTGTGTTTCTGATAATGCGGCTCTCCCCAGAGCCAGCTGCATGAGTTTCTAGTAGATTCTCTCCCTTTCTTAATTTTAGTCAGGCAAGAGGGTAAGCCCCCAGCAGTAGCAACAGTGTGTCTCTTCATTTTACCTCCCATACCTGACTCCAAACCACATTATATAATCTTTAAGAAACATTCAAGAAAGGTCCTAAGACAGAGTTTGGTGCCCCACAGCCTCCTCCAATGAATGGCTCTGGCCCAGAGACCTAAACTCTCTTCCTTGTCCCACCTAATCCCCACTCCAGCCAGGCACTCTTTCCCTCATTTGCATGCCAAAGGGTCTACCATCTCAAACCCTGAACCTTACCCTTAGGTAGACTTTTTTGGTTCCAAAGGGGCTCACAGCATCCGAAGAGGTGTGGACTCTGATGGAAAGGTTCTGCGCAGTGGGGCTTAGGTGAACAGCTGCCTGGGAAGGGCAGGGAGATGGCCAAGGCAGGTGTGTGGCCAGTTAGACTCTCTTCTTCTCGATGCCCAGCTGTTTCCCCTCCATTTTCCCTCAGCAGGTCCCCATCCCATTCCTTTGCTTGGTGCCAGGGAATTCTCTCCCTCCACTCCCTCCAACCCCACCCCCTACTCACACTCCTCCCCACCTCCCACTCCCATCTCTTCCTCTCTTTCTTGGTCTGCTATTCTTTTTCTTGCCCTCTTTGAGAGTGGAGGTGGGGAGGGTGGGCACTCCCCACCTCCTGAGGGACACCACCCCTCAGATTCTGTATTGTTTTTAGAGAAGGCAGCAGTGGGGGTTTGCTCTCTTAGCTTTCTTCTCCCTCCAGAGAGGGACGATGCTTTGACTTTATAGGTGAAATCCAAAGATTAAAAGAGGCTGAGAGCTGAGGCATCCTGACCACCACCTACAACCTAGAGCTCCAGCGTGGGAACCATAGCAACAGAAATCACCAGATGGAGGGTCTGAAGGCTGGGTGATTCAAAGGGAAGGAGACTTGGAATGGGGTAGGGCTTGAAAGCCAACTTCAAGTTCTCTGGTGATGATGACAAAGATGACATAGGACATTCTCTAACTCTGCTGAGATGGGGTCCTAGAGAGGACTCCTGATTGCAAACACCAGGAGGCATTGTGTGGGGTCCTTGGGGACTAAGAAGGATTCTCCCCCAGATATGTTTATGGAGAGAGACTCTCCTTTGCTTTGTGCCACAGGCTCTGCTGGTCAGTCCTTGGCGAAGGTAGGTGAGGGAAGATGTGTCTCCACAGGGTCCTGCCAGCCTGCATGTCTGCCTGGGTTCTTCAGTGATGCTCCTTATCCTGCTCTCTTCCCCTGATGAGGTACTAGATCCCAGCTGCAAGGCCCCCTGAGGAAAATTTAATCTAAACCCCTTAGTGTGCAGATGGTGAGACAAGGCCAGTGAGGTGAGGTGACTTGCCCAAGGTCATACGGACCCAGGGAAAACTTCTAGATTTCCTGACCCTCAGGGTTCCCCTTTGTTTTCATGACCCTCTGCTCTCTCCCTCATCCCTGGGATTCCTGAGACCACATGTCTTGGTGCCCTCATAACAGATGGCCTTGGCAGAGTTCACCTCTGCCTGAGCACCCCAAGTTGAGGGGACAGATCTAATAACCTGGCCAAAGGGCTGTGCTTGGCCCGCAGTGTTCCTGGACACCAGCTGTTGTGGAGAAGACTTGCTGCAGCCCAAGAACTTAATCACCTGTGCCCTTGGCAGCCCCCCTACTCCCCAGGGGAGGGCAACCAAAAGGGGCTCTGCTGAGTGGAGGGAGAGAAGGCCCTGGAGCCAGGATGGTGCCCCAGAAGCAGATGGCATATTTGGCTACTGTCCTCCTCCTCTTTCTCTCTACAGCCAGGGTCTCTCTGCTTCCCACCTGTACCATTTCTGTCCTGCAACGAATGCAGATGCAACTGTTTCTTCATTCTGCCCACCTCCTGCTCTCCCTCTCCCTCCTCACTTTCTTGGACACACCCCCCTACTCTGTTGCCATGCCCTTTGACCTGCAATTGGTCCTCCCCAAGGGCACAGCCACCCTCACCTCACATGCAATGTCTTTCCCACAACTACCTCCCCACAAATCACTTCCAGACTGGCCTCAGGTCCTAAACCCTCCCCCAGCTTTGGCTCTATTTTCATTAACTTGCCTGCCCCATCTCTGGTTCCATGGATTTCAAGGAGGGCCCATGGGATGTGCATGTGTGACCTGTGTGAGGACTCTCTGACCATCATGCTGTTGTTCCAGGATGCACAGCACCCTAGAGCCCAGGAAGGGGGTGGGAGGTGTGGGAGCCCTTCAATCCAAACCCCTCATTAGGAGAAGCACAAGGCATGCTCATGGAATGGACGTGACAGTTGGTGGGGACACAAGTCTGGCCAGCTGACCCTGTTGTTACCCCTTTCGTGGGCAGGGAGTGGGGCAGGTGGAAATTTCAGGAACCCCCTGTTTTTTGGACAACAGGAATATATTCCCTGCAGAGGGCCTCTAGCCACATAACCCCATGACTTGAACACACACACACACACACCCTGCAGGCTACAAGCCAGGCCTTCCTACCTCTTTACTCATGCTGTTTCCCCTCCTGCCTACGTGCTTTCCCGCTTCTCCTACCTGGGAAATTCTGCTCTAGCCCTTAACATCCAGCTGCAATGATGGGAACCTTTCTGGTTTCTCTCTGGCAGAGGTAGAGGCCCTCTCCACCATGTACTTTGTACACAGCATTATTCAAACCCTGAAGACAAGCAATTATTAATTAATGGATTTTTCCCTTTACCAAGCTATGAATTCCATGTGGGCATGGGATATGTATTACCTATCCTTGGATTCCTATCTGGGAAGCTCCATGTAGTTGATATCTACAGAAAACTTGCTGAATTGAACTGAAGCAGGTGTTTAGGAGGCAGGGTGGGATTGGTGGGGGCAGCAACTGGCAGTTTTCATCGCAAAGATGATGTCAGCCGGGAGGATCACAGCCTACTTCTAGAACTTTCCACCTGAAGACAGATTCCAGGGTACACCCTTCTCACCCCTCTGTGAACATCTGCACAGCCTGTAAATCCCTTCAGATGAGGTGGCCCTGTGTTCTCACCCTTGATACAGCTCTGCCACTGTTTTTACACTGCATCTCCTCAGCTAGTCTACAGGCTTCACTTGGTCAGGAATGGTGTTTGTTTTACATCTATCTGTTTTTGGCTCAGCACTGTGCATTTGGGAGACTCTCAGCAATTAGGAATCTGTGGGCTGAAAGTCCTGGGCCTTTGGGCTTCAAATGTAGCTGTCAGATTTCTGGTCTGATGTTAGGAATAATTTTTTATGAGAATTGTGTTTTGGGGAAATTCACCATGAAAATGCTTTGGAATTATTTATGTAGAGTTTCTTAAGAAGAAGACCCCTCTGCTACCCCTCTTCTCAGAGCAAGGGGAAAGTGGAGGCAGGAGGATGGGGAGGCAAAATGACTTTAAGGTACTATTCTTGACCTGCTCACGCTGTCAAGTGCAAGCAGGACGTCTTTCATATTACTTTATTTCCTCTGCTGTGAAGCATGTTGGAATGAGAAAGTTGTGTCACAAAGTTAACGTGGTCTTCCAGAAGAATAGCTATATGAACAGAGTACACATATACTCCTACTTACACACCTGTATATGTAGATACCAACAGCACTGGGAGATACAGTTGTGTGTGGAGGAGAGGCTTCCTGAAGTCCAAGGGAAATCAGCACATTGTGTGTGTGTGTGTGTGGGGGGGATGGGGTTTGCTGTAGTCAGTTTAACTTAATGCTCTCTGGCTTACAGCTGCAGAGAGCGATGAGGGGAGCATACATTCTAGATGGTGTGATGGCATGATGGTGATTGTGTTGCTGCTGGAACAAACTAGTTTGGGTTTGCAGAAGCAGGGGGATGACCCCTCTCCACTGAACCATGGAGCTGTGTTCCCCCAGGGCTTCATCATGGCAGCTGAGGTTGAAAGGGGTGAATAAGGTGCAGAAGGGGGCTTATCCAGGCCAGAGCACCAGGTTGCTTACAGCCACAATACTATATTGACTTTAAGCAGGAGCCTTGGAGAAACCAGCTGCAGCGCAGAAGAATGAGGCAGTTTATGGGAGCATAGTGAAGGAGGCTAGGCTTGAATGGGCTCTGTTTTCTATAAATTAGAAAAAGAGAAAGACGAGAAAGAGTATAATGGGAACTTTTTGAAGTTAGGGGTCTAGCTTAGTAAAGTTTCTTAAAAATCTCTGGACCTTTTCTCAACCTATCTTGAGGGTGGGCAACTATGTACTACTCATTTCTAGAACATCCACCCCCACCCCACCAACATATACACTCGGGGACTGTAGAGGGGCAGCATCCCTTAGAGGCAGGTCAGGGGAAGATGAAGGTGAGTCAGCCTTTGGTGCCCAGGCTCCCTTGGAGGCCAGCCAGACTTCACCTGGGCCAGGCAGGGAGGGTGGGAAGGTTGGGGGAGGGATATCCATATAGGGAATAAATAACTGCAAGGGAAGTGGATAGTGTTTAGGACTTGTCTTGCATTAGAGCAAGGTCTAAAGGGTGGAGCCGCAGAATGGAATGTGAGTGCTAGAGGAGCCTTAGAGGGATTTACAGAGTATGGGAGCTGAGAGCAGAAGGCACCACAAGCTCATACAGTGAAGGGGAAGAGACCACATCCTCTGCTGGTCCCTAGGGTTCCCACCGGTGCTCATCCACGATGGAACGAGCCATCCGCCATTCCCACCTCAGGGCCGATGTAGCTCTGTGCCCTTTAGACCCCAGAGGAGAGAGAGAGAGACCATGCACATGGCTCCTGGCTCTTCAAGTTGGAACTCTTTGGCCTTGGAAAATCACCCCCAGGGAGATGAAGAGGAGGAGCCATCTGTGACCTGCACCAGCCACCAGGTGTCACTGATGTGTCTGTCTTAGAGAGGAGGCCAATTTGAACATGTGGAAGAGGCCTCTGGGAAATTTCCAGGTGCCCCACCCCTTCTTGCAGGTTTCTTAGAAACCTCTCTGTGGGTGGAAAGGGTTAGGCCATCCACGCTGATAGAGAACAGATGTCAGGGTGGGGATGGTGGCTCCGCACCCTCCATAGTGGACACTGTGTTCCCCAGACTCCAGGCCTTCTGTTCAGAGTGGCCAAGGGGGCTGCAGGACCCATTTGCAACCTCATTGGCCCATTCCAGGGCTCTGACTCCCACCCCTCCCCCACTGACCGATTCCTAGATCCTGAGCCATTCTTCTCCTGGACTATTCCTCCCTGCTTTCCCTCTTGGACTAGAGGGGCCCATTTAGGAGAGTGTGAGCTGTGTTCACCTGGAGAAAGAGGGCCTAAGCTTCTCCCTGTGAAGAGTAAACCAGATGTAGGTCCTTGTGGGAATGCTGACCCTCTTTCCTCCCCAGCCATGTCCTTGTACTTTTTTTTTGAGAACACAGGCTGGCAGAGAGCCAGTGCTATGTCTGGTGCCAGCAAACAGGTGGTGGAGCAGCAGTTTTGCAAGACGGATCATCTTTGGCCAGCCTGAGTTTTTTGGCCCTGTGAGGTCAGAGCTGCCCACGAAGGAGGAGTCTTGTGCAGGACTTTGTAAGCCTCACCCCTTGGCCACCCCTGCTCATTTTCTTGGTTCACCAGGACTGAGGTCCAGATGTCAGTCCAGGTCCAGACTCACCCAGGAGTGATGGGGGAAGGCGGGGAGAGAAGGGACTGTGAAATCTTTAGACAGACATCTGTGCTTCTGGGGCCAGAAGTTTGGGCATATAATGGGTGTCTTTGGGCTGGGTGGACCCAGCCAAGGCCTGGGAAGTCTCACCCTAGAAGCTGCAGGTGCAGCAATGTGTAGCTTGTCCTACTTCAGCAAGGTGAGATAAGAAATGCAAAGCTGGGAGAAAGACAGGGAGACAGAGAAAACAAACGGGGAGCTCAGGTGCCTGGGCCGCCAGCATTCCAGTGTGATCAGAGGAGGCCCAGGGCAGAACAAGACCTAGATGACCACGGACTGCAGCAGGCGGAAGCACATCATGAGGTCCAGAGGGATTGGTGGCTTCAGGTAGTTCCCATCCAGCCTCAGGTAGCGGAGGTGTGGCACATTCTCCAGATCCGAGGAGAAGTCATGGAAGGTGACCAGGTTGTTGGGGCAAATCTGGGTCCCATTGATCTCTATGGAGAAAGAAGGGGAGAGGTGAGCTGGAGAGGAGGGTGGGGTCAGGACAGAGGGGGTGGGTGCATGCACAGGTGAGGAAGGAGAAGGTGGACAACAGAGAATGAGGACTCTAGAGTTCTTGCTGAAACTGGCTGACTTTAGGAATGTGTGACTGTGGATGAGTCCACCCTTACCTCCAGGCCCAGTTTATTCATAGTAAAATTAAGCTGGACTTGATCTACAATTGTTTTTGGAAATTTACTCTGAGGAGTCATGGAGGAAGTAAGCTTTGAGCTAAACATTCAAAATTAGGTGGGATTAAAGCAGGGGGAGACATAAGAGGGAGGGGTTCTGATAAAGGAACTTATCTGAATAAAGTTGTGAAGGCCAAAAAGGTCATGGAAGAATCTGGGAGCAGTAAACAGCCCAGTGTGATGGACTAGGGAGAATGAACTGGAAACTTAAGTTGTGGCCAAAACTCATGGTCAGCTTTCAAATATCTCACTAAGGAATGGGGATTTGATCTTCAGTCTGAGGAATGGTATTGAGCAAGACTGTCGTTTTGAGAAGGATGACAGAATATATGAACTATAGCATCCTGGAGTGTAAAATTTGGAAGGGGTCTATGATGAGTTTTATACTTCAGAAAGGTGAATCTAGCCGTAGTGTGGAGAAAGAGTGGGGTGAGGCAAGAGTTGAAGCTGGCAGGTGGATGTGAGATTTTCCGATGTCACCTGGATGTGAAGCATGTGGATGGACAGAAGATGGTCACAGTAACTGAAAGAGGGATGACAGGAAGAGGAAAGGTGGTCTGGGGAGAGCACAAGGCCATCGGAACCTGCTGAGCCTGTTGATTCTGACGTTATTACTGATTCTAGGCTTTCAATGGAAAATGAAGTTTCATTTTCTCCTTCACCTCTTGTTAGACGACATCAGATATATCATCTTCTAAGTGAATTTTTATTCTCCCTAAGCCTTGCCTCATTTATCATCCTTAGGGCCATTTTTCTTTTCTCTTCACCATTGGAGTTGCAGAAAGAGCTCAATATGGATGGATATTCTTGCAGCTTTTGTCACTTTGGATTGTCATCTGACCACCCTGATGCTCAGTTCCTAGATCTGTGACATGGTGAGAATGGGTGTGATTTTTCTGACTTCGCCCTCAGGAATCTGACTGTCCCCTAGCAGCCCATTCTTCCACAACCAGAGAGAAATTTACCATATATTAGGCAGCCTGTCTGTCTATATTTTTGGCCTATAAAGCACCCTAAGTGGTAGTGTATTACTTCACTTTACTCCCTGCAGGGTAAAATTAGACAGTTTTCCCTTTTCCTGAATTTGTTTCTCGCCAGATTTTTAAAAGCCCTCTCTGACTCTGTGTAATTATCCCAGATGAGTGAACAAGCCTGTTCTCCTGACACTTGTTTCAAGATTGTAGAAACTCAACAATCTCCCTCATCCTTTGGCTGGGAAACTAAGGATTTCTATTGTCGTAGGGGAGCTTCCCTCTCTGTGTATACCTTTTAGAGATGCTTCAAAGCTTAGGGGCAGAGATGGGGGGATGCTACATCTCACAGCTTCCAGATTCTGCAGCAGACAGTCCCAGGACATTTCCGAGTGGCCATTTAAATGTCACTGTTCTGCTTCTAGGAGAATGTCCAGGACTATATTCCATGTCTACCCTACCTATAGATCTAGAGGGCAAAGAATCGGGGGCTGATGAGAAGAGAGAGAGAAAGAGAAGCAAGTATCTGCCAAGCATGGTATTCTGGGCCCTGTATCATGTTAAATGATTAAATCCTCATATCAACTTTATAAGAGGTATTTCACCATTCTCATTTTACAGATGAGGGAACTCCTTAGAGAGGTCAAATATCTGTTCAAGGTCATACAGATAAGCAAGTGGTAAGGCCAAGGTTTGAAGTCCAGTGCTAAACAGGGTGCTTTTTGCACACCTCTACCCTGAGGCTCCTGAGAAAGGGCTGAGCTGGTAAATCCCCAGACTCCCTCCCTGGGGCCTGGCCCTGCCTGCCCCACTCACTCTCAATGCTATTGTTGTTGAGGTATAGGTGCTCCAGCTTGTTGCTAATGGCAGGCACATTGCTGATCTTGTTGTGTGACAGGTGGAGCACAAGCAGGTTGGAGATGTTAAAGGAGTTCTTGGGGAGCCCCCTGTCGGACAGCTTGTTATAGTTAAGGCGAATGAAGGCAAGGTTGGGAAAGGACTTGAAGTATCCACTAGGGATTGACTCTATCCTGTTGCTGTCCAGGTAGAGCTGGTGAATGGCTGTGGGGACCTTGGGTGGCATCTTTCTCAGGGTGTTGTGGGCCAAGTTGAGCTGCATGAGGCTCTTGAGGCCCTTAAACGTGTCCGCCTTGAGGACTTCATCATTCAGCTTGTTGTGTTGGAGATCCAGGAGCAGTAGGTGCTGCAGCTTGCTGAAGACGCCGGGAGGGATCTTGGAGATCTTGTTCTGGCTCAGCCTCAGCTGCTCCAAGTTTGGGGGCAGGGCGGAGGGCACCTCTTCCAGCTGGTTCTTTTCCATGTAGAGGAATGCCAGGCTGGGCAGTTGCTCCAGCACCTTCTGGTCTACCTTGCGAATTCGGTTGTTGTCCAGGTTGACCCATCTCAGGCCTGAGGCATTCTTGAAGGACTCCACTGGGAGCTCAGTTATGAAGTTGTTCTGGAGATAGAGGTAATGGATGCGGGGTGGGATGATGGGGACCTTTCTAAGGTTGCGGCTATCACAGTAGAGGGCAGATGGGAAATCATAGGGGCAGTAGCATTCCCGGGGACAGTCAGGAAAGATAGATGGAGGGCCTGGTGGGAGGGGCGGAGGCAGGTCTGTAGGCTCTGATGGCTCATGGGGCTGAGGAAAGCTGGGAGTGGGCCTGGGCCTAGGCCTGGGTCTGGGCCTGGGTCTTGGTCGTCTTGTTGGCTGGCCTTGGGTCACTGAGGCCAAGATGAGGAGAAGTGGGAGAATCAAGAAGAGGGATGGCCTCATGATCCGGGTGATGTGCCTGCAGGGAGAGAATAGAGGCTAATTAGCCTTCTGGGCCTCAGTATTTAGAAGGCCATGTCTTTGTAGTTAAAGTTGGCCAGGATGGGCTCCAGGTGAGCTGTGGGAGGAACTGTGGAAGCATTTCCTTGTTTGCCTGCATCTAGCAGGTGAGAAAGTAATGAGGGCTTGAGGGCCTGGATTCCCCGCCCAGAGGCCTAGCCACTCAGTGTGTTTCTCCTGCTCTGGAGAGCATGAGCCATCCTGGCAGAAAGCGCAGTGGTCTGTGAATCAGGGGTCCTGTAGCTTGCTCTCTAGCCCTCAGTCTCCCCATTTTCAGTATGAGAAAATCATTGCTTTCCTTATAGGAAGGATGTTAGGTATATGAACCATAGAGTCCTGGGGTTAAAATCTGGAAGTGTCCTTAGAGAGCCCATAGCTCGAGGGTTCTGAAACTGTGCCCCCATTTCTATGGAACTTCCCTGAAGGGAGGAGACCAAGGGGATGGCCCTGGGGCACCCCCAACTCACTCCTGTGACAACCTGAGCAGCTCTGTGTTTTTTAGTCTGATACACACACACACACACATCAGCACACACACACACATACACACACAGGGGTTTAATCAAAGCATTTGTTTGAAAAATGAAGTTGCATTGCTAAAAACTGGTTTGAAATCCACCAATGAAGCCCAGACAGTACTGTTTATAAAGTTTCAGCCCTGAAGGGAAGAAATGGTTTGCCAAAGCCAGGAAGCCATTTATAGCAGACCCAGGACAAAAGCCCAGGTCTCCTGCCTTCCAGGGTGGGGTTCGTAAAGATCTTGGAAAGGAAGGAAGTGCTGCAGACCAGTGTGTGTCCCCCTGCTTGCCCTTCACCCACTGCAGTCAGCTCAGTGAACACTGATCTCTGCCAGCAGGAGACACACCAAGAATTTTCCTCTGGTGTGGAGGCTTCTGAGAAAGTAAACAGGGGAGGATGGAAAGCTGGAGGGAAACCACTTTCACTTCTTGTGAGCCAGTATAGCTGCTCACATATCCATCCACTGGAGTTGGTGGTGTTAAGATATCAAGGAGAACTTCCTGCTAGCCTCAGGGACATAGTGGAATAGGTTGCTCAAGGATGTTTGGAGGTTGCCCTTCCCATTGGCTGCGGTGACCCCTTAGATGGAGCTATGTGGTTTGAGTTGAATTAAGCTGGGGAAATATCAATAGACTCAGGGTTGCAGACACAAAGTGGCAGCTCTCACAGGCTTCCCCCCTTGCCTGGCTGGGAAGGGTCTGGGGAAGGGGTTTCACATACCATCCTCTCCCCCGGGTCCCCATCCTTATGACACCCTCTGTGATCTCCAGGTAGGGTCGTCATTCCCACGTTGTTTCCACTGGCCCTTCTTGTTGCTTCTTCATGACTGTGGTGTCTGCCTGTCCCCCTTTTGGGATCTAGGACACCCTGAGGATACAGACTTCTTGGGGTTTTCTGAGATAGACAGGGCTAGAGTGTGTCCCCAGCTATATCTAGACCCTGTGGTCACCACCTCCGTTGCAGGCTACTCACTCTCTTTCCTTTAAGCCCACATCAACTTAGACTCCTCCCTGCATGAGTGACTGACTCAGTGCTGGCTTCTTGCTGGCTTTGCTCAAAGGAAGACAACAGAAGCCCCTCACCAGCTGTTTAGTCCTGGGCCAGGTTCTCAGGAGAGATGAATATGAAAAGAAACAGGAGAGAAGGCAGAGCTCAACTGTGGAGGGTAGGTGGGAGTATCCCACACTTTTCACAAATACACCCTTAACTCCCAGCCTGTACACACACCCACACCCACACCCACCTCCTGTACCATACACATAAGCAAACTTATGTTCGCATGGGCTCTGTGTGCATGCGTAAGCCCTTATATATAGTACACTGAGTATGGGAAGGAAAGAGTGAAGAAGAGAGGAAGGGAGAGAGGGAGGCAGGCAGACAGACATACTAGGAGGAAGGAGGGAAGAGACTGCCTGTAGCCTCTGTTGCCTTTCTACCTCCTTCTAAATTGGTGTTTTCCCAGGCTGACCTCCCAAAAGGGGTCCAGGAAGGCCATTTTCCTCAGGCCTCTTGTCACAAAGGAACTTGCATTTAGATTCTTGGCTTTATCTACAGTTGAGGCTGTAATAGTCTCAGGGATACACTGAAAGGATGGAAAGGTTAAGTCATTCATTGTAAAACTACACTTGGAGTCTTGTGGCCAGAACAACACAACTTGATGAACTTAATTAATATTTTATAAGCCCTATAATTTTCTTGAAATTAACACCATCATTTTGTATATAAATTTTAAGGAGGTAGTTAAAGCATTAGTACACAAAAAACAAACATTTTTAAAAGCTCCAATTTTTGTGACCCTGAATTTTTTGTTTTGGCATTTATTTATTTTCTTATTACTTAGAAGCCTGAAACAAGCAAACCCTGCCCCAAAGAGGCACCCCAATACTGGCTAGGGCTCCCTATTTCCTGGCATTTTCTCTGTCACCAAAGCATCTGCCAGGTGCTGGGCCCTGAAGCAGGGAAAACTTGTCCAGAGCTTCCAGCAAAAGCCCACTCTGTGAGGCACAGTGACTCAGGCCTTTGTGTGGGAGTGTTTCTGCAGCCCTGGTCCTCATTGTCAGAAGTGATAAGGTCACAGGTCAGTCACAGCTCTACCTGGCCAGCCAGCTTCCCTCTCCTTCTTTCAGAAATGAACGGAGGGCTTCCTCATCCCCATCACCCTCCCACACCCTTCAGGGACTTCTCTGACCTGCTCACCAGTCCTGGTCCTTTTGCATACCAAACCTCTGGGGGCTGGCCAAGCTTCCCCAGAGCAGATGGGAGGCTTCCTAGAAAAGCTCCATGGGCCTGTTCCATGGAGAGGCTGGATTTGCTAACTCCCTTCTCTCAGCCTGTGGCTGAACCATTCTGTGTGTGTGCGTGTGCACGCCCACGCTTCTTTCTTGAGAAAATAGCATTCATTTCTAAGCCTTTTCTCCTTGGGCAACGCCTCTTCCTGATGGAGTGTGGCTGTCCAGGGGGAGGACCTGACAGCCAGGCCCTAGCAATGCACTGTAATGTCCTAATCCCTGAAACCAGAATCTATGTGACAGACTGGAAGTCCCCGAACTCCATTGGGAGTCATAGAACTCCTCCTCAAAAACCCAATGTCACACTTTTTTATGCTTGTGCTTTCCAGAACCTTCTATTCAATCATAAGCTCTCTGGGGTGAGTCATAAGTGGGTGTGATTTTTAAATTTCTTATGCTTTTGCAAGCACACTTCCCCACCTCCAAACTTTTTGCTGGCTGTGCTCACTGCTCAATCACTTAATGCTGGTTTACCACCGACAATCACTGACCTCCTGCAGCCTTGTTTGCTAAAGGCTGCTACTTCATGGGAAGAGTCCGTGGGCAATTGCTTTACCCAACTCAAACTTCAATCTCTCCCTTAAGAACATTTCCTAAGAGAGTTTGAAATTCAAGTTTCAGTTCCTATATCGGAGATCTGGGCTTGAACCCTAACTGTGCCCTTCCGCCCCAGGCCTCAGGCTCTTCCTCTGTGTGAGGATCAAATGAGATCATGCACGTAAAGGCATATCATAGCACGCAACCTCCCTACAAATGGCAGAGGTTAGCTTATTCATTGATGTGATTATAAGGGAACAGATTCTCTAGAGAAACTCTTATTTAACAGTGAGCTACCCCTCATCTCTATCTAGCTCATAAATTCATTCATTTAAAATTTCAATACCCAGGGTTGGTGCAATGTTTAGGTTCAGGGCAGGGCTGAGTTGAGGTCCACATGGGTTTGTGAAGTTACTGGGACAAAGTTTAAGGGTAATTGACTTTGTATGGAGAGTCAGGAATCGGGGTTGCCTGGGAGTGAGTTTGGGTATGTTTCCTCAGGTTAAAGGATTACTACGCACAACTTATTGGCATTCTTCTTTCTTGTCAGATTCCCTGTCTCATTGTTACCCCTAAACTCCCATGGCTTAATGCAGACAGTGACCCTGCTGTGGAAAATGGGGCTGCCTCTGCCCCAGAGCCACACCCATGGACATTGGCATGACCCTCTTTCTCTATTCTTGACTTTCTGTTCTAAACTCAGACTTCTGAAAATCATCCTGTCCCCTACATCTCTTCCTGAAGCCCAGAAGGGAGCTAGAAGGCAGGAGAATCAGGCAATCTCTGCCCAGTTGTTAGCCGAAGAACAAGGCAGACCCGCCTAGGCTGCCTGAGACCCTTTCAAGGTCTGTAAGTGGGACCTGTGTGGTCCTGGGATAATGAGAGGGCTGATATGGGGACATGATGAATTCAACACACCACTGATGCAGCTGTTGCTTTCCTTGGGGGTGAAATAGTATAAAGGTGGACCTGACTGGGAAGGACCAGGAGAGCTTCACGGTGCAAACTAGACAGGGGAGTAGGGTTCTCAGCCTGTCCACCACTACCTAGTGACATGAACCTGCTCTCAGCCTGTTTCCTTACCTGTAAAAGGGGGATAAAAAATGGTCCCTATTCCTGTATTCCTTACCCAGTTGTTGTCAGAAGCAAGTGCGATAAGTAACTTTAAAATGGGCTGTGGATCAAAACGTGCTAAAAATAAATGTAACACTATGATGGAGAGACCATCTGCCTCCCCAGCGTCTACCACAAGGAAAAGTGTAAACAGAGTGAAGTTTTTCTGGCCTCAGGCCACTAGTGTAGAAGAGCAAGTTTTCCATTAGTGGGGATGAGATGGCTCTCCTCCTTGCCTCACCATCTCCTTCTTCCTGCCTCCATCCCTAAAAGAATCTGTCTGATGCCCTAGGTGCTTATACATCCGGGTCCCAAACTCACAACTCTTTAGCTTCTTCACTGGATGCTCTTGGGCAAATCTTTTACCTTAAGTAAGCTTCAGCTCCCTCATCTGTAAAATGAATACATTAATACTTTCTTATATTGATTTGAGGGTTAAATGAGTAAATGTGTATAAAGCCAGTGCTCAGTGAGTCTTAAGCTATTGTTGACATTATTTCAGAGTAACAGGGTCCCTTTCCCTCCAGCTTGCCCAGAGGGTGGTTCAGCCCTCCACCCAATGGTGGGGATCCTTGCTCATGGGTTGCCCCTCTCCTTTCACACAGAGCAAATTCTTCTCACTTGTGTCCTGTGAGACCACACTTGGGTCCCAGAACCAACTAATTGGAGACCATAGACCCCCAGCCACCTGCAACTGCTCACTCTGTCCTCCAATTCATTACCTGCCACCCCCTACCCTGCCTTCATGCCTTTCTGCAGTAGGTGAGGAGGTGCTGGTGAGGGAAAGCACAGAACTGGCCATGAGTCCCATTGTGACCTATGACTGTCCTTCCCAACCTTCCATAACTGGCTTTTTTGCCCCTTCCAGCCTTAAAATGCTCCCCTCAGATGCCCAGTAAATGGGGCTGCCCACTGGGCAGAGCTCAGTGTTCAGCCCATCTTCTGTGTGAGGCCATCAGAACAGACAGCTATTGGGCAGGAGGAAAGGGATCTGGAAGAGATGGAGAGAGGCCCAGCACAGTGCCTCAGGGGGCTCAGGGCAGGCAGATTAGCAGGTAACAAAAAGCCTTAGAGGAACCGAGAGGAAACAAAAGCCTTTTGGAGCTATCTTGGGGGAACTTTCTTTTTAGGATGCTCCCCGGTGATATGGCTGCAGGTGCTTGCAAGGAGAATGGAGGGAGAGAACTCACAGGAGATCTTTCCTGTTCCCTCAGCATCAACTCCCATTTGGGACACTCTGGAGCTGTTCTATCAGACAATCCTTGTTCAGGAAACACACAGCCGTTCTGCCCAGCTAGCACTGCCAGGAGCTCCGGGCTCTTCAGTCCTAGCACTGAAGAGTCTCCCGCAGGCCACCGATTCAGGTTCTCAAGTCCTGGCTGACCTTCTGTATTAAAACCATGACAGAACCCTGGGTCTCTATTCAGTAGGTCTGGAGCAAGGGGTCCAGACTTCTATATTTTTAGTAAGCACCCCCATTCCCTTCTCCCCTGCCCCCAAGTGATTGTAAAGATCACCCATACCTGGGGGCCCTGGTCTAGCCCACCCCTGCCTGCTTTGGGACAGCACTCTCTCTTGTTGACATGGACAAGGGTTACCCTGTTTGGAAACAAGCCCCACTTAGTTACTGTTCCAGTTTTCCCCTCCCTGACTCATTAAGAGACTCCTTAATTTTTTCTCTGCCATGAGGACTCCTTGGCAACCTGGGATAATTTTGAAATGGCTTTAAAGAGAAATCTTTTCTGACTGCCTGCCGAAAAGCAAATGAATACCGCCTGAGCTGGAGAGTAGGACCTCCAAGGCTTGGAAGCTGGGTTCTTTCTTCTCTTTCTTTCCAAAGACAGTGGTTTGGACCAGTGAGACAGAAATTCAGAGCTACTGGGAAGATACTATGCAGGCTGGAAAGCAACTATTTCTCCCTCCTACCCAATTAAGTTCTAAAGAACGAAGAAGTCCTTCCAAGTCCTGCTCTTGTTCACGTCCTCCCTGCTCTGCCTAGACTAAGCACACGTGATTTTCTTTGGCTCTGCCATCTCAGTGGGAAGACGCACTTTCTCTTTGCTCTTATGGCTGGCGAGGCTTGTGAGAGGGTGAGAGACCAGACGCAGTGTGTGTGGGTGTCTAGCTCTGCATGTCACATGCAGTCAGAAAGTTCAGGTGAATGGGCAGAAGCTTTTGTGCATGTGTATATTTGTGCCTATGTTGTAGAATGAAAGCCTCTGTGTAACGTGTATGTGCCTGTGACGGTGAGTGACAACATGTGAAAAGTGCAGAGAAAGGGGTTCTTGATTCCAGTTTCTATGGAAATACCCAATCTGTCAAAGTGTACTACACTTTTACACTCTGTAAAACTCTGTACCACAACAAACATCTGTACCAAGAAAGTTAAACTTTTGCAGCCAACAAACACGCAGGTAGAGCATGATGAAGAGAAGGAAGAGAAATAGGGTGCAGAAGCAATGAGGAGGACTAATTCGAACTCATTTGAAAGGAGACAAAGGTGGAAGGTAAGAAGGAAGAGACAGAGACTAGGTCAACCACTTAGGTTGGACAGAGCAGGACGACACTTGCTGGAGGGAGGAGGCTTCCTGGTGCATCTCCCCACTGGGCTTACCTGCATACACCTGCCTCTGCTCTCAGCTCTGGGTTAGTCCCCGGCAAGGCTCCCTCCTCTTCCTCCCCCACCCTTCGGTGGAGCTGTGGCAGCAGAGAGCCAGCTAGAAGTTCTGATCTCCCAGTGGTGCTAGTGTGCTTGTGTTTGCTTGACTTTTCGTCTACCAGATCCTATTGGGGTGGGGAGGTTATGTTAGGGGGAGGTACAGGCAGATCGTAGGGAGGGACGAGAGGAGGGAGGGAGGGGAGAAGAGAGGGAGGGAGCTTGGGAAAGGAGGAATGACAACAATAAAGTCTTTATTTGGCAGCCAAAGCTCCCAAAGACTTCATCCACACATCATGCCCACTAACAAACTCATTTTTAATAACATTTCCTGCTGCGCTGCTGCTGCTGCTGCTGCTGCTGCTGCTGCTGCTTCTGGGTACAGATTGTTTGACCCATGTTTGGAAAACAAGCCAAAATAACAGGAACGGCATGAAAAGCAAACTCTGTGTGGGCCAGAGCTGAAGGGCTGGGTCCACACTAGCCTGTTTCATCCTTCCTCCTAATAACTGCCTTGCTTCCTATTGCTCCCCTGGTGTTAAAGTCCCAAACTAATGAGGGGCGTGGGACACTTTCCCTGACAATCATTTCCCATGTCATTTTCTCTAGGAGGTTGCTAAAGAAGTACAGCCTCCTGTACAGTGAGCTGGCATGGGAGATAGCTTTGGTTTGGCTGCCAGAAGGGTACTCTGAGGACCAGAGAGGGAAAAATCTGGCCTGGAGTCACACAGCAAATGGACAATGTTAGCCTCTTCTTTCAGCTTCTCCATCTGTATCATGTTCAGGAGAGATTTAGGGGTTGTATGGTCATCACCCAAAGACGTGGAGAAATCCAAGTGTACCTGTCCATATCATCCCAGAAGACCCATTCAAGTCAGACTATTACCTCAAACAATTCTTCTCAATCAAAAATGGCAACACACTTGCAGTGAACTGGGCCCATCAAAATTTCCTGCCACCCCAATCAGAAACTTCAATGATACATTTTTTCTCTCACCAGTTCCATGGAGAGCTGAAGAGCCCAGTGAGGAAGAGCCCTGCCACCCCTCCCAATCTGGGGTAGAGGAAAGAACATTAAAATCAGGGCCAGCAGCCCTGAATTCTGCCATTTACAAGCTATCTGATCTTGGGCAAGTTCACTTAATCACATGGAGCCTCAGTTTCCTTATCTATGAAGTGGGGATAATATTGTACCTAACTCTCAGGGCTGGAAGATGAAATCATATGTGTGAGAGCACTTTATAAACTGAGAAGATATTAGGGTTAGGAGATGAGTATGGTGAATAGTAATCAGCCTAAGAAACAGAGTAAAAAACCCCCAACAACTTGTACCTTCTTTTCCCACCATGCTTCTACCAAAAAGCATGAACCTTCCTCACCTACTGGTGAGGTCTTGCTAGACATCAGTGCAACACTCTCTAGAGTCACAGGTGCCTTGAATGTGCCAAGCCCCTCATGCATTTTATTTTTCATCCCAATGGGACATGTTCCCCTCTGCAGACTGAGGATATCGGCCCTAGATTTGCTTCTTGCTCTTGGGTGGGTGGGTGGTAAGAAAAGTGAGCAAGAAAGAGTGATGTGCAGGGAGGATGGGCAAAGGGTGAGGGTAGAAGGGGTTAGACAAGATGCAGGGGGTATGACTTGAATCCATTTTTATGGAGTTCATCCAAATCCCCAGGGTCCATGATCATGAGCGTTGATGATGGCCGACTCCAAGCCCTTCCCAAGCCACTGTGTCTCCCTTCCTCCCTCTCTCAACCTTCTCTGTCCCAGGTCATTCGGAAAGAATTGCCATGAAGGACAAAGAGAGCGGGGTGGGGTGGGGGGGCTATTAGGGAGTGTCTAGAGCATGCTAATTGGTGGCCTGTAGATCTAATATGCTTGAGGACCCAATATGTTTTTTGATAGCACATTAATAAAAAAACTTTTATTATGGAAAATTTAAAGCATAAACACATTTACTCAGAATAGTGTTAATAACCCCATGTACCCAATGCCCTTCTTCAACTATTACCAACTCATGGTCCATCTTGTTCCATCTGTGCCCCATACCCCCCTCCCACAAAGCATATGAAGCATTGATACTTTTAAAAATCGGATTTGAAGCTTTTTAGGAAGGAAAAGCATTGCCCAGTTCAACACAGTCACCATTCCTCCAAGCTATCTTTTTTTAAAAAATTTATTGTTATTCAATTACAGTTGTCTGCATTTTCTCCCCATCCCTCCACACTACCCCATCCAAACCCACCTCCCTCCCTCGCCTCCACCCTCCCCCTTGATTTTGTCCATGTGTCCTTTATAGTAGTTCCTGCCTCCAAGCTATCTTGTCATAGAATTGACTACCTACTCAGTTGCTGATCTGCCAGTCCTTGAAGACATTTGAGGTCACAACCACTGGTCTAAGGGTAACAACTGAGAAATGGAGTGAGTTGGGACAAATCAGGTTACTATAAGTGAGGTATTAGGTATTCTTAACCAATTTGCTTTTCTTATCACTGTGACAGGGGACAAAATTGCTTCAATGGTGGGAGACAGGGGCTGAGTTTTTGAGACTTGGCTTTTCCTGTTACAGGCTGTGTGACCTTGGAAATGTCCCTCTCCCTCTCTGGCCTTGGTTCATCATTTGAAAATGTGAGGTTATACTAAGTAAACTCTGAGTTCTTTTCTAGCAATAGTGTGAAGAGAGCCTGAGATTGGGCTTGCGGACACCTAGGGTTGAAATGTCCACTCTGCTACTCTCTAGCTACCTGGTGAGCAGGTCTTGATCACACCTGTGTCTAATGTAATAACCTTGCCCCATGTTCTGCACCCAGGACAACATGAGGCTCATTGGGAGCATTGTCTGCGAGAGCATTGACTCACTGGCTTCATTCACCCAGACCCTGCAACTCCTCCAGAAAGAGCTTCCCTTCCTTGGGGATACCAGTCATGTAGCTTCACCCCAAAGAGGTGCTTCTCTCATCCTGGTATGTCGAGGACAACATGAGGTGAAGTTTGGGAAAAGTGGTAGAAAGTCAAGCTCTCCAGGCTGCTGCTGTGGCCTACTACTAGAAGGGAGCTGGTGTGAAATGCGGGGGCAGAAAAGGGCAGGGAGAGGGGGGTCAAGGACTGTGCAGTGTGGTGGCTTGCAGCCTTATTTCCAGAGAGCCCGGACCTGCTCACACTTCCCACCCAGTCCCCTACCAGGAGCTCACTGCTTATTTGACCCTCACAGTAACTGTTGCTGGTTACAAGTGAGTGCCCGAAGCAAGAGAAGGTCACGATTGTGTATGATCCTTTCCGTAGAAATACAGCAGGACTTCTAGAAATACAGGCCACCCACCTCCCCACTGCCCTGTCTCTGAGACTGCCAGGAAGGAGCAGGGTGGCACTGAGGAGTTTTGCCTCAGACTGCCCTGTGGTCATCAGGTCCACAGGGGCTGGTCCTAGAATGGACCCTTGCCCTTCTCCAACTGAGGCTCACAGACTAGCATGGCTGGGCAGCTAGGCAAATGCATAACAGAGACAAGCTGTGGGAGTCCTGTGGTCTCTTATCCCACCGCCCAGCCTGGGGGTTCTGGGTTGCCTGGGGTGAGTGGGCTCCTGGTAGGTAGAGGCAGCACCCTGTCATCATGGTATAACCCACAGCACCCACCAGGTGGTTGGCACACCCTAAGTGCTCAGTAGGAGTCTGTTCTATCACATTCAAGAGGGTTGAACAAGGAGGCTCTCTTTCACTCTTTAAAAAAAGCTTAGTATTTTAAAAATATGAATAGGTAATACATTCTCTTGATTTAAAATCCAAAAGGTACAAAAGGTTGCACCTGGCAAAAGTCTCCTATCTCACTTGTGCCCTCATCCCCCAGTGTCCTCCAGGAGACAATCAGTGCACCAGCTTCTGCGTCTGCCAGACTTATTTATACAAGGGATGACTACAAGTAACTGTGTACTTTTATTTTTACTTGGTAGTATATCTTGACAGTTACTCCATTTTTGTGCACAAGGCTCTTTCTCTGCCCCTTACTTATTTGACCAGGCCCTCTTGTGGACATCTGGGCATGTTGCCCCCCACCCCCACTCCTGGACATGGAGTCTCACCAACTTGGGTCTGGTTCTGCTCTGCCTCCTTCGTATGCTTGCTGGTGGCCTTGGCTACCCATCTGCCCGCTCTGAGCCTCAGTTCTCTCATCTGCATGTGGCAGGTGTCTGTTGCAGCCTATCAACTCAGTAGTTAAATTATCCTATAATTTAACTTCTATACCAATTGAATTTCTGAATCTGAGCACTCATGTTACTGGCACAGTGGGAAACGACATCTCAGTTCTTTTCAGTGCCCCTCCCCACTGTTGAGCAGCAGCAGTGCCAGGGTCTGGGTCAGGGCGGAGGTGCATGTGGTTCCCTGTCAGAGTTCTCCCCAGGATGCTCAGGCCACGCCCTTCACCCTGAGAGGCCCCTCTCTCTGAGCAGCTCTGACAGTTTCTAAGACTGTGTGCAGAGGACAGAAACCTGCAGAGCTGTCATTTCGTCTCTGGAGACATGCTGGTGGCCTGGCACTCTGCTAGGGGCTCAGGCCCCTCAGCACCTCACATTCTCCCCTGACCTGGTCCCAGCCAGGGGCCATTTCTTCCTTGTCCCCTTATTTCTGGCCAAAATGCTGTACTCATACCCAGAAACCCTCAAGAACTCAGTCTTGTGGAAAACGAAGCCATAGAATTTACAGGCTTCTTTCATTTACTGCCTGCCTCATCTGTGGCTGGGAGTGACACTGGTCTGCCCCTGTCAACCTGAGGAAGTCAGGCGCAAAGACAGGGAAGGAAGAAACAGAATAGTCCTGCCAGCCACACAGTGAGCACCATGGAACTGGAGGACCTTGAAATCCCCTCTGTTCATTGTCCATGATTCTGTCTTGGGGTTGTCAACCAGTGGCCTATCTGAGCAGTCTTGCTACAGTGTCAGCCAATATGACTGGTCCACACCACCCTGGAGCTGCTGGGTCAGCACTGCTTCTGGAGTTCCTCAGGTGCTGGAGAAGCCAGGCTCACTTGAGTAGTGATGGCATCTGCCTTCCGAGGTGAGGTCCCCCCCAGGTACTGGGTGCCTTGTGCCCTCCAGTCACATTATCCTGGAACTCCACTTAATTTCTTATGTTGTAAAAATCACCTTTTGGAAGTCACAGCACCTGGATCTAATATCAAGGTTGCAGGTATAGTTCTAATAAGTTACTAATATCATCCTGCTCCTTGTTATAGACTATTCGGAAATGACCCTGCCTCACACAGGCAGTCATGCTACAGCCATGTGATGATAACATGTGGCCTTGAGAGCTCAGTTATGCCCTAGGTTGCAAGGTCAAGGAGGGAAGGAACAGGGCAGCCCTACCAGGGACTACCACCCTTGACCTTGGAGGTCCTTACATCCACATGTGCACCAAGCACCATCTTTTAACTGAATAACAGAAACTTTAATGGCTAAAGCTTGTTGAAGCTGACTACTTGCCAGTTATTCCTCTAAGCCCTCTACATGTACAACTCTTTAGTCCTCACACAACGCCATGAAGCAGGGACTGCTCAAGCACCTTTTGCACACGTGAGAGACTGAAGCAGACAGTTAAAGCACTCAAGGTCACCTATCTAGTGATGGCGGTGATAAGATTTAAATCCAGGTTCCTCACCTCCACTGATGTTGTTTGTGTATATCTGTGCTACTGTGATGAATAAAATGCAAATTCTTTATAATCCCCTCTAAATCCATGTAGCTTGGTGTCATGAAGTATTTTCTATTCTTGAAAGTTTAACTATTATCACATATTCATTTTTTTGACATTGAAAAGAAAATCCTCAAACTTAAAACTATTGACAACTGCTGATGTAGGCCTCAGATTCTCATTCCTAAAATAGTTACTCTCAATGCCTCCCTGACTTACCTGCTATGTGGACTCCTCCAGTTCTGTCAGTTCTATTTCCCTGATGGGTTGGCAGTGCACCTCCTTTTTCCCACAATGGCACTGAACTGCTGCTGGAGTTCCTCACCAGGTCTCCCTGCCTTGCACTTCCTCTGTCCTCTACCCACCATCTGACTCTTGGTAAGGCATGGATCTCACCAAGTCACATTTCAGCGGCTCCTGTCCCCATGACCATGGTTCTTAGTTCACACTGTTCTTCAGATTAAGTTGAGAGCTCTTAGAAATGCCTGTAGCCCCACCCTGATGGATGCTGATTGAAGGAGCTCTGTAGTTTTAAAGGTTGTCCCAGTGAGTGATTAGGATCCACACCCTTGGCTGAGATCATAAGAATGTGGCCCAAGCTCTGACCCTGCTTATGTCTCTAGCCCCATTTCTCAGGCTCTGAACCCCAAACATGTGACTGTCTCACTCAAACCAGAATACTCCAAGCTATTTCACATCTCCACATCTGTGCTTTCCGCTCCTTCTGTCTAGAAGGGTCTCCTTCCCCCAGGTGTTACATCTTCTAGGATGCTCTGCTAACAGAACATTTTTCTTCAGCTGCTGGGTAGTGATGACCATCTGTCCGTGTATGCCAGTGCGCCATGCCCCATAGTATATATAGCTAACCTAGGACCGGTGCTATTTCCCTGTTTTCCTCTGTTCTCCTACCTGCCTGGTCTTCCAGCTCCCCAAGGGCCTATGCCGAGTCTGATTCCTACTTGGAGTCTGGGGACCAGCACAGTTCTGCTATTCAGTATCCTATACTCTGGCCCCAGTGTAATTTGGCAGTGTGCCTCAAGCACTGGAATAGTTTCTTCTATTTTGTGTTGGCCTGAGTCATTGCAAAATCCTTGTGTGTGTGTGTTTTCCTGTAGCCCTCTCACTTTCTAATCTACTTTCCTTGACCCGCCAAATGCATTATCTCCCAAAACACAAGCCCAATCACGCAACCCCCTTGCTTAAATCTCTGCAGTGTCTTGTTATTTACAGAACAAAGTTCAAATGCCTTAGTATGACACTTCAGGGCCTGCAGTCTGACCTGGCTTTCCTGCCATTTTCATTTCCTTCCATAGTTCCCACAGAATCAAGAACTAGATTTATGAGATCATGTTTTCCTGGGTTTTCATGTCTCTAAGCTTTTGTCTGGTCTGGGTTCAGATATCCTTTTTTAAAAAATTTATTCTCCATTTGGGGAATTCCTATCCATCCTCCAAGGTCCAAATCAAATGTTGCCTCCTATGTGAAGCTCTCCTTGATTCCCATAGGCAGAGTTAGCTTCCCTATTCCCAGTTGTTACTGCTCGCACAGCACCATGCACTTGCTGCTTGTTTCTGTGTCTACCTCCTCCACATGATTGCAGCATGTCCAAGGCACAGACTCAGCTCCTAACGAAGGACCTGGCAGATAAGTAACAGCAGTCAGAGTAGCTAATACCTAGTAGAGCTCCCTGCTATGAATGGATATTATAGTGCATTAGCTCATTTCATCCTCATAACAACTCAAGAGCAGGCACTATATTATCATCCATATTTTACAGAGTATTGTACAGTCACTAAGTGTCATAGCCAGGATTCAAACCCAGGCAACCTTCCTCCAGGGTCTATGCTGTCTATGATATGGTAATCCACAGTGTGTGTGTGTGTGTGTGTGTGTGTGTGCAGTGGGGGAGTAATGAATAAAATATGATATAACTCAGTTCCTGCACTTACCACTCTTGGTGTCAAGCTGGGTTGGAAACCTGGTCTCCTGAGGCCTGGTCTATGGCCTTTACTGAAATAACAGAGCTGTCATCTCTTTCCTAGCAGGTGACACAGATGCTCACCCACTCCTTTCATTACTCCCACAAGCCTCTGTGTCTTTTCTTTCCATTTCTCCTTTATTCTGCTTTTCTTGCCCAGTCTGGGAAAATAGCTGGTTGGCCTGCAGCTCATGAGTGAGGCTATGCAGAACCCTCCTTCCTCTCATGCACAGCCCCCGCCTTACGCAGAGCCAGAGCACCCTGCTCAGAGCTGTGCCACGTGGCGTTCCCTGCCTCCTCCCAAGTCTGTGAGCCTTCTGAATATTCCCTATCAAAGGAAAGGACACAACCAGAGGCAAAGAGTGAAGCCCAGAATATTCTCAGCCCCCAGTCTTCTCTTTTCTCAGCCTGGTAGGCTCAGAGGAGCTACTACGGGTATCACAGCAATATGTGCATGAAGTCCCACCCTCCTGCAATTGGTGACACAGGGCAGTGTGCTGAAGCCCTGAGGCCAGGACAGGGTGAGACAGCATGCCCTTTTGTAACTGTCATGCCTGCCCCAGCCTCAGGATTTGTTCTATAGAGAGTAGGGCTACCCTCCATGGGGCCTGGAAATTGTGTCAAAGCACTCTTCCTCCAGGGAGTGGCCCACCTGAGCAGATCCCAGCAGCTAGTCTGCTCCTCCATGCACCCTGCCTTCTGTCACACTCACTTGCCTACAGTTTGTTCTTGGATCTCTTACATGCAGTCTTCATCTGGCCTGGCTCTTCTCACAGACCACCAAGTTGAATGTTCCTCAGACAAGGCTGTCTCCCCACCAGATTGGCATTTGCCAAGAGCCTGTGAGAACAGATTCTCCCAGTTAATGGTGGGAAGAGGAGCCATGCTTGGTGCATCCTTGTTTTCCACTCTCAGTCAGGGCCCAGGGAGGGTGGTGTGGGCCTTGGGGCCTATTCAAAGTGCTCCATGGAGCAAGCAAGCAGATTTGCTTTCTTCTGCTCTAAGAGCTGACTGAAAGTCTAAAATGGGCAATACACACACAGGACAACTGGGCACTAAGACCCATGACTGACCCCAAAGATACACAGTAAAGGATAAATACTTTTAATGGTTGTGGCTCATGAAATAGTATCATGCAAGGGTCCAGAGTATTGCTATGAAATGTTCTCGCCAAGAAACACTGCGTTACCTTTATAGTGTTTATGCCGGCCTTGGCATCCATTGACAGTGGATGTAGCCAAGGGTGTTCCAGGCTGAGGGCTGTGAACTGGAAACTAATGTACTGGGCACAAATGCTTCCCCTTCGATCCAGTCCCCTCCTGGCAGCCTAGAAGACCATCCTGGATGCCCTTTCTTGGGATACACTCCAGGGCTGTGACTAGGGTCTGTGCAGCAGGACCCCCAGGCTTCACACCAAGGTCTCCTGATGCCCCTCCCCCATGTGGCCTTGGAAGCTGCCCCCTGCTAATCTTGTGGCCTCAGGGCCTGCTGCCCCATCTTATAAGGCCAGTCTGAGGACATAGCAGGCCTTTCCGGCTGGAAAACAGTAGCGATGGAGCAGCCCATCTTGGCCTGTCCCAGGTGTGGGGAATTTTTAGGCCCCATTGAGCCAAGCCACAGAATGAAGGCAAAAAGGCAAAACATGTTTTGGAAGGTGGCTGGCAGCCCTGACTGTCTGCTCCGTGGGCCAGGGCTCAGTGAGAGGCTGTGCAGTTGGTAAGGTAGTATGGGGAGTGGGGGAAGGCAGCTGGGACAGTGGTGGCTCTGCTTTCTCTAAAGGCCCCCAGAAATGGTACATAAGTGGAAGCACATACTGTGTTCATAGATAAGAAGAATTAACATCATTAAAATGCCCATACTACCCAAAGCAATCTATAGATTCAGTGTAATTCCTATTAAGATTACAATGACGTATTTCACAGAACTAGAACAAATATATCAAAATTTTATGGAACCACAAAAGGCCCCACAGAGCAACCAAGATCCTGAGGAAGAAGAACAAAGGTGGAAGAATCATGCTACCTAATATTAAACTGCCCATACTATACTACAGTCTGCCCATACTACAAGGCCATAGTAATCAAAACGGCATGGCCCTGGCATAAAAACAGACACATGGATCAATGGAGCAGAATAGAGAGCCCCCAAATAAACCCACACCTTTATAGTCAATCAATATTTGGCAGAGGAAGCAAACTTATACAATGGGCTAAAGATAGTTTATTCATTAAATGGTGTTGGGAAATTGGACAGATACACGCAAAAAAATGAAACTTGACCAACTTATTACACCACCAATATATATGCAAGAATATATTCAAAATAGGCTAAAGACTTAAATGTTAGACCTGAAATCATAAAAGCCATAGAAGAAAACATAGGCAGCAAAGTCTCAGACATTGCTTGTAGTAATATTTTTTTTCAGATATATCTCATCAGGCAAGGCAAACAAAAGAAAAATAAATAAATGGGACTATATCAAACTAAAAAGTTTTTGCACAGCAAAGGAAAACATCAACAAAATAAAAAGGCAGCCCACAGAATGGGAGAACATATTCACCAATACATCTGATAAGGGGTTAACATCCAAACTTTATAAAGAACTTCCAAAACTCAACACCAAAAAACCAAACAACCCAAATAAAAAATGGGCAAAGGACCTAAACAGACATTTCTTCAGAGAAGACATATAGACATGAGATGGCCAATAGACATGAGAAGATGCTCAATGTCACTAGTAATCAGAGAAATGCAAATTGAAATCACAATGAGTTATCATTTCACACCTGTCAGAATGGCAATCATCAATAAATCAACAAATAAAAAGTGCTGGCAAGGATGTGGAGAAAGGGGAACTCTTTTGCCATGTTGGTGGGAATGCATATTGGTGCAGCCACTGTGGAAAGCAATATGGAGAAACTAAAAAAATTAAAAGTAGATCTGTCTTTTTACCCAGTGATTTCACTTCTGAGACTATAACTAAAGGAACCCAAAACACCAACCCAAAAGAACATGAACATGTCTATGTTCATAGCAGCATTATTTACAATTGTCAAGATATGGAAGCAGCCCAAGTATCCATCAGTAGATGAGTGGATAAAACAACTATGGGACATTTACACAATGGAATACTACTTAGCTGTAAAAAAGAAGGGAATTTTACTCTTTGAGACAGCATGGATAGACCTGGAGAACATTATGCTAAGTAAAATAATCCAGTCAGAGAAAGACAAATACCATATGATTTCACTCATTTGTGGAATCTAATAAACAAACTAAACTAATAAGCAAAATAGAGACAGACTCATAGATGGAGAGCAGACGACAGCTAAGGGGTGGGGATGGGAGGGGTGGAATGATTGAGAAAAAAAGAAAAAGGACTCATGGACGTGGACAACAGTGTGGTGACTGCTGGAGGGGTGGGGCATGGGTATAAGGGGACTAAATGATAATGGAAAAAATACAATGAAAAAAATTTAAGTATATCACAAATGAGGATAGTGCTGTGAAGGGGAGGTAAGGATACATAGTATGATCCTAATACATATTTACATGTATATGAGTGATGAATTAACTTCTATGCATCCCAGCCTAAAGGCTGCTGTGGTCTACACCAACTAAAACTATTCTTAATTATATAGCATCCGTCATTTGTTCTGCTTGTATTAGTCTTGTCCCAATAATAATAATAGTAATAATAACAATAATTTCTATACATTAAATTGCTATGATGTGCCAGGTAATATGTTAAAAGCCTTAATATATTGCTTCACTTAAATTTTTATCCCTACTTTGTTATTTTTTAAGTTATTTTTTATTTTAGAGAGAGGGGAAGAGAGGAAGAAAGATAGAGAGAGAAACATCAATGTGAATGAGAAACACCAATGTGTGTGAGAAACATTGATCAGCTGCCCTCCATACATGCCCTGACCTGGGGACAGAACCTGCAACCCAGGCATGTGCCCTGACCAGAAATCAAACCCATGACCTTTCAGTTTGAAGGAAGATGCGCAACCAACTTGAGCCATGCTGGCCAGGGCTATCCACACTTTAAATATAAGGAAACTGAGACTCAGACTAAAGAACTTATCAAAAGCCACATAGCTGACATGGACAGAAGATCTACGTCTTACACTTCTTTATCACCCCATGGACAGGGGCCCTCAAGGTCCCACACTAAAAGCTGGGGGACCAGTTAGTGAGGAAGGGAAGACCTGGAAGCTTAGCTCTGCCCCTAGGCCCCTACTGGAACCAGCAAGAGTGGGGCTGGCCCCCTTCCGCCCGTGGAGGGCTCTTGCTGGTACCTCCATACACACTTTCTATACCTGAAGCATTGCCGGAAGCACAGGAGAGACCACTCTGTTCTCCGGAACCCTGACTCTCTCTTCGCTTCTATGTCCCTCTACCTACATTCTCTTCCATTAATGTCTGCCCATAAGAGCACGAGGGACAAGCATTCTGGGTCCTTCCCTTCTCGTAAGACAAGACTGCCATCTTTAAGATGCATCTTTGGAGTTATCCCACAGTTTCTAGCTCCTCAATCTCTCCACCCCCATTTCCATTTAGCTCTTGGATTTATTCTGATAAAGAAGCAAACTGTTAAGATGCTTAACAATTATACAAGCTTACACTGCATTTATAAACAGGGGCTTTTACTCTCCCACCTGTAATCAGACTTGAGACTCACAATGGCTGGGACGACCAATAAACAGTGCTTAGTCTTTACTTTCTCTACCAAGGATTATTCACTAGGAGCAAGAGATTTGTTTTCTTACTTTTTAATTTACCTGTTTTTTGAGTCGTAATTTGCATAGAGTAGAATGTACCCACTTTAAATGTACAGTTTGATAAACTTTGAGAAATGTATATACTCATGTAACCACCACCCCAATTAGATGTACAATATTTTCATCACCCTGAAAAATTCCATGCCACACCCTGAGGATAAAGGTGAACTGAAATTGAACCAGCTTGGTGAAGATTTTGACAGAGTTCTTGTCACTGTCTGGTTCAGGGAACCTAAATAACTTGAACTTGATTTAAAGTGGTTCCTGATCGTTACTCCCTACAAGTACATGGCAAAAGCAAAATACAAAACAAAAACACTTACATGGAAGAAGGCACTCTCATCCCCTATGCCTAAATTATTTCACCAAATTATTTTTCAAGTATGATGAGAAGCAACCAAAAATAACTAAATATAGCAGGTCCTTGAATAACACCATTTTGTTCAACATTATTTCATTATAATGTTGTTGAGAAAATACAACTCAATTCCCAGGTAGGGTCACACTATCTGTGTGGAGTTTACACATTCTCTCAGCGTCTGTGTGGATTTTCTCTGGGAACTTTGGTTTCCCCCCACATTTCAAAGACATGCATGTGAGGTGGATTGGCATGCCTACATTGTCCCAGGCTGAGTGAATTTGGGAATGGGTGTGAGTGGCTCTGCAATGGAAAGGTATCTTGTCCAGGGTGGGGTCCCACCTTAAGCCCTGAGCTGCTGGGAGAGGCTCCAATCACCCACGACCCTAAACTGGAATAATCAAGTTGGAAAATAATTATCTCACTTGTTTTTATTCACCTTTCTTAAATGTATGGATATCTCATATTTATTTCACTGTTTAATATTAGAAGTGTTTTGGGCATTTATGTCAAAATTTGGTGATGTTTTTATGACTAGAAATATGCCCTAGGAACTTAACTCTTTTATATATCAATTAGCCTGTGGTGAAATTGGTTTGGTTATACATTGGTTCACTTAAAGTCACAGTTTCCAAGAACCTATTGATCATGTTGAGGACTTACTGTGTACCAGGGAACAGGTAACATAAGTAAGAAACTACAGCTACAACAGACAAGCAAAAACTGCAAATACTTCAGATTTTGTGTTTATCAAACACAGACTACAGAACACTTCGTATTGCTATGTTTAGAGAAATAAAAGATATGCTTGGAAATACTTGCAGTTAATAAGAAACTAAAACAATTGATTTACATTTGGAAAAAGACCAAATCAAACTTCTACATATAATAAATTTAATTAATAAAAATAAAAGCTCAAAAGATATACCTGGAAAGAATTAGTAAACTAGAAGATGGAAGAAATGATCCCAAACGTAGCACAAAGGAACAAAAGGATGAAAAATATTAAAGAAAGGTTAAGATCCACAGATGACAGAGTGAGAAGAACCAACATAAGTTTAATTGGCGTCCCAGAAACAGAGGAGGTAAAAATTGTGTCTGAGGCAATATGTAAACAGATAACAGCTGATAATGTCCCTGACTTGATAAAAAACAATAAATATCAAATACAAGAAAACAAAATGATCTCAAGAAGGATAAACAAATATCCACAGCCAGATACATCATTGTGAAACTTTATTAAATCCAAAACACAAAGAAAAATATTAAGGACAAATTAAATTTTTTTCAATATACTGAAAGAAAATAACTGCCCATGCCCACCTAAAATTTATTTCTCAGTGAAAATACACTTCAAAAATGAGAGTAAAACAGATACTTTAAGATGACAAAAAAACAAAGTAAAAAACAAACAAACAAAACAGGAGTTGCTACTAGTTGGTTTTCTCTGAAGGACAATCTGCTCTTCAGGCAGAAATAAAATGACCCCAGATGGAAGGTGTGAAAGGTGAGAAAGAACAAAGAGCAAATGAAGTCACAAATATATGGGTAAATAAAAAGAACATTGGCCCTGGCTGCTGTGGCTCAGTGGATTGAGTGCCAGCCTGTGAAGCAAAGGGTCGCTGATTCAATTCCCAGTCAGGGCACATGCCTGGGTTGGGCGCCCGGTCCCCAGAAGGGGGCAAACAAGAGGTAACCGCACTTTGATGTTTCTCCCTCTCTCTTTCTCCTTCCCTTCCCATCTAAAAATAAATTAATAAACTCTTTTAAAAAATAGTGACTATATGAAACAGTAATAATGTCTGTGAGGTTTAAAAAGATAATAGGTTTCTTCAAATCTCTGGTATTTCCCCCAAACCTAATCCCATCATATTCTTCCCCATCTAAATCAATGGCAACTCTGTTTTATCAATTGCCCAAACCTCAGAGTTCTCTTTGCTCTCTTTTTCTGACTTCTCACATCCAATCAATTAGCAAGTCCTGCTAGCTCTACCGAATGCTGTGCTGAAGCTAGCCTGTATTGGCTTGTAAGAGTCATCTGTAAAGTTTTTAGGAATTTTGAAGGCCAATTTGTATCCTGTTGTAACTGAAAATGACCATGTTAGGAATATTTACACCATGAATATGTGAATATGTGTTTGGGGCCACCCCACCCCAAGAACTGGTTGTTAAAAACCTTTACTAGTACATCACTGGGTTTACTTGGAACATATGTCCAAAATCTGATCACTTATTACCACCTTCATGACCAACGTCCTGGCCCCAGCCACCATCGTTTCCTCATCCAGATTATTTCAATCACCTCTTAAAGGGCCCTTCTGCTTCCTTCCTTACTTCTCAGTGTATTTGCCCCACAGTAGCAAGAATGATTCTGTTACTCCGATGGCTTCCAATCTCATTCAGAGTAAAACCAGAGGCTCTAGGTGCTTTGGCTTCCCCCTTCCAACTCTTCTTACTTCTGTGACCACTAATACTACTGCGCACCTCTCTTCCAACCACTCTCTGTTGCTCTCCCCCAATCCTCTCCCTGGGCCTCAGGGCCTGTGTACTTGCTATCCCTTCTTTCTGGACATTCATCCTGCATATATCAGTAGGATTCCCTCCCTCCATCTTCCCCTCTGGGTTTTCGTCACATGTCACCTGCACAGTGAAGCTCTCTAATCACCCTGTCTGAAACTGAAATTTTTGCTTTCGTTTTCTCCTTAGTACTTATTATTTACATACTAAAAATTTTACAAATTTATCTTTATGGCATGTCTCACCAATTAGAATATAAGCTTCCCGAGAGTGGGGTTTTGTCTGTTTTTGTTGAATTATACCTCATATGCTCTGGCTGGTGTGGCTCAGTGGATTGAATACCGACCTACAAACCAAAGAGACTCCAGTTCGATTCCCAGCTACAGCATATACCTGGGTTGTTGGCCAAGTCCCCAGTCATGGGTGCATGAGAGGCAGCTGCACATTGATGTTTCTCTCCCTTTCTTTCTCCCTCTCTTTCCCTCTCTCTGGTAATAAATAAATAAGATCTTTAAAAAATAAAAAAATATATATCCCAAAACTAAGTCTGACATATAGGCACTCAATAAACAATTCTTTGCTCATTCCTTTGAGCTGACTTATTCCTGTACGACCCACCCCAAGGGCATTTGAATGTTTTTATTCAATTGAGGAAGGCTAGTGCTTATCCCACATGGCATCTTGGAGGCAATGTGCTGGCCCAAGTCTGCACAGCCTGGAGTCGAGACCAGCCCAAGAATGTGTTTTGTTTAGCCTGCTAGACATTTTCAACTAAAATTGTCAACATTAAAAAATGAGAAATTTCCCATTTAAAAAATCCAGATTTCCAGCTTCTCTGGAAAAATCCAAAGATCTCGCAATCCTGAGGCTGCATTCCCACCTGGCACCAATCCACAGCACTGAGCCACGCCTGCACCCAGCCAGTCTCCACCCAGCTCCCACAGCCTCACTCACTCACTCACTCTCACATCCCAGACCTGCTGGTCTCCTGGCTTAGCTCTCTGTCTGCCCAGTGGTGAGGTTAGCAGCAAGACATTTGAACTAGAGGCAGAAGCTTGAGTTTCAGTTCCTTGTCTGTAAATGGAGATAAAACTACTTCGGAGGGAGGTTACGAGATCTAAGGAGACAACATCTGTGAAGGGACTGTGTGACTGGCAAAGCCCAGAACACCCTGAAGGGATGGGCATTCACATCACAGCCATTCATATAAACACCTCATATGAGGCAGCATTGCTGTTTCAGGCCAGCCCTAAAGGGTCCCACCAAATATTCTGTGCAGCCTCATTCTGCCTCTCAGATGAAATCTGGCTCCCATGCAGAGCTAGCTCCTCAGCCCATCTAAGGACCCCTGCCCAGCTCCCTTCCTGGCATAGCCTGGCTTACCAGGCTGTCTCAGTGGTGAAGACTGGGGGTCTGTGGTGTCCCTCTCTGACAAGGCTCTCCTGTACTGGGCTGTGGTCTGGGTGGCTGGGTCAGCCAAGCCTGGGCGGTTGTTGCCAAGGAAAAATCTGTCAGATCCTGTGCAGGCTGGGCTTTGGGGGAGCCAGATGAGGGATGTAGCTCCCACCCACCCACAGCGCCCACCAGCACTGCCACCAGAGTCCAGTGTGGTTCCTGTAGGGCACCCTGCCCAAGACCAGAAAGGTAGGACTGTAGCCCATGGTGGTTTTGGTGTGGGAAAGCTGACTGTTCTTGGAGGCTTCAAGAATGTGTAGGGAAGCCACAGGAATACCAGAGGAGGGAGTATGGAGTTCTAGGAAGGGTGCCAGAGTTTGTGGATTCCATATTCATGTCTGTGGGGCTCAGAGTCCTGGCTTGAGAAACCCTGTGCTCATTTATTAGCTGTGTTGCCTGAGGTAAGTCACTTAACTTCGCTGAGCCCAGTCTCTTCTGTGAAGTAGAGATAGATTTACCTATCTTCCAGTGTTGTGAGGATCATGAGAGGATAACATCAATTTAATTAGTGAGAACATCATATTATGAGCTCCTCCTGTGTGGCAGACACTGTTCTCAGCACTTTGCACATACTAACTCATCCACTCACCAGCGCTACACACCAGCACTACAGGGTAAGCTTATTATCCTCATTTTATGGATGAGAAAACTGAACCACAGAGAGGTTAAAGAACTTGTCTATGAATTTATGGTTAGTCAGCAGCAGAGCTGGGATTTGAACCTGGAAAATCAAGATCTAGTGTTCAGGACCCTTTAAGGTCTTGCTATATCACTTCTCTAGAAATCAGTGTTGGGACAACTCTAAAATCCCTGTAGGGAGGTTTGGATGTCTGAGGCTCACAGCTCCTTGGGGAAGTAGGACTAGCTGATGTGAAGGAAGAAGGCCCTGGGGCTGAACTGGGTGTGGATGCCCGAGAGTTACAGGAACCTCAGAAGAGATAGATGTGCATGTTTTGTGAAGGCTTCTTGAGGAGGTTGCCCCTGAGAAATCAGGCCTTGAAAAATGGGAAGAGAGTGAAGGCAGCAGTCACCAAGTACCATGGTTTTGGTGCAATTTGGGATCCTATTCACAGACCTTTCTGTACTGTTTTCTGATTCCTAATTGCCCCTTTAACAAACCTCTGGCTGGGAGTGGTCCTACCACACATTCTGGGTAAGAGATAGGATTCTGTATCCTTGAAGGCCTTGTTTAGATTAGGGGTAACTGAATGGGCACTGTGGCCTGCCTCCTATAAATAACATTATAGTTTAAATTCTTTTCCTGATCACTTTCCTCCTAAGAGAGCAAATGGCAGCTGGAGGCTAGAACTTGGGGCTAGTGGCCACTAGAAGGAGGCAGACAACAAGAATGTCATCTCCTTCCCACAGTGGTCCTCTATGGTTCTGTCCTGTGTACCCCTACCCCCTGCATACTTGAGAAGAGGTTTGCTCAGGCTGGACTGTCCTGGCACTACTTGAGTGGGTTTCTGGAAGCCAGGTCTGGTTCTGCCATCACCAAGAAGGTATTTTTTTCCAGAAAATAATTTGATCTGTTCCCGGATTTTTTCTTTCTCCTCTTCGTTGACATGATTAGAGCAGAGTGAGACACTTCTCACCCCTGTAAAAAGTCATGTTTATGAAATGAATCATATTCAGAATTATCAAAACCATTCAGTTCTCTAAAAAGTATGATTGACTCATTCATTGATTCATCAAATATTTCCTCATCTGTAAATGGGATTACTGATGTGTCTCAGGGGCCAGTGTGAGGTGCTGAGGGGATAGAGCCTGTAAAGCCCTGAGGCCTGTGCCTGGCACTCAGTGAGCTGCATCAGGCTTTGCTTGGCTTCTAGGCATTGGCACTGCTCTGAATGCTGTGGGAATTAGAGAGTTGACTGAGATGAGATCCCTGCCCCTTGAAGTGTTCATGGTCTGGTGCATCAAGTTTATGCTCACAAAGAAAGGCCCTATGATTTTGGTTCTCCATGCAGGCTGTGCCTCAGAATTTCCTGGGGGACTCCCTCCCTCATACTTTTGATTCACTGGGGAGAAGGCAGGCCTGGAACATCCTCATCTTATTAAAGGCTCACAGGGGATTCTCAGGCACACCCATGGGTACAAGAGACTGCCTACCAGATGATGGGGTGCCAAATGGAGGTAGAGCACTAGAAAGGGGCTCATCAGCTATGCCTGGGTCAGGCAGGGGAGACTTGCCGGAGAAGGTGCTGCCTGAAGGTTGTAGACAAAGAGGGTAGGAAACACCCTTCAGGTAGAAGGACCAGCATCCCTTACACCAGGAGTGTCAAACTCATTTTCACCAGGAGCCACATCAGCCTCTTGCCTTCAAAGGGCCGAATGTAATTTTAGGACTGTATAAATGTAACTACTCCTTACCAGTTAAGTGAGAGCTTGGCACTGCCACCAGGGAGAAACAAGGTGCCAGGCCAGATAAAACAAGATGGAGGGCCGGATTCAGCCTGCGGGCCTTATGTTTGCCAACTGTGCCTTACACTGATGGTGTTTTCCAGGAACTGGACCAGTCAGTCACTGCCCACGGAGCATAGCTTTGGGAGGTGTGGTGCTCAGGCATCAGGGAGGGAGTACCAGGAGATGAAGGCAGAGAAGTAGACAGGGGCTTGTTCTGTAAATCAGGGCTCATTTTACTCTTCAGTCAGGATCTGAAGGGGCTATCATCCCTTGTGTAGGAAGAACATATATACACACAAAATCTTGCATGAAATTTCAGGAGGTGCATAGACATTCTCCACCACCCCACACCCATCGACGGACTGAAATATGACACACCAACATATGGAACACAAAGGAAGCTCAGGGTTATGAGGGAAATTAATGAGCTCACTTTAAAACAAGTGGAATGTCTAGCAGGCAGCTGGCTGCATAGGTGGGGGGTTTAGGTGAGAAGTGAAGCTGGAGGCAGGGATTTGGGTTGCCTTTGGACTGGTGATAGTTAAAGGCATGGGGGTAGCTAGGAGGACCACAGCTGTCTGGATGAGGGGCCTGCTGCTCTGGTGGGCTTGGGGAGCCAGGGAGCACACATCACTGTCCCTAAAGAGCTGAAGTACTCAGGGACACTCCCCTTTCCCTGGAAGGGTTTCTGAGAAATGCCCTGTTCCAGCCCAGTTGGCACAGAGGGACTTGCTGGGGCTCCCGCTAGCATCCTACCCTCTGGTGAACTGAGGCTTACCCAGGGTCCTCCCACTCTCCCCACTTGCACCCTTTCATGTAGCTATATGAAAAACCCTGCTCAAGCATGCAGTTTAAAAGAAATTTAGCTTAGACTTATCAAAGGTTCTCCTTTTAAAGAATAAAATTATTTAGCCCTGGTTGGTGTGGCTCAGTGGATTGCGCACTGGCCTATGAACCAAAGGTAGCCGATTCAATTCCCAGTCAGGGCACATACCTGGGTTGCAGGCCAGGTCCCCAGTTGGGGATGTGTGAGAGGCAACCAATCGATGTTTCTCTCACACATTGATATTTCCTCTCCCTTTCTTTCTCCCTCCCTTCCTCTCTCTAAAAATAAATAAATAAAATCTTTTAAAAAACCCCATAAAATTATTCAAATTGGGGACTATGATAGAAAATACCCAACATGTGGTCACCACATGAAAAGGCTGTGAGTCTTCAGGCTGGGCAGGAGAACTTTAGAACTATTAACTCATGTCCCATTGTTGTCATCTCTTTGCCTGTCCTCTCCAGATACAGGCCTTTCTCTCTTTAGAGCCTCCAGGTGGGGTTATATCGTCAGAGCAAAAATCACTCTGCCTAGCTTTGCCCCATAGACTAGATTATAGAGATTAGATAAGAGATTTGGAGAGAGATGTAAGGCTTCCCTCCCCTGTCCAGAGTGATACTTTCTAAAATTCAGATGTACAGCATTGGAGGAGGATACAAGAGAGCATAGACATGGATGGGTTTGGGAGAAACCAGCCTTGCACCCCTTTCTTCACTCTGGCCAGGAGGAGGCCCAGAGAGGGGGAGAATACCAGGGAGATAAGAGGATCCAAGAGCAGAAGGTCTGGGCCTTATATACTGGGACAGCTCGGGGCAGCAACAATCCAGTGAAGAAATGCTGCATAGAAGGTCTAAGCGGGTAAAGGCCCGCTAGGGTCTCTTGTTTGATCCAGCGTGGGGCGGAACTCCAGAATCATCGCTGAGTGGCAGAGAAGTGACAGAGAGCCATCACCATGAAGGGACCATGGGGTGAGAACAAAGGGACCCACAGTTTGAGAGCCCCACCAACCAAGACCAGGTCGAGTGATGGAGGTCTCAGAGGAGGTTTCTGCAAACAGGTGATATTGAAAATCAGATCTGGGTCTACCCCATCCATTAGACCCCATTAAATGAAAAGTCAAAATAAAAATTAAAGAAAATTAAGAGACATACTTCGTGTACCATGAGTTTGTGAATAAAGATTCATAAAATTAAAACCATATTTATGTAGAGACTTAACAAGTTGACTTTTAAAAAAGTGGGGTTTTCTGAGAAAATATAAGACAGGTGGTCACTGTACTACCTATCTGAGTCTTTAAGTGCCTTTTAAAAGAAGAAAAAAATTATTCCAACCCCACTCCCCTAAAAAAAATCCACACACACACAAAAATAAAACAGGAGAAAGAGGGTCATTGTGGTACTAGCAGTCATTTTCCAAACACTTCACAGAAAAAAAAAAAGCTCTTGAATCTAGTCATTCATTCATCTCAGGCAAATAAAAAACTGGAAGAATTAGCAATGAAGAGTGAACAGGGACTGGGGATGGAAAATGTTTTGCAATTTTATAACTGTCGCCACCTCCACTGGTGTAATGGATCATGAACTTAGTGTGTTTTGGTGCCTGCTGGTAAGAGAGCACCTCCCCCACCCCGCCCCAGCTGCCTTGATGTCTGAAGCAGCCGCCTCACCCACTCCTCCCAACCAAGTCCTGGCAAGTTCTCTACCTGCCCCCTACCTCCGCCAGTTTGTGAGGTGAAGCCTGGGAGCCTTCTGCCTTCAGTGGCTTCCCACTGGGATTGGCTGCAAACAAGGACTTGAAAATATTCTGCTGGGGAGGAGGGAGGCCCCTAACTGCCTGCTCCCTGTCTGACATTTCAAGGAAGGAAAGGGCTCTTTGGCTGGCTGCAGGGGAGGGATTACTGTTACATATCAGGGAGCATGACCAGATCATATGAACGGAAAAACACTGGCTCATGTCTCCAAGGGAAATTGGGGATTGCTGGAAGCAGGGAGTGACTGGCTCAGTTAATGCCATCATTCAGTTATGCATTTTTTCAGGTGCCTTCTACTTTCAAATATGCCCACAGACATGGACACACATGGATATGTATTTTTGCTCTCCCCCTTCTTTCAATGTTGCCTCAGTCCTCCAAAGCCAGTTTTTCTTACCCTTCCTTGAAGAATTTTCTCCTACCCTGTGAAATAGGAGACTGAGGCTGGAAGGTCTGTCACTAGAGCAGAGAAATGGACAGAACAGAGGGATAACAACCTATCCCCAGTCCCAGGGTCTCTTTGTCAATTTTAGGAATACATCTGAACTTATTAGCCCACTCCCTCTAACCTTGCCGGTAGTGGGTTAAAGCTGTTCACTACCTCTCCCAATCTCCCCAGCTTCTTTTCTTCTATATAAATAAACAGGGAGGAAGTCAGCTGTGATTTATTCACAGCTAAGTAAGCAATGAGAATCTAAATAACAATGGCTAACATTTTTTCAGCACTTACTATATGCCAGGCCTTTGATGTGGTCTGTCTTATTTAATTCCTGAAATAGCCCTATGAGGCAGGAACAATTATTGGCTCCACTTTTTCAGAAAAGGATGACAAAGCTCACAGAGGTAAAGTGACTCACCTGAGGCTGTATAGTTGTTAAGAGGTATATCTAACTCCAGATCCCACAATCTCAGCTGCTGGACTCTACCATCTCCTAGACAGGAAGCAGAGATGCATGATACATGGAAAGCTGGGAAGTAAAAAATCTATTCTGAAACTAGAATGGTATCTTTGGGGAAAGGTTGAAAATTCCATTGTTGAAAATGGTGATGCTGTTCCTACGTTTGTCAAATACAGACATGGAGGTCATGGCCTAAAAACCTGTGTGGTAAAGGGAAGTTGGAGTAAATAAGTTGGAAGGTAAAGAATGCACCAACTTCCTCTAAACAAAGGTGGGAGCTTGGTCCATCCTCCCTAGTCCCAGCCCAACTCCTAGATTCTAGGCTCTCTAATTCCCAGACCTTCTTTTGAACCATACCCCCTACCCTTCCAACCCCAGGAGACTCTCACTGGTTTCCAGGAAAATGACAGGGTGGGATGGAGCCTGAGGTGACACCTCCATGGGAAGCTGCCAAGGCTGCCCTCTTTCGAGAAGCCAGTGGAAGGAATGATGCAGAGAGGAGGAGAGCCAAGCTATTTCCTGGGTGGAATGTTGGGCTGTACGTTCAGTACATCAGTAGACACTTGTCTAAAGCTTTGTTCCTGGAATCTTCCTGAAGAGTCTGAAGGAACTGAGGGGGGTTCAGTAACTCTATGGAGGTGGGCATTTTGGTGAACGATTGAGCAAGGGTAACTAGCTGCCTAGGAGACAGGATTAAAACAGAGGCTGGTAGCTAGGCTCCGAAAGAATATTTTGAGAGGACTCTGAGGAAGCAGCAAGGTTTCTTATTACAAACCTTCAAAGTTCCAGAATATTTTGTCACATTCCATTGGCCAACCCAGATCTCAAAAGGAGGAGTAGCAAAGATTTGTGGCCATCTTTAATCTACCACACATCCTCATTTCTCAGAAGGAATATGTGAGGCCCACTGTGGCACCTGACTGCTTTAGGTCATATAGTTGTTAGATACTATGTTAAATTTCTGTTGTTGCTATAGCAAACGACCACAAGTTTAGTGGCTTTCAACAACAAATTCATTCTCTTATAGTACTGGAGGTCCGAAGTCGGAAATGTATCTTACAGGTGAAAATAAAGGTTTCAACAGAACTGTGTTCCTTCCAGTCTCAGAGAAGAATCTGTTTTCTTGCCCTTTGCAGCTTGTAGAAGCTGCCTCCACACCTTGGCTGTGGCCTGTCGCCCAGCATGGGAGTGCACACACACTCACCAACTCCACTCTGTCAT
The DNA here is from genome assembly GCF_022682495.2 of Desmodus rotundus. Lineage (NCBI taxonomy): Eukaryota > Metazoa > Chordata > Mammalia > Chiroptera > Phyllostomidae > Desmodus > Desmodus rotundus. Next base: position 74,383,468 of record NC_071398.1, read on the forward strand.
CACACCTCCTCTCTGACTCAGACCCTCTAGCTTCCCTCTCATAAAGACCCTTGTGATTAAATTGGTCTCACCTGGATAATCCAGAATGATCGCTCCATCTCAAGATCCTTAACTTGATCTCATCTGCAAGGTCCCTTTTGCTATGTAAAGTAACATAGTCACAGGTTGTGGAAATTAAGATGTGGACCTTGGGGGACCATTATTCTGTCTACTGCAGATACTGAGCCTGACCTAGAACAGAGGCTCCCAGGTCAGAAGGTGCCTTCTGTAATAGTATGAGAAGAGGGCTATATCAGTTATTTATTTTCTCAAAAATGTAGCAAAGCAACCAACTCCCAAGCTCAGGGCCTTAAAACCATTAAGTATTCATTTAGCTCACAAACCTGCAGGGTGCTGGGTGGTTTTCCTCATCTTCCCTGGCCTTGCTCACATCTCTGTGGGTCAGCTCTCTTCAGCTGGAGCAACTGAGGCAAACTGACTACTTTCTGCATGTCTCATACCCTCCAATGGGCTAGTCCAGGAGCCTCAGGAGAAATATGTAAATCGTTTTTAAAGCCTCTGCTAGACTCACAGCTGCTAACAACCTGTTGGTCAAGGCCAGTCATATGACTTGGACCAGAGTCAGTTTAGGGAAGACACTCTAAGAGTTCATGGCAAGGGGTGTGGATACAGGAGGGGCTGAAGAATTAAGACTGAATTTATTTTCCTCTTTATCTCAGGCTCGCTGTGATGTGGCTGTTTCAATTCCAGACACCAGTAAATATTAAGTTCATCATGAGCATTTGCTGTGAGTTCACAAGGGCCAGAGATGGGGCACTCTGTATTCTCCAAAGGTGGCCAAATCTATACATTTATCTCATCCCTGAGCTCTTCTTATAATGTGACCAGAACTCCTCCTGTTTAGAGGCTAGGTTTACGTTCCCCCAACCTTGACTCAGGAGGGGCTTGGAATGGCCCTGATCAAGATTACACAGCAGAAATGATACAATGTGACTTCCAAAGCTTAGGTCATAAAAAAGGATGCAGCCTGGCTCTCATCTGGGTTCCAAAATGTTCTCCTTTGGAACCCAACAACTATGTTGTGAGGAAGTCCAGGCCACATGGAGAGGTCTACTCGAAGAGGAACCAGGACCTACTCCCAACAGCCAGCACCAACTTGCAAGCTCTGTGAGCATGCAACCTTGGAAATGGAACCTCCAGTCCTAATCAAGCCTTCAGACACTCAGCCTTGGTTGACAGTTTTGCACAGCCTCATAAGAGCCAAGTCAGAACTTCCCAGGCAAGCCATTCCCAGGTTTCTGACCCATAGAAACAGTAAAAAATAATAGATGATTATTGCATTTTAAGTCACTAATATTTGACATGAGTTATTATGTAGCATTAGCAAGGTACTATAAACCTATTCATGAGATTTAGAATGGAATGAGAATAAACATAGTCTGGGACTTTTGTCTGGTAGGAGCCCACTTCCTGACTCATAGGAGATGTCTTCTTGCTGTGTTCTCATATGGCAGAAGGGGCAAGGGAGTTCTCTGCGGTCTTTTTTATAAGAGCATGAATCCCACTTATGAGAACTCCACTCTCATATCCTAATCACCTACTAAAGGCCCCACCTCCTAATACCATCACACTGGAGGTTAAAATTTTAACATATGAATTAAGGGGGGACACAAACATTCAGTCTACAGCAGTATAGAAAGTATTTAATGAAGTCAGGATATGAAAGGGTTGCAAAGAGGAAGGGTGGGTCAGAGTGAGTCATATTTTCCAAACTCCAAATTGAGGCAATTGACTAACGGTAGCCCATTGTAACTTGGATTTGGAACAAAATATTTAGATGAGGTCTGACCAGAACAGTCAGGTTGGTATGGTCACTTTGTCTGGAAATTGTTCTGCCCAGTGGGCTTGGCATGATTTGAAAGGGCTCTCTGCAGTGACAGCTGCTGTGATGGCGGAAAATGCTTACTGCAGGAGTGTCTCTAGCCCAGGTCTCTCCCCTGCCTAGGAAAGAGGGGCTTTACCCAGTGACCTTCTTCCCCTCCCCTCTCTCCAGGGGGTCTTCCCTTGCCAGACCGTGTAATTTGGCTTTTGTGTTACAGAATCAGGAGGAAAGAGGAGAGAATTCAAAGAAGGAGGTGTGTGTGGCTAGAGCTGGAAGAAGAGCTTACAAGGCAGGAATTTTGGAAAGGAGAGGTACAGGATTAGTGTTGGTATGCAGACAAATAAATGGGAGAGGAAAAACAGGATCTTGAGAAGTACTGTCTGATCTACTGCATCCTCCTAGTGTTTGAGTATGCATACAAATAACTTGAGTTTTGAACTGTTTTTCAGTTGTCAGACTGAGTTTATTTGATGGCGTTGCTCTGAGATTGGACCGGCTGGTGGGTGACGGCTCTCTAAGTGCTGCACTGTGATTTCATAGCAGAGAGGAATGGGCTGTGGTGAGTGGTTCTATTCATTGGAGACACCTGGTCAGTGGCTGGGAGGGGAAGAGGCTGGAAGCCTCTCCATTTGGTCATTTGTTCCAGGCGTGGCAGATTTTGGGCTGCCACAGGCCCAGCTGTGTCTAGATGTGTGCAAGGAATTAAAGGTTTTTAGATATCTGTTTGTGGCATCACTGACCACTCTAGTTGTGGCCCCTGAAGCAGCTCCTGGGATGGGTGGGTACTGGGGGGAGCTTGTCTCTCAAAACAGAGGGAGTTGGGCTACAGGGAGGTTTGCTGGGCCCTGAAGAGGAACTCAGAAATAAGGACAGAGAAAAATACTGTCATGAAAGTGAGGGTGTGTGCCTAAAGAGCTGCATTTTTGTTCCTCAGAATTAACACCAAGCCTCACAGCTTGTAATTGCTCCATAAACAATGTTAGAGACAGGGAAGGAAAGGAGAAGGAGGGAGTGTGGGAGGTTGTTTGGTTCTATTACCACCTTTTGAAAATAATTGGCTACCTAATTAAGACATGACACTGTTCTGATTGAAATCTAATTTCTTCTGGAGGCAGAGTTGGTATAGGGGATCCTGGTTTCAGTGCCAAGAGTCTAGAATTCCATGTTCACATCCTGTTTCTCCTCACCCAGCCACACCTCCTCTCTCAGGTGTACTGCTGAAGGAGTGATAGGAAACTCCTTTGGAATGGTAGGCCTAGTTTCAAATCCCTACTCCATCGCTTTAGTCATGGGACCACAAGCAAGTTACTTAAATTCCTTATAGAAGTTTGTTTCCTTGCTGCAATAAGGGTTAAATCAAAAAAGGGTCTAAAAGCCTCTGATAGTTCTGGGGCTGCTCAGCTCTCCTATCCCTGTCCCCTGTGTACCCCTCCCCCTGCATCTGAGCATTGCTTACATTTGATCTCTCCAAGCTCCTTTCCCCTTATCTCTGGCCCTGTTTCCTCCTGACATCTACCATGTTTGTTTACTGCATCTTGGCCCACCTCTTTTCCTGCAGCATCTCTCTTACTAGCTCTGCTCAGTCTCCTTGGTAGAACTGTGACAATCTCTCTGGGAGGTGTGGGGCCAGCATAGAGCCCAGAGATGAGCCAGGGGTAGGACTATCCACTCAGTGGCTTCTGGAAGGTTAACAACCATCTCCTTCCAGCAGCCACATACAGCCTGGTAGTAGGGGAAAAAAAAAAAAGTAGAAAACACATGCTTCTACAGTTCATGGCATTTCAGGGCTCTGTCTCAGCCCCAAGAACCCCATCCTCCCCCAGTCTTCTACCTCATCCCCACATTCTTGGTTCCAATGGCTTTTCAGCAACTATCACCACTACTCTGACCCCAAACTTTGCCCAGAGCAGAGGACCATCTCTAGAGACAGTGAGCTGCAGGCAGACGAAGCTTTGGTTTCTGTCTGCACCAGCACTCGCATCTACCTACCCCTGAAGGTAGAAGGATTATACAGTGTGTCCCAGCCCCTATGTGGCCATTTAGACTAATATCAGTGTAGCCAGTTTCTATCCTAAAGATTTTGCAGGGCTGTGCCCACCAGGAGGGGGTTGGTCTGTGCCTGATTTAGAGGACTACAGGAAGGGGGGCATGGGTAAAGTCAGCCAATTATGACGAGGAGTGCGCAGCACTGTCAGGCAAAAACCCTAGAAAGCTCAGGTGAGCAGCCTGAGGTCAGGGTAGAGATAGGGCTCTATAATAGGCATGCCCAAGTCTCACCCCCCACGCAAGGGCAAAAACCACACGTAGTGGGCGTGGAGGCTTCAGAAACTGCTCCATTGCTGGGACACAAACCCTCTGTCCACCGTGGGGCACCAGTGCACTGCAAGAAGGCCCAGAAGGAGCTGCCAGCGTGGCTGTGTCCAGGGTGAGGAGCTAGTGGCTTGGGAGGAGCCACTCCCAGATGCCCTGGCAATTCCCTGTCACATTCCAGAACGTAGAGGCCCAAGAACTCCAGCTTGGCCCACAGAATCAGGCTGGCATTCCACCCGGGTATTTCCTCCCCTCTCATGCCTCCCTCTCTGTGCTGTTTCTGCATCCTGGGGCCAAAGGTTCAGCTGGAGCTGCTAGCCCTCTAATCTTCAGAGGAGCTGTGCTGAATTTGGGGAGAAAAGGGAAAGGGGTGGGTGTCAGCTAGGAGAACTTCCTGCTTTGGTTTTCTTTTTTTAAAAAAAGTATATTTTATTAATTATGCTATTACAGTTTTCCCAATTTTTCCTCCTTTATCCCCCCTCTACCCTACAGCCCCCAACCCTCCAGCATCCCCCAACCCTTAGTTCATGTCCATGGGTTGTACATATAAGAGTTCTCTGTTTTCTATATCATTTTTTACCTCTCCTCGTCTATTTTATGCCTATCAATTATGCTTCTTCCCTGTACCTTCCCCCCTATTCCTCCATTCCCTCTCCCCACTGAAAACCCTCCATGTGATGTCCATTGCTCTGATTCTGTTCCTGTTCTAGTTGTTTGCTTAGTTTTTGTTTTCATTGTTTTTCTTTTATTTTTTTAGGTTCATTTGTTGATAGTTGTGAGTTTGTTGTCATTTTACTGTTCATAGTTTTTATCTCCCTTTTCTTTGATAAGTCCCTTTAACATTGCATATAATCATGGCTTGGTGATGATGAACTCCTTTAACTGGACCTTATTTGGGAAGCACTTTATCTGCCCTTCCAGTCTAAATGATAGCTTTGCTGGATAGAGTAATCTTGAATGTAGGTCCTTGCCTTTCAGGACTTTGAATACTTCTTTCCAGCTCTTTCTTGCCTGCAAGGTTTATTTTGAGAAATCAGCTTGTGGTCTTATGGGCACTCCTTTGTAGGTAACTGTCTCTTTTTCTCTTGCTTCTTTTAGGAATCTCACTTTGTCTTTAATCTTGGGTAACTTAATGATGATGTGCCTTGGTGTGTTCCTCTTTGGGTCCAACTTCTTTGGGACTCTCTGGGTTTCCTGGACTTCCTGGAAGTCTATTTCCTTCATCAGATTGGGGAAGTTTTCCTTCATTATTTGTTCTAATAAGTTTTCAATTTCTTGCTGTTGTGCTTCTGGCACCCCTATAATTCGGATATTGGAGTGTTTCAGGTTGTCCCAGAGGTTTGTAAGACCCTCTTCACTTTTTTGAATTCTTGTTTCTTCATTCTGTTCTGGTTGGATGTTTATTTCTTCCTTTTGTTCCAAATCATTGATTCGAGTCCTAGTTTCCTTCCTGTCACTGTTGGTTCCCTGAATATTTTGCTTTATTTCATTTTGGGTACCTTTCTTTTGTTCTTTCATTTTTTGACCAAGTTCAGTCAGTTCTGTGAGCATTTTGATTACCAGGGCTTTAAATTCTCCATCAGATAGGTTGGCTATATCCTCATCACTCAGCTCTCTTTCTGAGGTTTTGTTTTGTTCTTTCATTTTGGTCCTATTTCTTTGTTTGGGGCCCCAGTTAAGTTGTAAGGGGGCGGGACCTTAGGTATTCACCCAAGCAGGGCAAACCTCCTTGCTGTGCTGCAGCACTGCCTGTGGGGAAGGGGCCAGAGAGGGAACAATGCAGCTTGCCTGCTCATCTCTAAGGCATTTTCCAAAGAACTCTGGTGTGAGACTGGGAGTTTCTTCCACCTTGGCAACCATCGTAGTCCACAGCCATCTCTGAGTCTCAGTTTCCCCTTAAGTCAGCCCCTCCTGCTCAGCCTACCACCTTGCCCCAGCCAGCCCCACCCCCACAGTCCACCACCTCACCCGTGGTTTCTCTCCATGCAAGGCCTTACAGGTCTGGTTGTTCTCTTTGACTGTTTCTTTAATTCTGTGGTGTTCGGAGTTCCATGCAATTTGATTTTCTGGTACTTCTGGTTGTCTATTGATTTTAGATTGGTTGTTATCCTCCTTTTGGTTGTGTGAGGAAGTGAAGGGCTTCTACCTGTGCCTCCATCTTGACCAGAACTTCATTGATCTGGTTTCCTTTCTGAAGAATTTAATCTTTATTGTATTTTTCCCATTACCATTTAGTCCCCTTATAGCTTTCTCCCCCTCCAGCAGTCACCACGCTGTTGTCCATGTCCATGAGTCCTTTTTCCTTTTTGTTCAGTCCCTCCAACCCCCTAGCCTCCCCCTCCACAAGCTGATTTCCTGCTCTCCATCTATAAGTCTGTCCCCATTTTCCTTGTTAGTTCCATTTTTTCATTAGATTCTACGTATGAGTGAAATCATATGTTATTTGTCTTTGTCTTACTGGCTTATTTCACTTAGCATAATGTTCTCCAGGTCCATCCATACTGTTGCAAAGGGTAAAAGTTTCTTTTTTATCGCCAAGTAACATTCTATTGTGTAAATGTCCCATAGTTGTTTTATCCACTCACATACTGATGGACACTTTGGCTGCTTCCATATCTTAGCGATTGTAAATAATGCTGCAGTGAACATAGGGGTGCTTATGTTCTTTTGAATTAATGATTGGGTCCCTTAGGATATATTTCTGGAAGTGGGATCACTGGGTCAAAAGGCAGATCCATTTTTAATTTTTTGAGGTATCTCCATACAGCTTTCCACAGTGGTTGCACCAATATGCATCCCACCAACATGGCAAAAGTGTTTCCCTTTCTCCATATCCTTGCCAGCACTTTTTGGTGATTTATTGATGATAGCCATTCTGATATCTTATTGTGGTTTTAATTTGCATTTCTCTGATAATTAGTGACATTGATCATCTTTTCATATATCTATTGGCCATCTGTATGGCCAATACACTTTGGAGAAGTGTTCTTTTTGGAGAAGTGTCCGTTCAGGTCCTTTGCCCATTTTTTAATTGGGTTGTGTTTTTTGGTATTGAGTTTTAGAAGGTCTTTATGAACCTTGCAAAAACTTTTTAGTTTGATGTAGTTCCAGTTGTTTATTTTTTCTTTTGTTTCCTTTGCCTGGGGAGATATGTCCAATATAATATTGCTATGAGCAATGTCTGAGATTTTGCTGCCTATGTTTTCTTCTATGATTTTTATGGTTTCAGGTCTAACATTTAAGTCTTTGATTCATTTTGAATTTATTCTCCTGTGTGGTGTGAGAAGGTGGTCTAGTCTAATTTTTCTGCATATTACCTGTCCAATTTTCCCAGCACCATTTATTGAATAAACCATTTTTAGCCCATTGTGTGTGCTTGCTTCCTCTGTTACATTCTGATTGACTGTAAAGGTGTGCATTTATTTCTGGGCTCTCTATTCTGTCTCATTGATCTATATGTCTGTTTTTATGCCAGTACCATGCTGTTTTGATTCTTATGGCCTTAAAGTATAGTTTGATCTAAAGTAGTGTTACAGAACAGACCCCGGGTGTGTGTGTGAATGATATACTATTACCGAGTGGACCTGCCCTCATGCTCTGGAGGTCCCCCACCCTGTACTAGGTTCTCCTTGCCCACTGCCAGGGAAAGACATCTCTCAATGCCAGAGATTAGTGAAAAGGAAAGGGATTATTTATTTAAAGAGTTATACAAACTTAAGAGTAATGACTTAATGTCTTCATTGAGATCCCAAAGTCCTTTAGGATACCCACAAACTCACAGTCCTTCTTTCCCCCTCTGCCCAGTCTGGGGTACTGTATCTCAGAAAAAGAAATAGAAGTCCATGATTATTCTCTGCCTAAGCTGTGTGGTCCCCCAAAGACCCCTCATGGCTGCTGTGCCTGGGTTTAAATCCCAGTGCCAATCTTCCTTTGCCACACCATTTCTGACTCCTCCCATGATTGGCCACAGCTGCTAGCATTCCCATATTTTTCCAGCTTTACGGGGCTGCCGTAGTAAGTCTGGGCAGGTGTGGCCCTGTGGTGTAGAGCCAATCATCTCCAAGCTCTTACGCAGGTGCTGTAACCAGGGGGAGTTGCTTCCCAGTTACACCATGGGTTGAGGTCACTCCCATCCCCCTGGCTCAAAGCATGGCCACAGCTGTTTTGCATATCTATGAAACCAGTTAAAGGCTATAGATATGTTAAATGACCGTTCTAGAGGTTATCTGCAAGACTATTGCTATTCAAAACAACTGTCAATGGCCCTGCTCCATGCATTCCATCCCCCAGCTCAGACTTGTAGGGGTGAGGACATCCTATATATATATATTTCTAATATTTCCTGGACACTGAATTCTGGACCTCATTATAAATCCCTATTTGGGGCTTCCCCTTGGCTACACCCTGTTACAGTAGTGTGATTCTTCCACCTTTGTTCTTCTTTCACAGGATCTTGGTTGCTCTGTGGGGCCTTTTGTGGTTCCATATAAATTTTTGAAATATTTTTTCTAGTTCTGTGAAATATGTCATTGGAATCTTGATAGGAACTGCATTGAATCTATAGATTGCTTTAGACAATATGGGCATTTTAATGATGTTAATTCTTCCTATCCATGAACATGGTATGGGCTTCCATTTATTTGTATCTTCTATTTCCTTCTTTAGTATCTTATGATTTTCTGAGTACAGGTCGTTTATGTCCTTAGGTTTATTCCTAGGTATTTTATTCTTTTTTTAGCAATTGTGAAGTGATTGTTTTCTTAATTTTCCTTTCTGTTAGTTCATTATTGGCATATAAAAATGCAAGTGATTTCTGGATACTAATTTTGTATCCTGTTACTTTGCTGAATTCCTTGATCATCTCTAGTAGTTTTGTGATGGAATCTTTGGGGTTCTCTATCTACAGTATCATGTCATCTGCAAATAATGACAATTTTACTTCTTCTTTTCCAATTTGGATGTGTCTTGTTTCTTCTTGTTGTCTAATTGCTGTGCCTAGGAATTCTAGTACTATGATGAATAAGAGAGATGAAAGTGGACATCCCTGTCTTGTTCCCGATCTTAAGAGGAATGCTTGTAGCTTTTGCCCATTGAGTATGATGCTGGCAGTGGTTTTGTCATGCATGGCCTTTCTTATCTTTAGGTATGTTCTCTCTAACCAGACTTTGCTGAGAGTTTTTTTCATAAATGGGTGCTAGATTTTATCAAGTGCTTTTTCTGCATCTATTGACATTATCATGTGGGTTTTATCCTTCATTTTTTTGCCTGGTGAATCACATTTATTAATTTGCAAATGTTGTACCAACCTTGCATTCCTGGAATAAATCCCACTTGATCATGGTGTATGATCTTTTTGATGCATTGCTGTATTTGGTGAGCTAATATTTTGTTGAGGATTTTAGCATGTATGTTCCAATTATAAGCCAATATCAAGAATATTGGCTTATAATTTTCTTTCCTTGTAGTATCTTTATCTAGTTTTGGAATTAGGATAATCCTTGCCTCATAAAATGAAGGACAGGAGACTTCCTTCCTCTTGAATTTATGAAATAGTTTGGTAAGGAGAGGTATTTGTTCTTGGAATGTTTGGCAAAATTCATCTGTGAAGCCATCTGGTCCAGGGCTTTTTGGGGAGTTAATTTGATTACTGCTTCAGTTTCACTAGTTGTAATCTGTCTATTCAGATTCTCTGATTCCTCCTAATTTAGTTTTGGAAAATTGTATGTTTCTAGGCATTTATCCATTTCATCCAGGTTGTTGAGTTTGTTGGAATACAGTTGTTCATACTATTTTCTTACAATCCTTTGTGTTTCCTTGGTGTCACTTGTTATTTCTCCTGTCATTTCTGATTTTATTTATTTTGTTATTTCTCTTTTTTTCTTAATGAATCTGGTTAAAAGTTTGTCAATCTTGTTTATCTTTTCATAAACCAGCTCTTGGATTCATTGATCTTTTATATCATTTTTTAAGACTCTATTTCATTTATTTCTGCTGTGATCTTTTAATTTTTGCCTTCCACTCACTTTGGATTTTGTTTATTGTTCTTTTTCAAGGTCTTTTAAGTGTGAAGTTATATTGTTTGAGTTTTTTCTTTTTCTTTTCTTTTCTTTCTTTTTTTTTTTGAGATAGGCCTGTAATGCTATGAATTTTCCTCTAATGATTGCTTTCCCAGGGTCCCACAGGTTTTGGGTTGTTGTGTCCTCATTTACATTTGTTACAAGGTATCTTTTGATTTCTTCCTTGATCTTGTTGTTGACCCATTCATTGTTTAATAACATGTCATTTAGCTTCCATGTCTCTTGATGCTTTTCAGTGTTCTTGTGATTGATTTCTAGTTTCATAGCATTGTGGTCAGAGAAGATGCTTGATATGATTTTAATCTTCCTAAATTTATTGAGACTTGTTTCGTGTCCTAACATGTGGTCTATCTTAGAAAACGTTCCATACATACTCAAAGTATGTATATTCTGCTGTGTTGGGGTGAAATTCTCTGAAGATATAGATTAAATCCATTTGATCTAGTGTGTCATTTAAGGCCGCTCTCTCCTTGTTGATTTTCTGTCTAGAAGATCTATCCAATGAAGTCAATGGGTATTAAATCCCCAACTATGACTGTATTACTGTCATTCTCTCCTTTCATGTGCATCAAGATTTGCTTCACATATTTAGATGCTCCTATGTTGGATGTATAAATGTTTACTAGGGTTATATCATCTTGTTGGATTATTCCCTAATCATCATGTAGTGTCCTTCTTTGTCTCTTACTATAGCCTTGGTTTTAAAGTCTATTTTGTTGGATATAAATACTACTACCCCAGCTTTTTTTTCCCTTTTGCACAAAATATCTTTTTCCATCCCTTTACTTTTGGTCCGTGTGTATTTTTTTGACCTGAGATGGGTCTCTTGGAGGCACCAAGAGACAATATGGATATTGTTATCTTACCCATTCAGCTACTTTGTGTCTTTTGGTTGGAGCATTTAAGCCATTTACATTTAAAGTGATTATTGATAGATACGTATGTAGTGCTATTTTATTGTTAAACTGTTTTCCTCAATTTTTCCCCTTTCTCCTCCTCCTCTTCTTGTTCTCCCCTCTTCTTTTCCTTCTCCTCCTCCTCTTTCTCCTTTTTCTTTCTTCATCTTCTCCTTCTTCCTAAAACAAGCCCTTTAACATTTGTTGTGGTGCTGGTTTGGTGTTAACAAACTTCTTTAGTTTTTTCTTGTCTGGGAAGCTCCTTATTTCTCCTTGGATTTTAAGTGATAGCCTTCCTGGGCAAAGTGGCCTTGGTTGTAGGTCCTTGCTTTTCATCACCTTGACTACTTTTTAAAAAATTTTTATTGTTATTCAATTACAGTTGTATGCCTTTTCTCTCCATCCCTCCACCCCACCCCAGCTGAACCCACCTCCCTCCCCCACCTCCACCCTCCCCCTTGGTTTTGTCCATGTGTCCTTTATAGTAGTTCCTGAAAACCCTTCTCCCCACTATCCCTTCCCTCCTCCCCTCTGGCTATTATTAGATTGTTCTTAACTTCAATATCTCTGGTTATATTTTGTTTGCTTTTTTCTTCTGTTGATTATGTTCCAGTTAAAAGTGAGATCATATGGTATTTGTCCCTCACCACCTGGCTTATTTCACTTAGCATAATGCTCTTCAGTTCTTTCCATGTCCTTGCCAAACAAGGCTTGCGCAGCAGAGAGAAAGAAGGCACTTATACTCCATTATTTTTTCAAATGAGTTTTCAATGTCTCGCTCTTCTTCTTCTCCTTCTGGCACCCCTATGATTCACATGCTGGAACATTTAAAGTTGTCCCAGAGGCTCATAAGCCTCTCTTCATTTTTTTGAGTTCTGGTTTCTTCATTCTGTTCTGGTTGAATGTTTATTTCTTTCTTCTGCTCCAAATTGTTGATTTGAGTCCCAGTTTCCTTCCCTTCATCGTTGGTGTCCTATGCAGCTTTCTTTTTTCTTTTTGTATCTTTTAACTTTTTAAAATTGTTGTTCAAGTAAAGTTGTCTGCATTTTCCCTCCATCACTACCCTCCATCCCAGCCATCCCCACTTCCCACCCTTGATTTGGTTTTGTCCTTGTGTCCTTTATAGATGTTTCCAAAAACCCTTCCCCCCCCTATTATCCCTTCCCACCTGCCCCCTGGTTATTGTCAGTTTGTTCTTAATTTCTATGTTTCTGGTTATATTTTGCTTGCTTGTTTGTTTTGTTGAATAGGTTCCACTTATAGGTGAGATCATATGGCATTTGTCTTTCACTGCCTGGCTTATTTCATTTATCATAATGCTCTCCAGTTCCATCCATGCTATTGCAAAGGGTAGGAGCTCCTTCTTTCTTTCTGCTGTGTAGTATTCCATTGTGTAAATGTACCATAGTTTTTTGACTTTATTTCACTTTGCATAGCCTTCACTTTTTCCTCTGTTTTGTGACCATACTCAAACATTTCTGTGAGCGTCCTGATTGCCAGTGTTTTGAACTCTGCATCTTATAGGTTGGCTATGTCTTCATTGCTTAGTTCTGTTTATGGAGTTTTGATCTATTCTTTCATTTGGGCCATATTTCTTTGTCTCAGCATACCTATTACAGTGTAAGGGGTGGAGTCTTAAGTATTCACCAGGGCAGGGCAACCCATGACACTGCATTGTGGTGCTGCATATAAGGGAGGGGTCCGAGAGGGAACAGTGCCACTTGCTTGCCTCTTGGTTGGCTTTCAGTCACTTCTCCCACTACCCACAAGCAAATTGGGCCCATCTGGTGCTGATTCCCAGATGGGTGTGTTTGTGTATGTTCTAGGACCCTGTGGGTCTCTCCAATGAACTCTCCTGTGAGGCTGGGAGTTTCTCCCACCACTGAAACCCCCACAGGTTTTTATAGCCAGAGGTTTTGAGGCTCTTTTTTTTCCCCCCATGTTAGAACCCTGGGTTGCACAGTCTGTCTTGCTCCACAGTTTTTCCTCCTGGTTTATCTGCATGAAAATGTGGGACCACAGAGTCTTCTAGCTACCTCTTTTCCATGTGTTCTCTCTGCCCCAGCTGCTCATCTCCACCCCTCCTACCAATCTAGATGAATGTTTCTTCTTTAACTGCTTGGTTGTTGGACTTCCCTAGAGTTCAATTTTCTAGTAGTTCTGGTTATTTTGTGTTTTTAAATTTGTTGTTGTTCTTCTTTTGGTTGTGTGAGGAGGTAAAGTGTATCTACGTATGCCTCCATCTTGCCCAGAAGACTCCATTTTAATTTTTTAATTCAATAATTTATTTATATTTAGTAATAAAACTGATTATTGTATTCTAGGGTATTATTTTGCATATAGATATCGTTATTGCTTTCTAGAGTTATACTTTTAATGCATAAACATAAGTAAAAGAATTAAAAACATTTATATAGATACAGAATTAGTACTACCCATGTATAATGCACATACTTATTTTTCCCTAAAAAAATTGGGCAAAAACGTGTGCATTATACATGGCAAAATATAGTACTTGCAATCCTGGAAACAAGCCTGTTGCTTTCTTGCCTCCAGGCTTGTAAAACATTCTCATCCCTCTGCCAAGAAGGCCCCCCACCTTCACTTCTACATTATTGGCTCTTTTCTTCTAGGGTCTTCCCTTCCACAATAAGGGTAGTCACCCCTCTTTAGTGTGGCCACATCACTTTCTGTTTGCTTCATGTGCACACTTATCACTGTTGTCTGACCATGTTCAAGCCATGCTAGATTCCCCCAGAGACTGCCAACAGTAAGAGACAAATGATCACCACTTCCACAACGTGGGCCCAAGGTCAGAGGTAGCCAGCATCCATGGGACCAAAGAACAGCTATCAAAACCAAAATAATGAGGTCCCAAATGCCTGTGATCTCAGCTCATGCAGACTTTGGTAAGCATCCAAGCTTTTCTATGAGGCGTCAGTGATCTCTGATCACACTAGGCAAGCATGCTCTGTGGATATGGCTTTCTCATTAATCTGGAAGCTGCTTGGAGCTGGAGATAAGTCTCATTCTCCTTTGTATTGCCAATTAAGCACCTGTCTGGGCACATGATAGGCTTAATAAAGAATTGTTTATGTATTTGGTTAGTTAAGTGACCACAACCAGTTAGAGAAGGTGTCACCATAACTTTCAGTTTCTATTCTCCATCTTGAATGGGCTGCAGGCAGGTATCTCCACACCTAGAGTGAATGCCCAGAATAGAACACAATACCAAAAGGAGAAATAAGGTTATTAAGAATAAAATACAGAAAGTGAGAAGCAGGTTCTCAACTAACATGGTTGAGAATTGAAAAAGGCTTTAGTGAGCACGTAGGCCAAGCTCCCACCTTAAAGGGGAAACTGAGACTAGGACTTGGAAATTGTCCAAGGTCACAAGGCACTCTTCCATATCAGATCCAGAAGTTTGGACTTGGCCTCTGAAGTTCAGCATACTCTTCCTTGACCACGACTAAGCCTCCTCCTACTGCCTTTTCCCAAGCAGAGACTATTGTGTCAGACCTGGGTTCAAATCCTGATTGCGCTACTTAATTGTTCTGCTCTGTATGGCTCTTGAGTCAGCCCCTTGTGAAAGAGAGACCCAGCACCTGCACAGGCCAGCATGTGAATTCAGAGCGAGACAATATTGACACAGTGTCCACACTGTGCCTGATCCAGTGGCCCTCAGGAAATGTCAGCTCTGTCCCTTTACTCCAGTTCTTGGGAATCATTCTTGCCTCTCTGTGCTTTCCTTGGCTCTTAGAAAATCATAAATTCAGCACAGAAGGACCTCCGGAGGTTCCCAGGCTCACTTCCATGCATTTATTCAGGGTTCATCCTGCCTCTTCCCTCAAACACCCTATCCTCCCTTACCTTCTAAGGAAGGCATCTCATGTGTAACTCATGCCAGTGGGCACAGGTAGGGTGTCCATTCTTCCTCAGATCTAACCCAACACTTCTTGATGAAATTTTAGGATGAAGTCATTTTCTCTATTTTGTCTTTTAGGAGGAAACAAAAATCTCCTCCCCTCTCTCTTTCATTTTCTCTTGTATGTGTTTATTTTTTCGGTGCCCTAACTTCTTTTTTCCTTCTTCTCACTTCTTGAGCCATCTCCACCCTCTGTCTCCATCTTCCTGTCTTTCACCTTAGGTGGCAGCTACATGATGTCTCCTGTACACATCCCACTCCTATACCATCCCCTGGGACCCAAACAGCTGAGCCAGTCTCTGGCAGAGCACTTATCTCTGCCCACCATACATAGCTCCTGAGGTAGGCTACAGGTGGCAGGCGGGGCAGAGCAGCCCAAACAATTGAAGTGAGCCTTAAGCTGGGTCCTGCTGGCTCTCATCGAGCTGTCTATTCAGGGCCACCCTCCCAGCTCCTCTGGCACAATGCCACAGACCCCATGGGCCTTTGCATTCCACAGAATGGGGGCCACTAGCTCTCCTTGCACCAGATCCCTCTCTCTTGGCTGCACTGGCCCCTTTGCCAGCAAAATTCCAGAGCAGGCCAAGGCAACCTGCCTGCAAAACAAAGCCTGTGCTGAGCCACTGCAGGGTATGCCCAAGGGTTTCAGTTTGATCCCAGTGCTCCTAGCATGGACCAAACCTCATAATTAGAGGGGGAATTTGGGTTTTTGTTTTAAGAGTGGCCTGTCTTTTCCTATGTTGGCTGCCTCCCTGCTCCCTTTGCCTTACTCGCCCCTCTCTCCTTCCTGGAGTTGAGGAAGGTCAGGAACAGAGCACAGGCAAGCAAGGCTGGAAGGGAAGCAATGGGTTAATTTAGTGGACACTTCAACTTTTAGTCTGATTAGAAGATCTCATTGATATTCCAGTCCTGCCAGCCTGGGGAACTGCATGACCTTGTGTTCAGGGAGCACGTTCCAATTTTGTCAGCACCTTCATTTCCACTAACCACTAACCTATTTTATCCCCCTAGCAGCCACGACTAGGGCGTAAGCTGAGAGACTGGCCCCAGAGGTCAACGAGGGCAACTGTGTCCAGGCTCTACTCCCTCTACCATGCTGGCTGACTAGGCTTCTGGAGTCGGCTCTTTACCTCTAGGCCTCCCCCTTGGTGAGGGTCTTCTGTGGATATAAGGTAGAGATTCTGAGAAGCTTCCACACACTGGCCTCCCACTGAGGTGCTTGAGAGCTTGGACTCTGGTTCAACATCTGGCTGTGCCCCTCTAGTGACTGTGGAGTCTTGGGTGAGTTACTTAGCCTTTCTGGGCCTCTGTTCCTTATCATAAGACAGGGTAATACTAGCACCCACCTCATAGAGCTGTTATGAGGGCTAACAGATTGTTATTTAGAAAGTACTTACAGCAGGGCCTAGGACACAGTAAGTACTGTGTTAGTTAGTTCCACTTCTGACAGACAGGATCACACATTCCAGTGTTGTCTCAGGTTTGGACAGCTTGCTGCTCTGTGAACCTCTTCTCCAGGCCCTACATTTGCTTAACAAATATTTATTGAACACTTACCATGTGCCTCTGTGTTTGACCTTGGGTTTGCTATGTAAACTACACAAAATGGCCCCTGTGTTAAAGGAATTTTCAGTAAGTGCACAAATAAATACATAATTTCAAATTGTGCAGTGTCCTATGCAGGAGGCAAAGAACAGGAGAAAAGGACACACCCATTTGGGAGTGTAAGCATGTGAGCCCTATAAGAGGAAATGACACGGACCCAGACCTGAAGGATGAGAAGGAACAGCTAAAGGAGTTGGGGGATGGGGAAGAACATTCTGGGCATGAGGAACAGCATGTGTGAGGGCCTTGTGCCAGAAGGGGCCTGACATGTAGCAGAAACTGAAGTAAGATGGGTAGAACCAGTGAATGGGGCTGTGAGAGAAAGGGCTGGAGAGTGAAGTAGGACCAGAGTTAGGAGTCGGGGCCCCCCACAGGGTATGGCATATGGAAGAGCTTCATTCAGTAAAATGGCATGGTTCCATTTTGGTTGTCAGAGCCCATAATGACTGTGGTGTGTAGCACAGCTTGGCAGTGAAGGGGTGAAGAAGGGAATGCATAGTCAGGAGGGTTGATGGTGCTGGTGCCTTGGATTGGGGGAATATCTGTGGATGGAGAGAACCAGGTTGAGTTGGGATGTGTTTGGGAAAGTAGGAATCAGATATGGCATCAGTGGGAAAGCTTTTAGGACTTCTAGGGGTTTAAACTTAGTGTGACCAGAGGGAGTGTTAGTGTGTAGATGTGGGGGAATGGATTTGAGGGTGGTATCAAGAATGCCTCCCCGCATTGAGGCTGGAGTGCATGGTAGATTAAGATGGACAATGTGACATTCCCAAACATTCCTTTCTTCCAGTTTTGGAACACCCTCTTTTGAATGTGTGCCATTTTGCCTCTAATGAAGACTTGGAGTGCTGGTCTTAGAATGGCTGTGGCCTCCCTGTCCCTCGTACCTTCATGCTTCTATCCTGGAGCATTCAGGGTCCGGGTGCACAGTAATCCTGGCTCTAGCAGTTACTAGCTAGGAGATTTTGGGTAAATTACTTAAATTTCTCTGTGCCTCATTTCCCCTTCTGCAAAATGGGATAACATGGTAGTACTGACACCATAAATTATTTTGAGGATAGTGTGAGACCTTGTTGAGCACACTGTAAACATTTCCACTTTTAGGGTGAATATTCATTGCTGCCAGCTCCTTGAGTCACATTAAGCTTACCACCCCCTAAAAACGCTAATAGCTTTCCGACACATGGAAGTTCTAAGCCCTGCCTCCAACATTCTGTGCTTATATGCTTGGAATTTTAAACTGAAGATCAGGGCCTGACAGTCATCCTTGTTAAATCTTGTTTTGTTAGACTCAGCACATGGCACCTGCCTATCAGTTTCCTTTTTATTTTGATGAGGAGGAGGTCATATGATGCATGCTAAGTTCATTTTTGTGGCCACAGCGGCACCCGTGGAGGGTACTTTAGCCATCCCCTTGCCTCCTGGGGTGCGGCACCTTGCCTTGGGAGGTGGAGGCAGGGGCAGTTTTGGGCTTAGGTAAAGTTGGGGATACAGCCAGACAGTGCCTTGGCCTGAGGTTGATCTAGGACAATCATCCTAGGTCCCTTCTCCCAAGTCCACTACTGCCTTTGAGTTTTGTGACAGGGTGCCAGAGGGACCTGTTAAGTCACTGGGTGGGTTGGACAGGGACACAGGCCTAGGGCTCAGGCCATGGTTCAGTTCTCTCTCCAAAGGCCCCAATTTCCAAACCATTCTGTCACATTCTCTGACCTCAGACCAGAGAAGAATGTGGACCAGAAGGAAAGACATGTCCAGCTCTGTAGAGCCCTCTTTCCTCTCTTACTTCCATGGAGAGGTGCGTGTGTACTCATGTGCCTCTGAGTTTAGGCTCCCTGCCCTCACTCACATCTACTGTTCCCATACTATAGAACAACATCTTTCCTATTGATTGGGGAGGATTTGTGCTCTGCCCCACTCATGCTTCTCTTTTGAACCTTTTTAAATTCTCTGTCCCCACCTTGAAGTTGCTCTTCTCACAGCAGAAATCAGTGGCTTTGGTGTTCATGCTTAACTGCATGCATCATTGAGTCTTCTTCCTGTGGGAGTCTCTCTTCCCTAATGTCCTTAGGTCAAGTAGGTCTCCCTTTAGCCTGAGAGGTCTCAGGGCAGGGCTGCATATCCTGGAAATCCCTCTCCTTCTTCTCCTGCTCTCCAAGCACCTCTGGGGCTCTGTTCATGGAGGGAGCTGAACCTGAAGGGAACCCTGGCCCTTAGCTAAGGCCTGCAAAGAGTGCCAGACCTAGAAGCCCAGTAAAGCAATGGCCTGTTGATTCCATACTCCTCTCATACTCCAGGAGAGTGGGAAGTTGAGGGACACATCTGGATGCATGCTAAGTTCACGTTAAGTGTGGTGGCCCTCCAGGACAGGCTCAACAACATGCCTTTGGTACAACTGGAAGACTTAACCAGATTCCAGAACTGATGGGTTTCTTGATGCAGTACCTGCCTCCAGCTTCCCTTTCCCATTAATGCACTCCTTGTTCACCATTTGTGCCATGAGATATTTTTCCATGTAGTAGGTTCTAGGGAAAATTGAATTTCCCTAACAAGCAGGATTTGCAAGCCACCTTGCCTGGGTGGGATCTTCTCTACCTCTGAGTTCACTTGGCCTTCTCTGCCAGTGCACTTATGTTTCTCCACCTAACATTCCCATTGCATATTTTTCTCAGCAACTTCACGATGCAAGAGATGAGTCTTCCTCTCCCTGGGAACACCCACAGGCCTTAGGAGATGCTCGGTGAAGATATTCACACAGGCTTCTTTGCTCCCAGATCTACCAGGATGGCAGCACAATAGGATTATTTTGTGAGGGTCCTGCCATGGGCCTCTCCACTCATTGCCTGGCCCCTGAGTATGTCCGTAATCTTCTGTTCAGGCCTGGACTCCTTCAGGGCAGTGAGGTATGGGGGACAATTATACTATCCCCCTCTTCCAAGGAGCAGTATTGGAGCTGATATTGCCTGGCCCCTGAGGGTCTTCCCCCTCTATACTGAAAGACTGCTGCCTAAGGGGAAGGGCAGGTTCAGAGGCTTCCTTAGAACCCCTCAACCCACTATTGACTCATGGAGCTGGTGAGATCACCTAGTTCAGTCTCCTGCCATAGGCAGGAAAATTCTACAGCTTCTAGAGCAGACAGAGAAGACTTGGGGTATCTTTTCAGCTAAGACAGGTGAAAACCAGTCTATAAGAGGGACCTAGGGTAAAGACTCGTTGAGTCTGTTCTGAGGCTTGGTAACATGCTGCCTGCTGTCATCAGGGGGATGGTCAGATGCAGATCTGGGATCTAGGGTATGTCTCCTTGAAGGCACTTCCCTTACTGTTGGATTGGGGGCTAGAAGTTCCACATGCTCATCTCCCCATTAATCTGTGAGTTTTCTCAAGATTGGGCACATCTCACTTCTATTAGTTTCTACCACCTAACAGGATACCTGGCACAAAAAAATTTACATGATAAATATTTCTGGGAGGAAGGGAGCTAGGGAGAGAGGAAGGAAGCAGAGTTGACCAGTGCTCTGACAGCATATTGGACATTCCATTACAACATTTAATCAACTGGGAGAGGGATCTCTGCCCTGTTCTCTTCAGCAGCAGATGGAGTTACCTGAAGGAAAGGGTCAGGGCTTGTTCCTCAGACTGGCTAAGAGGTTCTCTGGGTTTCTCAGTTCAAATGGCCACAGAGCAGGGTACTTGAGATGAAGGTTTAGAAGAGATTGCTCCCTCCAGGGATGAGGAGGGAGGTGGGATGGGGTGGAAAAAGGTGCATTTGAGGAGGACTAGCAGGTTCATAGGACATACGAGGTGCTTTTCGGCCAGCAGGAACATGCCATTTGGACAAGCTTGTTTTTCATGAAGGAAATGAGGTAGCTCCTGGGACTAGAAGTCAGAAGTGGACCGGGCAACGGGATGGAAAATGCACTGCTAAGGGACTCAGGGTAGAATGGGACCTCAGTGCTCTCCTGAGCCAGTGCTCAGAATCTCTAGGCTATAACATGTCCTTGAAGATATTCATGTGGACCTGAGAGATATTTCCTATTTTTCCAAAGAATGAATGGAAATTTTATCCTATGTTAAGACTAACTAGGCTTAATTAAAAAGTTGTTTTTCTTAGCTTTTGGCTGGAGTTATTTTTACACAGTATTCTTGTGGGAATATGAATCTTTTGATAAATGTAGTTTGGTAGACAAAAATCTTTCAAAAGATATGGCCTCCTCCTTTTTGATGGTTATTAGTTGGGAATCAGCTCAAATCCTTCATTCTGTAGACTGGGGCCCAGAGATGTTAGATGGCTGGTTAATGATAGGCCGAGGGCTAGGACCAGGTCAACTAACCCCAGTCAGCTTTTTCTGTTACACAATGTATCTTGATGATCTCTTCTGTCTTTACTTCTTCTTCCCAAAGACAGGCTCCTCTGAGTCTGCTCACCCAAGACCTCTGCTCTCCTGTTGTACTTCTACAGGAGCCTGATGGCCACATATTCTCTGGGGTGCCCTACTGAACCCCAGAATTTACTGCCATCAATATGTCCACAACTGCCAGGGTGCCCCAGGGATATACATGAGCCAGATTCACGTTTAATTATGAGTAACAAAAACCTGACAGACAGTGGGTTGACTAAAAAAGTTCTTTCCTCCCTCCCTTCCTTCCTTTCTTTTTCTTCCTTCCTACCTCTGAATGCAACAAGAAGTGTGCGGATAGACAGTATAGGACAGGTGCAGCTACTCAAGGAGGTTATTAAGGCACCAGGAACTTTCTACCTTCCTGCTCCATTATCCTCAGTGTGTTGTCTTTCCCCTCATGATTATGAGATAACAGCATCTCCATTATCAAAGCCAATGTCCAGGCAAGAAGAAGAAAGAGAGAAAATAAAAAGGAGGGAAGAGAAAATTTCATTACTAGATAGGCTTTGCCCCTATTATTCAGGAAGAAAGGGCCTCCTCTGGGATTTTTGCTACTCCTGTTGACTAGAACTCATTCTGTGGGCACAACCAGCTGCAAAAGATGCTAGAAATTTAAGCATTTTTCTTTCCAGACTCTCTAACAGAGGGAGATAATATAGAAGGGGATTGGCATGGGGCAAAGTAAGACAATAGATATGCACAATTCTCTCTGCATGTTTACTCATCCTCTCTTTCTGCTTTTCTATTACAATGGAATGCAACTTGTGAGGCCAGTCTTTCCACATGGTGGAAAGGCAAGGCAAGGTAGAGCATGGCTCTCATGCCCTACCACCTTTGACCTCCATTTCCTGTATCTCCAGTCTTTTTTGCTCTCCTGGATTTTATATATTCTTTATGCATCCTCAAATCATTCCCATTTGAGAAAAAAATTAAACATATCTGGGAGTGGTGATTTAGGGAACTTGGTAGAAAAATGTTGAGATATTAAGTGTCGGGAGCCAACCAACAGCTGACCCTTGACACAGTCGGGACGGATGAGATGCATCTGCACAGCAGAGGCAACTGTGGCTGGATTTCCTGTATATCTCTTCTTGCATGCATGTCTTTGCTATTACTAGGTGTTGGGATTTTTGAACACTTGTATTTCGGGTCCACTGATCTGCAGAATTCCAATGGAATTGTACAGAATGCCTTCTTGGCCATAGAACAAAAGTTCCTTATAACCCCTCCACAGCCTACTTCTCCTACCTATTGGAAAATTAATATTAGACAATGGGCAGGCCAGCTGCCTGAAAAATGGAGAAAAATTTTACTAGATATCCCCCATAGTACAATCCCCCATACATTGGACAGGAGTAATAATTGATGGAACTAGATGGGTAAAAGAGCAAGAAAATAGGTGAACTATTATGATTTAAGCACGAGGGAACAAATACAAAGATTATCCCTTGCAAAGTACATAAAGAAAGAACCTAGACAGGAAGATAGATGGCTGAGTTAGAAAGCCTAACCACATAGGCCCTTTAATAGTTCACATATAACCACTGACTAGTGTAGTGTATCTTTTTGACCTATGCCAAATTCTGAAAACTTTGTTAGACATCAAATGATCAATAGACATTTGAAACTTTGTACATGTAGTTATTTGTAGTTATCTGATTAATAGCCCTCCTAGTCAAAATAAACCTTTGTTTAGTATGAACAAATCTGTAGAACTTCCTGTACATTTTCTTGGTATTTCTTTATAGACCTTTTCTGCTTGAGAAATCATGCCATGCACTTGTTCCTTTGATGCCATGTAACAAATCCCTATAAAAATAAAGCTTGATTAAACTCTTAGAGTTCAGTCAGACCCACAAGGGCTGGCCGTTCTCCGGCATCAAACTTGGTGTCTGACCCCTCATTCTTTGCCTGCATTGCCCATCCTTCGGGGACCCTGAGACCCACCAAGGCTGGACCCCAGCAATTAAGTTGTGTTGGTCAGTTCTTGCTGACCTTCAGTGAGTTGCTATAGAGACAATCATCAATCATGCTGGTCTACATGACAGCAAGAAGGAAACAGTTTACAACTTCATTGAAGGATCTTTTCTGCCCATAGACAAAGGTCCAGGAGCTCTGAGAGTCAGAGATTCATGGCCCATGCAGGCTGCAAATATGAGTGCAGACAGGCTACTTAATCTTTCAGACTTTGATTTTTCTCCTTAAAATGGGGACAACAACATACCTGCTTCAAAGAATAATCATGAGGATATAATGAAATCATATACAGAGGAATGGTTTGTTATAAAAAATGAGAGTTGGAGCTTGGGGGAATAGGAAAACCCAGTTTCTAAATTTAAGTGCCAGATGAATTGTGACCAAAATCTAGCCCCATACTGTGTGTTTCCTGCTCTCTGAGCCCAAAATGTTCTTTTTCTTTCCTTAACTTTATTTTTGTATTATGTTCCTTTCTGTACAACCCAAAGTACCTGTTCTAATAAACTCATCCATTCCCATGGCTTCTAATGATTCTCAAGTCCATATCTATAGCTCAGACCTTTCTCCCAAGCTTCAGAATGATATATCTACTTGCTCATGTGATATTAATACTTTAATATATGCAGACACCTCAAACTCAGAATGTCTGCAGTTGGACTCTTCATCTTCCCTACCCCTGTGTTTCTTCCTCATATCTTCATATTCGTCATAGCAGATGACATCATAATCCATTGGCTGCCCAAGCTCAGAATCCAGGAATCAGTTTTTTTCTCCTTCTCTTTCATTCTCCACATCTTGTCACTAAGTTCTGTAACTTCCATCTCTCAAATGTCTCTGTCTCTAATATTACCATCTTAGCTGAGGCTACCTTCTCTTGCCTCAGTGACCATCATTGTTTTTCTCCTACTTGACACTCATTTCTGTTTTTACCTGGTTATCAGAATCCCACTTTTGCTTCACGCAGCAATGTCTCTAGCTCCAGGTAGTGAATTACAATAAATAATACTGATATTCAATTTTGCAATCTTGCTTCTGGTTAGAGGGGCAGTGTGATTCAGTTTTGACCAATGAGGTATAAAGAGACATCTGTGATGGGCTTCTAAGAAAAGGGAGATATGGCAGCTAGCCCTGTCCCTTCCCCCTTCTCTCTGCCTTGAATAAGATTATTGTGACTGGAGGTGAGGCAGCTATAAGGGAAAAAGCAAGAGAATAAAACCCAAAACATGGACAATGGTGGAGTGGAAGGATAGAACAAGCCTGGGTCTTTAATGATATCATGGAGTTGCCTAACCTGAAGATGACTTATTTCCTTATTTCCTGTCAGTAAACTATAAATGTCATCATAAGTTTAAACTATTTTGGATATTCTCTTACTTGAAGCTGAAAGCATTCCTAACTAATAAAACCAAATTGGTCTCTCTGGCTTTGCTCTCTTTCTTTCCTTTAATTTATTTCTTGCACAATATTCAAAGTAATCTTTTACAGACAAGATTCTGATCTTGACATTTCTTCGCCTAAAGGCTTTCGAGGACTTCCCATCTTTTAACTTAGTATTACTTGCGTGACCAATGTTACCATGTTGGAATAAAAATAAGTACCTGCCTCTTTTATTGGGTTGGCCAAAAATTTCTGTTTAGTTTTTTCCATAAAATAAAGGGCAAATTTTTCATTTTCCCCAATAACTTTATTGATTTAGATATTTTGAGCATGTTGGCTATCTCCCACTATTTACCTCTAGTGGGTAGAGGCAGGGGTGCTGCTAAACATCTTCCAATGCATAAGACAGACCCACAGCAAATAATTATTTGGCCAAAATGTCAATAGTACCAAGAAACTTTGCAAACCACTTTTGACACATTCGATCAGTCACAGCACTTTCTCCATATACTGCACAAATCTTTTTTTGCATTTCAGTTGCATTTTTACCTTTCTTGAAATAATAAAGCATAATATGCCAAAAATGTTGCCTATCTTATTCCATCTTAATATTAAAATGGCTGCACAAAAATTCACTAATTATGATAAGTTTTTTAAAATGCACACTGATATGACAGCTGTCACAATACAATTTAACAAAATTATTTTGAATGAAGTTAAAGACAACTAAGCACTACCAGAGCTACTGTACAGAAAAAACTAAATGAACTTTTTGGCCAACCCAATACTGTTCACACTGACTACTTGAGCTCCAATCTGTGTCCTTTTAGGGCCTAGGGACCACAGTGGGGCTCAGTTCGAAAGAGTCAATCTGCATACAAATGCCAAGAGGAGGGAGAACTTGAGAATATGCCAGGCTACTATCAGGTACTTTCCTTGGCCACCATTGACTATTGCATGGTGTGTCATTTGTAGTCTGGTCACATTTGACTGGTTTATCCCTATCTGATGCTACATGATGTCCTTGTTGATCCATGTCCCTGCATCAGCCATGGTGGTGAGTCTTTAAAGGAGGAGAACCCCTGCACTCCAGTGACCCTTGGTTATAGTTACATCTCCGAAAGTTACATCTCTGTTGGCTTGCACTTGTACTCTTTCTATACTATATGTCCCATGCCAGGGTAACTGGATGCAGAGGAGTTCCCAGAATCAGACAGGTGTTGGTCAGAATCAGCTTTCATGCTAAAGATCTTTAACCTCATAGAATTGAACTCCAGGCTCTGCTTTCTTAGAGTTTCCCCTATCTCTGTACTCTACTATATCAGGAAGAAGTGTGTTGTGGGAATCTCTTAATATGTGTGAGCCCAGCCTCATTTCATTCCACTCTCCTCTGTGGTTCTTAGCATCAGTAGTGCCAGACTTGTTGGTGTTTCCCATAAGCATCAAAACTGCTTCTTGCTTTTAGGTTTAAGTATGTTCATTCCTCTGCCAGAACCTATTCCCATGCTTTTTTGCTAAGCTAACTCTTATTCTTCTCTTAGTTCTCAGCCTGGGTGTCACCTCCTTAGAGAGGTTTACCTGACTCAGCTTCCTTTCCAGTGTACTCACATATTTGTTAAAGCCTACAATTTCCAATACCAAGTAAAGTCGGCCTGTTTTCTTCATTGCTTAGCATAGTACTAAAGATTAGGTGAACAAATGAATGAATGGTAGTTTGGTTTGGTCCCCAATGACACTCCCTCTTCTTTAAATGATAAACTTCTACTCATCCTAGCCTATCTTCCTCACACCTCCACTATCAAACTGATTAAATTGCCCTTCCTCTGTGTTCCAGTAGCAAATTTTTATTCTCCATCACAGGCTTAATCTAATCATGATTACATGTTTACCTATCTGCCACTCCATTTACAATTTGAGCTTCTTGAGTTCTGTGGCTTTGTTTTATTCATCTTTGTATCCCAAATAGACTGTTTGGTAAATAGCAGGCTCTTAATAATGTTGACTTTATAAATTAATAAGTCCATAATGAGATGAGCCCTGGAAACCTTAAAAGTGGAGAGTGGGGTCAAGGCACCAATTTTAAATTTAGCTTACTGACCTGAGCATGGCAGCGACGAGTTCATTCTCTGTCTAACCTATCTGGGGAAGTGAATAGAGTTCTTTGTTTATATGTCTAAGTATATATTTGCATATTTGTTTAACTGAAAAAATATAAATTATCTTTATAGAGGAAGGTGGGAGAGGCAGATGGCTTCTGTTTTAGTAGTTTAATAAGAAAGTCACTGTGCCTATTTTGAGTTTCCATTGAGATTTTGGCAATGCAAAGGGGGTTCAGGAGCCAAGTTTGGGGACAGAGGTTGAAGAGGGCTAAATTGCTCTGCATAAGAAAATGAGATAATGGTGGCAGCGGGAGAAACTCCCAGCCTCACAGGAGAGTTTGTTGGAGAGACCCGCAGGGTCCTAGATGTACACAAACACACACACCTGGGAATCAGCACCAGAAGAGCCCAGTTTGCTTGTGGATAGTGGGGGAAGTGACTGAAAGCCAACTGAGAGCTGAGCAAGTGGCATTGCTCCCTCTCTGGTCCCTCACGCACATACAGTGTCACAACACAGAGATGTGGGTTGCCCTGCCCTGGAAAATACTTAAGGCTCTGCTCTTTACAATGTAACAGGTTTCTCAAGACAAAGAAATGTGGCCCAAATGAAAGAACAGACCAAAACTCCATAAATAGAACTAAGTGATGAAGAGACAACCAGCCTACAAGATGCAGAGTTCAAAACACTGGCAATCAGGATGCTCACAGAAATGGGTGAGGATGGTCACAAAAAAGAGGAAGAAGTGAAGTCTATACAAAGTGAAATAAAGAAAAATGTGCAGGGAACTAACAGTGAACTCAAATCAATGATTTAGAGTAGAAGGAAGAAATAAACATTGAATGGGAACAGAATGGAGAAACAAGAATTCAAAAAAATGAGAGAGGCTTAGGAACCTCCAGGACAACTTTAAATGTTCCAACATCTGAATCTTAGGGGTGCAAGAAGGAGAAGAGGAAGAGCAAGAAGGACACAACTTATCTGAAAAAATAATGAAGGAGAAATCCCCCAATCTGGCAGAGGAAATAGACTTCTGAGAAGTCCAGGAAGCTCAGAGAGTCCCAAAGAAGTTGGACCCAAGGAGGTACATACCAAGGCACATCATAATTACATTAGCCAAGATTAAAGACAAGGAGATAATATTAAAAGCAGCAAGAGGAAAGGAAAGAGTTACCTACAAAGGAGTTCCCATAAGACTATCAGCTGATTTCTCAAAAGAAACTTGCAGGCAAGAAGGGGCTGGCAAGAAGTATTCCAAGTCATGAAAGGCAAGGACCTACATCCAAGATTACTCTATCCAGCAAAGCTATTGTTTAGAATGGTAGGGCAGATAAAGTTTACCTTATCTGCTTCCCAGATAAGGTAAAGTTAAAGGAGTTCATCATCACCAAGCCCTTATTATAGGAAATGTTAAAGAGAGTTATGGAAGAAAAAGAAGATGATCAAAAATATGAATAGTAAAATGACAACAAACTCACAACTATCAAAACCTGAAACTAAAACAAAACAAAAACAAAAACAAAGTACGGAAACAACTAGAACAGGAACAGAATCACAGAAATG
This sequence comes from Desmodus rotundus, assembly GCF_022682495.2. Lineage (NCBI taxonomy): Eukaryota > Metazoa > Chordata > Mammalia > Chiroptera > Phyllostomidae > Desmodus > Desmodus rotundus. The sequence goes on from NC_071398.1 coordinate 74,411,574, forward strand.
GAGATCACATGGAGGTTTATCAGTGGGGATAGAGAGAGGGAGAATGGGGGAAAAGGTACAGGGAATAAGAAGCATAAATGGTAGGTACAAAAAGATAGGGGGTGGTTAAGATTGGTATGGGAAATGGAGAAGCCGAAGAACTTTTATGGGCCTTATAGCTTTAGATGTGGGATGGTGTAGACCTCTTATTTGGGATCTCATGGCGGAATAATGTTGACCCAGCTGAAAGCAAAATCAGAGAGGAAGCTCGCAAAACAGATTTGCAAAGTTGTATTGGATCATTTTGAAAAACGATATTCGAAAGAACTTGGAGATGCCTGGAATACAGTAAGGGAGGCTCTTTGTAGAACCAATGCCTGAATATTTAGGCAAGTTGGGAGTTTCAGCCAAGATGGGGGCACAGGTAGAAACCCTTCACTTCCTCACACAACCAAAAGGAGGATAACAACCAATCTAAAATCAATAGACAACCAGAAGTGCCAGGAAATCAAATTGCATGGAACTCCGAACACCACAGAATTAAAGAAACAGTCAGAGAGAACAACCAGACCTGTAAGGCCATGCATGGAGAGAAACCACGGGTAAGGTGGTGGACTGTGGGGGCGGGGCTGGCTGGGGCAAGGTGGTAGGCTGAGCAGGAGGGGCTGACTTAAGGGGAAACTGAGACTCAGAGATGGCTGTGGACTACGATGGTTGCCGAGGTGGAAGAAACTCCCAGTCTCACACCAGAGTTCTTTGGAAAACGCCTTAGAGATGAGCAGGCAAGCTGCATTGTTCCCTCTCTGGCCCCTTCCCCACAGGCAGTGCTGCAGCACAGCAAGGAGGTTTGCCCTGCTTGGGTGAATACCTAAGGTCCCGCCCCCTTACAACTTAACTGGGGCCCCAAACAAAGAAATAGGGCCAAAATGAAAGAACAAAACAAAACCTCAGAAAGAGAGCTAACTGATGAGGATATAGCCAACCTATCTGATGGAGAATTTAAAGCCCTGGTAATCAAAATGCTCACAGAACTGACTGAACTTGGTCAAAAAATGAAAGAACAAAAAAAAGTACCCAAAATGAAATAAAGCAAAATATTCAGGGAACCAACAGTGACAGGACGGAAACTAGGACTCGAATCAATGATTTGGAACAAAAGGAAGAAATAAACATCCAACCAGAACAGAATGAAGAAACAAGAATTCAAAAAAGTGAAGAGGGTCTTACAAACCTCTGGGACAACCTGAAACACTCCAATATCCGAATTATAGGGGTGCCAGAAGGAGAAGCACAACAGCAAGAAATTGAAAACTTATTAGAACAAATAATGAAGGAAAACTTCCCCAATCTGATGAAGGAAATAGACTTCCAGGAAGTCCAGGAAACCCAGAGAGTCCCAAAGAAGTTGGACCCAAAGAGGAACACACCAAGGCACATCATCATTAAGTTACCCAAGATTAAAGACAAAGTGAGATTCCTAAAAGAAGCAAGAGAAAAAGAGACAGTTACCTACAAAGGAGTGCCCATAAGACCACAAGCTGATTTCTCAAAATAAACCTTGCAGGCAAGAAAGAGCTGGAAAGAAGTATTCAAAGTCCTGAAAGGCAAGGACCTACATCCAAGATTACTCTATCCAGCAAAGCTATCATTTAGACTGGAAGGGCAGATAAAGTGCTTCCCAGATAAGGTCCAGTTAAAGGAGTTCATCATCACCAAGCCATGATTATATGCAATGTTAAAGGGACTTATCCAAGAAAAAGAAAATGATCAAAACTATGAACAGTAAAATGACAACAAACTCACAACTATCAACAAATGAACCTAAAAAAAATAAAAGAAAGAAAAACAATGAAAACAAAAACTAAGCAAACAACTAGAACAGGAACAGAATCAGAGCAATGGAGGGCATCACATGGAGGGTTTTCAGTGGGGAGGGGGAGTGGAGGAATAGGGGGGAAAAGGTACAGGGAAGAAGTAGCATAATTGGTAGGCATTAAATAAAGGGGGAGAGGTAAAAAATGGTATAGGAAACAGAATTCAAAGAACTTATATGTACAACCCATGGACATGTGCTAAGGTGGGGGGGATGCTGGAGGGTTGGGGGCTGTAGGGTGGAGGGGGGGTAAAGGGGAAAATTAGGAAAACTGCAATAGCATAATCAATAATATATACTTAAAAAAAGAACTTTTATGTACGACCCATTGACATGAACTAAGGGGCAGGAATGCTGATGGGATGGGGTGGTGCAGGGCAGAGTGGAATAAAGGAGAGAAAAAAATGGGGCAACTGTAGTAGTATAATCAATAAAATATACTTTTAAAAAATGAGATGAATTTGGATTTTTCCCTGTGAAGAAGACAACAGAGAAAAGGGGGAAGGGGAGTTGCTGAATAACACAGAGTCTGGATTTGGAGTTGTGAAAGTGACCAGTGGATTTTTAAAAATAAGAACAGAAATGTCTGTTGTATAAATTGTTTGCATTGCTATGCTATAACTCTCTTCATTTCTTTAAACCTTCCCAATTTTGCCACATCACAAAGACTTGTGAGTAATTTTGCTACATTCTCCACTTGCATGATGGTAGTGTGGGGTAGGATGGTCACAAGGAGCAACTAGAGAACCCTGGATTGAATGATTCATCAAAGGTAGGTGTGCCCTCTGGAAGTGTGCAGCAAACTTGAGATGGGCACTAGACTTTGCAACACCCAGGGTGTTATGATGTTTCAAGTACATTGGTCTTGATCTTCAGGGTGAGCATGACTCGTTCTGGTCTTGATGAACACTTCTGGGTGTGTTTCAGTGTCAGTATGTGGTTTTTTATTACCTTATTAAAATGCTGAGTTTATTTCACATGCATATTTTTGTCTCCCCACCATTCCATTTGACCACCCCTACTACTATGTCCTGTCATAACATTCCATACATACTTAAAACCAAGCAAAGTATAGAGTAAAAAACAAGAAGTGTGAGCTTTCTTTGTATAGTTGATGGTTGTGTTTGCGACTACACTTGAATTTATGTATGGGTATGCTTGCATGTTGTATCTTGGATGGAGATGCTCCTAAATGTTCATGTCATCACACTTTTCTTCTGCACTCAATCTTCACATAGGCACCCTGAGCCCCTCCCACTCCCTGAGGAGTAGAGGCCTTCCCAGGGTCAAACCAGCTCTCTCCCTCTGCACCCAGCCAAGTATTATGCACTCCCGTACCCATTTTCCATTCTCTTGCCCCTACCCCATTTCCCTGACTTTCTCTTCCAGCCCCAAGCACAGTCAAGGCCCTTAACCAAGAAAAGGAAAACAAAAATCAGGTCACCAGATGTGTTCCATTCCATCCTCACCCTCCCCACCTCTCCTCACCACATGCCAATAAATTGAGTATATATACAGCAAGCACCTGGCATCCCCCCAAACCCAGTTGTCCCCTGCACAGTGACAGATCCATGTGGTGGAGACCGGGGGTGCCCACCCAAGCCTGCTACACAGCCCACTCCCACCCATGTCTAACACTGTGGCACAGCTCATTTGCTCTGTCTAGACAGCTCAAGCAGACCCCAGTGTGATTTTTCCCCATCTGAATAAAGGGTGATACATCTGTGCTGACAGGTCTCCTCCTCCCTCGTTGCTTGTCTGGGTGCAGGAGATGGAGGTCTCTTAGGCAGGGTGACACACTGGCAGCCCTGCCTCAGTTTGTGCATGGGGCTCCCTTGAGCTGGCCTCCACCTAAAGCCCTAAGTAAGTGTCTGGATTTATGGAATGAACCAGGCATCTGGGATTCTCATTGGAGACTGTTTACTTGTCGATTTGCATGGCATGTTAACAGCCCACAGCAGTCTACTTCCTGCCAGGAACTTTCAGGAACAATTTCCCCAAGCCAGCGTGGCCCAGCCTGGGCATGAGCTCTCTCCCTCTCTCCCTCCTCCCTCCCACCCCACATCAGCCACGTGAATGTGACTCAAGCAGGCTCTCTGAGCCCCTTCCAAGAGCAGCCAGAGGACAGCCCGAATAAAGTTGGATGGGTTACTTTAGGGGCAGGGAAAAGTCCAGAGTCCCCTAGAATCCCATGGGTCTCTATATCTTCCTCCCAAGTAGTCTTACCCCCAAACTGGATGAGGCAGTGGGTGCCTTGCTATTCCTGAGAAAGTTTACCCTTTCCAACCTGGTTCTCTTCTTCCTCCAATAGCATGTACTACAGCCAGGGACCACCGTGGGAGGGCTCTTGGCTTTACCTGGGAATAGTATATAAATAATGCAAACCTAAAGCAAAATACTCCTGTATATTATCTTGTTTTATCCTCATAATTACCCATGAGACAGTTATTTCTCCCATTTCAAAGAAGAAATTGAGGATAAAAAGATTCAGTAAAGGCAGAGCACAGAGGGTTTTTAGGGCAATAAAATTATTCTGCATGATATGATGGTGGGTATATATAGGTCATTATATATTCATCAGAAACCACAGAACATATAGCACCAACAGCAAACCTGAGGTAAAGTATGGACTTTGGATAGTAATGGAGTGTCAACACAGGTTTATCGAATGTAACAAATATACCACTCTGGTGAGGGGATGTTGATAGCAGGGAGAGGCTGTGCATGTGAGGCAGGAATGAATGGGGAACTCTTTATACTTTCTGCTCAATTTTGCTGTGAACCTAAAAGTGCTCTAAAAATAAAGTCTATTTTAGAAATAAATAAGAAATACTACTACTACCAGAAAGATTAAGTGACTTGTTATGATTGCTCAGAATGTGGTATGCCTGGGATTTGAATAGGGGGCAGCGTGCTCACACAGACCATGTTCTCTCCAACTGAGGTGTGTTTCCCTAAGATGAGACAGGAGATATTAGTGAGCTAGGTTGCACTAGTGGCCCACTAGAGGTTCTCTGAGTCTTCTCTTTCCAAAACCACAGTTTTCCACATTTTAGATGGACTTTCTGAGCCTCTGAATGTACTTGGAAATTTACCAGTTAACTCTCTTTGCCAGATGTCACTCTTCACCCCAGCCTGTCATCTTCCTGTCCCACCCTCCACAAGTCCTAAACTGTAAGACTTGACTTTTTGTCTCTGCATTCTTAGCTTGCAGCATTGTGTCTGACATGGAGCAGGAGCTAAAGCAGTGTCTGCTGAGAGAATGCATGCATACATGCATAGCAAGGAGAGGGAGAGAAGAGAACAAAAAGATGGAAGGAAGAGAGGAAGAGAAGAACGAAGGAAAGGAGGTGGAAGAAGTGGAGAGGAGTATGGGGTAGGGAGGAGAAAAAGCTTGGCCTGTCTGGTTAGATGGCACCTCTCTGTCTTGCAGGGGGCTGGAGAGCCCTCTCAGTGCTTTCCCCTCTCTTCCCTCCCAGCAGGAGACAGGTTGAGGCCTGAGCCCTGCCCATTTCCCCAGGTATTCCTCATAAAGTCTTTAACCCTTAGAAGAATTTCTCTGTCCCTTTTCCACAAAATGGACATGTTATTTGGGCAAAAGAGGAAAAGAGAAAAATTAAAGTGGAAAAATCTTTGACTTGGAAATTCAGCTGACTGCTCTCCTTTGGAAGAAAAGCTCCTTTAGTCCCTGGCTGCGTGGCAGGCAAGTGGAGCCAAGAGTAACACCGAATGCCCGGTACTGGGAGGAGGCCTGGGCCTTTTCAGAGGAGCCGCTGAAGTGGTATGAACTTGGGAGTCCAGTGCTGGGGCTCCTCTCTGGGGCTGAATCCCAACCCCCCTTCCACATCTTCATGAAGACAGTGGCCAGTCTTCTTGATGGATCTGTCCTGGGGACCAGAAAAGGACCAGGAGAGGCAAGTCCTAAGGGAAGCCAGGGACGAGGTCTGTCTTATAGTCTCAGCAACTACCTCAGTGCCTGATACTGAAGCTGCCAAAAACACATCAGAAAAAAAGAACCACATAACTCATCCTGAGTGGTTGACGGGAGACTCACCACCTACCCCCAGGTTGCTGCTAGTCTAGTTGTGGAGACAGAACAGATATAAAGAAAACAGACATGTAATCTAAAAGTTGGATACCAAGTAAAATAAAAGTCATACAAACCAGGGTCTTACCTCTCTGACCAGCACAGTGGACAGGCTGGATTGGAGCCAGGTGAGGTTAACGAGGGAGCCTCCTCAGTCTATCTAAAGCGAGCTTGAAGGAGCAGATGGAAATCATTAGGCCGGAACTAGTAGGTTGGGTATCAAAGTGGGGAGGATAATTCAGACTAAACTGAGATCCAGGACAGCAGGAGGCTGAGGGAGGGATAGGACAGGTGTCCCAACAGGTGTTACAGGTATTGTGTGTGTGTGTAAGCTGGGCTGGGGTTTAACACTAACTGACTTGCTCATAAACTGGGTACGGGGGAGAGAGCAAAGGATAAATTAAGGCTTTACATAATCTCCCAGATTCTTTGTTTTCAGCCTTGACTATGTTTATAGGGGTGACAGGTAGAGGCTTAGACTTGTAAGAGCCTAGAGACCAAATCAATTTCTGCAAGAGAGAGGGAAATCACATAAACATGGAAGAGGAGGTGGGAAAGGTGAGAGAGGAGCTCGGGCTATGGGGTGGTCTTTGCTTTTGCTTTCTCTATCTTATTTTGTTTTGCAAGAGAGAGGAAGATTAAGTAGCTATTGAAAGGAGAGTATAAAGAGGCTTGCAAGAAAGGCTGTGTGGGTGCTGTGTGCTGTGTGATGCGCATGCACACGGGTTTCTATAAAACCTCATGTAGGGCTTCTGGAGCTGGACTAATGTTACCTTCAAATGTGGCCCTGCTGAAAGAGACTTTGGAGGGGAGAGGAAACAAAAAGGCTTAATTTTATTCTGGTTACAACTTCCTGGAAGACGAACTGTCTTACCCAATATCCATTCTGTCTTTGCTTCCTAATAAAAACACAGTTTGTTACCCAGACACAGCACAACATTTCCTGGACTCACTTGCCACTAGAAGCAGCCATGTGACCAACCAGTGAGGTATCTGCAGAAGCTGCTGGAGGGCTTATGGAAGGTCTGGGTTTCCTGTATAGGCTCAGTCCTTCCTTTGTGTCACTTTCTTTTTTCTTTGCGTGGGGGTCGGGGGTCAGCAGGTGTTCTGTGAGGACTGAAGGCAGGAGGAGGACAGCTACAAAGTGCGTTCCTACTCCCATCCCATGTGGGGTGTCCTGCATCCTCCAATCCCTCACCTCCTCTTGTTTTTATTTTCTCTGGGGTTGGAGAAAAGAGAAAGGAGATCATCCGTGACCAGACTTCCTGGTCATTGTGGCTCCTAAGCTGGTCATTGTGCCCTGCTAAAGTGCCAGCTCCCTACCCCCCACCTCCAGGCACTGCACAGTTGCTCCCTGATTTCTGCTCCACCCTAGACATTTGCCAAATTCACTTGTTTCTAGAAGACCTCAGTGATACACCAGACTCAGCTGAGAGACTTGAGTTCTACTCTTGTGTTCAGGAACTGGCCATGGACCTTAGTTGGACAAGTCACACCTGCTCTAGACTTCAGGTTTTCCTTACCTGTAAGAGGAACAGGTTGCTCTGTCAGTGGTTCCCACAGGCCACTTTGTAAAGACTTCACTGGACTGTGGCAATATAATAATAATGACCATCATTTACTTGGTGTTTCCTCTGTGCTAAGTGCTTTTCACATATTAATTAATTTAATCTTTATAACTACTCTGGAAAGTGTGTACTATTATTATCACCTTCACTTAATAAATGATAAAACCAGAGATAAGAGAATTTAAGTAAGTTACCTGAAGTTCTTCAGAACATGAGTGGTGGAACCTGTGTTTGAACTCAGGTTTTCTGGCAGGGTCCACAGCTAAATCACTACTCTACAGCCACTGTGTGATGAGGAAAAACTGAGAAGGATAATGATAAACATGTGTGCATATTGATGTCCATGCATCCCCATACACACATGTTATTTTAATATATTTCTATAATATTTGTATGTCTTCCATATTTTTTCTTTTAAAAATTTACTTATTTAAATACTTTTGATTTTTACTGTTATTCAAGTACAGTTTTCTGACTTTCCCCCCCACCCCTCCCCACCACACAGCCTTCTCTACCTCCCTCCCCTGTTTCCACCCCTGCTTGTTATTGTCCATGTGTCCTCTATAGTTGTTCCTGAAAACCCTTCATCCTTTTCACCCACTATCCCCTCCCCTTTCCCTTCTGGTTAGTGTCAGCTTGTTATCAATTTCAATGTCTTTGGTTATATTTTGCTTGCTTGTTTGTTTTGTCGATTAGGTTCCACTTAAAGGTCAGATCATATGGTAATAGTCTTTCACCGCCTGCCTTATTTCACTTAGCATAAGGCTCTCCAGTTCCAACCATGCTGTCGAAAAGGGTAGGAGCTCCTTTCTTTCTGCTGCATAGAATTCCATTGTGTAAATGTACCATAGTTTTTTTTTTAATTTTTATTGTTATTCAATTACAGTTGTCTGCCTTTTCTCCCCATCCCTCCACCCCACCCCAGCCAAACCCACCTCCCTCCCCCACCTCCACCCTCCCCCTTGATTTTGTCCATGTGTCCTTTACAGTAGTTCCTGTAATCCCCTCTCCTCACTGTTCCCTCCCTACTCCCCCCTGGCTATTGTTAGATTGTTCTTAACTTCAATGTCTCTGGTTATATTTTGTTTCCTTTTTTTCCTCTGTTGATTATGTTCCATTAAAGGTGAGATCATATGGTATTTGTCCCTCACCACCTGGCTTATTTCACTTAGCATAATGCTGTCCAGTTCCATCCATGCTGTTGCAAAGGGTATAAGCTCCTTCTTTCTCTCTGCTGCGTAGAATTCCATTGTGTAAATATACCATAGTTTTTTGATCCACTCATTTGCTGATGGGCACTTAGGTTGCTTCCAGTACTTGGCTATTGTAAATTGTGCTGCTATGAACATTGGGGTGCATAGGTTCTTTTGGATTGGTATTTCAGGGTTCTTAGGATATAATCTAGCAGTGTAATTACTGGGTCAAAAGGCAGTTCCATTTTTAGTTTTCTGAGGAAATTCCGTACTGTTTTCCACAGTGGTTGCACCAGTCTGCATTGCCAGCAACAGTGCACTAGGGTTCCCTTTTCTCTGCATCCTCTCCAACACTTGTTGTTTGTTGATTTGCTTATGATGGCCATTCTGACCAGTGTGAAGTGGTATCTCATTATAGTTTTAATTTGCATCTTTCTGATGGCTAGCGATACTGAGCATCTTTTCATATGTCTCTGGGTCCTCTGTATGTCCTTCTTGGAGAAGTGTCTGTTCAGGTCCTTTGCCCATTTTTAATTGGATTCTTTGTCTCCCTGGTGTGGAGTCCTGTGAGTCCTTTATATATATTTTAGATCAAATCCTTGCCTGAGGTATCATTGGCAAATATGTTTTCCCATAGATTTGGCTCTCTTTTCATTTTAATGCTGTTTTCTTTACCCGTGCAGAAGCTTTTTATTTTGATGGGATCCCATTTGTTTATTCTTTCCTTTATGGCCCTTGCTCTAGGGGACATATCGATGAAAATATTGCTGTGTGGAATATCTGAGATTTTCCTGCCTATGTTCTCCTGTAGGACATTTATGGTGTCACAACTTTTATTTAAATCTTTTATCCACCTTGAATTTATTTTTGTGTATGGTGTTAGTTGGTGGTCAAGTTTCATTTTATGCATATAGCTGTCCAGATCTCCCAATACCAGTTGTTGAAGAGGCTATTTTTGCTCCATTTTATGCTGCTGTCCCCTTTGTCAAATATTAATTGACCATAGAGACTTGGGTTTATTTCTGGGCTTTCTATTCTGTTCCATTGGTCCATGTGTCTGTTCTTATGCCAGTACCAGGCTGTTTTGATTACAGTGGCCTTGAAATACGGTTTGGTATCAGGTATTGTGGTCCCTTCTACTTTGCTCTTCTTTCTCAAAATTGCTGCATCTATTCAGGGTCATTTATGGTTCCATATAAATTTTTGAAGTGTTTGTTTTATATCTGTGAAATATGCCATTGGCACTTCATGGGTATTGCATTGAATATATAAATTGCTTTGGGTAGTATGAACATCTCGATGATGTTAATTCTCCCAATCTATGAACACAGTATATGTTTCCATTTGTTTGTGTCTTCCTTAATTTCTTTCTTTAGTGTTGTGTAGTTTTCTGAGTATAGGTCTTTTCCCTCCTTGGTTAAGTTTATTCCTAGGTATTTTATTTTTCTTGTTGCTATATCAAATGTTTTTTTTTCCTGGTTTCTGTTTCTGATATTTCATTGATGGTGTACAAGAATGCCTTTGATTTCTGAGTATTGACTTTGTACCCAGCTGTTTTGCCAAATTCATTTATTAGGTCAAGCAGTTTTTTAGTGGAGTCTACAGGATTTTCTATGTATACTATCATGTCATCTGCAAACAATGACAGTTTTGTTTCCTCCTTTCCAATTTGGATGGCTTTTATTTCCTTTTATTGTTTGATTGTTGTTGCTAGGACTTCCAATACTATGTTGAATAGGAGTGGTGAAAGTAGGCATCCTTGTCTTGTTCCTGATCTTAGTGGGAAAGATTTTAGGTTTTGCCCATTGACTATGATGTTGGCTATAGGTCTCTCATATATGGCCTTTATTAGGTTGAGGAATGCTCCCTCTATTCCCGCTGAGTGTTTTTATCATAAATGGGTGCTGTACCTTATGCTTTTTCTGCATCTGTTGATATGATCATGTGATTTTTGTCTTTGTTTTTGTGATGTATTATGTTTATTGATTTGCGAATATTGTACCATCCTTGCATCCCTGGGATGAATCCCACTTGGTCATGGTGTATGCTCTTTTTAATGTTTTGCTGGATGCGGTTTGCCAATATTTTGTTGAGAATTTTAGTGTCTATGTTCATCAGCAATATTGGCCTGAAGTTTTCTTTCTTTGTTGTGTTTTATCTGGTTTTGGGATTAGGATGATGTTGGCTTCATAAAAGGAGTTTGGGAGTCTTCTGTTTTCTTGGATTTTTTGGAATAGTCTGGGAAGGATAGGGGTTAGCTCTTCCTTAAATGCTTTGTAAAATTCTCCTGTGAAACCATTTGGTCCAGGGCTTTTGTGTGTCAGAAGCTTATTGATTACTGCATCAATTTCATCAGCTGTTTTTGGTCTGTTTAGGCTTTCTGCTTCTTCTTCATTCAGTTTTAGAACATTATATTTTTCTCAGAATTTGTCCATTTCACCTTGGTTTTCACATTTCTTGGCATACAGTTCTTCATAGTATTTTCTTACAGTCCTTTGTATTTCTGTGGTATCAGTTGTAATCTCTCCTCTTTCATATCTGATTATGTTTATTTGGGTCCTCTCTCTTTTTTCTTGATGAGTCTGCTTAAAGGCTTGTCAATTTTGTTTATCTTTTCAAAGAACTAGCTCCTGGATTTATTGATCCTTAGAATTGTGCTTTTAGTCTCTATGTCGTTTAATTCTGCTCTGATCTTGGTTATTTCCTTTCTTCTACTTCCTCTGGGCTGTCTTTCTTGTTGTTCCTTGAGTTATTGTAGGCAAAGGGTTAGGTTCTTTATTTCAAATGTTTCTATCTTTTTTAGGTAGGCCTGTCTCACTATGAAGTTCCCTCTCAGGAGTGCCTTTGCTGTGTCACACAAGTTTTGGGTTGTTGTGAGTTCATTTGCATTTCTTTCCAGGAACTTTTTGATGTCTTCTTTTATCTCATTCTTGACCTATTCATTGTTTAATAGCATGTTATTCAGTCTCCATGAGTTTGCGTGTTTTTGAGTTTTTTCCTTAAGGTTAGTTTCTAGTTTCAGTGCCTTGTGGTCAGAGAAAATGCTTGATATGATTTCAATTTTCATGAACTTGTTGAGGCTTGTTTTGTGACCTATCATGTGGTCTATCTTTGAAAGTGTTCCATGTGCATTTGAAAAGAATATGTATTTTGCTTCTTTGGGTTGAAAGTCTCTCTGTATATCAGTTAAGTCCCTCTGATCTGTGATATTGTTCAATACCACAATATCTTTGTGGATATTTTTTTGGAAGATCTATCCATTTTTTACAGTGGGCATTGAAATTCCCTAATATAATTGTGTTGCTGTCAATATCTTTCTTGAAGTCCTCCAATATAATCTGTATGTATTTGCGTGCTCCTATGTTGGGTGCATATATATATATATTTACAATGTTTATGTCTTCTTCATGGGTCCCTTGAGTATTATGAAGTGACCTTCTGGGTCTCTTTTTATGGCCCTTTTTTTGAAGTCTGTTTTGTCTGATATGAGTATTGCTACCCCGGCTTCCACCACCCCCCATCCATTTGCTTGGAAAATTTGTTTCCAGCCCTTCACTTTCAGTCTGTGTAGGTCTTTTGTCCCAAGGTGGGTGTCCTGAAGGCAGCATCTGTGTGAGTCATGATTTCTTATCTATTGAGCTAGTCTATATTTTTTGATTGGAACATTTAATCCTGTCTTCTGTATTTTTTATGTTAAAGTGTCCTTTTCTGACATAATGATAGAAGATAAGTATTTTATTTGTTCAGTGGGCAAAGTAACAATTGACAACCTGTTTTATTTTACATTGTTCCCCCCCCTGCCACATTGGAATAGATCATGGAATTAAAAGTCTGGGGTCCCCTGGACTGCAGGGACTCACAGTCCTCTGTGACTTATTTCAGTTACTTATTTAAGTGACTATTTAGTTTAAGATTTTCCTCCTCCAGATCCAGGGACTTAGGCCACATGTTACAGGAGACGTCCTCCCAGATAGTGCCCAGGTCTACCCAGCAGGAGAGCAGTCACTTAGAAAGGCCTGTTGATTACATGTCTGTTGGAGACTGGAAATATCTGATCCATGAAGAAAACTTGCCTGGCCCTGGCTGATGTAGCTCAATGGATTGAGCACCAGCCTGTAAACTGAAAGGTTGCCAGTTTGATTCCCAGTCAGGGCACATGTCTGGGTTGTGGGCCAGGTTTCCAGTTGGGGGTGTGTGAGAGGTAACCTGTGGATATTTTTCTCACATATCAATGTTTCCCTCCCTTTCATACTCACTTTTTCCCCTCCCTCTAAAAATAAATAAATAATATCTTTAAAACAAAGGAAGAAAACTGGCGTGGCCTGGCCCCAGCTTTAGCTCCATCCTCATCTGCACTTGTGTACCCCTTGGGATTGGCACCATAGAAAGAAAGAGTCTTAAATTATGCAGTAATTGTGTGGATATATTTTGAGATTAGATCCTAAACATAACGTCCCCCTTCCCAATCCTGAATGCCATGTACCAAAGATGACCAAAGTCTAACCCGAGTACTAAGGCAGAGGAAGCAAAGGCAGAATTAGGGATTATGTTGAGGTTATCTGTTTTAGGCAATTGTTCTCCACTTACATGGATTCTACTGAAGCCTAGACCTGGTCAGAAATAGAACAAGTAGTATTTGGGGACGGTCCATTGGAGCTTTCTTTAGAACAAAGTTGGTGAACTCTTATTTTGAAGCTAATGTACAACAAGTAATTTGGGGGAAAAGTAACTTCTGTAGCCCTATATTGTCACTTTATATTTCTTACTAAATGGTTCAAAGTGCCTCATGGATGAAGGACATTTGCTAACAGTTAAACAGTTTAGCAACCAGGGAAATGCTTAGGAAGGGCAAAGAAAGCCAGCTGCTACTTCTGTTGTGGGATCTGCACACATAAAACCCAGAAAAGAATTAGAGTTGGTGGGCTGGAGTCTTCCCAAAATGAACTAAAAGAAAACAGACTCAGGTTAGTATTTGTGGAAAGAAGAGGGAAGAGCCATTTTTTTTCTATCTGTCACACAAGCACAGCATCAAAAGATTAATGAAGGCTACCAATCTGGCATAAATCTAAGAAATTAGAGATAAAAGGACAAAAATAAACAAAAGGGCATCAAGTCTTCCAGTTTTTCAAACCAGATGTGGCCCTGGAATTGGTGTAATGAAAAAGTTGAGTATGTCATATGATGACTCCAACATATCATTCCTTTATCGTCAAAACTGACTTTGACAACTTCATCATTTGCAGTAGATGAAAAATAGAGAAAGGAAGAAGTGCTCAATTACAGCACCAATCTGATTCACTCACTTTCTAAAAGACCCAGGCTGTGGCCTGAACTGGTAATGTAATCTAGCAACTAAACATGCATGGTTCTTTCTGGAGATGGAATTTTGAGAAATGATGTTGACAAAGTGGGTTGCTCTATTTAGAAAAATGTTTGCATCTATGGAGGTCCATTAGAACACCAAGAAAAACACAGAACAACAACAACAAAAAAACATTACTGGTGAGAGCCCTTATTAAATATCCAATCCCACAGTTTCAGAGTGGCAGCAATCCACCTGCAAATAAAACTGGCAATTTGTATTTTCTGGGTTTTTGTGGGGATGGAGGGTTTGGAAGGAACTTCTTACAGTGTCCAAGGAAATGATTTCTGGTCCTGGCTAGAGGCCTATCACTCAAATAATCAATTATTTCCCCAACTGTGCCTTTGCCCCTGCTACTATTGGCTCTTTTCCTTCAACCTATAAACAGGTGACAGAAAACACTGTCATCTGCTCTACATGCTCAGAGATTCCATCCTAGACACAAATTTCCATTGACCTGGGTCCCTTTCCAGCTTTGGCCTGAGCACTCATCTTTCTTCCAAGCCATATTGCTTGAAGAAAAGTCCATGGGCCACCCTATTAGGATTGCCACATAAAATATAGGACAGCCAGTTAAATCTGAATTTCAGACAAACAACAAGTAGTTGAGACATACTTATACAAAAAAGGTTACTCATTGGTTACCTGACATTCAAATTCAGATGAATTCAAATTTAACTGTGCATCCTGTGTTTTTATTTGCTGAATGTGGCAATCCCACTGACCTTGTATCCATCCTCACTTTCCATTGGCTTCTCAGCCCTTTGAAACCCCGTCTCTGCTTCCTCCTCTCTGTTGACACTGCTCTCCCCAGCTTCTCCTTAGGGATGTCCTTGGATCAAGTACATAAGAGGTGTTTTCAGGCCTTATATCAGGGACTTCTTTGGAGTGTTCAGTAGTCACTGTTGGTGCCCCATGTGTCAGTAGGGCTGTCTCCTCTCTTGGCTTCCATGATACTTCACACTTTTGTTTTCTCATCACTCTCTGACAGCCCTTCTCTGCTTTCTTCATGTGCTCTGCTTGTTAAGTCATCCTGTGCTTGTTTGGTGCTCCCTAGGGTCCTGTCATTTAGCCTTCAGCACTATATACAAAGCTGTCTTTGCTACCATATTTCCGTGCTCAGCCCCACTGGCCTCAGCTGCCCCAAGCACCTCTTGCCTGACCATACATACATCATCCTGGCTGCAGGCACCAGAGTGCATTTCACAGAGAGACCTGCTGGTCCTTGGTCTCCAAGGAGAAGGGCTCAGCTGTCAGAGAAGAGAACTACTTCCACGGGAGTCAGGGCCCTGGTCCTCCAGGATTGACGGGCTATGAATTATAGACATAGTGTCCCAGTCAGTCCTGGTGCTCCAGAGCCAGAGAGGGTGTCCTTGCCTTCCTTCCATGATTTGGCCTCTTCTCTCTGGGATCCCTTCAGCATGTATGTATTTCACATTAGGTATATTCCTGCTTTGATTTTTAACTTTTGTTGTTTTTAATGACTATTATTTCTATACACACACACACACACACACACCGTTTGATTGGGATACTCTGAACCCTTCTCCATCAAACTGTGTCCTGCTGGAAGGCAACAACTGACATTTTATGGGGAATGTTTAGAACATAGGTATGACTCTGTGATTATAAGAACTGAGAGCTGCAAAGGGTGAGGAGGGGATTTTTGAGGGATAGGATGTCCTCAACCCACTGCAATCTGGTGTTTCCACCAACAAACTGAAAAAACTTCTCTTACAGTTGCTGGTCTCCTCAGTTACCCAATCCAATAGATATTTTCTAGTACTGACTAGTTTTCCAGAACTTCCATTCCCTGATGCATTGGATCCTGTTGGTTAATCTATGATACAACAGTTTTACATTTCTAAAATAATTTTATTATATAGCTGATGGGTACCAATTTTGTCAGGCTGTCTAGTTACATTATAGTGGCAATAGGAGGTGAGGCTGAAATATATAATTAATTCATCAGTAACATGGTAAGTGGTAATACATTTATTTATTAATGTATTAGAGTTTTGTCCCATCTACTTAAGTAAATATTATTACCTTAAATTTTTTCTAAGTGTTAGGGTTGTAGACATCTAGGCAAGAAAAATAGTAAAGACTTCAATTTCTTACCTTGGTGAAATAAAAGAGACTGGATTTACCCTCTCATCTTAAACAACTTAAAAAAAAACCCGGACAAAATACATGAAATAACTGATAGAACAAGTATACCAAAAATAGCAAGGATATAGAAGACTTGAACAACCTTATTAACCAATCAGATCTAACTGACATTCTGAGAACACCTTGTCCAACAACAGCAGAATACATATTGTTTTCCAACAATATGTATTGGAACATTTACCAAGATAGATAATTTGGGCCATAAAACAAGTAACAATAAATTTCAAATGGTTCAAAATATGTTCTCAAGTCACAAAGAAATTAAATAAAATATAAAGAATAAAACTGTTTCTTAAAAATCCCTAAAGTATTTGCAAACTAAGTAACAGTCTTCTAAAAACCATCCATGTGTCACAGAAAAATTCACAAGGGAAATTAGAAAATATTTTGATGTAAATGAAAATAAAAACATGACATATAAAAATATGTGAAGTGTAACTAAAGCAATGTTTAGAGGAAAATTTATAGCATTGAAGACTATTGTTAGGAAGATGTACAGATTTACAATCAATGACTTCAACTTCAACCTTAAGGAATTTGGAAAAAAAGACAAACCCAAAGCAGAAGAAAGGCAATAAAGAGCAGACAACAAATAAAAATATACAATAGAGAAAAATCAATGGATTCCTAGAGGAGATCAATAGAACTAATAAATTTCTAGCCAGGCTCATCAGGGAAATAACAGAGAAGACACAATTACCAATATCAAGAAGGGGGGGAGAGCAGCAGTATAGATACTACAGACATTAAATTGTTAATAAGGACATATAACGAACAACTTTATGGCAATACATTAAATAATTTGGCACTAGTGAAAGTAGTAAGCCAAGAAAAAGAAATAAGAGTCACAATGATTGGAAAGAAGGAGGTAAAACTGTATTTTCAGACAATAGGATTTTCTTTGTAGAAGTCCTAGGGAATCTACAAAAAAAGGCAAGTAGAACTCTTGAGTGAGTTTGGTAAGACTACGTAATACAAGGTAAAAGCAAGTATATTTCTACGTATTACATTTAAACAATTAGAAATTAAAAATTTTAAATATCATTTCTAATAACATATAAAAATGAACTACGAACAAATTTGACAAAAAATGTGCAAAACCTTTACACTGAAAACTACAAAACATTGCTGAGCAAAATCAAAGAGGACCTAAACCAGTGGGGAGCTGGACTGTATTCACAGATCAGAAGAGTCATCATTGTTAAAATGTCTTCCCAAATTGGTTTACAGAGCCATGACATCCCAAATTTGTATAAATTTATATGGAAAAAACCTAGAACAGCCAAATTAGATTTGGGAAAAAAAGAACAAGATTTCAAGATTTATTATAAAGTTACTTTAATGCAACCTAAGTGACCATCAGCAAATGAGTGGATCAAAAAACTATGGTATATTTACACAATGGAATTCTATGCAGCAGAGAGAAAGAAGGAGCTTATACCCTTTGCAACAGCATGGATGGAACTGGACAGCATTATGCTAAGTGAAATAAGCCAGACGGTGAGGGACGAATACCATATGATCTCACCTTTAACTGGAACATAATCAACAAAAGAAAAAAGCAAACAAAAGATAACCAGAGACATTATAGTTAAGAACAATCTAACAATAACCAGAGGGGAGTGGGGAGGGGACAGTGAGGAGAGAGGATTACAGGAACTGCTATAAAGGACACATGGACAAAATCAAGGGGGAGGGTGGAGGTGGGGGAGGGAGGTGGGTTTGGCTGGGGTGGGGTGGAGGGATGGGGAGAAAAGGCAGACAACTGTAATTGAATAACAATAAAAATTTTTTTAAAATTGGACAACCTTGGAGAAATAGACAAATTCCTAGAAACATACAGTCTTCCAAAGCTGATTTAGGAAGAATCAGAAAACCTGAATAGACCAATAAAAACTAATGAAATTAAATCAGTAATCAAAAAACTCTAGCAAACGAAAGTCCCAGAATGAAAGGCTTTACAAGTGAATTTTACCAAATATTCAAAGAAGAACTAACACCTATCCTCCTGAAGTTATACTATAAAATTCAAGAGGAGGGAGGACTTCTAAGTTCTTTATATGAGGTCAGCATTATCCTAATTCTAAAATCATATAAAGACACTGCAAAGAAAGAAAATTATATACGAATATCCCTGATGAATATAGATGATAAAATTCTCACCAAAATATTAGCAAACTGATCCAGCAATATATTAAAAAGATCATACACCATGACCAAGTGGGATTTATTCCAGGGAAGCAAGGTTGGCACAATATTTGCAAATCAATAAATGTGGTACATCACATAAACAAAATGAAAGATAAAAATCACATGATCATATCAATAGATGCAGAAAAAGCATTCAATAAAATCCAGCACCCGTTTATGAAAAAAAATCTCAGCAAAGTGGGAATAGAGGAATCAAACCTCAACATATGAAAGACCTACAGCTAACATCACACTCAATGAAGAAAAACTAAAAGCATTTCCCTTAAGACCAGGAACAAGACAGGGATGTTTGCTTTCACTGCTCTTATTCAACAGAGTACTGGAAGTCCTAGACATGGTGATCAAACAAGAAAAAGAAATAAAAGACATCCAAATTGGAAAGGAAAAAGTAAAACTGTCTTTATTTGCAGATGATATAATACTGCACACAGAAAACCCTAAGGACTCCACCAAAAAACTACTAGATCCAATAAATGAATTCAGCAAAGTAGCAGGATACAAAATTAATATCTGGAAATCAGTGGCATTTTTATACACCAATAATGAACTCTAAGAAAGAGAAACTAAGAAAACAATCCCATTTACTACTGCAACAAAATGAAAAAATAAGTTACCTAGGAATAAACTTGAAGAAGTAAAAATCTTATGCTAAAAAAACCTATAGGACATGAAGAAAGAAATAGAAGATACAAACATGTGGAAGCATATACTATGTCCATGGGTTGGGAGAATTCACATTATTAAAATGTACACACTACCCAAAGCCATCTATATTCGGTGCAATTCCTATTAAAATACTAATGGCCTATTCCACAGATATAGAAAAAGTATTCCAAAAATGCACATGGAACCAAAAAAGACCCCCAATAGCCTCAGCAATCTTGAGAAAGAAGAACAAAGTTGGAGGAATCACAATACCAGATATCAAACTATATAACAAAGGTATTATAATCAAAACCAGCCTGGTACTGGCACAAGAACAGAAGAGAGAGCCCAGAAATAAGCCCATGCCTTTGTGTTCAATTAATATTTGATAAAGGAGGCACGAGCATACAGCATGAAGTAAAGACAATCTCTTCAATTAATGGTGTTTAAAAAATTAGGTACATGCAAAAAAAAAAAAAGCAAATAGATTACCAACTTACATGATACACAAGAATTAGCTCAAAATGGATAGAAGAGTTAAATATAAGTCCTGGAACCATAAAAATCCTAGAAGAAAACATTGGCAGTAAAATCTCAGACATCTCTTGGAGTAATATTTTTGCTAATATGCCTCCTAGGGCAAGGGAAACATGGGAAAAAATAAACAAATGGGACTATATCAAACTGAAAAGCTTCTGCACAGAAAAAGAAATGATCAACAAAATGTAAAGGGAACCTACCATGTGGGAGAACATATTTACAAATGATACAACTGATAAGGCGTTAATCTCCAAAATACATAAAAATCTTACACAACACCAGGAAGACAAATAATCCAATTTAAAAATGGGCAGAGGACCTGAATAGACACTTCTCCAAAGAGGACATACAGATGGCCAATAGACAAATGAAAAAATGCTCAACATCATTAATCATCAGAGAGATGCAAATTAAAACTATAATGATGTATCACCTCACACCTGCCAGAATGGCTACTATCAATAAATCAACAAACAACAAGTGCTGCTGAAGATGTGGAGAAAAGGGGACCCTAGTATAGTACACTGTTGATGGAACTGCAGACTGGTAGAGCAACTGTGAAAAATAATATGAAGTTTCCTCAAAAAATTAAAAATGGAACTGTCTTCTGATCTAGTGATTCCACTTCTGGGTATATATCCTAAGAATCCCAAAACATCAATCACAAAGAATATATGCACACTTATGTTCATAGCAGCATTATTTACAATAGCCAAGATCTGGAAACAGCCCGAGTGCCCATCAGTCGATGAGAGGATAAACATGCTGTAGTACATTTACACAATGGAATACTACATGGCTGTAAAAAAGAAGTAACTTTGACCCTTTGCGACAGCATGGATGTACCTGGAGATTATTATGCTAGGTGAAATAAGCCAGTCAGAGAAAGACAAATACTATATGAGCTCATTAATGTGTGGAATCTAATAAACGAAATAATGTAATGAATATATAGAACCAGAGGCATGGATACATGGAACAAACTGACAAATGGAGAGGGGAAGGGTGGGGAGACTGGATAAAAAAAGGCAAACAGAATAAAGAGGGTATATGCATAGCCCATGGATATAGACAATAGTATAGTGAAGGCCAGGGGAAAGTAGGACAGGGGCTCAGTCAGGTGGGCAAAAGGGGGGCATGGGGACATCTGTAATAGTTTCAGCAATAAAAAATTTTTTAAAAAGAAAAAGGTAAAACAGAAAAAAGGCCCATTGAGAACAATTATTTTTAAAGCTAAGTATTTAAAGATATTTTAAATAAAAATTAAATATTTTAAAAGGAAACAAAGTAAAATTATGTATAAAACATAAATAATGTGAATAAAAGCTAAGCTTTTCAAAGGAACAAAACCATGACAAGGGGAAGATAATTAAAGGATAAGAGTCCTTAGTGAACATACAAGAACAAAAATGCTAGATTAAGGCAAGCAGTTTACAGACTTCCAAATACTTTCCCACCAATGAGGAGAATAAAAAAGGCAAAAATTGATGGCTAAAAATCATGGAGTTTGATCATGGGCAATGCTACCAAAAAGATAAAGGAAAAGAAGGAAATATAAATAGTAGTAGAAAAGGGTTATCTGTAATAGTGTTAATGATAAAAATTTAATTAAAAAAAGACAGTCTAAATAAAAAGTATCATATTTTTGGCCTGCAAAGAGAAACAAAAGCCCAAAAGAAAAACTTAAGAAAGAACTTACTGTCTAAGGGGGCAGAAGCATAAAATGGAGTAAAAATAGCCTCTTCAAGAACAAATAGTGTTGGGAGATCTGGACAGCTATATGCAAAAAAACGAAACTCGACCACCAACTTACACCATACCCAAAAATAAACTCAAGATATATAAAAGACTTAAATATAAGTCACGACACCATAGAAGTCCTAGAGGAGAACATAGGCAGGAAAATCTCAGATGTTTCACACAGTAATATTTTCATCGCTATGTCCCCTAGAGCAAGGGAAATAAAGGAAAGAATAAACAAATGAGCCTTCATCAAAATAAAAAACTCCACAGCTAAGGAAATCATCAGCAAAATGAAAAGGGAACCAACCATATGGGAAAATATATTTGCAAATGATACCTCGGACAAGGGGTTGATCTCCAAAATACATAAAGAACTCACAGGACTCCACTCCAGGAAGATGGGGGCAGGGGAAGAACTTACTTTCTACTTTAATCCAGGAGGTAAACATGTACTTGAGGAATATCTTCTGGGAGGAGAGCCTGGGGGAGACCATGCTGCTCTGGCTTCCCTGTCCCCCAGAAGCTTCCCACCCCTTCCCTTAAGTGTCATTTAAACATAGTGGTTTCCTAGCAAGTAATCAGGAAACACTAAGCAAAGAGGCTCCATCTGGCCTAGTTGGAGCCCTGAAAGGCTGCTGTGCTGTTAGCTTCATGCCGCAGCTCCTGTGTTTGAAGTGTCTCCAGTTGTCTGTGGCCTGACTTTGAAGGCAGGGCTGAATAAAGATGAAATCAGGGGTTGCTGGGAGAGTGGTCCTAGAGAGAAGTATTTGGTGCGATGCAAATCCAGTGTTAGAGGGTTCTCTGGCTGGGCTTTTGGAGACAAAGAAAAGAGGCTCATTCAAGTTGCCTCAAGAAATAGGGTCATGTGTACACAGAAACCAGGAAAAGATGAACAACCAGATCTTGGGAGAAATGGAAACTGGAGGGTGTTCATGGCCCTCTGCTCTGGTGCTCCACCATGAAAATGATTGCTATTGTCTAAATGATTATGTACCCCACCTCCCAAGTCCTGTGTTGAAACCTAATGCCCAAAATGATGGTACTAGGAAGTGGGTGGTAATTAGGTCATGAGGGCAGAGCTTTCATGAATAGGATAATGCCCTATAAAAGAGACCCCACGGAGATCCCTTGTCCTTCCACCCTGTGAGAACACAGCAAGAAGACAGCTGTCTATGGGAAGTGGGTTCTCACCCACTTCCTAGCACTGAATCTGCTGACACCCTGATCTTGAACTTCCAGCCTCCAGAACTACGAGAAATAAATGTCTTCTTTACATGCCCCCCAGTCTGCGGTGTTATAGCAGTCCAAGACACGGACAGTGACTTTACAATTATTTTCTCTACTCACTGTGTCATATTTTCTTTCTAAACCCACTAGCTTTGTGTCATGCTACATCATGTGGATTTTATTATAGAATAGATAGGATATGTGTAATAATATACTAAAATACAATCTTTCTTCTTCAGTTTTGACTGAGAACCCAAAAACTTAGCACAAAGCAAGGGTACGAATTGGCCCCTCATTCCAGACTGAGGTGGTAAACCATCTACACAGGACCTGCAAAGAAGATATATAAACATCCATTTTGCAACCCTAAGCATATCTACCACCTTCAGGCTATTTAAAGGTTTGAGATTGAAGTAGGAGGTGGGTGTTGAATTTTTTGGACAGAGTTGTAGGAGTGTTGTGGAAGAAGAGAGGTTTCCCTTCATATCAAACCAAGTGATTAGAGATTTAACGGACCAATTAGAGAATACAATAGACATAATAGACTGGTGCTGGGCCTATGCCTGTAATGGTATTAAAGGCAAGAGACTGTGGCTGGCTAGCTAATGCCTTGGCATAAGTAGAGAGAGGTGTGCCCTAATCATGGTAGGTCCAAAATGCTGATAGAAGCCTGGAAGAGAGATGGTGGTCTGGGGCTCTCTTATAAAGAGATCCTGCTCATAAAGACTGCTTGGAAGAATCTAGGAGCCCTAACAAGAGACCAAAAGGGCATATCAAAGTATACTCATGAACTAAGGGAGGAATGGTAAATGGACAGCCAGAGGAAAGGAATGATCTCTATCAATGAAACTGTGATCAGAGACTTTAATAAGGACAGGAAACGTAAGACCAAAGAGAAGAAAGTCAGCTTTAAATATCCAGCAGGCCAGAAAATACCAGCATGATGCTACAACAGTACTCGTCAAGTAAGACTTTTCCTGCTCCTTACATCTCCTTCTTCCCCTTGAGCAACAGTTTTTGAGGGTAATCAGTAGACTAGTTAGGGAGGGGAAAAGGAGATGTACAAGGTGGCTAAATAAATGATA
Source organism: Desmodus rotundus (assembly GCF_022682495.2). NCBI lineage: Eukaryota > Metazoa > Chordata > Mammalia > Chiroptera > Phyllostomidae > Desmodus > Desmodus rotundus. Next base: position 74,435,259 of record NC_071398.1, read on the forward strand.
AGCTGATCACAATCTCTCCTACCCACTTCAGTTTCTGATATGAAGCAGACAAGTGCTGAGAAAGACGTCTTAATATAAGAAATTTAGATTTTTTATTAAGTGAAAATAGTTGATGTTTCAGGAGATAAAAGAAGATAACTGTAGGACCAAAGGTCTTCGGTAGACAGTAGAAGATGGAAATCCACCCAATATTTTAGGGCAGGGACCTGTCTCAGCTGTCCCTGGACCTGCTCTCATTGAGGCAGGTCCCATTTATCCACTACAGTTAGGAATTGAGGGACTGGGTGAAATTGACTAGGGAAGGACAGCTGGGTTTCCAGGCAGTGATGAGCTGAATTACAGCTGAGTCAACTTGCTTTTAGAAGAGGACCAATCCATGAAGTTGTGGTTTTCCTCTAACCATGCTGATTTGGTTGAGAATGGTGCAGAATGGAGCACCGGTCTACCTAAGGTTAGGGCTTTTATGGTATGTTGGGTGAAGACAAGGACATGTTCAAGGGATGCTGCTGCTGAAGGGTCATAGAACCTACTTTGAGGAAGGAGAGAAGTGAAGACAGGAGGGGGATGAGGGACACTAAATTTCAGGGCCAACATAGCAAAAGTCCTGATGAATATGAAGAACTGTGGGACCGATTGTGTCTGCAGGCAGCCATCACAGATAACCTTAAAACTGACCCCATTCATTACCACCTGTCCACCCTTTACAGATTTCAGTCTCCTGATCTTCTATTGTCTGACCCTTCTGTCTCTGACAAGTTCTGTATGTCCTACATCAAACTGCTAAAGCTGTAGATACCTCAGTTCCTGACCCTGCAACACCACTAATAGGATTTTTCTTTTCAAGTTTATGTTCCTATACTCTTTTATACTCACACTACCACTTCTGGATCTGTGCCTTCTCAGTAATTTTTCAGAAGAACAGAGGCTGGGGCATATGTGTAGTCCCTCTTGACCTCAGTTGGGGTTTTCTCTCTCATGTACAACTGTTTATCACAGGAGAGTTTTAGGAGAGAAGTAGAATCCCAGCATATTTGGGTGGGGTCCAGGAAATAACAGGGGGAGACGTACAGCCACAGACTCTCCAGGACCCTCCAGCTACAATAGCAAACTTGAGACCCAGGTAATGCTAGGTAATGTCAGCCAGAGAACTCTCCTTAGAGGACAAGTGTCTCAAGGGATAAAACTAGAAGTTGTTGACTTATCTTGACTGTGTAAGGTGACGTCAGTGTGATTAGGAGCTGCCCAGGAAAGTTAGAACTTCCTGACCTGTGTGTCCAGCTGGTCTGGTGAAATACACATGGTAGGTAGAACACACACACACACACAGAGAAAACCTAAAAGCAAAAAACCACATGATGTTTTTAAACCTCTGTTTTATACTAACCAGGTGTCTGTTCTGCCTTCTGAAGACAGAATATCCTTAAGGAAATGGAGTGCACTCTAAATCGATCTTGGTGATGTGCCGTTGGCTTCTAATGGGAGTGGTTTTAACACCAATGCATTTATTCTGTAACTCCAGCATTGTGCTCTGGGGCCAGATCACATTGGCTCATAAGAACTGAGTGTTCCGTTTTCCAGAACTTTGTTAGCTGGTTGTTAAAGGTATACATTATTTGAAATTAAATTATATAAACTGACAATTACATCACATTAAAAACAAAGGTAATAAACACTTAAAATTCACCCCTTGCTAATTATTTTACAGAATTTTATTATCTGTGCTCTTGAGGTTATGCACATCAATTGTATCTATGTGGTGGATATGTTATAAAATGGAGTGCCACTGTGCATCCCTTCCTAACTCTGTGTTCAGTCCAAATAGGCCATGGAAAACAGTAGTCATTACAAATACCACCTACTCATTCCCTTCCTCCAAGAAGGCTGGTTATTAAACACTTACTGTTACAGAGCAGGCGGGGGGTGGTGGTTCACGATAAATTATTACAGAAGGGATCCCCCCTTTCTGTCTCTGGAGGTTCCCCCCACCCCACCACACACACCTGCTAGGTTCAAAATGCCCGCCACCTGAGGAAAGACGTCTCTCAATGCCAGAGACTGGTGAAAAGGAAAGGAATTATTTATTTAAAAGTCACACAGACTTAGAGTAATGGCTTAATGTCTTCAATAAGATACTAAAGTCCTCTAGAATACCCACAGATGCACAGTCCTTCCCTCTCCCTGTGCCCAGTCCGGGTACCGTATCTCAGGAAAAGAAGTAGAAGTCGGTGATTCAGGCTCCCAGCACCGTCAGCTGTGTGGCTGCTGCAATCTCCAGTTAATCCAAAACCATGTGGCACCTTCTCATGGCCCACCAGCAAGTCCTTTCTCCCCTTTTCTTCCCAGCAAAGTCTCTCCTGCTGCCTAAGCCATGTGGCAAAAAGAAGCACTCCAAAACCACATGGTCCTCTCCTATTCACTCCATCAGAACCACATGGTCCTCTCTATTCACTCCAGAACCGCGTGGTCCTCTTTACTCTCCTTCAGAACCGCATGGCCCTACCTATTTACTTCAGAAGCGCATGATCCTCTCCTATGGCTGCCGCGCCTAGGTTTAAATCCCAGAGCCCATCTTCCTTTGCAGCCCCATTTCCGACTCCTCCTACAATCAGTTACACCTGCCAGCACCCTCTATATTCTTCCAGCTTTACTGGGCTGCCATAGTAAGTCCAGGCAGGTGTGGCCCCATGGCGTGGAGCCAATCATCTCCAAGCTCTCACGCAGGCCCTGTAACCAGGGGGAGTTGCTTCCCAGTCCCATCTTGGGTGGAATTTGCTCCCATCCCCCTGGCTCAAAGCAGGGCCACAGCTATTTAACATATCTATGAAACCAGTTAAAGGTTATAGATATGTTAAATGACTGTGCCAGGGGTTAGCTGCAAAGCTCTTGCTACCCAAAACAGCTCTGAATGGCCCTGTTCCATGTGTCCCATCCCCCCTGGCTCAGGCTTGTGGGGGGTGAGGACATCCTATATACATTTTCCCAGTATTTCCTGGACACCTTGAGTTCTCGACCCCATTACAAATCCCTTCCTGGGGCCCTCCTCTTGGCTGCACCCTGCTTCATAACCAGCACACCACTGGACTCCAAGGACTTGAGAGAGATCAATCAGAATGACCACAACATCAGTGCAGCTCAGGAGCCTCCCATTTTCTCTGCCCTATCTGTACACCCTCTTCTGTGCAGGGAGGGGGCAATACTGCATTTACTTATTTGAAGGGCATCTTGGCCAAATGGCCTCCCTCAGACAGCAGTGCTGAGGAGCTGGCTGAGGAAATATTTTCCCAGCTCTGCCTGGTTTCCTTTTGAACAGGAACAAAGCTGGTGCTAAGGAATGCAGCTGGTAGGTAAGTAAATAGGGCAGCTGTGGTGTGAGTTCCAGCTGAAACAGAGAAAACTTATGAATTAGGTTTATATAAAAATGCTTATAGATTCAGATTTTCCTCCCTCCCTAAGTCTCTCTCCTATAACAGGAAACAGTCTGCTTGCATTGCCCTCCCCTTCCCCCTTCTCTGGGGACACAACCAGAACCTGGCTGTTCCTTGGCTGCATTACAGGATAAACTTGCTATTTTCTGGACACTGTGTCCAGTGGTAAAGCTATTTATTTCTATTTTAACTGTGGACATTGCTTAGACTTCATAGGACCCTTTCAAGGGCCTATGTCCAAGGATCTGCTATTATGAGCTAGAATAACCCTGCAGTCACAATTCTACACAAGCTCAATTATCTCACTTGTGGGCAAAGGACAAAAGGAGGAGGTGGGGAACTTGCAGGTTTCAAAATTCAGCTAAATCTCGGATCTTCCCTGAAAATATGCAATTTTCTTTCCTACCCCAAAAGCTAATGATGTTAGCTGTACTAAAGATGCACTGTGAACATGCACTCATATTAGTACTGTTAGGGTGGGCGGGGGATATCCCCCTGGCAACCTAAGCCTGCCCCTTATCCTATCAAAGATGTCAGAATATCAGGATGGGTGGGGATATCCGACTGACAGCCGGAGCCCAAGGGGAACCACCAATGATGGATCGCGGCTTTGTTCCAGGAGACCAATCCCTAGCCTTCGAGGGGAGCCAATCAGAATTTTGGTATATAAAGCCCCACCACATTTGCTGCTTGTGATGACTTCTTCCGCAGGCCCTTTGCCACCAGCCAGAGAATTTCGTCCTGAACGCAAACCCCAAATAAAGCTCTATACTACCTAACTTTGTGACTGATTGGCTTTATTCTTGGGGGAGCCTAAGAAAACCTTTCAAGTACATGCCCATCATACTCCAGAAATGGGTCTACTTTCTAGTTTCTATTTGTTTTTATATATGTGTTAGGATATACTGTAGCCATCTATTGTGAACCTGAATGTTTGCAGGTATGTGTGTGTGTGTGTGTAAATGGGCATGTATGAGTGCCATTTTGTGGATGACTGTGTGCTTGAATGGGTACAGAATCACATGTGTATAGCTGCGTGTGTTTCTCTGTCTTTGCTTTTGCATATGCAGATGTGATTATGTGTGTGCAGGAGTGAGCCCAGTGACTTCTGCAAACCTGGTTGAAATGCTTGGAGAGAGCCATCATCTTATAAAAATAGAAAAATGGAAACATTTTGAAGAATTTTTTAAAAACAAAAACATTTCTTTTAAAAGACTCCCTATGTTCTCCCTATACGTAATGGGAAAATACCAAATATTTGCACTTTTCTGTCATGATAAGGATTGTTGATTTTATCCAGGGACATTATTTCACTTTAAGCTAAAAGTTCTTTAGAGGGAAGATTATAAGGGACAAATGAGAGGCTGTGGCCCCTGAAGGGGCAGGTTTGAGTATATCACATGATCCTTGCTTCTATCCAGCTGCTACCATCTGCCTTTAGAACATCTTGGCCCTCTTCCCACCATTCAAAAGGAAGGAGCTCATCTGTAGCTGTCATCTATTTGGCATAAGGGCGAGGGCCAGGGGCCATGCCCTTCTTCCTTTTGAGGACAATGAAACATAAAGAAGACATGAGAATGAGGAACAGAATGAGGTTAGAACCAGGGGAAATAGCTCTACTTTTTTATGGGCCATGAAATATAAGGACTTTCTAAAGTATTTGTGAAGTCTCTCCCAGGTGATTGCAAGAAGAGAAGACTCACCTCTCTAAGGTGAATTAGGAAGGGCATACAATCAGAAGGATGACTTCTGGAAGTTTTAACAATACACTAACTTATACTTATTGGGTATTTATTATGATGACATGGGTCAAGGGCTTTATGTGTATCAACTCTTCATCTCCATGATGACTGTGGAAGACTAATTATTACCCTTATTTCATCTTATGAGGAAAAAGAGACAAAAAAGGTGAAGATGCTTGGCCAAAGACATAGAGCTAATGATAAATTAAATGATGTATCCAGGATTCATACCCAGGTGGTCTGGCTCCAGAGTTCATGCTGTTAGCCATTCTAGTCCTGCCAACTCAGCTCCAGGAGTCTGTGTCACTTCAGAGTAGTTAATGTCTCTTCTTATTGCTCACATACAGAGGGTTAGGATTATGATGGTGGACATCAAAGATTCCCAACTACCAGGAATACTTTCAGAATGGGCTTTCCTTCCATGAAAACCCAAAGTTTGAAGGGAACCTCAGGAAATCACCTGTCCTCATAGGTCTGTATTGGAAAGTTTCTGAAAGGAAGGAAACATTTATTGAGTGCCTGATGTGAAACTGCCACTGATCTCCTTGCTTGTCACAATCATTGGATAATGGGGCAGGGAGGGGGGCAGGAGGGAGAGTTTTCAGAAACGTCTATAAAGGACCCATGGACAAAACCAAAGGGGGGTAGGATCAAGGGTGGGAAGTGGGGATGGCTGGGGTAGGGGGTAGTTGTGGGGGAAAGTGGAGACAACTGTATTTGAATAATTATAAAAACCAATTAATTAAAAAAGGAAAATAGTACAAACAATAAAAATTTTAAAAAAGAAAGAAATTCTCAATCATAGTGTCTTCATACGCTTGTGTAACAAACCCTTTGCTCTGTCACTTCCCCTAGAATTGTGAAGTATATCTTAAGTACAAGCTTGGTTTGCTCACAGACTTTTAAAAAATATGTTTATTGATTTTAGAGAGAGAGGAAGGGGGCGGAGAGAGGAACCTTGGTGTGAGAAAGAAACATCGATTGGTTGCCTCCTCATACACACCATTGGGGTTGAACCCTCAACCCAGGCAGGTTCCCTGACTGGGAATTCAATCTCCAACCTCTTGGTGTAGGGGAAATCCCTCAACCAACTAAGGTACACCGCCAAATATTGTGCTCATAGACTTAAGTAAAATTGTCTTGCCCACAGCCCCTGTAAATTTGTGATTCTGTCTCCTTGAATACAGTTGATTGAGGCAATGATGATCCAATGGCAGCCAACTCACAGCCTGGCCAGCCCTGACTAAAGAGATTAACTGAACTACTCAAAAGGTTGCTTTCAGGAATCTGAGCTGAGAGCTACTGCAAGGAGATAGTCAACAGTGGAAGTTGAGGTGGAAATATTATATATATATAGAGAGAGAAAGGCCATGAAAGTCATGTGCAAGATGAGGTTATCAGGGAAGAGAAACTGGGAGTGAACAGAGGTTAAAAGGAAAAAAAGACACATGAAGAGAAAAGTGAAGAAAGAGAAAGTGGCTGATTGCCAATGGCCTTCTAGTTTCAGAACCACCAGCAGCCCATATGTGTCCTAAAGCAGCTTGAATGATTTCTTTGTAGCCTGGAGGCCTACTGAGAATACCAAAGTATTTTTTCATTCATTCAACAAACATTTATTATCTACTATGTACTAGGCATTTGCTAGGCCCTTGGGATACAGAAAAGAATGAGATATGCCTTGCTCTCAAGGAGCTCACAGTCTAGCAGTGGAGACACACATATGAGTAACTACAATACAATGAAAAAAGTACCAATCAAGTTATGTATATGGCACTAGAGGAGCCCAGAAGATGCAGTTTGTAATTAAGTCTGCTAAAATCAGGGAAGTTTTCACAGAAAAAAGTGACAACTGAGTAGACTGAAGGAGAAACAGGACTTCACCCAGAAGATGAAAGGCAGGGTAGGGAAAGAGGTATGCTGAAGGGACAGTAGACACAAAAGCAACAAAGTATGATAAAGCTTGATACTCTAGGGAACCACAGGTAGTTTCATATAGCTGAGATGTCATCTGTGTATGAAGGAGTAGTAAAATATAAAGTCAAAAAGGGAGAATAAAATCAGAGAATGAAGAACTTTGTATGCAGGACTAAGAAATCTGGACTTTTTTCTGGAAGCTATGAAAGGACATTGAAGAAGCCAAAGCAGGAAGTGAGGTGGTAAGATTTGCCCATTAGATTAGCCTGCATGGAAGATGGTTTGAAAAAGAGGTGAGACTAGAGTGAGGGAGACAAGATAGGAAAGGCTATAGTAGCTGTCCAGGTGAGAGATATTCATGGGCAATTTCAAGGCAATGAGAATGAAGATTGGGGAGATATTTGGGAGGAAGACTGGCAAGATTTGATGAATGATGATACAAAAAGCAAAACTGACTCAGAAATGCAACAATATTAAAAACATGTGTTCAGAAAATACAACCAACAGCCCCAGTCCTCCCTTTCTTTGTGTTCCCATTTTTCTTTGAAATCATTGCATCTGCTGAGTATGAATAAAGAAAGAAAAGCCACAAGCCACATATGGTCAGACTTCTCTAATTCAGACACCACTAACTTAAATCTGCAACAATACAGACTGTGACTGCTATTGAGTAAGAATTTCAACCTACTTTCTTCCTTTGTATTTTCAAGCTTTTAGTCACCAGTAAGAAGAAATCAATCTAAAAGCAGCAGTTTCTTTCAATGAAGGACTTGCGGTGCAGTAGGCAGTTACTTACATGGTGGTATCTGAGGGGCACCCAATATATGTTCCATACAAGACCACAGAGGCCACAAGACTTCAGATGAAATCATCAGTGATCCATTTCTTTAGTAGAAGCTTTGGTCCCTCAGGACTTCCTTTTTACAAGGCAATCATTCCCGAGATGGATAGGACATTTAGTCATTCTAAGCCCAGTGGAATTTTGGTTGAGTATAATGCCTTTGGCTTTCACAGAGGGATTAAGGTAATATAAGAGGGCTATGTAATTAGTTCACTTATTTGGAGAATTGTGAACTTTGGTAATTTAGTCTTTTAACTGGCTACAATGGGTTTTCCATCCAAGAGTGATCCAAATGACAGATTCCCAAAGTTTATTTCAAAATCAGTCGAAGGTTTCAGGGTTGGAGAGATGTCTGGTGCCTGGCTGCAGCCATCCACGGGCCTGACATATGCAGCTGATATTTGCTGCTCCTTGCTTGTTATTCAGTAAAGCCTCGATGGAAATTAAACTTAAAGGCCACTGCTTGGAGCCAATAAAGAGTAGGCAACTAGGGGAGGCACTGGCACTTGCACTATAAATTCAGATTTTTCTGGTGAATTGGCTTGAAAGATTTCTTTGAATGTGTCTCTTTCATTGGACTTGAGATTACTGTCTTCCTTTGCTGATGGGTTTGACTCTTCAATTGCTCCAACCTAAGCACTTCAGCTGGGTACACAAAAAAGTCTTCTAGTTGGGCAGTCTCTTGTGTTGCAGTTAGTCCTGTATAGATGGCTATGACTTGTTTGGCTGACTACTGGCCTGGCTGGCCAATACAACACTAGCACTATGACCATCTTGTGGCCAGTCAGGTTTTGATTTCTTGTTGTTGTGTATTAGAGTTGAATTCATTATCAAGACAGAAGGTGAAAGCATTAATGATGAGGAGTGAGTATCATCCTGGTGAGGTGGAATCATTCAGTTCTTTTGTTCTAGAAAAAGCTTGGCTCAGTTTTGTTGATGGGCGTCTAGGGCAAGCAATTCTTTGGAATTCCCACTAGATGATTCTGATTAGAATGGTTAGTTAGTCTATGGCCACATCACCCTGAAAGCACCCGATCTAATCTGATCTCAGAAGCTAAGCGGGGTTGGACCTGGTTAATACTTGGATGGGAGAATGGTTAGTTAGCAAATCCTTCATTTCATCATAGTTTCCCAGAGTGTTCCGAACTCAGTTGGCAAGTGCATTACCTTTGTCTTTAGGGCTCCCCCAAAAGATCAAAGCCTGAGGAAAAGAGATCATCTTCTTGCTGGAATTCTTAAGAATATTAAAGTTTTAAAATTATTGATATTATGTTATAATTCAATTATTTACATTATGTTAGAATTCAAACAGAATCAAAGTAATCCTATAACAACTCATTTGTTGATTTGTGTTCCAAAAATGCCATTTTCAATGGGAGAAAAATTAGTAAAGGTAGGCAAATTTCACATAACATGAGATTTATCTTATCTGTGCCTGTAATAACTACATCTCACATATGTTAACAATTGTAACAAATACAGATTACTGTAGTATTTCACTCCCCTGAAAAGTTGTTTTAGGTATTATAAAAATTTAGCGTTATTCATGTGAATGCCATTCATTACAAGGTGCAATTTGTGATAACAGGAAAATGGATGGGAACCACAGGCAAGTATTCTTATGTGCCATTTCACAGGTAATCAAACAGAGACTCAAAACATTAAGTTCCCTACCCAAGATTGTGTAGGTAAAACATGTCAGAAACAGGATATAAACTTAGGTCTTGATTTCATATTCTAGCAGTCTGATGGAGTAGAAATTCTGAAGGCTTCTGCCACAAAACTACTATCTAAACAAAATGTAGTTGTTATTTCAATGCCAGGCTCATAGTAAATCACACTACAAGGACAAAAAAAAAGGAAAAAGAAAAAGCCTTAAAAACCATGAACTAAAATCAGTGCTGTAAATGGTAAACATAAGTGAAAAGTAAGGGTTGCTCAGAGAACTAATGCTGATATCACAAATGCCCTTAGAAGACTAAGTCTTGGGCTGTCAGCAAAGTGAGGGAGCTAAGCCCAAGACACTGAGGTTAAGCCAAGTACCCACTAGGATATAAGTTTCCTGGTCAGGAGTGCCCTTGGCTTTCAGCAAAAGCAAATGCAAATTCTCACTGAGGAAAGCATCCTCATGTTAATTCTATAGGTTTTTCAGAAATTAAAATCAACCAAATGTGAGCTCACAATCAAAGATCACAGAAACAATCTCCCACATAAATTTAGCCCCTGCCTCTCCATAAGAGCTTCAGGTATTAAAATGATCAGACACAGAATATAAAGTCACAATATATAAAATGTTTAAGGAAATTTGAAAATGGAATGACAAATGTGAGTAGGGAACTAGACACTACTAGAAATAACCAGGCATATTTGAGAAAGAACTAAATAACATCTCATAGGTGAAAGCCACTTGAAAACACCAAAAAGAGTTTAAACAAGATTGGACATAGCAGAAGAGAAATAAGTAAACTAGAAGAAATAAGAAGAAATTACCAAAGTATAAATACAGAATAACAAAGAGATAAAATATGAAAAGGCATTAAACAATAATGGAGGATGGAATGAGAAAATGGAATAAATGTCTAATTATCTGATACCCAAGCAAAGTCAACAAAAGCAAAAATAAACAAGTGAGAATACACAAACTAAAAAGCTTCTGCACAACAAAGGAAACCATCAACATAATGAAAGGCAACTTATTAAATGTGAGAAAATATTTGCAAATCATATATCTAATAAGGAATTAATATCCAAAGAATATTAAGAAACTCATACAAGTCAATAGCAAAAAACAAACAAACAAACAAAAGCTTACCAAACAATCTGATTTAAAAATGGGCAAAAGATCTGAATAGACATTTTTCCAAAGAATACATACAGATGGCTAACAAGTACATGAAAAGATGTTCAATATCACTAATCATTAGGGAAATGCAAATAAAAACCATAATTAGATGCCACCTTACACGTGTTAAAATGGCTATTATCAAAAGCCAAAAATTAACAAGTGTTACAAGAATATGGAGAAAAAGAAACCCTTGTGCACTATTATAAATTGGTGTAGCCACTTATGGAAAACAGCATGTAGGTTCCTCAAAAAATTTAAAAAAGCACTATCATATGATCCAGCAACTCTACTTTGGATATTTATATTAAGAAAATCATACACACACACACACAGAAATATCATTCAGACATGAAAAGAAGGAAATCTTGCCATTTGCAACAACATGGATGAAACCTGAGGGTATTATGCTAAGTAAAATAAGTCAGGTAGAAAAACACATACTGTATTATGTCACTTAAATGTGGAATCTTAAAAACTTGAGCTCAAAGACAGCAAGTTAGTGGTTGCAAGAGGCAGGGGTCAGGGGTTGGGGTGTGTGTGAAATGGATGAAGTTGTCAAAAGATACAAATTTCTAGTTTCAAAATAAGTCATAGGGATGTGATGTACAGCATGATGACTATAGTTAGTAATACTGTATTTTATGTTTGAAAGTTGCTAAGAGTAAATCTTAAAAGTCCTCATCACAAGACAAGAAGTTATAACTATGTGTAGTAATGGATGTTAACTAGACTTACTGTGGTGATCATTTCACAATATATTCATATATTGAATCATGTTGAACACCTGAAACTAACATAAAGTTATATGTTGAGGGAAAGATGGCGGCGAGATAGGTGGGAGCAGAGTCCACTTCCCTCTGCACATGGGTGAAACACCTAGCCGATCTACTGAGGAACAAAGTGAACAGCCAACAGCACCCCAGCGTTTATGAAGATAGGAGACCAAAAAGTATAGAGGTCACTGAAAAAACAGACGGTAAGGGGACTGCTTCAGGACAAAAAGGTCCCTGGGACCAGCATGGGGACCAGGGTGACTGCAGCCCCAGGTCCACGCCCACCTGGGTTAATGGCTCCCTCCCCTGACAAACAGGGCTTGAGCAGCACTGGGAGAGACCTGGTTGCTTGAGGTCGCAGGGTGGGGAATAAGGACGAGGTGTGGTAAACACATTGGAGACCGTGTGTGCCAGCCGGGGAGAGTTGAGAGTTGGGCCGTGTTGGGCCCTGACCTGGACAGTCTAGCCAGAGAGGTGGGCTGTGTGAGAGGACAGGCCCTTACTTGTTCAAGGGAGAGGCAGGATTGAGCAGGAGGATTTTCTGAAAAAGGAAAAGACCCTAGGGGGCACTTTGGGGAACGCTCCTGCAGCAGCCCCTCCAGTCTCTTCTCCACCCAGAAGCCCGCCCTGTGCTCCAGTGGGGGTGTGGGGGATATGGAGCCAAAATCCTAAGCACTGGGGAGAGTGAGCACCCAACCACAGGCACCGACCAGGGAGCCTGAGATCCTCAGGTGGACCTACACCACACTGACCAGGGAGGGTGCAACTCTAAGAGACATGAGACCACAGACACTGGGGAGAGTGCGAATCAAGGAAGGCTGCATGGGCACACACCCATAACCTGGAGGACAGTGAGTGTCTGAACCTGTGAGTCCGAGGTTTGCTGGAGAGCTGGGCCTGAGGCTGCCCTAGTGCTGGTTGGGACAGAGAAGAGCTGGGCTAGGCTGTATGAGTTGGCTACAGCCAAAAAAGACCAGCAAAACTGCCTGGGCCAGCAGACTTGTGTTTTTTGTTTTGTTTTGTTTTTTGGGGGTCTGATCTCCAAAATATATAAAGAACTCACACGACTCCACTCCAGGAAGACTAACAACCCAATTAAAAAATGGGCAAAGGACTTGAACAGACACTTCTCCAAGGAAGACATACAGAGGGCCCAGAGACATATGAAAAGATGCTCAGCATCACTAGCCATCAGAGAGAAACAAATTAAAACCACAATGAGGTACTACCTCACACTGGTCAGAGTGGCCAACATAAACAAATCCACAAACAAACGTTGGAGAGGATGTGGAGAAAAGGGAACCCTAGTGCACTGTTGGTGGGAATGCAGACTGGTGAGGCCACTGTGGAAAACAGTATGGAATTTCCTCCGAAAACTAAAAATGAAACTGCCTTTTGACCCAGAAATTCCACTGCTGGGATTATACCCTAAGTACCCTGAATCATCAGTCCAAAAGAACCTATGCACCCCAATGTTCATAGCAGCACAATTTACAATAGCCAAGTACTGGAAGCAACCAAAGTGCCCTTTAGTGGATCAAAAAACTATGGCATATTTACACAATGGAATTCTTTGCAGCAGAGAGAAAGAAGGAGCTTATACCCTTTGCAACAGCATGGATGGAACTGGACAGCATTATGCTAAGTGAAATAAGCCAGGTGGTGAGGGACGAATACCATATGATCTCACCTTTAACTGCAACCTAATCAATAAAAGAAAAAAAGCAAACAAAATATAACCAGAGACATTGAAGTTAAGAACAATCTAACAATAGCCAGAGGTGAGTGGGGAGGGGACAGAGGGGGGAGGGGTTTACAGGAACTACTATAAAGGACACAGGGACAAAATCAAGGGGGAGGGTGGAGGTGGGTTCGGCTGGGGTGGGGTGGAGGGATGGGGAGAAAATGCAGACAACTGTAATTGAATAACAATAAAATTTTAATAAAATAAAATAAAATTACATTAAAAAAATCAATCTAACAATAGCCAGAGGGGAGTGGGAGGGGATAGTGGGGAGAGGGGTTTTCAGGAACTACTATAAGAGACAGACACATGGACAAAACCAAGGGGGAGGGAGGAAGCTAGGGAGGTGGGTTGATTTGGCTGGGGCGGAGTGGAGGGGTTGGAAAAAAATGCAGACAACTGTAATTGAGCAACAATAAAAAAATGTTTAATAAAAAAAAGTTATATGTGAATTACATCTCAATTAAAAATAGAATAGAATTCCAGAAGGAGAGAAGACAGTGAATGAAGGAAAAATATTGATAATATTTGAAGAGAATTTTCTAGAACTGAGGAAAGACACAAATCCATAGAGAGAATACAATATATTCGAATCAGAATAATCAAAAAGAAATTCCCACTCAGACACACTTCAAGGAATTTGAAGAAAAATAGAGTCAAAGAGAAAATCTTACAATCACTAATAGAAAAGAGAAGTCACCTGCAAGAAATTACATTTGGATGTGTTGTAGACTTTCCAAGGGCAACTGGAAGCTAGGGGTATGAAGAAATTATGCATTTTCTTATATTTGAGGCTCTAGGGCCTAAACCCTTGGAAGTTCACCTTTGCAAACAGCCCTGAAGAAGTCAAAGCATCAGTGCTGTACCTTCGAGGCAGGGGGGAACATACCATGAAGGCCCCCAAACCCCTTCTAGAAAACTTTTATTCTCCTGCTCCCTTGAAGGCCACAGCATGGTATACGCTGTACCTTTAAATACCATTTTATTTGAGTGAACAGAACTTGCAAGCCCAGCAATAATCAACTCAGTGTTCCTTCTAGGCCTGGAGGTTGGCAGGATTTTGTCTTCCATTTCCCGAGGTCAGAAATTACTTTGTAGTTTTCTTGGCTCAATTTCCTGTTGGATCAACTCTAAGACAGCTTTTAACTAAAAATTTTTCTCCTGCTTGAAATGCACCAAATTCTCAGTTAAGACTACTGGCCTTAGATCACAGATCCTGCTCCTTCCCCACTTCTCCTCCCCCCAAAGCAACGCTGAAGGGTGATTGATTTGCTTTGCAAATATGAAAGGCAGGTCCCTCTGCTCAGCTAACATTCAAACCAATTTATTTATATCTTTCTAGGGGCAGGCATTTCTTGAAGGTCTTTTCTGGCCCTCCTGCACAAGAGGCAAGTGGAAGGAAACAAAAGCAACAAAGCGGGGGTGGGGGGTGCAAAATAGAGAGGTTGCAAAAGGGGATAAGGTCAGAAGACCCCAGAAGTCAGTGGAAGGGCTACTGTGCCCTCCCAGGATCTGTACTGTAGCCTCCCCAGGTGTGTGTTTTCTTTTCTCCTTCCTTCCTTCCTTCTTTCCTTCCTTTCTTTTCCTTCCTTTCTTTCATCTTTTATCTCTATCTATCTATCTATCTATCTATCTATCTATCTATCTATCATATATCTATCTCTCCCTTCTACCCTCCCCTCCTCTGTTCTGGGCTGGCCTATACCTCTACTCTGTTCCATCCTAGCATTCCTGAGTTCTTTTCTACTTCCTGGACCCCTTGACAAGAAACAACTTCCTTGTCTCTCCTTTACTCTTAATCAAGATCTCTCACACTTAGACCCCTGGAAGTCCTACCCTCACTCCTTGTATGAGTTAAGATAACACTAACTGCTAGAACAAATAAACTTAAAATATATATGGCTCCAATATTATATAAAATCTTTTCTTGCTCATGTAAAGTCCAAAATGGTTCTCCTTGACTGGCAAGCAGCCCTGCTCAGGGCAGTATTTTGCATCTAGGTTCCTTCCATCTTTATGCACCCCCTTCCCCAGCTACCCACATGGAAGGGAAGACATAGAACACTGTACTCAGATGGAGACTTTTATGATTCAAGCCTGGAAATGGTGCTTAGTTTCTCCATGTTCCATTAGTTGGAACCCAGTTACATGGCCCCAAGGGCATCACAAGGGCAGCTGGGACCTGTAGGGTAGCTGTGTGCCCAGCCCTGCACCTCTGACTTTCCTATTTTGACTGCAGCATTTCACCTGATACCTGTTAAGGCTGGGTGTACTGTTTGAAGATGCTGTACTGCCTCACTGATTTTTCTTGATGGGTTGGTAACTAGATGTCATCTCCACATCAATTCCAAGTAGTAGGAGTGACGCCCTCAGCCGTCTCTTGAGAAGCATTCTGAGGCCTCACTGGGTCTTGAGGGCCAGAATTGACTAATACAAAGCAGGTGTGGTGGAACAGGTATCAGCTGTCCTGCTCCATATCATTTTGTGTTTTATCCCTAGAGGCTGTGAGTGTCTCACTTGCCAGTGCCATCACCCCAGAGCTCCTTCACCTTTATATACACCCTTCCCACCATCCCTAAATGTTGCTCCCCCTTCCTATTTCACAACTTGAACCCCTCTGGGCTCAACCTCTATGTTTCTAGTTAATCTTAGCTGATTTGCAGAGCAAAAACACTCTTATACAAGGTTAATCATGAGAAAACTGCAGATTACAAAAGGCTTTAAAAGGCATCCCTGTAGCCTAAGCAACAATGAGTATTGGGGCGGACAGTATGACACAGCTGTGTTTCAGGAAGCAGCCTGCTGGGATGAGTAGAGGGAACTATAGAACTGGTGGAGGCAGAAGGCAAGGAGGGCACCCAGAAGTCCTGAGCCAGCAGGTGCTGCAGTTCTCATCAAAGTGATAAATTAATCTGGTTCACGAGCCCCTGCTTCTCTGCCCCCTTCTAACACTGAGACCCCCCAGGTCCATTACAGCTGGAGCACTGGAAGCTGAGGTTATGGTGCTCAAGTCACATTTGATGAACCCCTTCTCCATCACCCCAGTTGTCCACATCCCTTTCTGCTGGCTAACAAGATGCAAATACATGCAAATCCCTCCCCCCAGTTATCTTCTCTATGGTGACAACACCCTGGCTAATCTAGCCCTGAGGGTCAGGAGTGATAAGGGTAGGGTCGCTAAGCCTGAAAAGGAAAACAATCAGACTCTTCCAAGTTGGCAGTCCTTGGTGTTCATCTGAAATATGTGTACAAGTAGTTAAGCTTATAAATTCACAGGCAGACCCATTGAATTAGAATCTCCTGAAGTTCAGTCCTCATGGATGCATCAATATTTCCACAGGTAATCCAGATACACAAAAAAGTTTGGGAACTACTGGTTTAGGAGAGTCATTTCTATGCAATCTGAGATGAGAGGTGCTCTCCAGAGACTCTGAAATATTATAGCTTATAACTTTGTAATATAGGAATAGCAGAGTGAATAGTAATAATAGCACTTACAGGCATTCCCCGTGTGCCAGCTGCTATTTCTAAGTGCTTCACATGTTTTATTTCCTTCTCACAGTAACCATATTTTCTCCATTTTACAGAGTAGGAAACTGAGGTGTGGGGAGGGTTTTTCTAAGATCACATAGTTAATAAGTAGCAAAGCCTAAATTGGATCTCAGAAAGTCTTATTCCAAAGTCTCTGCTCTTGCCATTATGCCATATGATTGCCTCATTCCAACTGGCCCTTTCTCCTTGTTTTTTTTTTTTTAAAAGCAAGTGTGGGAGTTGAAAGGCGAGAAGGGGTCTAGAAAAGAAGAGGAAGATGGAAAGAACATTGAGCTCCATCTTTCCCACCTGTCACCATACTAATAAGAGGAGAATAAGGAAGGGGTCAGAGAGGGGGTAAGAAAGAAAGGCCTCCCCCATTTATATTTCAGTCTGGGCACTCAGGTGTAACTTTCTGCTGGCCCATTCATGCTTCTAAGGAATGACAAAGTTGGCTCCCTGTGTTCCTTGGAAGCAGGGACTCCACAGTCCTGTTTGTCACTGCAGTCCCCATGCTTAGAATATAAGGACACTCAATAAATGTTGAAAAAAGTGAATGGGGGAGTGAAACATATATTGAGCACCTACTTTGTATCATACCACTAGAACCTGACGATGTGGGACACTGTCCTTGATTGCAAGGAATGTACAACACTGTTAAGAGGAGCAGATCTGCATCCCCCCCCCCACCCCGAAAAGCTGGTACTGGAGGTGGCAACGGCCTGCTGTTATCACTGTGGGTCAGCCACTACCCAGCTTTCTCTTTTCTTCCTAGTAGAAAGGGGTTACAAAACCTCTGGGGTGATACTCCCTATAATTCTGTTATCTCCTGTCTGTTTCCACATAGAGACATCTTCAAATAGATAGACCAATGCCCTTGCAGTTTGGGGGTGGGGGGTAGCCAGGGAGAGAGAGCTAGAAAGGCTACTTCTCAACTGCACTCTGGAAGGGCAGGTGGCGGCACAGTGAGGAGGAGAGGGAAATTAACAGAGGCCCTGAGACTCTGGTGAAGAAATGAGGGGCTTCTCAGGGAAGGCTGGAAAGAGGCAATGTTTCTAGGGGTGATTTTTATGTCTGGGTGCCAGTTTTGCTACTTGAGAAGGAAGGTGGGAAGGTGGAAAGGGCTGCCTTCCCATTGCTGTCTCTCCCTCGCCAGCTCTGCTCAAAGCCCAGGAGCCCTAAGACCAGACATCTCCCCTGCCAACACACTACATTTGTTTGGGACTTGCATGCTAATGGGCTCCACTCTGCAGCTCCAAGGACTTAATTGTGAGCCCATCACGACCCCTTCTGTCCTCAGATAGGAATATGCACTGGCTTGTAACAGAAACCAGGGTTGTACAGAGACAGGAGGCTAGAAAATGGGGTGGAGGGAAGTTCTTGGGTATTAAGATTTGCCTGAATGGATGCTGTCTACTGAAGGATGAGATGAAGCAACAAGGTTCAGGAGGCTCAACCAGGGCCTCAGAGAGGCCCCATGAATTTCCACAGTGAAAAACCAGGAGTTGGGACACAGTGTGGAAAAGTTAATGTATCTCCCAAATTGTGGATATTTCTTTTTCTTCCGTTCTCAGACACTTCCCAAATGACTTGTCCAGGCCTGGTCAGTCCCTTAGCAGAGCCAGGATGGATGAGATTAGGACTAAGAGGACTATTAGGATTTAGAACTTCCAAAAGGATTTGAGAGCCCCAAAGAACCCATCTGTCTTCCTTCCAGTATGAGTCAGTTCAGGCTGCCTCAGCAGGTGGCCTTGCCTGACCCTCACTCCAGCAGGGGCCATAGCACAGTCCTATGTCCCAGCCCTGAATCTGGGCAGGAGGGATTAAAGGTGCTGGAGCCCAGTGCTCTGGGTCTGCACCATCACCCCCTGCCCCATGGCTGTTCACTCACTTCCCACTTCAGGGTTTAGTTCCGACAAGTAGTTTTCTGCATTGCTTTTGATTCTGCCATGCTTCCCAGTTCCTTATATCTTGAGGACCAAGTCCTCTCCACCAGTCTTACAGTGAAGGCTTGATCTGGTGACTCCCTGCCTCTGGGAGCTGTCTGATTTGTGGCCTCCAGCTTTTGACCACTAGGCACCCGTGGTAGCCATTGTTAATGAATTACATCACTCTTTCCTACTTTTTCTGCTGAAGCCAGATTTAATATCCCCCTTTACCCAGAGCTCTAGTCAACCACTACCAATCCAGTAGACCTAGCAGGGGAGCTGAAATCTATTGGCCCTCTCTGGTTTTCCATTTCTTTCTCAGGGCCTCGGATCCTGACAGTGGCTAAGGGTGCTCAACTGGATTGCCACAATTTCCAAACACATCTACTTGTGTGCCCCACATCTCTGCACTGTGCCTCACCTGCAGGAACAACCTGGACATTTTGCTTTGGGACATCAGCTCTAAGGGTTTCTGGGCCATCACTTGCTGTATCCCCTTCCCTGCACTATGTTTTGTATGCCAGTCTAGACTCCTTCCAGCCCCTGCAGTTGGGACCTCTGGTAAGTGTTTGACCCATCCCAGGGGCAGATTCCAACTCTTTTCTGTCTCCCCTTTCCTGCTGCTTTTCACCAGGCCATGCCCAAGACAGAGACAAGAAGCTGAAAGCTGCTAATTACAATTATGAGGTCAACTCCTTTCCCCTCCTCATCTCAGATGATAATTGACATTAAACACTTTAGGAAGAGGGGAATTTAGGGGAGAAAGAAGAAACAAGAATCTTATCTGGTTCTTAATGCAAAGAGGAGAGACATCATCTAAGCAGGCTGAGAAAACCCCCAGAAGGTGACCAGGACCACCAGCTTTATCCCATTTAGAAAGCAAAGTACCTGATTGCTAATGACCTCAGTGGAAGTCCCAGCTTTCACTCAGTAGTAAATGAAATGCATGAACATTTTAATAATATTAATTCTTCCAATCCATGAGCATGATGTTTCCTTCTATTTATTTACATCTTCTTCAATTTCTTTCATCAATGTCTTAAAATTTTCAGAGTACATGTCTTTTACTTTCTTGATTAAATATATCCCTAGGTATTTTATTCTTTTTGGTGCAATTGTAAATGGGATTATTTTCTTAGTTTATCTTTCTGATAGCTTGTTATTAGTATATAGAAAAGTAACAAAGTTTTGAATATTCATTTTGTATCCTGCAACTTTGCTGGATACATTTATTAGTTCTAATAGTTTTGGGTGGAATCTTCAAGGTTTTCTTATACATAGTGTTATGTTTACTGTAAATAGCAACAATTTTACTTCTTCCTTTCCTGTTTGGATAACTTTTATTCTTTTTTCTTGTCTGATTGTTAAATAAGAGTGGTGAAAGTGGGCTTCCTTGTCTTGTTTCTCATCTCAGAGAAAAGGTTTTTAGCTTTTTACTATTGAGTATGATGTTAGTTGTGGGCTTGTCATTTATGGTCTACATTATAATGTTAAGGCATGTTCCTTCTATACCCACTTTGTTGAGAGTTTTTACCATAAATTGATGTTGGATTTTGTCAAATGTTTTTTCTGCATCTATTGAGATGATCATATAATTTTTATCCTTCATTTTGTTTATGTGGTATATCTTGATGATTGATTTATGGATATTGAACTCTCCTTGCATCCCTAGAATAAATCCCATTTCATTATGGCATATGATCTTTTTAATGTGTTGCTAATTTGGTTTGTTAATAATTTTTGAGGATTTTTGTATCTATGCTCGTCAGGGATATTTGCCTATAATTTTCTTTTCATGTAGTGTCTTTGGTTTTATTATCAGGGTAGGGCTGACATTGTATAATGAGTTTGAAAGCTTTCCCTCCTCTTCAATTTTTTGGAATAGTTTGAAAAAGCTATATTAATTCTTTGACTATTTGATAAAATTCACCTATGAAGTTGTCTGGTCCTAGACTTTTGGTTTGGGGGAGTTTTTTGATTACTTATTTAATTTTGCTTCTAGTAATGGATTTGTTCATAGCTTTTTGTTTCTTATTGTCTTAGAAGATTATATGTTTCTAGGAATTAATCTATTCCTCTTAGGTTGTTCAATTTGTTGGCATATAATTATTTAGTATTCTGTTATAATTCTTTGTGTTTTTGTGGTGTCAGTTGTCACTTCTTTTTCATTTCTGACTTTATTTGGGCCCTTTCTCTTTTTTTCTTGATTAGTCTGGCTAAAGTTTTATCTATTTTGTTTATTTTTTCAAAGAACCAGCTCTTAGTTTTATTGATCTTCTCTATTTTTTTGTCTCTATTTCATTATTTCTGCTCTGATCTTTATTATTTCTTCCCTTCTACTTACTTTGGGCTTTGTTCTTCTTTTTTTAGTTTCTTACATATAAGTTTAGATTGTTTAAAATTTTTCTTGGTTCTTGAGGTAGATCCGCTTGCTAGCATTTCCCTCTTAGAATTGCTTTTGTGGTGTCCCAACAATTTTGGATTGTTGTGTTTTCATTTAATTTGTCTCAAGATATTTTTTATTTCCTCCTTGGTTTCTTGGTTATCCCATTGATTGCATCCATTTGTTTGTGTTTTTTCCAGTGTTTTTCCTTGTAATTGATTACTAGTTTCATTGTGATCAGAGAAGATCATTGGTATATCACTCTTAAATTTACTGAGACTTGCTTTGTGGCCTTATGTGGTAACTAACAAGCAAAATAGAGACAGACTCATAGAGAATAGGATGACACCTAAAGTGAGGGGGGAGTTTGGGTGCGTAGAAGGATTGAGCAGAAAGGAAAAAGGACTCATGGACATGGACAAAAGTGTGGTGACTGCGAGTAGGGGGGAGGTATAAGGGGACTAAATGGTAATGGAAAAAATATAATAAAAAAATAATGTAAATGCCCCCCAAAAGATTTTATTTATTTATTTTTTAGAGAAAGGGGAATAGAGGGAGAAAGAGAAAGAGAAACATCAAAGTGCCGGAGAAACATCGATTGGCTGCCTCGGCTGCCTATCACACACCCCCAAACAGGGGACCTGGCCCACAGCTCAGGCCTGTGCCCAGGCTGGGAATCATACTGGCAACCTTTCAGTTTGCAAAATGACATCCAACCCATTGAGCCACACTGGTCCAAGCTAATTGCATTACTGTTGATTCTCCCTTTTTGTCTGTTAATATGTTAATGATTGCTCTATGTATTTAGACATTCTTAAATGCATTCATAGATGTTTACAAGTGTTATGTCCTCTTGTTGGCTAGATTCCTTTATCATTATGTAATGCCCTTTTGTGTCTCTTGTTACAGTCTTTGTTTTAAAGTCTATTTTCTCTGATATAAGTAATGCTACCCCAGTTTTCTTTTCTTTTCTATTTTCATGAAATATCTTTTTCCATCCCTTCACTTTCAGTCTGTGTGTTTTTCTATCTGAAGTGAGTTTCTTGTAGGCCACATGTACATGGGTCTTGGTTTTTTGTTTTTTACCCATTCAGCCACCCTATGTCCTTTCATTGGTGCATTTAGTCCACTTACATTTAAAGTAATTATGGATAGGCATGTACTTATTGCCATTTTATTAATTGTTTTCTGGAGTTTTTGATAGTTCTCTGCTCCTTTCTTCTCCTTTTGCTCTCTTTTCTTGTACGTTGATGTACAGTCAAACCTTGGGTCTTGAACATCTCCCAGTCTGAACAATTCAATTCTCAACCAGTTTGTTCCTGGAAAAAATGTCTTGGTTGTCAGACAAAACTTCAGTTCTCAATCCAACAGTCCCTTTATGCTGATACTTGTATGACCAGTCACGTGTGTCTCAGGTGACAAAGGAGAGAATGCGTGAGTATGAATCAGTTTACCAGTAAACCTTGTGGTTTTAACAACTCAGGAAATTGTGCTATGAATATTTTTGTGTTTTTTGCTTTTGTTGCTGCTTATTATTATTAAATACATAGAGTAAATCACCATGAGTCCTAAGAAGCTTAGTGATTGCAGCAAAGTGAAAGGAAAGTTGTGAGAACAACAATAGAGCTTTAAAAAGAAGTAATTGCAAAGTATGATAGAAGTGTTCATGTGTCTTATGTGGCTACTTATCTGGCTACTGAGTGTGGCATGGCAAAATTGATAATTAGCACAATTTTAAAACATAAAGAGGCCATCAAAAGTTGCTAAGGGTGTGTAAGTGTTCATGAAACAACAATCGCAGGCAATTGAAGAGGTACAAAATTGTTGTTGATTTGGATGAACCAAAAGCAGTTAGCTGGTGATAGCAGTTCAGAGGTAATGATACGTGAAAAAACAAAGATGCTGCATGCTGACCTCCTGAAAGACACCCCTGGAATGAGTGCTGAAAGTGATTCATTTAAGGCTAGTAGGGGGTGGTTTGATAAATTTAAGAAAAGAAGTGGCATTCATTGTGTAGTGAAGCATGGGGAGGCTGCCAGTTCTAACAAAGTAGCTGCTGATAATTTCATGGCAGAATATCAAGAATATGTAGAAGCCAAGTGCTATTGTGATGTGTTCAGTTGTGATGAAACAGGACTCTTCTGGAAGAAAATGCCAAAGAGGACCTACATCACACAGGAGGAGAAGTCATTGCCAGGACAGAAGACAGACAAAAACAGGCTAATGTTATTGTTCTATGGGAATGCAAGTGGGGACTTTAAATTGAAGCTCTACTTGTTTACCATTCTGAAAACCCATGAATTTTCAAGAAAAATAATATCATGAAAAACAAGTTGAATGTGATGTGGAGGACTAATAGCAAAGCTTGAGTAACTGGGAATTTTTTATGGAATGGATTCATGAAGTGTTTGCCCCAAGTGTGAAGAAATAGCTCTGTGAAGAAATACCTCTAGGAAAAAAATTGCCACCCAGGGCACTTCTTGTAATGGACAATGCTCCTGCCCACCCTCCAGGCTTGGAGACTGAGTTGGTGGAGTATAGCCTCATCACTGTTAGGTTCTTGCCACCTAACACAACTCTTCTCATCCAGCCCATGGACCAGCACATCATTTCTAATTTTAAGAAACTTTATACAAAAGCACCATTTCAGAGGTATTTTGAGGACCTCTGAAACTAATTTAACCCTCAGGGAGTTCTGGAAGAAACATTTTAATATCCTCACTTGCTTAAGGCTCATAGACAAAGTATGAAGAAAGTGCCTTCAAGGACAATTCAAATAGCCTGGAAGAAATTGTGACCTGAGTCTGCTGCTGAAAAAGACTTTGAGGGCTTTGAGGATGAGCCTGAGTCTGTTGTGGAGAATATTGTGACTCTGGGTAAGTCCATGGGCTTGGAGGTGGATGATGATGACATGGAAGAGGTGGTAGAGGACCACAACATGGAGTTAACCACAAGGAAACCTAGAATTTCAGAGGGAACAGCAACAGATGGCAGCTGAGGAGTTCTCTTTAGAGGAGGAGGAGGGAAGGGAGGATATTAGTGAGTCAAGGAAAGGCTTGGAAAATGAGGAGAGATACAAAGTTTCACTGAGAAATATCACCCTGACAAAGAAGTATTAAACTGTGTGATAAACTTGTTCAATGACAATGCAGTGTTTCACTTCAGTCAAGTGTTAAAATGCAGGCAAAAACAATTATCATTGGATAGGTTTTTGGTGAGACAGAGGCCCAGTGAGCCTAAAGCAAGTTCTAGTAGAGCAAAGAGACAAAAGAGAGAAAGAACCCCAGGACAGCTACCTGAACTTTTTATGAAAGGGAACTTCCCTTGTAAACAATAACATCCCTCCATCCCTTCATCCCTCTTCTCCATATTCAGTCATCAATAGTTCTCAACATTAAAGGTAAGTTCTAGAGTATACATAAATTTTTATTTTTTACTGTAAATTTCATTTTCTTTTTGTTAAATTTCATTTATATTTCATGTCCTTTTTGCTTTTAAATACTTATTTATAGATTAAACATTAGACATGTACTGTATATAAGAAAGGTTAAGCCCTGGCCAGTGTGGCTCAGTTGGTTGGAGTGTCATCCCATAAACCAAAAGATTGAGGGTTCAATTCCTGGTCAGGGCACATGTCTGGGTTCCATCCCAGGTGGGGCACATGCAGGAGGCAGCTGATCAATGTTTCTCCCCCTTTCTCTCTCCCTCCCTTCCACCTCT
This sequence comes from Desmodus rotundus, assembly GCF_022682495.2. Classification (NCBI taxonomy): domain Eukaryota; kingdom Metazoa; phylum Chordata; class Mammalia; order Chiroptera; family Phyllostomidae; genus Desmodus; species Desmodus rotundus. The sequence goes on from NC_071398.1 coordinate 74,460,105, forward strand.
GTAAAATCAATTTAAAAAAATAAAAAATAGACACTTCCAGCCAAGATGGAGGCATAGGTAGACACACTGTTCCTCTTTGCACAACCAAAAGGACAACAACAAATTTAAAAAGAAAAAAACAACCAGAACGAACAGAAAATTGAACTGTATGGAAGTCCGACAAACAAGGAGTTAAAGAAGAAACATTCATCCAGACCAGTAGGAAGGGTGGAGACAGGCAGCCGGGCAGAGAGGACTCGTGGCAAGGTGGTGGCAGATTGGGAACTGGGCAGTTCCACATCTGCGTGCAGATAAACCAGGAGGAACAACTGGGGAGTGAGACAGACTGTGCAACCCAGAGTTTCAGTCCAAAGAAACAAAACCTCAAACCTTTGATTGAAAACACCTGTGGGTGTCAAGGTGGCAGTGGGAGTAACTCCCAGCCTCACCGGAGAGACCAAAAGGGTCCTAGAATGTACACAAGCCCACCCACCCCAGAATCAGCACCAGAAGGGCCCAATTTGATAGTGGGTATCAGGGGAAGTGACTGAAAACTGGCAGAAAGTGGAACAAGTGGCATTGTTCCCACTTGGGCCTCTCTCCCACATACAGTGTCACACCCCAGAGATGTGGGTTGCCCTGCCCTGGTGAACACCTAAGGCTCCACCCCTTACTACATAACAGGCACACCAGACCCCCCCCCGAAAATGGCCCAAATCAAAGAACAGATCAAAGCTCCAGAAAAAATACAACTAAGCAATGAAGAGATAGCCAACCTGTAAGAACAATCAGATGCTTAGTTCAAAACACTGGTAATCAGGATGCTCACAGAATTGGTTGAATATGGTCACAAATTAGATGAAAAAACGAAGGCTATGCTAAGTGAAATAAAGGAAAATGCACAGGGAACCAACAGTGAAGAGAAGGAAAATGGGACTCAAATCAATGGTGCGAACCAGAAGGAAGAAATAAACATTCAACCAGAAAAGAATGAAGAAACGAGAATGCGAAAAAAATGAGGTGAGGCTTAGGAACCTCCAGGACATCTTTAAACGTGCCAACATCCAAATCATAGGGGTACCAGAAGGAAAAGAGGAAGAGCAAGAAATTGAAAACATATTTGAACAAATAATGAAGGAAAACTTCCCTAATCTGGCAAAGGAAATAGACTTCCAGGAAGTCCAGGAAGCTCAGAGAATCCCAAAGAAGTTGGACCCAAGGAAACACACACCAAGACACATAATAATTACATTAGCCAAGATTAAAGATAAAGAGAGAATCTTAAAAGCTGCAAGAGAGGAGACAGTTACATACAAAAGAGTTCCCATAAGACTGTCAGCTGATTTCTCAAAAGAAACTTTGCAGGCAAGAAGGGGCTGGGAAGAAGTATTCCAAGTCTTGAAAGTCAAGGGCCTACATTCAAGATTACTCTATACAGGAAAGCTTTCATTTAGAATGGAAGGGCAAAAGAAAAAAGATAAACAAAATACAACCAGAGACATTGAGGGGGGGAACAGTCTAGCAGTGGCCAGGGGGGAGTGGGGTGGGGACAGTGGGAAGAGGGGATTGCAGGAACTATTATAAAGGACACATGGACAAAATCGGGGGGGATGGTGGGGGTGGGGGAGGGAGATGGGTTCAGCTGGGGTGGGGGGGAGGGAAGGGGAGAAAAGGCATACAACTGTAATTGAATAACAATAAAAAATAAATTAAAAAAAAAAAGAATGGAAGGGCAGATAAAATGCTTCCCAAATAAGGTCATGTTAGAGGAGTTCACCATCACCAAGCCTTTATTATAGGAAACATTAAAGGAACTTATCTAAGAAAAAGAAGATCAAAAATAGGAACAGTAAATGACAACAAACTCAGTTATTAACAACCACACCTAAAACAAAAACAAAACAAACTAAGCAAATAATCAGAACAGGAACAGAATCACAGAAATGGAGATCACATGGAGGGTTATCAGTGGGCGAGAGAGGGGTAAAAGGTACAGAGAATAAGTAACACGAACGGTAGGTAGAAAATAGACAGGGGGAGGTTAAGAATAGTATAGGAAATGTAGAAGCCAAAGAACTTACATGTATGACCAATAGACATGAACCAAAGGGGGGAAATATAGGAGGAGGGGGTATTCAGGGTGGAGGAGAATAAAGGGTGGGAGAATGGGACAACTGTAATAGCATAACCAATAAAATCTATTTTTAAAAAAGGTTAAAACCGGGAATCATTTGGGAGTCTGGAATGGAGTGATTCAATTTAAATAGTTCTAATAGGAAAAATTGATTTGATTTTCGAACAAATCACATCATCAAGCAGCCTTCTGGAACAAGTTAACCTTGAGAACTAAGATTCCACTGTATTGTTTTAGTGATATGTTTTGACTTGTGGTTACCATGAGATTCATATAAAAGAAGCTGTATTTTTAAAAATTATTTTATTGTTGTTCAATTATAGTTGTCTGTATTTTCTCCCCTACCTACCTCAACACAGTCAAACCCACTTCCCTCCCTTGCTTCCAACCTCCCCCTTGGTTTTGTCTATGTGTCCTTTATAGTAGTTCCTGAAACCCTTCTCCCCACTGTCCCCCCCGACTCCCGGCTATTGCTAGATTGTTCTTAACTTCAATGTCTCTGGTTATATTTTTTTGCTTTCTTCTTCTGTTGATTATGTTCTAGATAAAGGTGAGATCATATGGTATTTGTCCTTTACCACCTGGCTTATTTCACTTAGCATAATGCTCTCCAGTTCCAACCATGCTGTTGCAAAGGTTATGAGCTCCTTCTTTCTCTCTACTGCCTGAATTCCATTGTGTAAATGTACCATAGCTTTTTGACCCACTCATTGCATTCGCTGATGGGCACTTAGGTTGCTTCCAGTACTTGGCTATTGTAAATTCTGCTGCTATGAACATTGGGGTACACAGGTTCTTTTGGATCAGTGATTCAGGGTTCTTAGGGTATAATTCCAGCAGCAGAACTTCTGGGTCAAAAGGGAGTTCCATTTTTAGTTTTCTGAGGAAATTCCATACTGTTTTCCACAGTGGCTGCACCAGTCTGCATTCCCACCAACAATGTAATAGGGCTCCCTTTTCTCCACATCCTCTCCAACATTTGTTTGTTGATTTGTTTATGTTGGCCACTCTGACTGGTATAAGATGGTACTTCATTGTGGTTTTAATTTGCATCTCTCTGATGGCTAGTGATGCTGAGCATCTTTTCATATGTATCTGGGCCCTGTGTATGTCCTCCTTGGAGAAGTGTCTGTTCAAGTCCTTTGTCCATTTTTTAATTGGGTTGTTTGTCTTCCTGGAGTGGAGTCGTGTGAGTTCTTTTATATATTTTGGAGATGAGACCCTTGTCTGAGGTATCATTGGCCAATATGTTTTCCCATACTGTTGGTTCGCTTTGTAATTTGGTGCTGTTTTCCTTAGCCATGCAGAAGCTTTTTATTTTGATTCGGTCCCATTTGTTTATTCTTTCCTTTATGTCCCTTGCTTTAGGGGACATGTCTGTGAGGATGTTGCTGCGTGGAATGTCTGAGATTTTCCTGCCAGTGTTTTCCTCTAGGACTTTTATGGTGTTATGACTTATATTTAAGTCTTTTATCCACCTTAAATTTATTTTTGTGTATGGAATAAGTTGGTGATCGAGTTTCATTTTTTTGCATGTAGCTGTCCAGATCTCCCAACACCATTTGTTGAAGAGGCTGTTTGTGCTCCATTTTATGCTCCTGCCTCCTTTGTTAAATATTAATTGCCTGTGGAGACTTGGGTTTATTTCTGGGCTCTCTATTCTGTTCCATTGGTCTATGTGCCTGTTTTTATGCCCGTACCAGGCTGTTTTGATTACAGTGGCCTTATAATACAGTTTGATATCAGGTATTGTGATCTCTCCTGCTTTGTTCTTCTTTTTCAAAATTGCTGCAGCTATTCGGGGTCGTTCCATATAAATTTCTGAAATGTTTGTTCTATATCTGTGAAATATGTCATTTGGGACTTTAATAGGGGTTGCATTGAATCCATAAATCACTTTGGGTAGTATGGACATTTTGATGATGTTAATTCTTGCAATCTATGAGCATGGTACATGCTTCCATTTGTTTGTGTCTTCCTTAATTTCTTTCTTCAATGTTGTGTAGTTTTCTGAATACAGGTCTTTTACCTCCTTGGTTAGGTTTATTCCTAGGTACTTTATTTTTCTTGTTGCTATATCAAATGGGATTTTTTTTCCTGATTTCTGTTTCTGATGTTTCATTGTTGGTGTACAAGAATGCCTTTGATTTCTGAGTTTTGACATTGTATCTGGCTGTTTTGCCAAATTCGTTTATTAGGTCAAGTAGTTTTTTGGTGGAGTCTATAGGATTTTCCATGTACACTATCATGTCATCTGCAAACAGTGACAGGTTCATTTCCTCCTTTCCAATTTGGATGCCTTTTATTTCTTTTTCTTGTCTAATGGCTGTGGCTAACACTTCCAATACTATGTTGAATAGGAGTGGTGAGAGATGGCATCCTTGTCTTGTTCCTGATCTAAGTTTTTGTCCATTGAGTATGATGTTGGCTTCAAGTCTCTCATATATGCCCTTTATTATATTGAGGAATGGTCCCTCTATTCTCACTTTCTGAGTGTTTTTATCATAAATGGGTGCTGTACCTTATCAAATGGTTTTTCCACATCTATTGATATAATCATGCGATTTTTGTCTTTGCTTTTGTTTATGTGGTGTATTATGTTTATTGATGTGAATATTGTACCACCCTTGCATCTCTGGGATGAATCCCACTTGATCATGTATATGATCTTTTATAATGTATTGCTGGATGCGGTTTGCCAACATTTTGTTGAGGATATTAGCATCTATGTTCATCAGTGATATTGGCCTGAAGTTTTCTTTCTTTGTTATGTCTTTATCTGGTTTTGGGATTAGGTTGATGCTGGCTCATAGAAAGAGTTTGGGAGTCTTCCATCTTCTTGAATTTTTTGGAATAATCCGTGAAGGATAGGGGTTAGCTCTTCCTTAAATAATTTGTAAAATTCTCCTGTGAAACTGTCTGGTCCAGGGCTTTTGTGTTTCAGAAGCTTTTTGCTTACTGTTTCAATTTCGTTAGCTGTTATTGGTCTGTTCAGGCTTTCTGCTGCTTCTTCATTCAGTTTTGGAAGGTTATATTTTTCTAGCAATTTGTTCATTTCAGTTAGGTTTTCACATTTCTTGACATATAGTTAGTTCTTTGTAGTATTGTCTTACAATCGTTTGTATTTTGGTGGTATCAGTTGTAGTCTTTCCTCTTTCATTTTTGATTGTGTTTATTTGGGTCCTCTCTCTTTTTTTCTTGATGAGCCTGCTTAAAGGCTTGTCTGTTTTGTTTATCTTTTCAAAGAACAAGCTCCTGGATTCATTGATCCTTAAAATTGTGCTTTTAGTCTCTATGTCGTTTAATTCTGCTCTGATCTTGGTTATTTCCTCTTTGTACTTGCTTTAGGTTTTCTTTTTTGTTGTTCCTTGAGTTCTTGTAGGCATAGGGTTAGGTTGATTATTTGAAATGTTTCTATTCCTTTTAGGTAGGCCTGTATCACTATGAACTTCTGTCTCAGGACTGCCTTTGCTGTATCCCATAGGCTTTGGGTTGTTGTGAATTTATTTTCATTTTTTTCCAGAAACATGTTGATTTCTTCCCTAATCTTCACCCATTCATTGTTCAATAGCATGCTATTCAATCTCCATGATTTTGAGTGTTTTGGGTTTTTTTTCCCTTGAGGTTTGTTTGTAGTTTCAGTCCCTTGTGTCTGGGGAAGATGCTTGATATGATTACAATCTTCTTGAACTTGTTGAGGCTTGTTTTTTTGTCCTATCATGTGGTCTATCTTTGAAAATGTTCCATGTGCTTTTGAAAAGATTGTGTATTTTGCTTCTTTGGGATGAAAGGCTCTTTATATATCCGTTAAGTACATGTCATCTAGGGCATTGTTCAAACCACAATATCTGTTGATGTTTGTTTGGAAGATCTGTCCATTTTTTACAGTTGAGTGTTAATATCTCCTACTATAATTGTGTTGCTGTCAATATCTTTCTTGAAGTCCCCCAAGATTTTCTTTATGTATGTGTGTGCTCTTATGTTGGGTGCATATATATTTACTATGTTTGTGTTGTCTTGATGGATTCTTCCCTTGAGAATTATGAAGTGACCTTCTGGGTCTCTTTTTATGGCCCTTTTTTTAAGTCTATTTTGTCCAATATGAGTATTGCTACCCCAGCTTTTTTTTCCTGTCTGTTTGCTTGAAAATTTGTTTCCAGCCCTGCACTTTCAGTCTGTGTAGGTCTTCTGTCCTCAGGTGGGTCTCTTGTAGGCAGCATATGTGTGGGTCATGCTTTCTTATACATTCAGTTATTCTATGTCTTTTGATTGGAGCATTTAATCCATTTACATTTAAGGTTATTATTGATAGGTACTTATTCATTGCTGTTTTTTTTTGTACCTGTGTTCCTGCCTCTCTCTCTCTTTCCTTCCTTTTCTTAAAGCAGTCCATTTAGTTTGGTTTGGTGGAGATATATCCTTTTAAACTTCTTTTGTCTGGGAAGGTCCTTATTTGGCCTTCTATCATGATTGAGGGCCTCGTTGGGTAAAGTAGTCTTGGTTGCAGGCCTCTGGTTTTCATTACTTGGAATACTTGTTGCCGTTCCCTTCTGGCTTGGAGTGTTTCCATTGAGAAGTCATCTGCTAGTTTTATTGGGGATCTCTTATATGTTACTTCCTTTTTCTCCCTTACTGCCTTTAAGATTCCCTCTTTGCCCTGGATTTTGCCTTTTAATTATGATGTGTCTTGCAGTGGGCCTCTGTGTGTGAGCCTCTTGATTGGGACTCTCTGTTTTTCCTGGATTTGTGTGACTTTTTCTCTCATCAAATTAGGGAAATTTTCCATTAATACTTTTTCAAACAGGTTTTCTATCCCTTGCTCTTCTCCTCCTCCTTCTGGTATCCCTATTATATGGATATTATTATGTTTCATGTTGTCCTGCATTTCCCTTAATCCCTCTTCAGTCTTTCTGAGCCTCTTTTTCTTTTCTTGCTCATTCTGGGTGTTTTTCTACCGTGTCCTCCAGCTCACTGATCTGATCCTCTGGTTCATTGAGCCTGCTTTTGATTCCTTCTACTGTGTTCTTCATTTCAGAAATTGTATTCTTCATTTCCTCTTGGCCCTTGTTGATCATTTCTATTTCCTTTTTCATGTTGATATAGTTTGCAGTGAGTTCATTGTAGTTTCCCTGTAGTTTTTGGTAATTCTGTGTGAACTCATTAAGCTTCCTTATAACCAATTCTTTGAACTCAACATCTGATAGTTGACTTGCCTCCTTTTCATTTAGCATTGTTTCTGAGACTTCCTCCTTTCCTTTCATTTGGGGATTGTTTCTTTGTCTTCCCAATGTTTGTGAGACTCTTCCTGTTAGCCTCTGCTTCTTAAGTTGATCTGTTTTGACCCCCTGGACTTATGGTGTAAACCTCTGTGGTAGAATACCTGTGAGATTTAGTGGTACAGTCTCCTTGGTCTCCCAAGCTCACTGATCTTGGTCTGTGGTTTATGTTGGCTCTGTGTATGTCTTTGGTTTTTGGTTGTTGTTGGGTCTTTCTTTGGTGGGTCCTTCCCACCAGCTGGTTAACTGAGGGTCAGTCTGTCCCCCACCTCTTGTTTTCTGTTGTACATGTGTGGGCAGATTGAATTGGAGCTGGTCCTTTCATGTGTACAAGGTTTTGAGGCTTTTCTCTTGTTCAGTTGTTTGTTTGGATAATTTCTCCACTATTTAGTTGTATTTCCAGATATGTCCTGGGTTGAGTTATTGTGGCTTCCACTCCCTCCTTTGCCTTCTTCTGTTCTTATCTGTTGGTGGTTCCTTTGTTGGTGGGTTTCCTCTTCTAGGAGGTATCCTGGTGTTCACAGTTCCTACCAACTCTTTTTTATTATAGGTTGGAGGGGGAAGACGAAATGGTGTAAGACAGCAGAAGTATATTCTATGATATTTAAAGTACCAGCCCTTAGAGAAGAGATAAGATCTCCTTTGCATATGTATATTGGTAACCGTGATTATTTACCCACCTAGCTACTTTTTAGAAAGGGTGGAAAGATGGTAAGACTCTTATTGGGGTGGGGGGAGGATTGTGAGTTGAATCTAGAAAGCTGTGAGCTTGTGGGAGATCAGATTATGAGGTAAATTGAGAGTAAAGGGTAGAAAATAGGTATAATGTGTGAGAGAATAGAGTTAACCACAACAGTGATAAAGTTCAGGAAACAGTGAAGTGGGCTGAGATCTGGGAGGGGTTCTGTGTAGTATTTACAGATGTATGGAACAGCTATTATTTACAACAGTAATGGAGCAACAATCATATGTCAGAATCTATGTAATCTGGATGAGTAGAATAGGGGGTATAGGTCCTAGAGTAGTGTGCTAATGGAACTCAAGTGAAGTGAAAGACAGTTAATTAACAATATACTATGAAAGAGAGAACAAGGGGAAACCAGTCAAACAATGCAAATTAACCAGTTAAGTGAAGAATACTAAACAGAATGAAGAGAAATACAAAAATACTAATAAAATGAGAGATGTAAGACTAATGAATAAAATAATAATACAAATATACAATAAATTGCAAGTTCTCTGGAGTAGCAAAGTGAAATTTGTTTCACTGTCTCAGTTACTGGGATGCCCCCTTTTTGGGTCCAACTCTGGTCTTTTCACAGTTCCAGGTTTTATTGTCTCACTTGTGGGAATTTAAAAACAAGAAGAAAAGAAGAAGAATAAGAAGGAAGGAAGGAGAGATATAAAGGGAAAGAAAGAAGGAATAAAACAAGAAAGAAGGAAAGAGAAGAATAAGGTTAAAAGAAAAAAATAAAAATAATAAAAAAATAAATTACTTAAAAAGAAAAAAAACAGCCTTCTGCTGGCTTCAAACTGGCCAAGCCAGTTTTGCTGGTCCTTTTGGCTGCGGCAGGCTGAGGGGGGCTTAGTTTCACTCTTCTCTGTTCCTGATCAGTACTCCGCCAGACTCAAGAAGCTGTATTTGATCTATTTTGAGTTGATAGTTACTTGAGTTTGAAGACATTCTAAAGTCACTACATTTTTTTACTCACCTCTCCCACATTTATGTTTCTGACATCATATTTTACATCTTTTGTGTGTGTTCCTTAATTTATTACTGGAGTTACACATGTTCTTACTACTTTTGCCTTTAACCTTCATACTAGCTTTATAATTGGTCTATTACTAAATGTTTGTTTTATCAGTGAGAATTTTTTCTTTCCTATATTTTCTTATTTTTAATTTTGACCTTTTTTTCCACTTAAAGAAGTCCCTTTAATATTTCTTGTAATACCAGTTTAGTAGTGATGAACCTTTAGCTTTTGCTTGTCTGGGAAACTCTATATCTCTTTTTCAATTCTGAATAATAACCTGTGTAGAGTATTCTTGATTGTAGGTTTTCTCTTTCAATACTTTGAATATACTGAGCCATTGCCTTATAGCCTGCAAAGTTTCTGCTGAAAAATCAGCTGACATTCTTATGAGGAAATTTCTTGTATATAACTATCTGTTTTTCTCTTTATGCTTTTAAGATTTTTCCCTTTATCTATAACTTTTGATATTTTAATTATGATATGTATTGGTGTACACTTTTTTGGGTTCATCTTGTTTGGGACTCTGTAATTTCTAAAATTGGACATCTTTTTCCTTCACCAGGTTAGGAAAGTTTTTAGCCATTATTTATTCAAACAGGTTTTCTGTTCCCTTCTCTGTCTCTTCTCCTTCTGGGGCCCCTATAATGTGAATGTTGGTATGCTTGATGTTGTCCCAGAGGCCCCTTAAACTATCCTAATTTTTGAAATTCTATTTCCTTCTTGCCTTTTTGATTGGGTGATTTCCATTACCTTGTCTTCCAGCTAACTCATTCTTCTGTATCACCTATTCTGTTGTTGATTCTCTCTATATATTTCATTTCAGTTATTGTATCCCTCAGTTCTGGTTGGTTCTTTATATACTCAAATATATATATAATTTTATATTTATATATATATGAATTTTTCTTTTTTTCTTTTTAAAATACATTTATTGATTATGCTATTACAGTTGTCCCATTTCCCACCCCCCTCACTCCACTCCATCCTGCCCACCCCCTCCCTCCCACATTCCCCCCCTATAGTTCATGTCCATGGGTCATACTTATAAGTTCTTTGGCTTCTACATTTCCTACACTATTCTTACCCTCCCCCTGTCTATTTTCCACCTACATCTATACTACTTATTCTCTGTACCTTTCCCCCCTCTCCCCCTCCCACTCCCCTATTGACAACCCTCCATGTGATCTCCATCTCTATGGTTCTGTTCCTGTTCTAGTTGTTTGCCTAGTTTGCTCTTGTTTTTGTTTTAGGTGTGGTCGTTAATAACTGTGAGTTTGCTGTCATTTTTACTGTTCATATTTTTGATCTTCTTTTTCTTAGGTAACTCCCTTTAACATTTCATATAATAAGGGCTTGGTGATGATGAACTCCTTTAACTTGACCTTATCTGAGAAGCACTTTATCTTCCCTTCCATTCTAAATGAAAGCTTTGCTGGATGCAGTAATCTTGGATGTAGGTCCTTGCCTTTCATGACTTAGAATATTTCTTGCCAGCCCCTTCTTGCCTGTAAGGTCTCTTTGGGGAAATCAGCTGACAGTCTTATGGGAACTCCTTTGTAGGTAACTGTGTCCTTTTCTCTTGCTGCTTCTAAGATTCGCTCCTTATTTTTAATCTTAGGTAATGTAATGATGATGTGCCTTGGTGTGTTCCTCCTTGGGTCCAGCTTCTTTGGGACTCTCTGAGCTTCCTGGACTTCCTGGAAGTCTATTTCCTTTGCCAAATTAGGGAAGTTCTCCTTCATTATTTGTTCAAATAAGTTTTCAATTTTTTGTTCTTCCTCTTCTCCTTCTGGCACCCCTATAATTCGGATGTTGGAACGTTTGAAGATGTCCTGGAGGTTCCTAAGCCTCTCCTCATTTTTCCGAATTCTTGTTTCTTCATTCTTTTCTGGTTGGATGTTTCTTTCTTCCTCCTGGTCCACACCATTGATTTGAATCCCAGTTTTCTTCCCATCACTATTGGTTCCCTGTACATTTTCCTTTGGTCCTCTTAGCATAGGCTTCATTTTTTATCTGGTTTTTGAACAAATTCAACCAATTCTGTGAGCATCTTGATAACCAGTGTTTTGAACTGTGCATCCGATAGGCTGGCTATCTCTTGGTTGCTTAGTTGTATTTTTTCTGGAGCTTTGAAGTGTTCTGTCATTTGGGCCATTTTTTTTTTTTTGTCTTGGCGTGTCTGTAACTTAAAGGGGTGGAGCCTTAGGTGTTCATCTGGGTGGGGTAACGCTGGTCGCTGCGCTGTGACACTGTACGTGGGGGAGGGGCTGAGAGGGAGCAATGGTGCCCGCTCCACTCTCCACCGGACCTCAATCTTTCACTCCGCTACCCACAATCAAACTGGGCTCCTCTGCTGCTGGTTCCTGAGTGGGTGGGCTTGTGCACACCCTAGGCCCCTGCGGGTCTCTCCAACGACCTTTCCTGTGAGGCTGGGAGTCTCTCCTGCCGCCCCAACCCCCACGGGCATTTTCAATCAGAGGTTTGAGGCTTTATTTCCCCACACTGGAGCCCCGGGTTTTGCGGTCTGCTTTGCTCCCCGCCGTTTGTCTGGTTTATCTGTGCGTGAATGTGGGGCCACGGGACACTACCCTCCGCTCCACCTGTCCCATTCCCCCCCACTCTGAGTCCGGCCCTCTCGGTTTATCTGTGCGAATGTGGGGCTGCAGGGTCTGCCAGCGGTCAGACTGCCTGCCCTGTTTGTCCCACACTCTGCCAGTCTTGGTCCCGCCTCAGCAACACGAGTCCTCTCCGCCCCGCTGCCTGTCTCCGCCCGTCCTACCGTCTGGATGAATGTTTCTTTTTTATCTACTTGGTGTCAGACTTCCTTGCCGTTCGATTTTCTGTCAGTTCTGGTTGTGCGAGGAGGCGCAGCGTGTCTACCTACGCCGCCATCTTGGTTCTCCTATATATGAATTTTTCTAAGAATTTATTTGTGCCAAACAGAGGATACACCTGAGAAAAATTCTTTCTAGAGTAGCAGTTTTCAGCTTCTTTTTTTTTTTTTTTTTAGTCTTTACCAAAGGAAATAACCATTGATTCCAGAGACAGGAAGAAGGGGAGAGAGGGAAAGAGAGAAACATCGATATGAGTGAAACATCAATTGGTTGCCTTTCTTATACACCCCAGCTGGGGACCAAACCCGCAACCTATATATGTGCTCTGACTGGGAATTGAACCCATGACCTTTTGGCTTAAGAGATGATGCTCCAACCAACTGAACCACACCAGCTGGGGATAATTTTATTTTTTAAGTAGTTTATATTCAATATTATTTTGTATTTGTTTCAGGTGTATAGCATAGTGGTTAGACAATCATATACTTTACAAAGTGTTCCCCTCCATATTTCAAGTATGACCCAGCATCGTGCATAATTATTATAATATTATTGACCTTATTCTCTACGCTGTACTTTATATCCCCATGACTGTTTTGTAACTATCAAAATGTACTTCTTAATCCCTTCACCTTTTTCACCCAGTCCCCCAAACCCCTTCCCTCTGGCAACCATGAGTCTGTTTCTATTTTGTTTGTTTGTTTGTTTTGTTCTTTAGATTCCACATATAAGTGAAATCATCTGGCATTTGTCTTTCTCTAACTGACTTATTTCACTTAGCATAATACCTTCTAGGTACATCCATGCTATCACAATGGTTAAGATTTCATACGTTTTTATGGCTGAATAATATTCCATTGTAAATATGTACCATGACTATTTTTTCCTTTTGTCTGTTAATGGGAACTTAGGTTGCTTCCATATCTCAGCTATTGTAAATAACACTGCAATGAGCATATTGTGCATGTGTTCCTTTGAATTAGTGTTTTGGGTTTCTTTGGGTATAATTCTTCAAAGAGGATGTACAGATGACCAATAAACATTTGAGAAATACAAATTAAAACCACAATGAGATATTACTGCATACCTGTCAGAATGGCTAACATTAATAAATCAACAGACAACAACTGGTGGAAAGGATGTGGAGAAAAGGGAATCCTTGCGCACTGTTGATGGGAATGCAGACTGGTGTGGCCGTTATGGAAAATAGTATGGAGGTTCCTCAAAAAAATAAAAACAACCACTTTACGACCCAGCAATTTTACTTTTTAAATATTTTCTCTTTATTAAACTTCTCACTGAGTTCATCTATTCTCCTGAGTTTGTTAAACATCCATATAGTCATTGTTTTTGAACTCTTTATTTAGTAGATAGTTTGGTTATTTCCATTTCATTTAGTTCTTTTCTGGGTTTTGTCCTATTGTTTCATTTGGAACATATTTCTCTGTCTCCTCATTTTGGCTGCCTCTCTGTATCTGTTTTTATGAATTAGGCAAAACAGCAACCTCTCCCAGTATCAAAGGAGTCGCCTGTGTAGGATCTTCTCCTTTATAGACTGCGTGTGCTAGGTGTCTTTGGCAGGTCCCCTGGAGCTGGAGCTGGAGTGGGTGTGGGCCACAGGGAGACCCTGGGCAAGCTGCGCTGAGGCCATCTTGGCCAGGCTAGTTAGAGGTGCAGTGGGTGCAGGCCAAGGAGAGTTGTAGGGAAAAGCCTTGCAGGGGCCACCTTGGAGAGCTGTCTGGGACTGTAGTTGGAATGGCTAAGTCTATGGAGAGTCCTGGGGAAAAACCATGCCAGGACCCCCTTGAAAGGCTAGTTGGAGATGTAGCTGGAAGGGGCTCAGGCCAAGGGGAGTACCATGGGCAAGCTACACTGATGCTGGAGGTTGTGGCTGGAGAGTGTGTGGGCCACAGTGAATCCTAGGAGCAAGCTGCAGAACTGGTGTGGGCCTGGGGCCTAGGTTGCACTGGGATGATCCTTGCCAGCTGGCTAGAGCACCTAGATTGTGCTCCTACCTATGAGTCCAAGGTGGAAGTGGAGCACAACAAATGGTGCTCTCTAGTGCCTCTGACACCAGAGAGAGTTCCCATTGTTCCCTTCCCATGGGGTGGATGCTGCAGGGTTAGCAAATGGATTTCCTTCCCATATAGTCTAGATGCCCTGTAAACCACTGCTTTTTTTCTTGCTGTGCTGCAGGGTAGGCAAGCCTGCTTACAAGTTCTTCAGGGATCCCCAGGTCGGTGTGTGGGGGGTGGGGTTCTCATGGTACCGTGTCTCCATCTGTCCTATTCATTTATGTGTGGTCTCTCTCACTCTCTTGTTTCTTGTGCAGAAGCTGTTCAGTAAGCCTGTAGTTCTTCTTCAGGGGGAATTTTTCTGACTGTAAGTGTAGATTCGATGTGTTCATGGGAGGAGGTGAGTTCAGGGTCTTCCTGCACCACCATCTTGGACTGGACTCCTGGGAAATTCTTACTAATGCAAATTCTCTCTCTCTACCCCAGACTAACCGAATTAGACATTCTGGAGATAGGGCCCAGCAATCTATGTTTTGACAACCCTCCAGGTGATTCTGATGCAGACGGAAGTTTGAGAACAGGTGATCGTGAGATAGATTCAGGTTTGGGAGGCATTTTTCCAAGGGTACTTCCAGAATACTAAATCTCACTGTAGCTCCTTTGGGCACATCCAGTGCAGCCCAAGTGGTGGGGAGCTAACAGTGGACATCTTTAGTCTTCTCTATGGCACTAGTCTGCTGAAGGGAGGGGCTGGAATAGACAACTTCCCCAACTGTTGCTATATGTGGCAGCAGTTTCTGCTGAGCCAGCCAAAAGTGCTTCTGAAAGGTTCTATTCAAAGTCGTTAGATGAGCAAACACCACTGCTTTCTTTTTTCTCCTGCACCTGGAGTTTTGACCAGAACTGTTGGTAGCTGTGGCTGTGGCCCCAGGAAGTCTTTGGGGCTAAAGAAGATTAATGTCCACCTGCTGGGGTGCTGGACCTCTGGGAAGGAAATGGCCATTGGGTTCAAAATAGGGAATGTCTCCTGGAAATAGGCCAATTTATTGAAGTGGGAAAACCAATCCCTTGTCTGTATTCCTAGCACAGTGTTTACATTTAGAAGGTGCCTGAATGGAGGGCTGTGCTGAATATTCACCAGATGGTCTCTGGAGGTTTCTATGTCTGAGGAAGACACATGAACAGGCTGACCACCCACAGACAATCTAACGCAACATTAAAACCAAGATGGGAACATATATCATAGCCCAGTCAGGACACTTGGGGGCTGGAGCTGTTGAGAAACCAGACAGAGTGGAGGTTTGAATCTGTCCTATCCTTTGTGGCTCACATCACATGACCAAAGCAGTGCTCTGGCCACTGCACAGAGAGAATTATACAGCTGTGTATCCTGTGTCAGAGGCCTAGCTCTCTTAGTCATGTCCACAAGGTAGTGCAAGTCCTGCTTTCTCGTTTCAACTATAGTTTATTTTCTTATTCCCATAGCCTTTGATTAATTCTGGCACCAGGAATGAACCCTTTGGTATTTTATGAAATCATAAGGCTTTGATTGTGCTGAATTTGAACTCCAAAAGGGTCAACATACACTCCATCAACACTTATGTTTCAGGAAGCCATTCTTATCAGCAGTGGGATTGGGTCACCTTCATGCTCTTTCCCACCCTTAATCTCCATATCTGCAAAATAAGGATGACACTGTCAACCTCATAATGCACTTCCTTTATATTATAACAAAGTCTAATTTTTTTACTTGCTTCATACTTTAGGCTGGAGAGGCCAATGCCTAGGACCACAAAATGGTAGAAGTAGGAGCTGAGCCAGAAATGTCTGTCTCTCCACTCAGAATTACACTGTAGTGAGTTGAATTGTGTGCCCCCCAAAGATGTTTAAGCCCAAATCTCCAGTACCTATGAATGTGACCTTATTTTGAAATGTAATAAAGTTAAAATAAAATCATATTAGATAGAGTGGACCATAAATCCAATAATTTATATCTTTATAAAGAAAGGAGAAGGAGGTTGAGATACAGAGGCACACAGGGAGAAGGTCGTGTAAAGACAGAGGCAGACATGGCCATGACACAAATACAAGCCAAGAAATCCTGAGGACTACTGGGAGCCAAAGGATGTAGGAAAAAGTAGGAAGCATTCTTCCTTGGAGCCTTCACAGGAACTGTGGCCCCGACAATACCTTGATTATGGACTTCTAACCTCTACAATTGTGGGAGAGTACATTTCTGTTGTTTTAAACCACCTAGTTTGTGGTAATTTGTTCCAACAGACTTAAGAAATTCACATCCCCATCCTCCCCCAAACCCAGAGTATGGCTGTTGACCATTGTTTGGCTGGGCTGGTTCCCATCAGCAGCCGCTGCCCTCTTGCTGATCTCCTCCTTTCTCCAGCTCTCCCTAACATACAGTAACATTTTACATGTGGATCGTGCTTTCTAGTTTATAGGGCATCAACAACATCCAAGTTTTCACATAGTCCTCACAATGACCCTGAGAGTTTAAAGTTTAGTTAACCCCAATTTATAGATGTGGAAACTAAGGACTAGAGATCTTAAACTCATTCTATATCTCATGACAAATAGTGGAAGAGCCAAAACTGAACTCAAATATTCTGACTCTTAAGCCAGGATTCCTTTTATTTATATTTTTATTATGAAATATAATACATATACATTAAAATGCACAAAATAGAAATATATACCTCAAGGAAAGCAATACCCATATAACCACCATGATGCACAATGCCTACTGCCCAGGTAACCCCCTGTCAATCACTCACCCCTTCCCTCTACCCCAAGGTGACACTATCCTTTCCAGACCTGTGCTTGTTTCACCAGATCACTGGTGATCACTATTATGATCTTTGTGTCATTAAGAATCAATGGATTGAACTTCCGGTCAAGGTGGCAGCATAGGTAAACATGGCTTTCCTGCTCACATAACCATATCAAAATTACAACTGAAACATAGAACAACCATCATTCAGAACTGTCAGAAATTTAGTTGAATGGTCTCAGACAACTACAGAATTAAAGAAACCACATCCATCCAGACTGATAGGAGGAGTAGAGATGTGGAATGGGCTGGTCCCACATCCACGTGTGGTGGATAAAAATTTGGGAGGGCTATCTCCGGATTGAGAAGTCCCAGCCCCACACCAAACCCCCAGCCCAGGGTTCCAGGACCAGGAAGATAAGTCCCCATAACTTTTGGCTGCAAAACCCAGTGAGGATTGAGTTGGTGGAAGAAACTTCTGGATTCCCAAGTTGTTCCTCTTAAAGAACCCACACATGGCCCTGACTGGTGTGGCTCAGTGGATTGAGTACTGGCCTGCAAACCAAAGGGTCAACGGTTCAATTCCCAGTCATGGCACATGCCTGGGTTGCAGGCCAGGTCCCCAGTAGGCGGTGCGTGAGAGACAACCACACACTTATGTTTCTTTCCCTCTTTTTCTTCCTTCCTTCCCCTCTCTCTATAAATAAATAAATAAAATCTTAAACAACAAAAAAAGAACCTGTACATGGACTTACACTCACTGCCTCTGAGCTCCTTCACCAGAGTAGCAGCTTAAAAGGCACCAATGGCATACAGGGAGAAACTGAAGTGTCTGGAATCAAGCCTGGAGCTGGGGAATAGCTTTCTTCCAGACAGTAAGGTGGGCAGAGGCTATTGTCCTTTTTCTGAGCCTTCCCCTCTGAGAGCCACAGAGCCGGCAGGCTGGTGCCATATTTGAGACTCCATCAGCCTGGCTAACACTGTTTGCTCTGCCCTGGAGATCCCCAGAGACTCAGTTCCACCCAAATTATGGGCCTACCTAAGCTGCATTTCCATATGAATGACTTGTCTTGGCCCATGCTTCATAACTTTCTAAATCCTCTCAAGCAAGCAACAGCCAGCCCCAGCCCTCCATACCACTTGCTAAGAAACCCCAGGCCCAGCACTAGCAGCAACCAGCCTAGATTCACAGCTTAGATTTGCCTGGGAATCTCCAAGCCCAGCACAAGTAGCAGTCATCTCTGCAAAGCATCTCAGATTGCTTTACAGTTTAGGCAGTGTGCCCTGGATGAAACACAGGTGGGGGCTGGCCATCATCTGCACCACCCTGGATACCCCAGGGCTGACGGGCTCAGTAAACAGTTACAGTCCACATCAGAGAACCACCCTGCCCCTGCATACCTGACCCTCCACAGAGGGCGGAGTTTGGTGGTCAGTGGTCACAGCCAATACTTGCAGTTGAGTGGCCTGGTAAATCCCTCCTATTGACCTGCCAAAAGCAACTACAAAAGGAGGGTGTAATCAGCCCACACAAAGCATACACCTTGAGTACCCAGCTTGGGTGATAGGGGAGGCTGTGCCACTGGACCCTATAACACATACAACATTAAGCCATGCTACCAAGAGAGTGAGTCATAGCAGCTGTACCTAATACATAGAAACAAACACAGGGAGGCTTCCAAATTGAGGAGACAAAGAAACATGGCCCAGTGGAAAGAACAGGTCAAAACTCCAGAAAAAGAGCTAAACAAAATGGAGGTAAGCAATCTAAGAGATTCAGAGCTACCACACATTAATGTTTCTATCCCTAAAAATAAATAAATTAAAAAAAAGAAGACATAAACATTGTAAATGTATTTACGCCCAACAGAGGAGCACCAAATACATAAAGAAAATCTTGGAGGACTTCAAGAAAGATATTGACAGCAACACTATTATGGTAGGGGATTTCAATGTTCCACTGTCAAAAATGTATAGATCTTCCAAACAAAATATCAACAAAGATATTGTGTGTTGAACAATGCCCTAGATCAAAAGGACCTAACTAGTATATAAAGAGAGTCTTTCATCCCAAAGAAGCAAAATACACATGGAACATTTTTAAAGATAGACCACATGATAGGATACAAAACAAGCCTCAACAAGTTCAAGAAAATTGAAATCATATCAATCATTTTCTCTGACCACAAGGCACTGAAACTAGAAACAAACGTCAAGGAAAAAAACCCAAAACACTCAAACTCATGGAAATTGAATAGCATGCTATTAAACAATGAATGGGTGAAGAATGAGATTAAGGAAGAAATCAAAAAGTTTCTGGAAAGAAATGCAAATGAACTCACAACAATCTAAAACTTATGGGACATAGCAAAGGCAGTCCTGAGAGGGAAGTTCTTAGTGATACAGGCCTACCTAAAAAAGATAGAGACACTTCAAATAAAGAACCTAACCCTATGCCTACAAGAACTCGAGGAACAACAACAAAGACAGCCCAGGGCAGGTAGAAGGAAGGAAATAACCAAGATCAGAGCAGAATTAAATGCACAATTGTAAGAATCAATGAATCCAGGAGCTGGTTCTTTGTAAAGATAAACAAAACTGACAAGCTTTTAAGCAGACTCATCAAGAAAGAAAGAGAGGGGCCAAATAAACACAATCAGAAATGAAAGAGGAGAGATTACAACTGATACCATCGAAATACAAACAATTGTAAGAAAATACTATGAAGAACTATATGTCAAGAAATGTGAAAACCTAACTGAAATCGACAAATTTCTAGAAAAATAAATCTTCTAAAACTGAATGAAGAAGAAGCAGAAAGCCTGAACAAACAAATAACAGCTAATGAAATTGAAACAGTAAGCAAAAAGCTTCTGACACATAAAAGCCCTGGACCAGACAGTTTCACAGGAGAATTTTACAAATTATTTAAGGAAGAGCTAACCCCTATCCTTCGCAGATTATTCAAAAAAATTCAAGAAGATGGAAGACTCCCAAACTCTTTCTATGAGCCAGCATCATCCTAATCCCCAAACCAGATAAAGACATAACAAAGAAAGAAAACTTCAGGCCAATATCACTGATGAACATCGATGCTAAAATCCTCAACATTGTAACTGAATAAAAAGAAATTAATTAATTAAAAAAATAAAAATAAAAAATAAAATCCTCAAAAAAATATTGGCAAACCGCATTCAGCAATACGTTAAAAAGATCATACACCAT
The DNA here is from genome assembly GCF_022682495.2 of Desmodus rotundus. Lineage (NCBI taxonomy): Eukaryota > Metazoa > Chordata > Mammalia > Chiroptera > Phyllostomidae > Desmodus > Desmodus rotundus. The sequence continues at coordinate 74,480,107 of NC_071398.1, forward strand.
GATCAAGTGAGATTCATCCCAGGGATGCAAGGGTGGTACAATATTCACAAATCAATAAATGTAATACATCACATACACAAAAGGAAAGACAAAAATCACAATATCAAAGCACCCATTTATGATAAAAATACTCGGCAAAGTGAGAATAGAGGAAGCATTCCTCAACATAATAAAGGGCATATATGAGATACCTACAGCCAACATCATACTCAATGGGCAAAATCTTAGAGCTTTCCCACTTAGATCAGGAAGAAGACAAGGATGCCCTCTCTCACCACTTCTATTCAACATAGTATTGGAAGTCCTAGCCACAGCAATCAGACAAGAAAAAGAAATAAAAGGCATTCAAATTGGAAAGGAGGAAATGAAACTGTCACTGTTTGCAGATGACATGATAGTGTACATGGAAAATCCTATAGACTCCACCAAAAAACTTCTTGACCTAATAAATGAATTTGGCAAAACAGCTGGATACAAAGTCAATGCTAAGAAATCAAAGGCATTCCTGTATACCAACAATGAAACAGCAGAAACAGAAATCAGGGAAAAAATCCCATTTGATATAGCAACAAGAAAAATAAAGAATACCTAGGAACAAACCTAATCAAGGATGTAAGAGACCTATACTCAGAAAACTACACAACACTGAAGAAATAAATTAAGGAAACCACAAACAAATGGAAGCATGTACCATGCTTATGGATTGCAAGAATTAACATCATCAAAATGTCCATACTATCCAAAGCAATTTATAGATTCAATGCAATCCTTATTAAAGTACCAATGACATATTTCACAGACATAGAACAAACATTTCAAAAATTTATATGGAACCATACACAACCCCGAATAGCTGCAAAAATTTTGAGAAAGAAGAACAAAGTACGTGGGATCAAAATACCTGATATCAAACTGTATTACAAGATCACTGTAATCAAAACAGCTTGGTACGGGCATTAGAACAAACACATAGACCAATGGAAGAGAACAGAGATCCCAGAAATAAACCCAAGTCTCTATGGTCAATTAATATTTGACAAAGGGGGCAGGAGCATAAAATGGAGCAAAAATAGCCTCTTCAACAAATGGTGTTGGGAGAACTGGACAGCTACGTGCAAAAAAATGAAAATCAAGTGCCAGCTCACACCATACACAAAAATAAATTCAAGGTTGATAAATGACTTAAATATAAGTCATGATACCATAAAAGTCCTAGAGGAAAACATCAGCAGGAAAATCTCAGACATTTCATGCGGCAACATCCTCACAGACATGGCCCCTAAAGCAAGGGACATAAAGGAAAGAATAAACAAATGGGACCTCATCAAATTAAAAAGCTTCCGCACAGCTAAGGAAAACAGCATTAAAATGAAAAGAGAACCAACGGTATGGGAAAACATATTTGCCAATGATACTTCGGAAAAGGGTTTTATCTCCAAAATGTATAAAGAACTCACATGACTCCACTCCAGGAAGACTAACAACCCAATTAAAAAATGGGCAAAGGACTTGAACAGACACTTCTCCAAGGAGGACATACAGAGTGCCCAGAGACATATGAAAAGATGCTGAGCATCACTAGCCATCAGGGAGATGCAAATTAAAACCACGATGAGATACTACTTCACACCAGTCAGAATGGCATCATAAACAAATGAACAAACAATTGTTGGAGAGGTTGTGGAGAAAAGGGAATTCTGGTACATTGTTGGTGGGAATGCAGACTGGTGCAGCCACTGTGGAAAACAGTATGGAATTTCCTCAGAAAACTAAAAATGGAACTCCCTTTTGACCCAGCAATTCCACTGCTGAGATTATATCCTAAGAACCCTGAAACACCAATCCAAAAGAACCTATGCACCCCATTGTTCATAGCAGCACAATTTATAATAGGCAAATGCTGGAAGCAGCCTAAGTGCCCATCACTAAATGAGTGGATCAAAAAAAAGTATGGTACATTTATACAATGGAATACTATGCAGCAGAGGGAAAGAAGAAGCTCCTTCCCTTTGCAACAGAATGGATGGAACTGGAGAGTATTATGCTAAGTGAAATAAGCCAGGTGGTGAAAGGCAAATACCATATAATCTCACCCTTAACTGGAACATAATCAACAAAAGAAAAAAGCAAGCAAAATATAACCAGAGACATTGAAATGAAGAACAATCTGAAAGTAACCAGAGGGGAGGTGTGAGAGGATAACAGGGAAAAGGGTTTTCAGGAAATACTGTAACACATGGACGAAACCAAGGAGGAGGGTGAAAGCAAGGGAGGGAGGCGGGTTTTGCTGGGGTGGTGGGGAGTGATGAGAGAAAAATGCAGACAACTCTAATTGAACAACAATAAAATAATTTTAAAAGAATATGTGTTCTATCTAGTATCTTTCCTGTCTACCTCACAGGGGTGCTGTGAGGATCAAATAAAAAATGTATTTCCTCAACAAGGTAAATATAGAATTACCATATGACCCAGCAATTCCGCTCCTAGGTATAAACCCAAAAGAATTAGAAATAGGTATTCAAACAAATACTTGTTCACAAATGTTCACAGCAACATGATTCACAATAGTCAAAAGGTGGAAACAACCCAGATATCCATCAGTAGATGAATGGATAAACATCCATTGGTTTATAAATCCAATGGGATATTATTTAGCCATAAAAAGTAATGAAGTCGATACATGCTACAATTTGGATGAAGCATGAAAATATTATGCTAAGCAAAAGAAGCTAGACAGAACAGACTCATATTGTATGATTGCTTTTTATATGACATATTCAGAATAGGCAAATCCATAGAGATAGAAAGCAGATTAATGGTTGCCAGGGATTGGGAAGATTGAAGAATAGAGAATGATTAATGCGTGAGGGGTATTCTCTGGGGTGACAAAGATTTTCTGAAACCAGCAAATGATGGTGGCTGCACAACATTGTGAATGCACTAAGAGACACTGATTGTATTCTTTATTTTCTTTTTAATTATATTTTATTGATTATGCTATTACAGTTTACTGTTTTTCCCCCCTGTGGCTCCCCCTCCACCCAGCATCCCCTACTCTGTCAGGCAATCCCTACACCATTGTTCATGTCCATGGGTTGTGCGCATAAGTTCTTTGGCTACCCAATTTTCTATACTGTACTTTACATCCCCATGGCCATTCTGTAACTATCTATTTGTACTTCTTAAGCCCCTCAACCCTTCACCCATTCTCCCCCTCACCCCTCCCACCTAGCAACCACCAAAAGCTCTCTGTATCCATGATTCTGTCTCTGTTCTTATTTTAAGTATATTTTATTGATTATGCTATTACAGTTGTCCCATTTATCCCCCTCTGCTCCACACTCCCATCTCTCCAGCATTCCTCCCCACCATTAATTCATGCCCATGGGTTGTATATATAAGTTCTTTGGCTTCTCCATTTCCCCATACCATTCTTAACTGCTCCCTATCTATTTTGTACCTACCAGTTATGCTTCTTATTCCCTGTATATTTTCCCCTATTCTCCCCCTGTCCCCCTTCCCGCTGATAACTGTCCATGTGTTCTCCATTTCTGTGATTCATTCCTGTTCTAGTTGTTTCCTTAGTTACTTTTTGTTTTTGTTTTTTAGGTTCAGTTGTTGGTTGATAGTTGTGAGTTTGTTGTCATTTTACTCTCCATAGTTTTGATCATCTTCTCTTTCTTAGATAAGTTCCTTTAACATTTCCTATAATAAGGGCTTGGTGATGATGAACTCCTCTAACTTGACCTTATCTAGGAAGCACTTTATCTGCCCTTCCATTCTAAATGATAGCTTTGCTGGTTAGAGTATCTTGGATGTAGGTCCTTGCCTTTCATTACTGAATTCTTCTTTTCAGCCCCTTCTTGCCTGCAAGGTTTCTTTTCAGAAATCAGCTGATGGTCTTATGGGAACTCCTTTGTAGGTAACTGCCTCCTTTTCTCTTGCTTCTTTTAAGATTCTCTCCCTATTTTTAATCTTAGGTAATGTAATTATGATGTGCCTTGGTGTGTTCCTCCTTGGGTCCAACTTGTTTTGGAATCTCTGAGCTTCCTGGACTTGCATGTCTATTTCCTCCATCAGGTTGGGGAATTTTTCCTTCATTATTTTTTCAAGTGTTTTCGATTTCTTGCTCTTCCTCTTCTCCTTCTGGCACCCCTATGATTTGGATGTTGGAATGTTGAAAGGTGTCCCAGAAGTTCCTAAGCATCTCCTCCTTTTTTTGAATTTTTGTTTCTTCATTCTGTTCCAGTTGAATGTCTATTTTCTCCTCTTGTTCCAAATCATTGATTTGAGTCCTGGTTTCCTTCCCTTCACTGTTGGTTTCCAGTATAATTTTCTTTATTTCACTTTGTATAGCCCTCACTTCTTCATTTATTTTGCATCTGTACTCAGTCATTTAGGTGAGCATCCTGATTATCAGTGTTTTGAACTCTGCATCTGACAGGCTGGCTATCTCCTCATTGCTTAGTTCTTTTTCTGGTGTTCTGATCGGTTCTTTCATTTGGGCCATATTTCATTGTCTTGGCACACCTGTTACATTGTAAGGGGTGGAGCCTTAGGTATTCACTAGGGCGGGATAACCCACTTTGCTGCATTGTGGAGAGGTATGTGAGAGAAGGGTCAGAGAGAGAACAATGCTGCTTGCTCAGCTCTCGCCCTGCTTTCAATCATTTCCCCCACTATCCACAAGTGAATTGGGTGCTTCTGGTGCTGATTTCTGGGTGGGTGGGTTTCTGTATGGTCTAGGACCCCATGGTTCCCTCCAACGGACTCTCCTGTGAGACTGGGAGTTTCTCCCAGTGCCACAACCCCCATAGGTTTTTACAGCCAGAGGGTCTGAGGCTTTATTTCCCCACGCTGGAACCCTGGGCTGCACAGTCTGTCTTGCTGCCCAGTTGTTCCTCCCAGTTTATCCACATGCGAATGTGGGACCACCAGGTCCATGCCCACCTGGTCCATTACCTTGCTGCATGTCCTCTCCACCCCAGCTGCCCATCTCTGCCCCTCCTACCAGTCTGGATGAATGTTTCTTCTTTAACTCCTTGGTTGTCATACTTCCATACAGTTCAATTTTCTGGTAGTTCTGGTTGTTTTTTTGTTTTTAAATTTGTTGTTGTCCTTCTCTTGGTTGTGCTAGGAAGCAAAGCATATCTACCTAGTCCTCCATATTGGCCGGAAGTTGATTGTACTCATTAAATGGTAATTGTATATTATCTGAATTTCACCTCAATAATAACATATATAATTATATATATATATATATGTCTTTGTGATGTGTAAAATCATTTGTGTACATGACTAGTGTGTAGCTTACTCCTCTAGAATGAGTAGGGACAAGGGCAGCTTGCCTTAACTTTCCTCTAAAGTTTATCGCAGCCATGCTCCACACATACAGTTGGATTCAGCCCCTTGGCCAGTGCTACTACATATGTTCTCCTCGCATACACTGATGTTCCCACAGGCTGAGGGACATCATTCCCATGTGGAGCACTGCCCCTCTGCAGTGAGTACAGAGAGCTCCTAATTTACCTATCTCTGGGAATAATCACGAAATAACACACATTCCTGTTAGCATTGAGCCTCTTCATGCATAGCAGTGCCCATTAAGGCTCACACAAAGGTGAGATGGGCTCTGGAGATCAGAGCAAGCAGAAGGCCAGCTGCTGTAATGCAACATGCAGTCAGGATTTCCTTTTAGCTAATGAATGACACTCCATACTCAGCCAGTGCCTCCTCCTGCACTGATTTCCAAGCACTTAAATTTAGGGTGTCACTTTCCTTGGAGAGGGCCCTTGGACAGGCAGGGCCCAGGAGGGGCTAGATGTGCGCCATGGGAAGGGAAGGCATGGCTGAATTGTTACTGCTCTGGAACTCCAGGTTGGTACTCAGGCCTTTCTTGCTGCTTGGCCTGGGTGTATTTGCATGAAGATTCCAGTAGGCTGATGGACAGAGAAGTGTGTGTGATGGAGAGAGAACAGTCTTGGATGCTGTGAGCTCACCCAGAAAAGGCTACTCTTTTAGACTGACAATAGCGGGAGGGGCTGCCAGCTCTTCTCCATCCATCCCCTGGTCTAACCTCCAGAACACACAGGAGTATAGCAGGCCTCTGGTTACCAACCTCAGACGAGCAACCTTGCTGCCACTGAGGCCACGTACATAATGACGCCAGATGAGTGCAGCCAGATGAACTCTCTGAATGGCAAATCTTAAAGAAGTCAGTTCATGCCTCTGGGCTTCTCTGCCCTGGATGGGTTGGCACAGCAGTTACCATACATGCTGCCAGGATCCCTGCCAGCTGCAGTTGTACCCAAGGTTCGCACTACCTGGTGGCCAAGCCCACTCAACTCCTCCCAATGCCAGAGGCCTTAGGTAATGACTCCTTAGTTTCCTTGCATTTCCCCCAGTTCTGGGACTTCAGGAGAAGCTGCTGACAGCCCTAAGGACTGTTCCTAACCCCGTGGCTGCCATGTGGTTGGCCCTTAACTGGGGCACAGACAACAGTTTGAATGAGGGTCTGTGGGAAGGGAGAGGGGCCCAGCATAAGCCAAGCAAACCACTTGCACCCATGGAACCTCCCCAACGTGTAATGTGCACATACGCACACACACTCACAATCCATAAGAGGCAAAATGTCAATGTTCGACAAAAGGGGGTGAATACTGACAAGGAAGGAGGGGGTTTGTCAGAAGTAGGACCTCTGTAGCTGGAGAAGCATCCAGCTTAAAAAGGAAAAAGAAACAAATCTGACTTTTCTTTACCCCCAACCAACCAGTGCTCCCTTCCCACCCCCACTGCTACATTAAATTAGAAGACGACCTCACACAGCAGAGGGAGGATGCTAATTAGAGCATCAACTTTGTGCCTGAACCCCAGTCACTTTTTCTTGATGACACACACACACAGCTCAGAGCCTCCAGGCAGTCCCTGTCCTGGCTGCTGACACAGGTCTCTAAGAACAACAGCACAGGTAGGCAAGACCATGTCCCAGCTACTAACCTAGCAACTCTTCATTTTCTTTCAGCTAATGGCACTTGTTCATGTCAAATTCCACTAATTGGTGACACTGGCTTCTCTCTTCCAACAAACCCACAGTAGTCAACTAAGGACCAAGGCTCCCTAACTCAGGGGCTCCTTCCTGCTCCCCCCCACCAACACACAATGGTTCCCCCACTCCTCTCTTCCTCATTGTGTCTGGGGCTCTCTTCCTTTCTGTTGATACAAGATGAAGGTGGTGTGTCTGGAAGCTCTCAACTTGATGCAATTGATGACACCTGTAATTGAATACCCACAATGCCCAAGGCATGGGTGCTGAGCTGGGGAAATTGTTCCTTCAGCAATGTCAGCATAAACCAAGGCCAAAGTCAAAGAATCGCCAAGGCAAGAACAAAGGCAAGAATAAAGAAAAAGAGAAAGAATAAAAGGACACATTCACCTCTGTCTTTTTCAAGCCTGGTGCTCATGGAATCCTGGTTCTGAGGAAGAAGAGACAAGGGAAGTCAGGCCTGGGCAGCAGGTCAGATGACATTCCACAGTCCCAGATGCCAGGTGGAGACTCAGAGGCAGAATGAATGCATTGAGGCTTTTGGGGAGAGCTTTTTTCCAGCTAACGTTTCCAGGTGACTCCTTTGGACAACTTTAGGGTATAATATAGGTCTCAGAGCAATGCTGAGTGTTTCTGGTGCTGCCCTCCTCTGTCACTGATGAGGGGTGATCCTTAGCAACAAGAGAAATGTGAATGATGCGGGCTTAGTGCTGCCTGTGAGAACCCCGGGAAAACACCTTCAGTGTATTTCGCTAAGGGGGATCACTGACATCCATGACTCCAGGTGACCCTTGGGCAGGTGGTGCAGCTGAAAGAGTCCTGACTTTCGTTTCCAGTTTACTTCATTCAATTTTTAGTTCACTTGTTCCTCTGTTCATCTATTCATCCATCCATCCATCTATCCATTTATAGTCTAGGTCAGATATGTTTAAAACTTAGCTCACCTCTTTAAGCCTCAGTTTATCTTATCTGTTAAATGGAGATAATTTAACACGTGCTTCGGATTTTATGAAGATTAAATAAAATGATGTTGGTGGAGGACCTAGCCCAGGGCTTTTTTTTTTTTTTTTTTTTTTTTTGACCCCCGCAGGACACCTGCATCCCGTAATAAGCGGCCCGCTGCCTCCCTGGGGCTCGGAGCCCTGGGGCCGGGGTGGGAGTCACTGGCCTAAGTTGCGGGAAACCCGCAGACTCCTCCATCCGGTCCTCCCCACTGCGGAGATCCCCCTGTTCTTCCATCCGTAAGGGGGACCCTGCCACCTGGGGGACCCCCCTTACGGATGGAAGAACGGGAGGAGGCCCCTGGGAGATGGCTTTTGTCAGAGCCATGGCTGGCTGGTTTCGGGCCAAGAGGCGGGGCCAGGCAGGCTCAGGTCAGGCCCCCCCACCACAAGCCTCCCTCCGGCAACATGCACCACCCTTGAGATATCAGGCCAGGTTCACAGGGTCCCTGGGGTCGTGTCCGTGGAACTGGACGCTCTCCCTGCCACCTGGAGGACCGCGCGTTTTCCCAGGGACCACACTTCCTGGCAGGTCTCCCACCCCCGCAAAGGCAGAGTGCCCAGGGAAGAACTAGGGACCCCGGGCCAGGACGGGGGGCCAGCCACGGTTCCGTGCCAGGGGGAGCGGGCCCGGGTGGGCGGACCCATGCCCATGGACGGGTTCTCCCGTGGGCAGTCAGGCCTGCGCTCCGCCTGGGTGGCTAAGAGTCTGGCTTTGTCTGAAACTCCCCCATCCTGCCCTGAGGCAGCAGACTTGGACCGGGTGGCTTCAACTCTCTAAAGTCTGTGCTAAACCACCCAAGAAGGGAGTGTGACCACTTCCACCTCAGTCCGCCAGGGCTCGAAACCCCCTTCTCCGTGAAGGAATCGGCAGCCTCCTGTCCTTGGTGTCCGCAAAAGGCATTCACCTGCGGTGAACCTGGGCCCAGGCGAGCAGGACTAGGCCCCATGGCAGGAGCCCGGGGAGGCAATGGGAGCCCCTGTGGCCAGGCCTCGGGCTTTCCCGGGATCTCTCTCGGGGCCCAGGCACCCTCTCTCGCCTAGAGAAAGCTCACGCCATCCCTTGACCCCCGCAGGACACCTGCATCCCGCGATAAGCAGCCCTCTGCCTCCAAGGGGCTCGGAGACCTGGGGCTGGAGTGGGAGTCACTGGCCTAAGTTGTGGGAAACCTGCAGACTCCTCCATCCCATCCTCCCCACTGCGAAGATCCACCTGTTCTTCCATCCGTAAGGAGGACCCCCCTTACGGATGGAAGAACAGGGGGGAGGCCCCCGGGAGATGGCTTTTGTTAGAGCCAGCCCAGGGCTTTTAAAAAATGTTATTTCCCTTCTGCTTTCTTCCAATTCTTCATAAAGATACCCCTCTTCCTCTTGTGATCCTGTGCCCCACAGTCTAGCAATCTCCTCAAACCAGAATACATTTGCTTCTGGAAGATGCTGTTTTGTTGAAGTTGGTGAAATGGGAAGCTGGAGGAAGATGGGGCAATGGATTAGGAGAGTGGGGTAGGTTTGAATGTAGCCACACAGAAATGCCTGAGGAGTAAAGTTTGAAAACTTCTTATGAGGCTAGCTGCTGACAGGTAGGTGGGAGAAGAAGGAAATTCTGCCAAAAGGGTGTGTTTCTTAAAGTGGTTGGGGATCTAAGAAGTGGAAGATAGGGGGAGGGAATGAATCTTTCTGCATCTTGATGGAAGGTCAATATAATTTCTATTCTTGCAAATTCCCTTAGAAATACAGCCTCATAGGGATTGGAAAAGGAACTGATTTATTCATAAAGCTTACTAAGCAGCCTGCTGGAAGCTATTTGGTAGTTTTCTCCATCAGGAAAGTTGTGCAAGTGCCCCCCAACCAATACTACAGCAACAGACATAGGGGGCTGGGTCTGTGGGTTCCTGCCCTGGATAACCCCTCAGCAAGGGTATGAGGGTGTGTCCTGAGATGCACAGAGGCGACTCCCCCAGATGTCCCTCCACTGACAGGAGCTTGCCAGCCAAGGTGAATGGTTTACAACTGTGCTGTTCAAGTTGGTATGGCAGGAGTTCACAAAGCCCCTAGAGAAGTGTGGTGTATCGGGAGCACCATTGTCAGGTAAAGAGCTTTTTGGGTAAGAGGAGTGTAGGCAAGGGGATTTTTATTGAAATAAATATGAATGTTTTATAGAATAAAATGCAAAATTCACATAATATTTTAACATCAAATGTGAAATTTAAGCTTGAGTGGGCTGCTTTGGATTCTGCTCCTTGATCCCTGAAGGGTACACTTTCATTCTTCTTTCCTTTTCTGGGTACCTCATAAAGAAAAGTTTGAACACTGGCTGATGTGGCTCAGTTGATTGGGTGGCATCCTGCTAAGTGAAAGGTTGCCAGTTCAATTCTAGTCAGGGCATATGCCTGGATTGTGGATTTGGTTCCTCACTGGGGCGTGTTCAAGAGGCAACTGATCTGTTTTTCTCTCACATTGATGTTTCTCTCCCTCTCTTTCTCCCTCCATTCCCGTCTCTAAAAATAAATAAATAAAATATTTTAAAAAACCCCTTGCAGACCAAGTTTCTGCTGGCGCAGAAAGCAGCGTGTCCTGACTAAAAAAAGAAAAGAAAAGAAAGAAAAGTTTGAAAAGCCTCTCTTTTTGGAGCTAGATGTTTAAGCGATGACCTCTATTTTAAAGGTCACCATATCCATTCCCCTGCCTTTAGATAGCACTCTCAAACCAGACTACACACTAAAATCACCAGTCAACAGTAAAAAGATGCCAGGCCCCCTCGGCAGAGATTCAGTTTCATTTTTCTGGTGTGGGGCTTGGGCCTGGGCATTTTCCCAGTGGCTCTCATGTGCAGGCAAGGCTGAGAACTACTCCTCTTAAATGTGGGGCTATACTGTCAGAGTTCTAGACCCTTTGGGCCTGCTAACCCCCCAGCTCTGTTTTTTTTCTGAGTGTCAGGTAGTTAGTCTGTTTTCTTTCCAAGCTGCCAGCACCCATATTCCCACTAAAATCATCTTCTCTATGACCTTCCCATAGATTGGGACATACAGTCTTCTTTTCTACCTCACCAACCAGTTCTTGAATAAACAGCCAAAGGTGAGGAAAGAAAGTGACATTTTTAAGTGTCTCCCATGTGCCAGGTGTTATGCTAGATACTTACAAATGCCTTAAAGCCACCCAATTTGGTGTTAACCATCTTGTTCTACACGTGAGAAATCTGAGGACCAAGGAAATCAAGGAACATGCTTTAGGTTTCGGGATTCAAAGCCATTCTGTCTTCTTCAAAATCCAGGCCCTTTCCAGCCCACCCATTACAATACATCACTTTTTCTAACCCCACCACCTTTTTAAGAGCTTTTCCTTATTTATTTTTTATTTAATTGTTAAACTATTGCTTTACTACAGGGACCATAGCTCTCTATGGGTGGAGAGCTATCAGTAGACAATAGAATGAACTTGAGTGCAAAACATCTCACACATTACTGGGACCTATCATCTCGGAACTCTACCAGAAATAGAGCCAAGTGTTTAGATCTTTGGATGGCCCATGGAGCCTGCCACTAGTTCTCACTTTGAGGAATCAGCCTTGACCATTCCCAGATAGGAGCTAACCTCTCTCCTCAGCCCAGGGTGCTAATGGTTGGGTGGTAGTCTTGTTCTTAAATACTATCTGACAGGGAGCAGGAACACCTTCTCTTGTGGGCTGCTTTGTACAATGCTCTGAGATCCCGACCTTCTCCGTGACCCCTGGGTAAATAAGATATTTCTCTATTTATACCCTACCAAATATTTTCCATGCCTGTAGAGGATTCAACACTGACCTTTTAGTCACCTCTTTTGCAGTCTCTTGTGAGGAATGGCAGTCCCACCTGTACCCTAGATCAGCGTATCTCTGATTGGTTTAAGTTACCAAAGTAAATTACTACCCTTTAGTAATGTCAGCTTCTTCACCTTTCATTTGTTCAACTAATGTTTAGGAAAAGCTTAATGCATGCCAAGCACTTGGCCAGCACTGTGCTAACTAATAGACATATAATGATATTGCCTTTCCTCAGGGAGCTTACACTCTCCTAAATAACCAAAGGGGGATGCCATTTACTGAAGGGCCACCTACCATGTGGCTGGCTCCCTACTAGAAGGCTATATTCTTTAACTCATTCAGTCCTCCCAACATCTTGTGAGGTCAGAGTTCTTGCCCCCGTTTTACAAATAAGGATGCTGAGTCTTACTGATGCTTATTATTAGCCCAAAGTCATGGAGACAACAGTGGTAGAGCTGGAGTGTGAGCATATGTCTGTGTTCCATAGCCATGCTTTTTCCTTTATCCTGGAGATTTTATACAGCATAGTGGTTGAAAACAGACTCTAGATGCAGACAGACTTAAGTTTAGAATCCCAACTCTGACACTGAATTGCTATGCAATCTTGAACAAGTTAATTAGCTTTTCTGAACTTTGATTTCTCATCTTTAAAAATAAAATATGGCCCTGGCCAAGTGACGCAGTTGGTTGGAGTATTATCCCATACACCAAAGAGTTGCGGGTTTGATCCCTGGTCAAGGCAAGTACGGAAGACAACCAATCAATGTTTGTGTTGCATATCTTTCTCCCTTCCTCTCTTTAAAAATCAATAAAATATATCCTCAAGTGAGGGTTTAAAAAAGATATGAAAATACCTATCATAGATGGTGGTAAGAATCTCAGAAATGGTGTCTGGTATTTTAAAGCTAATGGTTAGGCCTGGTTTCACTGACAGCCAGGTAACCTTTGTGGCAGACGCCAGCATCCTGGGAACTATTCTATCTTACATGGTTTTTTTGCAACAGCCTCCAGCATAGTCTGAAGGACACCTTAGTCCTCAGCTCATTTGCAGAACAAAGGTGGATGTCATGTATTGAGTTCCTGGATGATGCAATCTTTTGTGCTTCAGATTTCAGGTTATCTCTACTTCCTTATTTCTCATTTAGGTATCTTCCTGAACCAACTCAAATATAGTCATGCTTTACTTTCTAGATGGTGATCTTCTGAAATCCATCACGACAGTGTCATGTTAACAATACCAAGCATGCAGTAAATACACAGTAAAAAAGAGAGAGAGAGAGAGAGAGCTAGAAAGAGAGAGAGAGAGAGAGAGCAAGAGAGAGAGAGAGAGAAACTATTCACTAAAAGAGAGGGTTTCTTCTCTGTCTTATTCTTATTTGAAGAAAATTCTGAAGCCCTTAGTTCATTTCCCAGAACTTGGAACTTCCTCCTATTGCACTTGAAAGAAAAGAAGTCTTCACCCTAGCTCCATCTTTGTCTCATCCTTCTGGAAAGAGGAAACTATGGTGAGGATTTCTAATGACCCTTCCATGCCAAGGGAATAAGGAAAGTATCTCCCTTGAAATATCTGGGACACCTTTTTTGGGTGCCAGTGCAGCCAAGACTTTCCATTAAAACATCTGACTAGGCCCTGGCTGCATAGCTGAGTTGGTTAGAGCATTGTCCCCATACACCAAAGTTGCAGGTTCCATCTCTGATCAGGACACATATAAGAATCATCGAATGAATGAATAAATAAGTGGAAAAACAAATCTCTCTCTCTCTCCCTCCCTCTCCCTCTTTCCCTCCTTCTCTCTCTCCCCATCCCTCCCTTATTCCCTCCTTTCTTCTCCCTTCCTCTCTCTTTCTAAAATCAATAGATATAAATTAAAAAACCCCATCAGATTAGTAAAAAAATCCCTCTCTGGCATCAAGAATTTTAAGGATAGGCCAGCAGTAGGACCTGGGTTGTATCACCACGATCATCTTTCTACTGACCTCTTAATATTCAATCAAGAAATCTGTTTGGGACTCTTCTGAGGACTTTCAGCCAAGATGGAGGCATAGGTAGATAACACTGTACATCCTTGCACATCAAAAGAAGGACAACAATAAATTTAAAAACAAAAAACAACAAGAACTGCCAGAAAATCGAACTGTATGGAAGTCCAACAACCAAGGAGTTAAAGAAGAAACAGTCACCCAGACCAGTAGGAGGGACGGAGATGGGCAGCCAGGGTGGAGAGGACCCACAGCAAGGCAGTGCCTAGAGGACCTGAGAGGGCAAGGCAGCTGGCAGAGTGGGCACTCCTACATTTGCGTGCAAATAAACAAAGAGGTACAACTGGGGAGTAAGACAGATCACGCAACCCAGGGTTCCAGTATGGGGAAATAAAGCCTCAAAACCTCTGACTGAAAAAATGTTTGGGGGTTAAGGTGGCAGGAGAAACTCCCAGCCTCACAGGAGAGATTGTTGAAGACACCCATAGGTTCCTTGAAGTGCACAAAACCACCCACCTGGAAATCAGAACCAGAAGGCCCTAATTTGCTGTGGGTAGCAGGAAAAGTGACTGAAAGATGGTGGAGACATGAGCAAACAGCACTGTTCCCTTTCATCACCCTCCCCTACGTATAGCATCAAAGGCAGTGACATGGGTTGTCTCGCCCTGGCAAACACCTAAGGCTCCACCCCTTACTACATAACAGGCATACCGAGACAAAAAAAAAATGGCCAAATGAAAGAACAGATCAAAGCTCCAGAAAAAAATACAACTAAGTGATGGAGAGATAGCCAACCTATCAGATGCACAGTTCAAAATACTGGTAATCAGGATGCTCACAGAAATGGTTGAGTATGGTCAGAAAATAGAGGAAAAAGTGAAGGCTATGAAAAGTGAAATAAAGGAAAATATACAGGGAAACAACAATGATGGGAAGGAAACCACGACTCAAATCAACAGTTTGGAGCAGAAAGAAGAAATAAACATTCAACCAGAACAGAAGGAAGAAACAAGAATTCGGAAAAATGAAGAAAGTCTTAGGAAACTCCAAGACAACTTTAAACGTTCTAACATCCAAAACATAGGGTGCCAGAAGGAGAAGAGAAAGAGCAAGAACTTGAAAACTTATTTGAAATCATAATGAAGGAGAACTTCCCTAATCTGGCAAAAGAAATAGACTTCCAGGAAGTCCAGGAAGCTCAGAGAGTCCCAAAGAAGTTGGACCCCAGGAAGCATACACCAAGGCAGAGCATAATTACATTATCCAAGATTAAAGATAAGGAGAGAATCTTTTTTAAAAAAATACATTTTATTTATTATGCTATTACAGTTGTCCCTTTTTACCGCCTTTATTCCGCTCCACCCTGCACACCCCCTCCCGCCCACATTCCCCCCCTTTAGTTCATGTCCATGAGTCATATATATAAGTTCTTTGGCTTCTACATTTCCTATACTATTCTTAACCTTCCCTGTCTATTTTTTACCTACTGTTAATGCTAGTTATTTCCTGTACCTTTTCCCCCTCTCCTCCCCTCCTACTCCCCTGCTGATAACCCTCCATGTGATCTCCATTTCTGTGATTCTGTTCCTGTTCTGGTTGTTTGCTTAGTTACTTTTTGTTTTTGTTTCAGGTGTGGTTGTTAATAACTGAGTTTGTTGTCATTTTACTGTTCCTATTTTGATCTTCTTTTTCTTAGATAAATCCCTTTAACGTTTCATATAGTAAGGGCTTGGTAATGGTGAACTCCTCTAACATGACCTTATTTGGGAAGCATTTTATCTGCCCTTCCATTCTAAATGAAAGCTTTGCAGTATAGAGTAATCTTGGATATAGGCCCTTGCCTTTCATGACTTGGAATACTTCTTCCCAGCCCCTTCTTGCCTGCAAAGTTTCTTTTGAGAAATCAGCTGACAGTCTTATGGGAACTCCTTTGTAGGTAACTGTCTCCTTCTCTCTTGCTGCTTTTAAGATTCTCTCCTTATCTTTAATTTTGGCTAATATAATTATGATGTGTCTTGGTGTGTTCCTCCTGGGGTCCAACTTTTTGGGACTCTCTGAGCTTCCTGGACTTCTTGGAATTCTATTTCCTTTGCCAGATTAGGGAAGTTTTCCTTCATTATTTGTTCAAATAAGTTTTCAATTTCTTGCTCTTCCTCTTCTCCTTCTGGCACCCCTATGTTTTGGATGTGGGAATATTTAAAGATGTCCTGGAAGTTCCTAAGCCTCGCCTCATTTTTTTGAATTCTTGTTTCTTCATTCTTTTCTGATTGAATGTTTATTTCTTCCTTCTGGCGCACACCAATAACTTGAGTCCCAGTTTCTTTCCCATTGCTGTTGGCTCCCTGTATATTTTCCTTTATTTCACTTAGCATAGCCTTCATTTTTTCATCTAATTTGCAACCATATTCAACCAATTCTGTGAGCATCCTGATTACCAGTATTTTGAACTGTGCATCTGATAGGTTGGCTATCTCTCCATCACTTAGTTGTATTTTTTCTGGAGCTTTGATCTGTTCTTTCATTTGGGCCATTGTTTTTTTTTTTTTTTTTTTTTTTGTCTTGGTGTGCCTGTTATGTAGTAAGGGGTGGAGCCTTAGGTATTTGCCAGGGCAGGGCAACCCATGTCTCTGCATTGTGATGCTGTATGTGGGGGAGGGGTCCAAGAGGAAACAATGCCACTTGTTCCGCTCTCTGCTGGTTTTCAGTCACTTCCCTGCTACCCACAATCAAGTTGGGCCCTTCTGGTGCTGATTCCCAGGTGGGTGGGTTTGTATACATTCTAAGACCCTGTGGGTCTCTCCAACGAACTCTCGATAAGGAGAGAATCTTAAAAGCAGTAAGAGGAAAGGAATGTTACCTACAAAATAAAACTTGCAGGCAAGAAGGGGCTGGAAAAAAGTATTCAAAGTCAAGAAGGCAAGGACTTACATCCAAGATTACTCTATCCAACAAAGCTGTCATTTAGAATGGAAGGGCAGATAAAGCGCTTCCCAGATAAGGTCAAGTTAAAGGAATTCATTATCACCAAGCCCTTATTATATGAAATGTTAAAGGGACTTACCTAAGAAAAAGATGATCAAAAATATGAACAGTGAAATGACAACAAACTCACAACTATCAATGACCGAACCTAAAAAAACAAAACAAACTAAGCAAACAACCAGAACAGGAACAGAATCACAGAAATGGAGATCACATGGAGGGTTATCAGTGGGGAGAGGGTGGGAGGAGGATGAGGGGAAAGTACAGGGAATAAGAAGCATAAATGATAGGTAAAAAATAGACAGGGGAGGTTAAGAATGGTATGGGGAAATGTAGAAGCCAAAGAACTTCTGTGAATGACCCGTGGACAGGAACTAAGGTGGGGAGTGCTAGTTCGAGGGTGGTGGAGGGGGATAAAAGGGGGAAAAATGGGACAACTGTAATAGCATAATCAATAAAATACATTAAAAAAAGAAATCTATTTGGATGGATTTTTACTCTTACCTTTCATCCCCTGGTTGTTTGGGATCAGAGACTAGTTTTTGGTCATTTGCGGGGATGAAGAGGAAGGGGTTGGTGCTACAAGAGCATCACTATGTCTTTGCTTGTAGAAATTAGAGTCAGAAGGCACTTAGTTGCTTCCACACAGGATGGGTCCAATGTCAGAGCCAATCAACTTTGACTAGTACCTTTCTGGGTGGAGAGAAAATAGCAGTACCCTGAACCCCTGAAAAATCTAATTGGCATGAAGGCTGAAGGGTTTTCCTGGCCTGGCTGATTGTGGTTCTACCCAGCATTGGGTATTGAATACAAACATACTCTGTAGGGAGCCAAAAATATAATTTATTTTATCACTCTTTCTTTTTCTTGTTCACAAAGGACTTTATTATCTAGTGATGCATACTGAGAACATACAGAAATCTTCATGGTCCACTTCACATGCAGTGAAACAATGTTTACTTTACAATAAGTGAGTGTCAACAGTTTTATGCAAATGGACAACAATCTTAAAGGCACATTCTTAAATAAAAGCTTCATTTACAAAATAAATAAAAGTAAAGAAGTAATTACTGCTTTTAAAAAACAGCTGCTTTGTTCAAGAGTGGAAGGTTTATGCCTGCATTGAAAGACAGCATGATCACAAATAACAAAAACAATGAACAAATGAAAAACACTTTTACCATATAGCAGTATTGTATTTTCAAACACTTCATAACTCTTTACTGCTTACCTACTAAGCACCAAGAATTATGCCCAGCTAAGGATAGAGGCTCCAGATATGGAAAATATAGCCTCTCTTTTTAATTTGCTTGCAGTCTAATGACTTGATAGAGCTGACTTGACACCTCCCAGAAAGCACCAATGTCCCAGATGAACCTCCTTCATATGTGGACTCCTTTGGAAACCTGGGAGACATCAGTATCTCCTACTTCGTTTCCCATATGGGAGCCAAGCTCTCAGGGCCTAGATTCAGGAAGCAGGAAAAGGGAGCAACAGTATGTAAAATGGAAGAATGTTTGAACAGTGGATGGCTTCCTGGAACTCTGCCTCCTGACCTGATCCCATTCATCTCTTCTTTCCCTTCTTACTCAGAAGCTTGCCTTGAAATAGGACAGATGAGTGAAGACCTGGTGCAAATGTCATTGCTTTAGAAATGGTCAAACAAACCACATGGAGATACTGTCTTTTTTGGTGGGGCTCAGCTGGAAAGAATCACAATGTTTAGTCTTCTGAACGGACTCTACTGGATTTCATTGTTAGTGAATGCAGTATTATTCAGTATGCTGGAATTTAAACAACAACAACAACAACAACAAAACATCTGTACCAAATGGGTAGATTGGCCAGGCTATCTAGGCCCATCTAAGAAGTGTCTCTCAGACCCAGTTGCCAGAATTGTTGTTTTCTGTTGAAAAGTGACTGCTTTCTTGACTCAAAAATGAAGAGAAAGTTATCTATGCATTATTTACAATCATCTTCATGTTAAAGTCACTCTGCCTCACTCATGAGACTAGAGTCTGCTGCATATACAGATGCTTTAATTTGAGCAGCCATTGGATTGAAGCCTTCTTTGTGTCCCCAACACTAAGGGCCATGCTAGGTACAGTGCAGATACTCATATTTATTAAATTGAAATGAAATATGTGTGGGGTCAGGAAGAGAAGCCCTGTATCCCACCCACCGCTCATCTTTAAACTCCCCTGTCCCCAGTTGCAAGCATACTGCCTCCATAGTAGTTAGTCTGGCCCTGACAGCAAAGTGGTTACCACCCCCTCCTCTTCACCAGTCCTCTGAACTTTTGCTGTGGGAAAGGGCAGGGGCTTTGGAGTCATGTAGCTCAAAATTCAAATTCTTGTTTTAATACTTTCTAGCTAATCACTTTACATCTCTGAGCCCCTATTTACAATGCACAGTACCTACTGTGATCATTAAATGAGATAACATAAGTAAACCACCTAGTATATAGTAAGTGGTCAGCAAACGCCCATTCATTATGTTTAATCTCTTAAAAACTCTTTCTAAGTCCTGAGAAGATTGGGTCCCTGACAAAAACTTTTCTAACAGCCCACACAGCTCAAACCTATTGGAGCAAGCAAAAGTGCCATCTGCCTGACTCCTCTAAATTCTTCAAATTCAAATCCAAGTCTTTCTCAGTTGTTGTTTTAATAAGGACTGTTTCAAATTTGAACCATGTGCACTGTTAGTAGAAATGTAAAATGGTGCATCTCCTATGGAAAACTGTATGGTGGTTTAAAAAATTAAAAATGGAATGATGGAATACTTCAATTCTAGAATTTTTCAATTCTAAATAGAATTGCTGAATTCTACTTCTGAGCATATATCCAAAATAATTAAAAGCAGAGTCTCAAAGAGACATTTATACACCCATGTTCATTGCAGCATTATTCACAATAGCAAAGAGTTAGAAACAATGCTGATGTCCATCAATGGATAAATAAATTTAATAAATGAGGTCTATTTATGCAATAGGATAGAGTAGGAAGAAAATTTTGACACAAGCTACAACATGCATGATACTTGAGAGCATTATGCTAAGTGAAATAAAAAATACACAAAAAGATAAAAACTGTATAATTGAACCAATATGAGATATTTAGAGTAGTCAAATTCATAGAAACAGAAAGTAGAATGCTGGTTGCCAAGGGGTGGGAGTGGAAGGAGAGTGGGGAAATGGGGAATTTTTGTTGAATGAATATACAGTTTCGGTTCTGAAAAATGAAAGAGTTCTGGAGACTGGTAGCACACCAACGTAAATATACTTAACACTTCTTACCTGTATACTTAAAAATGGTGAAGAGGACAAATTTTATGTTTATATGCAACCTACCAGAATTTTTAAAAAGGGGGGGTTGTTTCCTGGATATTGAGGGAAGCTTTTAGTTGAAGAGAGCATTTAGGATGTGATCTAAATTCTGAGGCTCCCAAATGTTTTCTTCCAACCCCCAGACTCCAAATTCATACTCATATACCTGCCTGTGTACATCTCCACTGGAATGCCTAACAGGCATATCTAACTTAGTGCATCCAAAGCATACTTTAGTTTTCTACCCAAGTCTGTTCCTCCCATCTTTCCAATATCAGGAAATGGAGCTACCATTCACCCAGTTGCTCAAACTGAAAATCTAGGATGCATCTTTCACTTCCCTAACTCCCCATATCAGGTTCATCTTCAGGACTTGTCAGTTCCCTGTCTAAAAATACATTCATTAGCTTTCTTCCACTGCACTGGGCCAATCTGCCATCACCTCTCTGTGAGGTGACGCTGGTGTCTACTGTTTTCCCCCTGACTCCCTTTCCCCACAAACAGTCTCTCTTGTGTGCCTTTAAAAATGTGAATCAGATCCTGTTGCTTCTCCTGAGTAGTTTAAAAGATGACATGTCTCTTTTAGAATAAAAACTAAATCCATTCCATGGCCTAAAGCTCCTGTCTTGATCTAGCTCCTGCTTGCTTCTCCGACCTCATCTTCCCCTTGCTCAGTGTGTCCACACCTGTAAAATGGGTATAGCAATCATCTCTCCCACATTGTGAGTGCCAGTTGTGCGCTAAGCCAGGCACCGTACACACAGCATCTCATATTGTCTCGCTTCAACCTAACAAGGTAAGTGTTAAAAACCCTAAGATTAAATGAAAGTGTATGATGCTAGTACACAGCAAGCTGGAGCCAGAAGAGTGAGTACTAGCTCTGGCGCAGGGAGGGGGGGGGTCACAAGTTGCAGAAAGAGTTAATTAAGATGCTTCTTCCCAAATCCTGGCCCTTCCCATCTCAGCATCTGCCCTTGTGGGTTTAATGAGAAATCCAGGCACTTCGTAAGAGCCTGTACAAATAACTTCTAGGCTGCCACTAACTCATTCAGCAGAAAGAAACCCAGAGCTGCCAATGCTTAGGGGAAGATAGTAAGTGGAAAGAAGGTGGTTTTTATAGCGCCAGGCGGGCAGGATTTGCGTAGTTGAGTGTGGGCTCCACCCCCGAGGCAGAGCTGAAAAAGTCAGGATCCTGGCTCCTCAGCCCCTCTCTTCACAATATTTGATTAGGAATTTGGGGGCGGGACCCTGGCCTGGCACAGACACAGGCACTCTCAGTAGACACTCTCACTCCTTCTCTCTCTCATACATACTTTCTCCAACCCAAGGAGTCCACAGACAGAGAGACCTGGCCACTCTCTGAAAGGTTCAGCTCCAGGTAAGTGTAGTCATTTTACTTGTTTTCATGTCTTGTAGTTCCATAAAGAAAATAAAGAAACAGGGCTGCTGGGGAGTGGGAAGAGGGAGGACTCATTCCTCATTTTCTGTGGGCCATGACCCCAGGATGCTGGAGAGAGCAAAGAGGAAGTAAAAAGAAGGGAGTTCCAAATACTACCTTTGTCCTGCAGCTCCTTTCTGAGTTTGGGTGGGGGGGTTGGGGAGGAGGCTCCAGTTCTCAGGCACTAAAGCAAAGGGAAGCCAGCTCTACTCTACTACTCATAAACGCTACCAGCTTAGCCCCATGTCCCTGCTGTCTCTCATATAGAGGGCTGTGGGAATTAAACACTGCTATGGAGGAGGGGAGTTTTGTGTATTGTGTCTGAGTATGTGTGGTGTGTGTGTGTGTGTGTGTGTGTGTGTATGTTGCTGGGGTAAAAGGGAAAGAGAAGTTTTGAGAGTTAACCATGTCTAGGGAGCTGTGAACTGTGGGTCCAGTCCAGGAAGGGGGTGGCTTCTGATTTGACTTCCTCCACTCTGACAGGAGAAAGCGATGGTTCTCCAGAGTGGAGAAATGAAAGAACAGCAGTAATCCCTGAATGAGCTCTCCCACTTCACAGAGTGCCTGTCCTAGGAACTTTCCACCTCACAAAACTCTGAGCACAGGAAGGTCTCTAGCATTAGGGGATAATTTAAAAGTAGACAATCCTGGTGCAACATTGCTAAGAGATGGGGGTGTGGCAAGGAGAGGCATAAGGTCTCCACCAAACTGTGTCAGAAGTCAGGGCTCCTAAGGAGAGGCCAAAATGAAAGGATGCACGCCCCTGGAAAGCTGAGTCTTGAAGAGGAAGGTGGCTCTTGTATGCCAAGGTACCCAGTCTGGAAGGAGAAATGGAGACAGAGGCTCACTGTGCCAGCCTCCAGACAGCCACCTTGGTCCTGCAGCAGCCCAGAGCTGTGCATGGAAAAATGCGCTGCTGGCAGTGGGCCGCTTCATCGCCTACTCTCCCGGCCAGAACCTGGGCCGCCAGCAAGCCCAGGCAGTGGGCAATTGGGTCGACATTCTGAAACACTGTGGGTTCTTTGTCTGAGGCCTCAGGCTGCTTGAGAATGAGCCAGGGTGCCTCTCCTCTGCAGCCCAGAGGCTGATGGGATGAAGCATGAAGCAGGCTTAAAGGGACTGCTTTCAGGGGACAGAGAGTTCTGGGAAGGGTGCTGGCCACAAAGTGCCTATATTGTCACAGTCAGGGTCCTTCCCATCAGTTCTTTGGATTTGATGGTGGCTTTTAGATATCTTTCTTTCCCCTGTTTACAGTTGCCAACCCCAGCAAGGCCCAAACAGGAATGTGAGAGATATTTGTGACTTTTCCAGGACCAAGAAAGGTTCTGAGGTTTCCCCATCCAAGGATGACACTCACACCTCTAGGAGGTACCCATTGCTCATAAGGCTATGCAGTGCTTTGGCTGTAGGTGCTCAGAACAGGGTGCTCAGGCCTGATATGTCACCCTCTGGCCTCTCATCTTCCATACCTTTGGCTTCCCTCTCAGATGACACCAAGCCTACATTTCTCTCTAGGACAGCCTGTTCTCATCTCACCAGAATGCATATAAGCTCAAAGGCTGATGCCAGTGTAGGGGTCTTGATATGGGACCTTGTAATTCAGATGTCACCACAAGGAGCTTGGGATGGGAGGGAGAATGCCAGAATCCCATTCTAAAGCCACGTTCCCTTGGGCATACATGGATTCTTCAATGCCTAGTCCTCTTTTTAGTGTTCCTCAATTCATGGCCCCATGTAGCTCTTGCATAATATCCATGGTGCAGCAAGAACAGTGCTGACACTTTACTAGATACCACAAAAGATAGTCAAGTGAACTGACTCAGACTCCATGTACTCAGCCACTCTAGAAGAAAAATGCCATTCTTGGGTGCCAGTGTCCCCAGTCTGGAGGGAATCTGTAACTGTTATATGAAAACCCTCTGCCTGCCAAGTTGCATATGTAGCCACAAACTGCTTACCCGAGAGTTTTCTCACCCAGCAGAATGTCCTGGATGTTGGCACTTTGGAGGGCAGCCCAAGTCTCATGGTGGCTGCAGAAGGACCACACCCCTTCATAAAGACTCAAAACCAGACTCTCAGACTTCCCAAGAGACCAGAGATCTTTCCAAAGTAGTTCAAATCTTCCCCTTTGAGGTCTCAAGCCACTGGCGGAGGTTTCCTGAGACACAGAAAAAGCCACAAGGCTTTTTCCTTGGACTCTTGAAAAATATTATTTCCCTGGGGAGTCCAAGTTGGACATGAATTCAGGCCTGAAAATCATCCCCACCCCACCACACAGGGATTGCTATGGACTCTCCAGCTGCCCCAACAGAAACTTCAGGTTGCAATGGATCTGTCCCTCCAAACAAACAACAAAAAAATGCAGCACCCCCTATTCAAGTTTCTTCTAATCTCAAAGACTCTGCCTCTGTGACTCTATGACCAGGGGAATTGCACCTAGGTCTCCTCAGGTAGCAAGCTCCAGCTGGACCCAGTGTGCAGAGCCAGTCCTGGGAAAAGGCATGGAGAAAGTGAGTGCAAGCTCCTGTTCTCAGATGTTTGGCATTATATCAGAGCTGCTCAAAGCCTAAGACTCACCCATTCTGCCTCCCTAAAGTCTCACTCATGCTTGCTTGCTTTGTTCTCTTTCCCTTCTTGCAGAGAGACAAAATGCAGTGGGCCTCTGTCCTGCTGTTGGCAGGGCTCTGCTCCCTCTCCTGGGCTCAGTATGATGAAGATCCCCACTGGTGGTTCCACTACCTCCGAAGCCAGCAGTCCACCTACTACGATCCCTATGACCCTTACCCCTATGAGCCTTATGAGCCCTACCCCTATGGGGTGGAGGAAGGTCCAGCTTATACCTATGGCTCTCCATCCTCA
Source organism: Desmodus rotundus (assembly GCF_022682495.2). Lineage (NCBI taxonomy): Eukaryota > Metazoa > Chordata > Mammalia > Chiroptera > Phyllostomidae > Desmodus > Desmodus rotundus. Next base: position 74,504,533 of record NC_071398.1, read on the forward strand.
CCAGATCCTCGAGACTGCCCCCAGGAGTGTGACTGCCCACCCAACTTCCCCACGGCCATGTACTGTGACAACCGCAACCTCAAGTATCTGCCCTTTGTCCCCTCCCGCATGAAGTATGTCTACTTCCAGAACAATCAGATCTCCTCCATCCAGGAAAGCGTCTTTGACAATTCCACCGGGCTGCTCTGGATCGCTCTTCATGGCAACCAGATCACCAGTGATAAGGTGGGCAGGAAGGTCTTTTCGAAGCTGAGGCACCTGGAGAGGCTGTACCTGGACCACAACAACCTGACCCGAATGCCTGGCCCGCTGCCTCGGTCCCTGAGGGAACTCCATCTCGACCACAACCAGATCTCGCGGGTCCCCAACAATGCTCTGGAGGGTCTTGAGAACCTCACAGCCTTGTACCTTCAACACAATGAGATTCAGGAAGTGGGCAGTGCGATGAGGGGCCTCCGGTCATTGATCTTGCTGGACCTGAGTTACAACCACCTTCGGAGGGTGCCTGATGGACTGCCCTCAGCCCTTGAGCAACTGTATCTGGAGCACAATAATGTTTATTCTGTCCCTGACAGCTACTTCCGGGGGTCACCAAAACTGCTATATGTGCGGTTGTCCCATAATAGTCTCACCAACAATGGCCTGGCCTCCAACACCTTCAATTCCAGCAGCATCCTTGAGCTCGACCTCTCCTACAACCAGCTGCAGAAGATCCCCCCAGTCAACACCAATCTGGAGAACCTCTACCTCCAAGGCAATAGGATCAATGGTGAGACCTTGGCAAAGGGGAATGGGGAGTGGCTGTCTAAGAAATAGCAGTAGGGTAACTAGAGAAGAAATTAAGGCAACCTGAAAACCAAGCCTTACACTTAAACTAAATGGCAATATTAATAAAACTCAGTGGGGAATGGATTGGTAAGAAAACTTCCCAGAAAAGGTAAATTTCAGCCTAGGTCTTGAGAGGTAAGTGGGCATGGGCTAGAGGAACTCAGGACAAAACCATTCTGGGAAGACAAATAGCCACTAACAAAGGAACCCAGTCATTGAACAAGTTGCCTGTAGGAAACAGCCAGGAAATTTGTGTGTCTGAAAGGAAGGAGTCATATATTGAGGAGCAGTGAGATATGATTCTGGAAATATTTGGGAGTGGCAGTTCATAGAGAGAAGGGATTTAAGTTGAACTTCAAGAATCCAACCTAGAAGGAAGTGGGCTAAGACACCATGGCTTATCTGTAACTAATCTCTGACCCAGAAGGGGATGAGCTCTCTGTTTCCACCCAATCTACTCCCGCCTCTTCAGCCTGGTCTTGTGTTTAGGTGTTTGTTTTTCAAGCATAACAGCTGGTGGACAAGAATGTGCAGCCTCTCAGAGCTAAATGCAGTACTTGTGCTGGTTAGTTCTCTCTGGAGTTCAAGGAGCCCCTGGAAGTAGGGCAGAGGTCTCCCTAAAGTAACATGAGCCTGACTGAATATCACAAAGCCCTGGAGTAGGGGGCAAGGAAATTGAGCTTCTCGTTTTCCAAGTACTTCCTTGGAGGTGCCTAAAGGAACCAAAAAAGCTGCCTCTCTGCCTCTAAGAACTGGAATACTTATTTCAGATTGGATTATCCAGTTGCTTTTCAGCTCTTACTAAGAATCTTGTGTTCAGAATGTGCTTACATTACTTCAGGGACTCTGATGTCTTAATCCTAGCTGGAAAGCATTTAACCTTCCTTACTCTGTCAGAAAATTTCCCCTCTCCCAGGGTAAAGAATGACTCATTGATGATCACTGACAAAGGGTTTTGAAGTAGAGCCTTCTGAGAGAGAACAGCACAGATAGGGACTGTGTCACTCTGTTTCTCTTGATCTTTTTTCTCCCTGTGCTCAGGGAACAGATCAGTCATTTGGCAAGATGTTAATGAACTGGATGGCCCGCTGAGTGAGAGAGCCACCAGTCCCAGAGGATGACAGTGGGGCTAGAAAGGTGACAAGGTATCTGGTCCTTTAGTTTGAAGTGCAGGACACCATCATGTGCACTGCAAACTGTTTTGCCTTTAAAGTTTCTCTTTCTTTTGGGAATTTTTCTCATTCCAAGGGAGGTGGTTCTCTAAGACATCTCTAAGATGTTTCATGCCATAAAGTGTTTGATATTTACCGGTAGCTGTCCATCACTCCACAAATTCTACATAATCCCACCCAGAAGTCACCACTACTTACCTGCCACCCATTCTGAATCCAGGAGGATTGTCACATCAGAAACATCATATTGTATTCAGTGCTTCATCAGAGTTTGACCCTGAAAATGCGACAGCAAAAAACAGCTGTCATGGGAGAGAACCTGTTCATTATTGCCTAACCGTGCAATCAGAGAAGCTTGGTGTGGAAATGGCTCCATCACAGCATCTGTCACCACTCCGCCCTCATGCAGAGCCACATCTGCTGCTCAAATATTAGGTAGCCCACTCTTTCCAAAAGCTCTGATGAAGATAAAATTACTTTACTAATGTGTCCCAAGGACCTGCAAGAAAGTTCTCCCTTAAGTCAAACAACCTAAAAATTTTCATTGTCTACCCCAAAAGCCAAATCCTCTTTGTCTAGTTATTAGTCTCTCTCCTAGTCTTCTCTCTAGGCAAAATAACACCAATTTCTTACTTTTCTTAATTAGTGAATTAATAAATGGAAAGTGCTTGGTCTATGGTCTGACACATAATTGAAAAAGCAATGCACAATTACTATTATTGTTAGCTTTGCTTCTTATTACCACTTTGAAGTTAACAGGCATAATTTTGTTTTGTCTTACTTTCTGCATTGCAAAGATGGGGAAACTGAGACACAGAGAAGGAAACACAGTCTCTCCAGGTCACCCAGACTATGTAGGATAGCATCCAGAACCCCTGCTTTTATTGTCCAAGGACCAGGAGCCAGGTGTCTCTGTATGAGAACGTGAGGAGTGTCTCTAATTCAGACCACCGGCAGAAAAGATCATTGCTTTGCACAGGAAGTCAGGGACCAGGGGTCGGGGAGCTCTGAGGGAGGATCCAAAAAGGCAGGAACTAAATGGTGTACAAGAGAAAGCCCTGTCCTCTCTTTCCTCTTCCTTCTTCCACTAGCATCTTCCTCAGTTTTTCCAGCCTGGCAACAGCAAGGGAACACAGCTTGGACTGTTATTCAGTAGCTTTGGGAATCCAGGAAGCAGGGTGGGTACAGCAGGAGGAATCTGGAAAGACTTATGTCAGTTTTAATCGGGGCTGGAAAGTGTCTTCAGAGTCTCCAAGCAGAAGAGCCCTGTCCTATTCATGAGCTTTGGGAAGACACACGGGGGGCTCACAGTGCCCAACACATGGGTAGAATATTTATATATGCAGAGTTGGGATCCAGGATTTGAACAGATGGTGTGAGGGCTCCAAGCAAGGGTAGAGAATCTATCCTGGGACCTCCAACACAGTCCCAAATAGGACTGGAAATGATACTTAAGCTGGGCCACTTTATTTCTCCCCAGTCCACCCCACTCCACTACTTCTGTGCAGACACCATAGACCCAGCCCCTGGCCCTTGCTCTGCCCCCAAACTACCCACTTGGAAGCCACTTGATCCATTCCCCAGCACCAGAAAGGAAACAAACAAAAGCATTTCAGATTTTCTCTCAGTACTCTCCAGAAAAATGTATTTCTCATCGCCCCACTATGCCCAGCGTCTCATTATTCTTGGGGGCTGGACCTTTGCTGTACAAGTTAATTGGCTGCAGCCTCACCCTGTCTCCCTTGGTCTGTTCTTAACAGAGACTGAAAACAATTGAATGTGCTAATTTAAAAACATGTTCTTCATCAACCTATATGTTCTCTAACTGTCTTCCTTGCGACCTTCATCTTCATCCTCATAAACTTTCCCTCCGTAATGTCCTCCACCGTCCCCCCTGGGAAGGGAGTCAGAAAGCCTTCCTCCCACTCCTGCTGTCCAGCTTCAGGCCAACACAGTTCTTGACCACTGCTGTAAGCTGAGGAGCACTTCTGGTGGATGCAAAAGCAAGCCCTGCCCTGGGCAGCCTGCGTGTTACAGCCCTCAAGGTGTACTGTGTGGATCCTGCCCTTAAGACCAAATCTGTTGGAACTATTACTCACGCAGCGATATTCCCGAAGCTCTCACACACCGCAGTGAAGGAACCAAAGAGGCCTCAGAGCTTTCAGTGGTAACTTTTGTTGTCCCTGGTGGATTTTTAACTGAGTTCTTGGGATTTCTTCTTTAAAGTTCTTGACCCAGTAGACTCTAGAGAGAGGTGGTTGATTTGTCTAAGAGGACAACCAGAAGGATAAGGGTGTGAAGGGTAGCAGCAGAATTTGTTAAAACCAAACAGAACTATTGTACCTATTAGGATTATGTAATTTTAGGGGAAAGCTTCAAAAGGGGGAAATTCTTCTGAGATTTTTAAACAACAGATAAACCATAATCATATAAAATGCAGGAGGCAGGGGAATTGTGTACTTTACTTTTGAGGTTCATAGCAGCCTCATTTGTGGATTTTTGTCTCCTTGAACTACAGACGCTCAGTACTCCGGCAGTGATAGGAATGGAGCTCTGACTCAAAGCTCTGGCACGTATAGACATTTGCCTCTCTGCCCAGGATTTCTTACTTTAATTTCCTGCCACTTTCTATCTGCAAAGTGGCAGGAGATATTCCATTTCCCTAATGTTCCATCCCAAAGCAATTTAGCAAAGCCCTCTAAAAAGCTGTCCATACTTCAAAGGTCCTCGGGTTGACCTTTGATTTCCTTCTGCTCCCTCCTACTGTACACAGATGGGAAGAGATAAGGTCCTGGCTGGAAAAACACTCAAAGGCGTTCCAGGGTGTTCAGGGTAATGTCCAGGCTGGGGGTGGGTAGGAGACAGAGGGGCAGATGCAGCGGAGGTCCCACTCCGTCCCTAGTTTGCCTCCCAGTGGTGAGAGACGTTGCCTCCCAGTGGTGAGAGACGGTATGACTCTAATCCTGTAAAAAGCTTGAGCCACCCAGCCAAGTTCTAGCCTTAGAGGCTGCGTGGCTTCGCTGTGGATCCGGGTCGCTGGTCTGGCCTTCTCCCACCCACTTCCGCCCCTCTTGTCCCCACAGAGTTCTCCATCAGCAGCTTCTGCACCGTGGTGGACGTCATGAACTTCTCAAAGCTGCAGGTGCTGCGCCTGGACGGTAACGAGATCCAGCGCAACGCAATGCCGGAGGACGCGCCCCTCTGCCTGCGCCAGGCCAGCCTCATCGAGATCTGAGCGGCCCACACGTTGGGCGCGGGGCCCAGAACCTCCACGCCCCACTGCATTTGGCTTGATGGTTTGGTTTGGCTTTTGCTGGAAGGTCTAGGACAGATCATGTGACAGAATTCCCTGGGCTCCCCCTGTAGTCTTCTCCTCTGTAGGCAGGGTCAGGTGGGATGGGGGGACAGGAAGCTTTTTTGCTGAGGTACATGGCCCAAACTCTTTTCTAGGACAGAAATGGCGTCAGAGGGAGTAATCCCTGACAATGCCAATGTCAGAAATCTCACTATCCTTAAGTTCTTCCCAGTGATCTGATCTCCTGATCCTTGGGCGTAATACATAACCTACTTCTCCACCAATTCCTGATTCTGTGAGCAGAGCTTGACAGCTCTCCCACCTGCAGGGCTGGTCATGCTATCCCTCTGAGTAGCACTTGCTGCTCCTCAGATTATACCTCTCATCCAGCTGCCTCCTCCTAACTCCACCTCATCCACTCAACTTGCTCCACAGACAGTTCTACACCTTAGGCAGAGGCAGGAGAGACCCCAAGGCACTTGGGCATCTGCCTGCCAGAGAACCCACACTTGTGTCTGCAATTGGAAGGACACCAAGAGTCATCTCTGGGCCTCCCTAACCTCACTCCTTGAAAGTCATCAAACTGGAGGTCACCAGTATGATAACAATATTCATGGCCCGATGTGGGAGGAGACAGCTAACCTTTGGCTTAGATAAGTGTATTGGGCTATATAGCAGTCAGGCAGTTATTTGAAGGCAGATCAGACTTCAAAAGAGGAAAGATCAGACTGAATCGGCTGGGCTGAGGAATCTCCCCAGTAGTTCTACTCTTGCCCCACACTGTCTGCATTGTCAGCAGCTCCCAACTTGGGTGTTTATCCTCAAAGGGAAAACCATGTAGCTCTCAAATCATGAGAAAGGTAGTTTGTCCTCTCCTCTTATCCAAGCAGGAAGGCCTACATCCTGATGGGAGAGGCAGGCTCCAACCAGCCCTGCGCTTACCTCCTAGCCCAAGGAGGAGGCTGTGGCTCACCTGTATTGATTGATTTGTCCTTAAGGCCACTGTTCTGTAGTATCAGCTCTGGCTGGAGATGCTTACTGGGTCTGTGAAGCCCAGGCCAGGCAGCCAACTCTTGCCTGTGCTGAGCATTAAACCTACTTTCGCATCTCTGGGCTACACCCTCATTACTAATGGTGTTTGTTGCTTTACAGCTTGGTTGGAGAGCATTGAATTCTTCCCATTTCTGAAAACTAATGTGGCCTGAGGCCAAATCCCCTTCTCTTGGGGCACCATGGGGATGGAGCCATCTGGACAGCCCAGGGCAGGAACTGCTGGAAGAGAGATATAGCCCTACCTTAGCCCCTGCCCAGACGCCATTATGTCACAGATACTATGTGTGTTTTAAAGCAGCTTCTTCGAGAAGTGAAAGGGGGAATCCTTGGACTATGTTCTTGGCTCCAGACCCTGAAATCCACAAAAGCCAAACCAGCTCATTTCAACAAAGTAGCTCTGATTTGAGGGGCAAGGCTGCCTCCTGCCCCAGGGCTCTTCAGAAAGCATTTGCATGTGAACACCATCATGCCTCCATAAAGGATCCTTGTTACAGGAAAAGCATGAGTGGTGGCTAACCTGACCAATAAAGGTATTTTACGATTGCATCTGTAAAAATGGAGTCATTAAAGGGAGACACTTTAAGGGGAACTTGTCAGGTCACATAGGTCTCACTCAGACAGGAAGAACTCCCCTCATCTATTCTTGGGAAGATGTAGCTAAGGGGTTAACAAATTATCTCTCTATAAAAAAAATCATCTGTATAAAATCTCTACTTAGCATATTTTATGCACTGGAAGTTCTTGAAGTCTAACTTCAATCTCTCAAGTTACACATTTCCTTCCATTTGGTCCCCAAGAGATAAAGAACAACTGACTTTTTTCAATTATCCTAACATTTTTCTTCTTCCACCATCCTCCCTTGTCAACCCAGTAATTCTAGGTCTCACTGGTCCTGAGTATTGTTGTCTTAATCTCTCCTGCCCTCTAGTGACAACTGTGCAGAACTGGAGACAGTCAAGTACTACAAAGTCCAATTGTGCCTGGAAGAGGAAAATAAGCATTCATGTGCCCATCCAATCCTTCATTCATCCTCTCCATGCACATTTCGTAAAAGCCTTTAAGTGCCAGATGTTGTGCTAGGTGCTTAACAAATGTTATAAAGTTAAGAGGGCAGACAGACTAAGGCTGCACTTTCAGGACAATCCACTGTTTTCTAATAGGGAAATAACTTATTTATTAATCACTAATATTTTCTATAAAATTCTGTGCCAAGTATGTTACACATGCTATAACTCCATCTGAAGCCAGAGTAAACTAATCTGACTGTAAATCTCTGGAGCAAGAAGTAGGTAGGGATCAGAAGGAAATCATGACTGTAAGCACAGGCCTCTCTGCAAGGACAGCACTTCCAGCACATCCTGAGGGAGGTGAAGACATGAACACATAGGCAGGGATCCAGCCAAGCTATAAGGAAGGATCATCTGCCTCTAATTTGTGCTTCTCAGTGGCTCCCATGAACATCCCAACCATGACAGAGCAGGGGGAAGAATGGGAGCCAGGCCCAGCCCTGCTGCAAGGCTGCCCTCTTTTCTATATCCAGTGCTTCTCAAGAGGGTAGCGAGAGTGGAGTCACAACCCCTTAGGCTCGATTGGCTCTTTTTCTTTAGGGACCATTTCACCAATACTTATTATGTGCTAGGTTCTTTCCTTATGCTACTTCATTAGCATTCCTAATCATTCTATGCCAGAGGTACTATTATTTTTCATTATTTTACAGATGAGGAAACTGAGGCACAAAGAAGCTGAGGTCACCTGGGAAGGAAGCATTAATGTCACTGACCCCAGGCCAGCTGTCTCCTGGGCCTGTCAGTCTTGCTATACTGTGTGATCCTGGAGAGCCCTGTGTTACTGGTGTAAGTAGGACCTGTAGGAATATGGAGAGTTTTGGCAGTAATTGGGGGTGTCATAGTGGAGGGAGGCCATCTGCCTTTATTTTTCCCGGACCTAAATCCATTCTGCTCACATTCACAGTCTCTTTATGAATTTTCTGATTCAAATTCATTCTTCATTAATAAGTGTATATTGAGTGCAGGGGATACTTCAGAGAACAAAAGCAAATAGCCCCTGTCCTTGAGGGTTTTATAGTGTAGTGCAGTGATAAACAATAAACATTATGAACAAAAAATGTCACCCCAAGGAGAATGAGTTGTGAGCACAGAACTACAAGAGGATGATCGAGAGGCCTGACCTAGACTGGAGGTTCAGGGGCAGAGACCCAGATATGGAGGGAGAGTGTAGTTATCCCAATGAGGAGATGGGAGAGGCTGTCCAGCAGAAATAATAGCATGAATTATACCCTAGAAGGAGGAAGCTTCGGGACACTGAAAGAGAAAATGGCTGGAGCGCAGAGAAAAAGGAAGAGATTTTCAAGAGATAAGGCCGGGTCTGTAGGCAGGGGTAAAACCATCTATTGCCTTTATTCTCTAATTTCAGACACAAGTTACCAAGAAACTACCAATCTCACAGTTCTACCTTCCAACCACTAGTAGGCAGCACTTCACTTCGCATCATCAAAGGCTTCCCCCCCCACCCCGCATCCCTGCTCGCCAGAGATGGTTCCTCCTCTGGGTTTCAGGTTACACGTTCAGAGAAACTTCTCCAGTAACAAACTATAGAAATGATCCCTGAAAGTATAGTCTTAATCAGAGGCTTTCTGAAACTTTAAAAAGGCTTCAATTCGTTCCACGTTCTTCCAAACCTGCTCTAATTAGCGCCCAGCCCCGCCGAACACCGACCAAAAATCAAGACCGCAGAAGGCGCAGTGTAACCAGGGATCTTGACCGTGTGTGCAGCGAACCCCTTTGGCAGTCTGGTGAAGTCTATGGACATCTTCTCAAAGTGTTTTTAAAGGCATAAGATAAAATGAATAAGTTTACAAAAGAAACCAATTACTTTATTAGTGCACTAAATTAAATAACAAGATCTAGCAACAGATCTAATTAGCTATAGTCATTTTGAAGTGCTGATGAATGTAAATGGCATTTCTATGTATTTTCAAAACCTAATGTGATACAAAAATACCTCTGATTCCAGTTGCTGACAGAGCCTCAGGTACTGCTAATACTGCTGTGGTTTGTTACCTTCACCATGATTGACAGGAATGCTAGATTTCAATTGGCTGTGTGAAAAACAAAAATACAGTGTCTTCATCCCAATGCACAGACTTCTCTAAGTTAAGCCATGAAAGGACAGGCAGAATCCTGGATCATAAAGAAAAGAAGGCAAGTTGTGATCCTTTCTCTCTCTGAGTGCAGCTCAACCGTTCAACACATTTTAACTGTATGCAAAACCCTGAGCCAGACAATGCATCACTAGTTAGTACATTTAGGACATGAAAGAATGAATATAGACCTCTCAGGTTGCTTGCTATGAAGTCTGATGGGGAGAATAATAACTAACATGCATTTTGCCTTAGCCCCTTAAAAGATACAGTTGATTTAAATAAAACCCGTGAGGCAGATTGATGTATACATAAGTGCCAAAGGAAATACATGGACAAAATGTCTTTTCATTCTTTTTGAAGAGGAAGGAATGATGAGGGCTGGGTTGGCCAGCAAAGCTTCAAGAGCAGCCCCAGGCACCCTTTTCCTGGGGGTCTGAGACCACTCCTTCATTCACTAGCTCAAGCCATTACCACAGGTGCTCAGGTACAGGGTCCACAGCTAAGATGTATCATCAGGACACTCAGAATCCTGTGCAGACTTCTTCAAACTCTCTGAGACTTCTGCCTCAAACACTCTGCCTCAAACAGACTGATGGAATCACCCACCACCAGCTGAGCATCTAGGTGACCCAGATGGCCATGTTGTGCCCAGTGGAAGCAAATGCTTAATTCTATGGTGGCCTGAGTTCCTAGAGCAGCAATCCTTCTTAGGAACTACACCCCGCTCCAGGGACAGAGCCCACAAGTGATTTGAATAGGACGGATACAGAGACTTACCAAGTCCTTGGCTTCTCCAGGTGGTACAGGGAGCAGAAAAAGGGGGAAACTAGCACAGAAAGACTGAAATCGACAAAAGAACCAAGCAGATCCTGCCCAGTTATGCAGGGCGCCAACAAAAGTTGCCAAAGGTAAACATAAATATGCTGTTTCCACCTACATGTCCAGGTCGCCAGCTACACTTAGAAGAAAAATAATTACACTTGACCCAGTTTAAGAAATAATAACAGGAAATGGGTCAGAGTCCCAAGAGGAGATAAGGAAACCTACTTATATAAGCAAAAGTATTGAAAAGCCGTAAGGTTAATCTTGAGCACTCCTAAAACTCACCAGCAGAGAACATTCAACCTCAATAATCCCTACATCTCCTCTACAGGCGCCATACAGAGCCATGGGTCTTGGCAAAATAAGACTCTGGAGATAGGTTGGAATAATAACAGGTGCATGCCATTGGTGTCAGGCTTAGCTGGCAATTCTTTAGGTAAATCTGAGTCAACAAGTGCAGTTTGCACAAGAAGATGTGGGGAAAGCCGTTCCAAGGAAGAAGCCACAAAACCCAAATCCCAAAATAGAACAAGATATATGTGGTCAGGTGTCAGGGGCACAATCAGCTCTAAACCCAGGAGGAAAGGTGAGTCAGGGTCAGATGGGGATATCATGGCAACATGGGAGTGGGCTCAGTGCATCCCTGATGACCCCGGCCCATTCTCACCTTAAAAGTATGAAAAGCATCTCTTATTGAGCTCAACAATCACATTTTATGAACAAGAATTATAACAGATTTCACTAAATACACATGTGTTTGTGAGGCTTTAAAATAGAACACTTAAAACCATCTGTGTCCTTGGAAGTCTAGGTCATGCAATCAATAAGGTCTATTTGGAAGACAGACCATCAGATAGAGAGAGGGGTGATGTCAATTCCAATTCTCTAGCAGTAGAAATTGAATTTAGCTGATCTAAGTGGAAAAGGAATCCATTTATTTGTTCATTTGTTTGTTGCTCCATTAAGGGGATGTCATATCAGGTAGCTCATGGACTCTCTAGGAGGGCTCTAGAACCAGGCTTGAAAGACATGCAGCCAGAAACAATGCCTAAGACCTTGTCTATAAAGACCCACAGCCACGCTTCTAGGGCAGAGACATGGGAGCTAGCTCCACCAATGCCACCAATAGTGGATAATGGATTCTTCATGACAAGCACCGGTGCTCCTGCCTATGGAATCTGGATGTATCTGCCATCGCTACCCTGTCCTCACCTGAGTGGGTTCCACAGGCCTCTTCTTTGACATGCCACTAACTTCTAATTCAAGGTTAAATTGGCAGAACCAAGTCATCTACTAGTGGTCTAGAGGTAAGTGAGGCTGAGAAAGTGAGCACCAGCATACTCATCTTCAATAGTAGGAGTCAGGCTGTATCACACTGTAGGGAATGACCCTGAATTAAATAAGAGCTCAGATCCTGAGTGGTCAAGCTAATGGCAGAGTCTCCTTTTGGGAAATCTGAGGATTGGTCTCCACACCTGCTTCCATGGCAACTCTGTGGAGCTGAGTAACAGATACCCCCCATGGGTATAGGGTGACCTTATATAAATTTGGGCTACTGCATACAGATGCCTCCTTCCTTTTAATCTAGAAATACTTTATTCTGGCTAATACTACTTTGAGTCTGGTTTCAAATCTACAGAACCCATCTGTATTAGTTTCCTAGGGCTGCTGTAACAAAGTACTACAAACTGTGTGACATAAAACAAATTTTAAACTTTAATTCTTCTCCAAAAGTTCTGGAGACCAGATGTCCCAAATCCAGGTACCAGTAGAGCCACACTTCCTCTGAAGGCTTTAGGAAAGAATCCTTCCTGGTCTCTTTCAGCTTCTGGTGACTCCTGATGTTCCTTGGCTTGTGGCCACATCATTCCAATCTCTGTCTACCTCCATCTTCCCAGGGCTGTCTTCCCTCTGTGTCTCTCTGTGTCTCTTTGTGTCTTCTACTCTTCTTATAAGGACTCTAGTCATTAGATTTAGGGACCACCCTAATTCATTATTATCTCATCTTTATCCTTAACTAATTTCATGAACAAAGATCCTATTTCAAAATAAGGTAACATTTTCACTGTCTGAGTGGGCATGAATTTGGGGGAATACTGTTTAGTCCATCATACCGTCTAAAGGAGACTTCCCTAAGGCAGACTGAAAGAGCTTCATCTACGATGTCAGACAGATATTTCCAGGGACTTGGGTGTGGAATACCAGCCAAGCATTACAGACTCGGGTCTTGACCTCTGGTGGATGACATCCTGAATGGCAAAAACAGTCCAAGGTAGGCATCTCATAAGCACCAAACAAGAGAGAGAAAGAAGGGAGGACACCCTTCTGGGTAGGTGTAAATAGAAAACCATATTTATATAGTTCCTCTTGTTCAGGGATACACACACACACACACACACATGTATATATATATCCCTGAATCTATACTATTCCTTTTTAAATTCATTATGAAATATTTCAAACTTACAAAAAACAAAGAAAGCAATATAACAAAGACCCATGGGTTTACCATCCAGATTTAACAAATGTTATCATTGTCATGCTTGCTTTAGAGGAATTTTTCAGAAAATAAAACATTGCAATCCATTTTAAGTCTGCTTTTACCTCTTCCCATTCCCGTTTCTTCCTCTCCAGAGATAAACTCTTGCTGAGGTTTGTGTGTTATATCATTTTATTGCCTATTTTTGTATCCATAAACTAAGTAGAGAGTTGTTTGTGCCTGTAAACTGTATATAGTAGTACTTTATGTATCACTCTGCTTCTTTCACTATTTTGTGTTCAAGATTTGTTCATATTGATTCTTATAGTTCCAGTTCACTCATTCTAACTACTGTATGCATACACCTAAGTTTACTTCTCTATTCTCCTTTGGAGGGACTAAAACCTAAAATAACTTAGATTATTTTCAACATTTTACTGTTAGAAATAAATAACGCAGTGAACACTCTTTCACCTGTCTCTTTGGGCTTGCATTTGAGAGTCTTTGTAGTGCATATGGCAAGGTTTCTCAATGGTGGTGCTATTGGCATTTGGGTATGGATAATTCTTTGTCAGGCAGGGGTGGGGAGGATGGAATGGTTTGCATTTAGCAGCATCCCTGGCTATTACCCACTAGATGCCAGTAGCACCTGCGTCCTCACCAGTGAAAATTAAAAATGTCTCCAGTGTTGTGAAATGGTCCCTGGTTGAGTGGGGGTACTGGGGAACCCACCAGTTAAGAGCCACTCGTGTATTTGTCCAGGAGGGAGTTGCTGAGTTGTGAAGTATGAACAATTTTTCTTTACCTGCTTTCTGTCAAACTGCTCTCCAAGGAGTTGTGCACATGTACTCACACCCACAATACATCAGAGACCCCATGTCCCCACATCCCCACAATGACAAATACTGCTTCAGAACTGAATAATTTTGACAGTCTGATGAGTGAGACTTGGTTTGATTTTTATTTTAATTGGCATGCCCCACCTTTTCTTTTCAAACAGATAGTACTGATCTACTCATTCTCAGAATTTATGCCAAGCTTTCATTGGCAATCCCACAAAAAGGAGAGGACCTAAATCTGCCAGCCCAACACTGGGGACCTGTGATTGGACTCTAGCTACCAGGCATGCAACAACCAAACTGACCCTCCACCAAGAAGCCTGGGGTAGTCTCTGAATGGGGCCATAGCTCTCTGTGCTGTGGGAAAAGTTGAACACCTTGCATCTTTCTAGTCTACCTGGTGGGAGGGAGGCAAATGCAGAAATAAGAAGTGGCATACTAGCACCCTTCCTCCTCTTGTGGAAGGAAGAAGAGCGGTGGCCTCTCTTGCCCAGAACAGGATGGGTGGGGATAACAGCAAAGCCAGTGTCCAACCTAGGGCCCACCCCAGAGAAGCTGCTGCAGCTACAATAGCTGTGATGGCATTTGTAAGCAAGGGCAGTGGGTGGGTACAGGTGAGAAAGCATCAGGAGTAGGTACCTATATTACTGTAGGTGAAAGGCAGCATCAAAGGTGAGCAGGAGAGAAAGCCCCAGTGAATATATGGATACTTCCCCAAGCCTAGGAAGGCATCAGTGAGTGGCTTATAAGGCATCAGTGAGTGGCTTGGAGTGCTCCTCCAAAGTTGGAAAGGGAGAGGTCAGAGGCCAGCAGTTGTAACGGTCAGAGTGGGCCCCATCCGCTTATTTGCCCATTGTCACATCACCAGATTATCCTTTCCTTGCAGAATGGAGTAGGATGGGTTGGGGAACCATCACTATAAACCCACAGTCAGTAAGTACAACCCATCAATGTTTCATGTGTTAAGTTAGTTGAGCAACCTGGTTAGATTGTAAATTCTTTAAAGGTAGAGATCATGTCATATGATTCCTCCATATACTCCGCAACAGGCAGCACAGAGCTGGATTCATAAGTTTGTAATAACACTTATTGGATCATATTCTTTTAGGCCCAATGAAAATACTGGCATGAAATAAATTTTAATAGCTCATTACCTTCCCCACCCCAAACACACCCTTTTTTTGGTCAAAAACCATAACGTACTCTCAATTGTATGACCTCATTTCTCTTCCTAAAAGATCCATATAGTAAGAAGACAGGTAAGATTCACCCATTTACAGGTAGGGTAATTGAGACCTACCAGTTTTGATTGATGACTGTAAAGGCATAGACTCAACACTAAAATCCAAGTCTACTGGCTTCTCACTGAAACATACCCCAGTGCTTTGTGCTCCCTGCCCTCCTTCCTATCCCCATCATCTGGCACCATGGAAGGTCTCAGGTACATCACTGCTTTTGTTCTTAACAGTGCAAAACATCAACTGAGGCCCCCATCTGACATCAATAGTGCCCAGCAGGTGACAGAACTGGACAACCACCAGGGGTCTGTGAGCACTGGATTCCCAGACTCTGTTCACTGAAGAAAATCTGTGTGCCAGTGCGCAGTATTAGTGGGGAAGACAAAGACAACAGGAGAGACGAGTCCTTCTCTGGGTGACAAAACAGACCTCAGGAGTTGGGGAAAAACTTACAGTCTCATCATGGTGTTGATATAGGTAGAACACTCCACAAGTCCATGAAAAAGGGAGACTGTGAAATCCTATTAACATGGAATTTATTATAAATTCTCGGGTGCTGCTGTTCTAAAATTTGGGGAGGAAGAAATTTGAAGAAAAGCCGTTGAGAAAAAGAGGAATCCTGTCTTGCCAAGAGATTTCTCTCATGGTAAAACTAAAGAGCTAAAAGTAGGACACATGCTAAGGTGGGGGCTGTGAGACTATCCCGTTTTATTCCGAGTTTTATATTGCTTTACTGACAGGAATTTTAAATGTCCCTAGAATCAAGTGTTGCCCCAGCACTAAAATCAAGAATGGAGGGCTAAGATTAAATGTGGAAAAGAAATACTCCTTCCTTTGTTATTAATACCTAAAATAATATCATCACTTATCAACCAGCATTGAATGCCAGGCACTTTGTCAGAGTAATGCTATGCTAGGTAGGTGCTATTATTGTTAGCGCTTTTCATAGGAAGAAACTGAGTTTCACAGATGTTAAGTAACTGCTCAAGGTTACACAGCCAGTGAGTGGCAGAGGCTGGAGTGAAACCCTGGTCACCACTGACAGAGTTCTAATCTCCATGCTAATGTGCTAGGTTCTTTGAGTCTATAGGTATGTGCATATATGTATGCATCAAGGTGTATGTATGGTTGTGTGCATCAAGGTAGGGAAACAAAGTTAATCAACATACTTTCTTTTACAAAGCTTAGAGTCTATGACCTTGGGAAATGTGTACTTTCTATTAAACAATGTGAGGCTGGTGCCAGTGGGATCGGTATAACGAAGGGGTTGGTTACTTTGGTTTTTAGAGGTAAGGTGAGGGTTAATGAGACTATAAGGGGACATGTGAACACACAGACGAGAAGAAAACGAAGAGGGTCCAAGTCACACACCGGGGGACCCCCCCAGTTCAGAGGGATTTACGAGAGACGGCTGGTAAAGGTTAGAGGTCCAGAGCCCCGGCCTCTAGAATTGTTCCGGAATGGCTGGGGCGCGCCCTGCAGTCAGTCAGCCTGGGGACGGCGACAGAACGAAATACAGAGTGATCACGGACCACCGAGTTTTAGGGACCGAGACGCTCCGGCAACAGGTAGTGGGCGGGAGGGGCTTCGGGTGCAGCCTGGGACCTCCGCGCCAAGGACCGCCTCCTGCCTCTCCCCTTCCGGAAAGGCCGGCCGCTGCCGGAGCCTCCACGCTCAGTTAGGACACGCTCCTCCTCCACCCCCCCCCACCCCCCCTGCACTTGGTCTGGATCCTCCTCCGCTGCGTCCAAGCGTCAGAGAGGCTGTTCACTGGCCGTCTCTGCCCGCCACCAGCCAATCAGCAGCCTGTTGCCGAGGCGGGTGAGGGGAGCCCTGGCCGGAGACCAAGTGCGGTGCACCAGCTCGGAGTCGTGGCCCGATGCGCCGGCTGGGACTGACTGACGACCGAGGGAGAGAGCGGCTGCCCTAGGGCTCCTCACTCGAACCCCATCCAGAGGGGCGGCCCTGCGCCCCCGGAGGCCCTAGGCCCGAGGCCGGCCCTTGCTGCGCAGACGGGATCCAGGCAGCCCGCAGTGAGGTCGCTTTAGCCTCAGCTGTCCTGGGTTGAAAGGCGTAGCCATCGTCCCCAGGCGTGTTGAGCATTGGAGAGCTGCTTCCGTTAGAAGGAGCAGAAAACAAACCCAACCCGCTCCCACGTTCGGGGCAGACAAGACTAAGACAGGACGACGGACAAAAGAAGATGGTGTCTTGCAGTGGGTGTCCCACAGTGACCTAGTGATCACCTCCTGCTGGGCGACCTTGCATCCTGGGAGGGGCTAAAAGAATGGGAAAAGCCCCAGGTGCAGAAGAATGAAATCTCAAGGCCCCAGCCTTCTGAGTAGGTCATTCCGTCAGTAAAATAGGGCTAATGACAGTGCCCAAATGGCCAGGAAGCAAGGTGTCGGAGCCCGAGGCCCTGAGGCTGTTGGGTCAGCGAGATGAAAGTGGAGCAGGGTGCAGATGGCAAAGTGCGTTACCCGAACAGGACTAGCCTTGCAGGGACAGCAAAGACTACACTTCCAATTGTAGCTCATTACAAACGGGAGAAGGGTTGGAAGCACATCTACCACCCTCACTCCATCCTATCGTCCCTACCCATGCAAAATTCTCTTTTGGTCTCATACCCAATTCCCAAATCCCTGTTTCTCTGTTTCCATTGTGTGGTCTGTAGAAATGCCTCTGGATCTGGTGATGATGATGATGATGATGTAACATAGTATGTGTGCTTACTAAGAGCCAGGCCCTGTTCTAAATGCTTCACATACGCTAATCCTCTCCACAGTACTGAATGGGAACTATTTTTCATCCTCATTTGATAGATGAGAAACCGAGGCATTGAAAAGTTTGGTAAGGTGCCTGTGGTAGCAGAGCTGAATTTGAACCTGGGTTGTAGGTTTCTACCCTATCTGACCTTGTTCTTCAAGAGGTAACGCTACCTGCAATATTGTATGAGAAAAGGGCTTAGAATGGGTTACCTTTTGAAGCAGCATGTGTCCCCACGGGCAGGACCTCCAATTATCTGCCTTCTCAATTTTTCCAACAGACTTGTTGGGTGGTCTCACCAAATAAATTGAAACCAGATAAAATAGTGAATTTCATGCTATATGAATTTTACCACAATTAAAAAAAATGAAACCAGAGAAAATTCTCCCACCTGTCTGCCTAGTCTTAGTCTTGGTCACCGGTAAACCAATCTGGAGCATCCCTTAGTGCCAGAAGACAGGTGAAGGAGGATGACCCCAGTCCCGCCCTGTTCCCACGTCATGGCCTTATTATTTCCAAAATGGATCTTGCTTAGGGCAGGCAGGAATGTTGAAGTTGGAGAGTGGTGGGCTGACACCCTGCCTCCAGCTGGTGTAGGAAAAGGCCATCGGCAGGGCCTACTTGGGTCTGGGGTGCAGTCTCTGTTTTACTTCCACCCTCCATTCTCTTGCTTATCTCTGCCTCCTTCCACCACCCTCATCTTCACTTACCCGGCAACCATTTCCCAGCTCCTTGGGCACGCCATCTGCCTATGCCCACCCCCCCTTCCCCAGGGACTTAGCTCCTTATTATTGAGACCTTTAAATAATTAAATACCCCAAAGCCTCCCCCACACTGACCCCAGCCCCTGGCCTGGGATGCTATTCAAAGACCAGTAACTGGGCTGGAGGTCTGCCAGCCCTCCCACCTCTATTTAGCTCCTTTCTTTTCCTGTTCAGCTCCCTGGCAGCTAATGGGCTTTTTCTCCTGCTTTGGCCCCTCTGCCTGTCTGGCCACAGAAACCAAACAAAAAGAGAATGACTGTAAAGGACTGATGGGGGTGTAGAGGGTGGAGGACCCCAGACGTACCTACACTGGGAAAAAGATGGGGACAGAGAGGTCCAGAGCACCTTGTCCTGGTCCCCATCCCTGCGGAGGGGCTAGGGCAACCTTCACTAACCTGGGAGCTGTTTGGCTGAAGGGGGGTGTAAAATGAGGAGAGGGCTGGAGGTTGTCAATCACTTGAATGGTTTGGGGCTTGAGCAGCTTCCTAATGCAAATTATCCCAGTGAGTCACTGAAAGTTTGGTACAGACACAAAGAAGCTGCTTCTGTCACCCTCTACCTCCCTTCACTGCCTACAGCAACGCCCCCTCCTCCCCAGCCAACTAAACAAAAGGCCCAAGCCCAGCGGTGCACGAAGTGAATGGGTCAGACCCTCTAGACAGATGGCAACAGTCGCCCCACACAGTTGCAAGCCTCCTTTCATCCATCTCCCAGTCAAAGGACAGTGGCCCCCATCCCTCCAGAGCCTATTGGCTCCTCAGAGCCAACCCAAAGAGAGAAGGGGTTGGGGGAGACTACCAAAGAGCAGGAGATGAGAGGGGAACTGACCTGGATGTTTGGCTGGAAAACAAAAAGGTTGTTCAAAGCACTGGCTCTTGGGCCATCATGCCCATCTGTCCTTCTTAGGGGAGGCTCTACCCTGTGCTTCTCCTGGGCTTACGGCCAGCTCTGTGCAGAGCCAGGAGCCCTGGCAGGGGAGACCTCAATTTGGAGCAACAATGCTATGTTGCAGTTAGTACGGGGCATTATGCTTTCAGGTTCTCTTTAGGCAAAAATCCCTTGACTGGGTGTTGTTTTACCTCTTTGGAAATATGGTTAAATGGAAAAATCCCAAGCCCTGGGGACAGTTGGAAAAGAGTGGGATCTGGGCCCTTTGCCATTAAATTATACAGTTTGAGTTGTTCTAGAATGGGATTCCTTCAAAATAATTTATCTGTGTCCTCAAACATTAAAAAGCTAGGTGGAAAGAGTGGACCAGGAGTCAAAACCAGCTTCCATTTTCAGCTCACCATCTGATTACTATGTAATTTTGGGCAAGTTGCCTAGGCTGTCTGAGTCCCAGTTTACTCTGTGTAATTTGGGGGTAAAATCACCCACCAGCTGTACTCCCATCACATGGAGAGTAAGCTGACTGTGATCTGGTGCTCTGTAAATGGAGAGGCTGTGCAAATATATAGCTTCATTTTCAATTTCCCTATATTCATACCTCCCAGGAGGTAGGATGGGCATGACACTAAAAGTTTTTCAAAGTACTTCACTCTATTATTGGGTTGGCCAAAAAGTCCCTTCAGTTTTTTCTGTAAAATAAAAGACACATTTTTCATTTTTACCAATAACTTTATTGATTTGGATATTTTAAGTATGTCAGCTATCTCCCACATGGTATAACATTGATTGTTCTCAATTAATGTCTTAATTTGATCGCTATCGACTTCAACTGGTCTACCCAACTGTGAATGAAGCATTGTCCACAGAGAAATCTCCAGCACAAAACTTCACAAACCACTTTTGACACATTTGATCCATCACAGCACCTTCTCCATACACTGCACAAATCTTTCTTGTGTGTGTGTGTTTCAGCTGTGTTTTTACCTTCTTTAAAATAATAAAGCATAAAATGTTGCGTGTTTTCTTCCATCTTCAATGTTAAAATACCTACACAAAAATTCACCAATTTCAATGGTTTTTTTAATGCACATTGATATGAAGCTGCCACAATACAATCTAACAAAGTTGTTTCAAATGAAATTATAGACAGCTAAGCGCTACTAGAACCATCTTACAGGAAAAACAAAACGAACTTTTTGGCCAACCCAGTATTTCCTGAGGCAATTGAGACCAGAAAGATCCAAGGCAATGCAAAGATCTCTCTCTCTCTTTTTAAATAGGGTAAGGGTGGAGGTTTCCCTCTCCCTGTCCTCCCAGTTCCTGAATCTCCCATTTTTTGTCTCCCTCATTCTGTTGCCTTGTAATATCAGCCCAGCCTGATTTGGGAGGACTAGTGGGAACTGTAGGTTAAGGGGCTAGATCTCAATAAATTTAGAATAAAAAGGAATCATTTCCTGTGTCTTAAAACAGTGAAAAGGTATACCATATGCTAGTTATGATTCTGAGGCCACAGGCAGGTGTTCTTCTGGGCTAAACTCCCTCCCTGGCTTGCTTTTGCTGCAGAAGGGCTGAGCTGGTGGTGCTGGGGTGCAGAAATGGGGGGAAGGGAAGAACGGAGTGGCTGGGCAGGGAACAGAAGCAAGAGAGCTCACAGCTCCCTCCTACCTGACTTCATGCCCTGCTCTTCCTCCCATCCACTGGCTTCCAGTGTGTGTTGGCCAAGGTGCCCATGCTCAGAGCTGGATTGAGTTTCTTCTTTCTGGCATAGGATAGTAAGGGCATTTCTCAAAACAGCTTTCTTTCCCAATTTTTACTCAAGCTAACCTCACCCATCTCAGATTATTTTTATTTGTCTGGCTGCCACCTGAGCATTTGTGTATAATGTATTGCTCTGCATAATTACATTAGTTTGCACTTAATCCTCTGTTGTCATTGTTTTATGTACTCTCATATATAATTATCCCTTTACCTCCTTTGGGCTGACAATGCCCAGCTCTCCTGTCTCTGCCCTACTACTCACCTTGTGTGTCTCACAAGGATCTGTCTCTAGACATAAGAGGGCTCTCACTCCAGGATACCCACTGCCTGCTGGCTAGGCAGAGGCTGAAAACTCAAAACCATAAAGATATCTTTCAAGCTGCTACAAGCAGCTGGCCCTGTGCTAGAGTCCAGATACAGACCCTGGACTTCAAGACGAGCATCGATCCACTTCAATCCCTCATATTGAAATAAAATTATAATCTTAACAAGTGCTTTTATATCCTGTTCCACCCACCAGGGTATCTTTCAGTCTCATCCCAGGACACAATTAGTGTCCCATTCTTTTTTTTTCTTCCACCTGGGAGGTGCAATGGGAAAAGCCTATTGGTCAAGCAGTGACTATAAAAGGGAGATTATTTTCCTCTTGTGAAAACAAAAAAAGCCACTGACACGTAAGCCTCCACCCTGAGGAGTAAGAAAGGAAGTGGGTCACAAAGAACACAAGGAGCCCCTGTGTTTTGCACCAGTGCTTGGAAATCAGCAGGTGCAAAGCAATCCATCTGGCTGGTCCATGTCTCTTGGATCAGGATTCTCCACCTGGAAAGAGACAAGGGCAAGGGGGTGGGGGTGCACTCCTGTGTCTGGACTGGACTACCTGGTCCCTCAGCCCTTCTTGCTGTCAGATTTATACCCAGGTGTTATCTTAGACTCAGATGCTATTGCTCTTATTGAGCAATATCAGAGTGATATCTAGGACCTTATGCTGAAGTTGACGTATGACATATAAACAAAATAAAATCTGTGAAAGACATATGCACACAAAACACCATATGCATGAGTGAGGATAGGAGCAGTGACTTCTTTCTAGAAGAGTTCTGAAGATTTTTATAAAATCACTTAAGACTAGGATAAATGTCAAGGATTTCACAGAGGAGAGCTTGGATATAAAAGATATGTAAGACTGAGATTCCAGAGTTCTTATCTTTTGCAGTATATGCAGTGTGAACTGGGGCTTGGTGTAAAAGTTCCTGGAATCCAGAAGACCCAAGGGCTAAGGGTGACAGGGAGAAATAAAAGAAACCTTGGTTCCAGTTTTGCCTTAATTTTTTTTCTTTGTTTTTTCAGTCAGTCCTGGATTGGAGTCTGACTCTGCCACATACTAGCCACACGCCCATAGGTAATTTGTTTCACCTTCCCTGAGACTCCTTTAGTCTCTTCATCTATACTCTAAGGGTAATAATATCAACCCAACAGAGTTATTCCGAGGATTTAATGAGATCATGTATATGGTGAGTGCTCACTAATGCTATGTTTTATTGTGTTATTCTTTTAGCTCATCACAAACATAAAGATAGAAAAGGATTAAAGAGGTAACATTCTCATTCATTCATTTACAATGTTGTTGAGAACCTACAGTGTGCCATGCCCTATGCAAGCACGGGAGTTACTATGTAGCATCAAAACAGACAGTCCAGCTCCCCAGAGCCAACAGGAAGATGTAGAAATAATCACACAGATGAGTGGATTGTTTCCATTGAAACGGAGAAACGAACTGAAAAGACTGCCCTGCCTTCCTGGGAAGAGTGGCCAGAAAGAAACCCAAGATAGTGTTTGTCTTTGCGCCAACTGACTGGGGTTGGGGCATCTTGGACAAGATAGGGAGTGGAGCAGTCTCAGGTCTGAGGTAAGAACATGGAGGCTTTACCAAGCCAGCCACTGTCCACTCCTGGCTTTTTCATTCAGAGGCAACTGCCATTTCACATAAGGCTCAGCCCTGAGGTCCCTGGAGTGACCCACACTTTAGGCCCTGACCCCACCCCTCTCCCTTGGGGAAAGGGAATTGGGGTGGGAAGCTTCTGGACATCTCACTTGTAAAATGACCAACCCCCTCTGGTCTGACCCAACGGAAGCCCCTGTCTTGCTCTGCTGAGGAAGCCTCTTCCTTCTTGCGCTCAGTTACTATGGACACACTCTCAGAAAGGCAGGTGTCAGGAGGCAGCTGCTGCTTGTGGTCAGTTCTCTCCAGATACAGGAGTGCCCTGCCTCCCCCTCACAGGCTGCCTTTGGCTCACAGGAAGCCAAAACAGACTTCTTCTGCCTGCCCTCTGCCACCCAGCCAGAAGAGAGTACAGGAAACACCTGCAGGAGCACGCAGCTGGTGAGGGGAAGCTCTGCCCAAGAGAACAAAGGATTTTGGGGGAGTAGTTAGGCTGGTGAAGAGTGGGGAGGGGCTTGGGCATTTAATCACACTTCTCTTGGCACCTACCAGCTGCTGGGAACTAGCAGCTGAGTCGCTCAAATGTACTGTCTCTCCCATCCCCACCCCCCACCCACATAGTAAAGGGATCATTCCCCTCTAGCCTCAGCTTTTCTAGAGCCAGGACAAGAACACTTATAAAAGAAAGGCTCCTAGATGGCTTTGCCTCTGTCCCCCTTTGTTCCTTCCATGGCCTCCTTACTCTCACCAGAGAATCTGATCCTCTTTAAACCATGTAAATTTAAACCCACAGTCCAGGCATGAAGACAGAATCCTTACCCTATGCATTAGCCTATGTTACATAAAAGTTTATTCCAAAAACAAGCCTCCATTTGTTTCCCAATGTATTTATGTCCATGTCTACCTACTCTGCTTATTATTTTAGGTTGTTGTGGTTTGGGGTGAAAGAGACAACCAAGTAGACCAAATGATGCACTATCATCAGCATCCACCCAGGAACATGTTTGCTAGTGTGTATGTATGGAGGGAGACTCAGCTCACAGGGTTCTCCCACCCCTGCTTAGAAACCTCCAGAGAGGGCATTTTCCCTTTTAGGTATGGAATGGGAGGAGAGAAGGGGACAGTGAGGAGAGGGGACTTGCCCTATGGCCACCTGTGGGAACACCACAGTTTTCACAACCCTTATCTTTTCATTTAACAGCTAGTGTACTTAGACTGCTCTGGACCAAGTCGTAGACAGCACATGGAAGTATAAAAAGAAATAATTCCATGGTTCCTGCTATGGAGGCTCATATGGTAACAACTGGAAAGGGGGCGCAAGCTTGCAAAGCTATGAGACATCAACCAAAATTAATAAATGAAAATGTGCTGGCTGTATTTGTTGTAAAAATGTGATTTTAAAAAGTGCGGTCAGTAATAAACCATGTGTACACATCACTAAGAGACACTGGAGTAAGGAATAAGTGATAAAAGTGTGAGCAGTTTCAAAGCACATGTATAAATGTTGAAAAGACCTAAAGTAATAACGTTTATGAAGAGAACAATGAAATTATTCAGGGAAGGCATCCCGAAGAAGCAGCAGGTAAAGGGAAAAGCATGAACTCTGGAGACAGTCACAACTAGGTTCCAAACCTGTGTCCCACTCCCTGTCTAGGTACTGGTGCTTTGCTTTTCTCTTCTGTGAGCTTGAGGTAGCAATACCTCACAGTGTGCTCATGTGCAGGAGAGAGCCTGCGTGTAAGTCGCCAGGCAGAATGCCTGGCAGTAGTGGGTGTTCAGCACATACTAGGTACTCATATCTTAGAAAAAAAGTATGTCAAACTAGTTTTACAAATAGTTTTGGGCCATGAACATTGGCAAAGTAGAGAAATTTGCAAATGTGGGCACAGCTGCAAGGAGAGGTGAGCAGGAGAGAATTGATAAGGTGAGGGAGGAGTCTGGGCATGGTTAGTTTGGCTTGGAAAGATTGGGAGACCCTTGTATTCCCATATTAGGGATTCCAAACGGAAAAGAAAGGCAGCAGGGAGGGAAAGGCATGATGAAAAAGGAGTTTTGGGTTGTCCCAGGCTCCCTGGGGCTAGTGGAGCAGGTAGAAGGCTGTTGTGGTATTTTGAGAGTGACAGGGGCAGGCCCAGGACTATGTGCTGGCCAGAAATGGAACAGAAAAAACAGATTTTCTTGTTCCAACTGGAAATGGAAATGGAATGGTGAGAGATGGTTTAGCACAAGTGACTCATTTTATTTTATATTATTTTTATTTTGTTATATTCAACTGAGGAGATTTTTTTATCCTCATCCAAGAGAAGAAGGGAGAGAAACATCAATGTCAGAGAGAAGCATCGATTGGTCACCTCCCACATGTGCCCTGACCAGGGTTTGGAACTGCAACCTAGGTATGTGCTCTGACCAGGAATGGAGCCCGTAAACTTTCTGTTACAGGACGACACTCCAACCAACTGAGCCACACTGGCCAGGGCCACCAGTGACTCATTTTACAGATGACAAAACAGTACAGGCTCACAAGCGGAAGGGGCTAGTCTAGGATGTCCAAGAAATCTATTACTAGTTATTGTTAGGCCTGAAGCTAGGGTCCCTACTCCCCAATTTCTAAGCCTAGAGCTACTTGCACACCCCCACCCCCCGCCCACAGTGGCCTCCCAAGTAGTCAGTAGGAAGGATGATTCCTGTGGACGAGATCAGTGTTCAGTAGCCGTGGAGTCTTTTTCCTGCCACTTCTGTCAGAGTGCCTTCCTGATAGTCCAGCCTTTTTTTCTCCATGCAATTACCTTCTGGGTAAACCTACTTAGGAAGTTAATTGATAACTAAAGTTCTCCTACATTATGATTTAAAGCGTGTCCACTCCTCTCTAAGTTACATTTACATTTAATAGCAGGTGCTTAAAGGCAGAATAGCCTGCAAGATTTTAAAGATCGTTTTCTTAACAAGGTACAGTCCACAGGTTGGCTATTTTGAGCTGGGATCCCTCACTGGCAGATCCTGAATTGACCTGACTGGTTTTTATTCCACCTGATTTAAATCCCTTTCATCTATTAGGCCCTTATTCTTGGCATTTATTCAACCTGAATATTCACTATATTCACTAACACCTATGAAGCACCAGACACTGCTCGGCAGGTCTGGGGTCAACATTTTAGCTAAGATTCAAAGTTATAAGCACAAGGACAGAGGAAAGAACTGAGTATCATGGGAACACACATGGGGGAAGGGAGCGATGCCAGTGGAAAGGTGCCTGGAAGTGATGGTCTGAATCTTGACAGATGAGTTAACCAGATAAAAGTGAGTGGGTAGAAAGCGGGCAGGGCATTCCTTGAGCACAGGCCCAGAGTCTGAAGTCCCAGGCACAAGTTAATGAACACCAGTTGACTGAGAGTGGGGAGAGCTGCTTCCAGCTGAATCTTTGCAGAGAAGCAGAGGCGTGTGCCTTTGGTTCTATCAGGAACGTGATGGATGCTTCTTCCTGAGACTGTGGCCATGGTGAAAGCCTCCCTCCTAATATGTGTGTGGGAGAGGGGACAGCTCAGAAACCTCCACATCCCCACACTCAAGAGGTTCCAGATGCATCATAGGTCACAGAATGGGGGCCTATGAAGATATGTACTTAAAAAAAAGTGTTTAACACTTAAAAGTAGTTACCATCATTAGAATTTAGGGAGATATTAAATAAAAGTATATTTCAGGTTTCTCTTGAAAAATCACAGTATCTGGTATCACTGGTCTCCCAGGATGACAGTGGACTAGAACTAAGGAGTGAAGTGGGGTCAGATGGGGGGTTCAGACAAGGCTTGAGCTTGTTCTCCAAGTTTAGCACAGCCTCTGTCCAGCCATCCTCACTCACTGATTTCCTGGTCCCACCTTCTATCACCTGGGGCTCATTGAACTTTAAGTGGCTCCTCCCTGCTCATGGTGGTAAACGAAGTCACCATTGCTTCAACCTGCCCAGCTACATGGATGGCCTGTCAGGTTTACTGGACAAGGGTTGAATAAAGGCCTGCTCTTGTGTATGGGACTGATGGTGGGGAGTGGTACAGCCAGGTGTCAGCTGGGAACAAAATGACTTCGAGCTGCTGGGGCCAGAGAACCAGGCTCCTATCAAAGCAGAGGATAGGACTGGCTGCACATCTAGGGTACACTTGTTTGCATACAATGGTTATCCAGGGCCCTAGTAGCCTCTTAGACTGAGCTCAAATGTTTTTCTTGCCAGTAAAGAAATGATATGGAGAGAAAGCCAGAACTCATCAAGCTTACCCTTCTCAGCGTCATCATTTCTCTCTCTTCTGGGAAGGGAGAGCAGGTGGGTGTGATTCCACAGTTGGGCAGAATGGAGGTGAGCAAAGTTGTTATTAGAAAATCCCTTTCCTGCCCACTTTGTGTGTCAATGAGCATCTACCTCAGTTTGGAATTAATCCACAAGCAGACCGTGGAATCAGCAGGTCACCATACATTTCAGCAAAGATGGCAGAGGTCAGACATGAGTTCTTTCATTCAGCAGGCTCTTATGGGCTACATATTACACTAGGATGGGTTTTGGGACTGTGAAGTTTTTAAACAAAGGATTGAAAGTCATCTATGGGAGAAGAAGATACAGACTTGCTTGGATGGTGTTAACCGTAGCCATTTTGGAAGGTGCTAGTAGGAACTATTACTTTAATAATGGTTTCCTTCCAGTTATCAGAATGCCAGAGTGTCCTTAGTCATCTCAGCACCAATTTGGAACACCTTGGAGAGATGAGGTTAACTTCTACTTAAAACTACAATTCTCATTTATTGAATACTTAAATGTGAAAAGCACTAATTCTAAGTAGTTCATTGATCTCATTTAAACCTCCTAACAAGATTGTGAGATGGATTCTATTCTTAATCCACTTTACAAATGGGGAAACGAGGCCTGGTTGGTGAAGTGACTTGGCCTGGGTTGCACAGACAGTAGGCAGGTGGTAGAGCTGATGAGATTCCCTCAGTCAAACTCACACCAGAGCCTGAGCGCCTCATCTGTTTGCAGCTGCCTCACTACCTTGGACACGGAAAACTTATCAGGCAGGAGTGTGATACAAACCAGAGATTATTCTTGTACTTCCCAGCCCCCCAAAACCCTTTCAGTTCACCTAATTGAAAATGATGATAATCATTGTGCTAATTTACCCTACAGTGATTGCTAGGATAATGGAGATGATTTAGAATCAAAAGCTGACGAAAGGAACAGAAGTCATTTAAACCAAACCCCTAATTTCTGAGACAGGAAAATTGTGGGGCTTGTCCAAACACAGCTGGTTAGGAAGAAGAATCCAGACTACCACCCATATATTCTCCCTGCCAGTCCAGAACGCTCTCTAGTGTTCCATGCTTTGTTGGGTTGGGGTGCTGGCACTGACCAGGAAGCCAGGAGGCCTATCTTCTCTTACCAAAGTTTGCTAAAGGATTAGATTTCAGACTCGCAGAAGTGGGTTTCTTGCTACTGGGGCTTGTTGTTGAAGCATCCTGGACTCCTCCACCCAAAGCTTCTTATCAGGAGCCAGGATGGGCTCTTAATCTGCAGCTCCCAGGGCCTTGTCTAGACTCTTTGGGAGGCACATTATCATCCAGAAACAGCTGACTGAGCACAGGTCTCCCAGTGCTCAGTCAGGCTGGCATTGTTTACCAACTGGGGAAGCTGGGAGCAGAATGGCCAATTAAAGCTCAGTCCCTGACACATGAAGCTACTACCACTTACAACTCTGGGGACTGCCCCTGTACCTCAGCTGGCTAGGTGGCACTTTCCACCCATGGTGAATCTGGTCAGATCTAATGCAAGTAACATATTCCTTGATCACAGACCCCTTTCATGTAAATTGAGGGACTGTTTAGTCTGCCAAGAGCCAAAAGCAACCCCAAGATGAATCTGCAGCTCTGCAGATTCCCTGGCTTGGAGACAGGGATGTGTGATGATGTCCTATTACCCTCTAGACAAGCTTCGGTGAATTTCAGGCTTTCTACTAAATGAAATATTCTTCTTAAGTGGGGCCTACTAAGAAACAATGTAGATGCTGACTTTGTACCAAAAAGGAAAATAGCACTCTTGGATGGGCAACAATTCAGCCTTAACCCTGGGTCCTTACACCCCAAAAAGTGGATCCTTATCGTGCCTTGGACATTTGTATTAGGAGCTGCAAATGAAAATGGGAACATTTATTTAAATAACCCCTCAACACAAGTGGGTCTCCATAACCAAATCTATTTATGATACAGATAAGCTGTCTTCCCCAATCTACATATCCTGACTCACCTACTCTCCAAGTGCATCACACATAGCCTCCAAGGCCCACCTGCCACTTAGGACACCTAGGTTAAACTACAAGCTTGTTGAGGAGAGTCGTGGATGTGTGAAATTAAATGTGTGTGTTTGGGGTGGGGGTCTCATTGTTCATGAGTCAACATGTTTAAAATTTAAAGACAGCACCTATGGACAAGGGAATTAAAAAAAAAACTAGCTCGGGTCAAAAATGTACTTGTGATGTCAGTGGAAACTACTGAGGTCTGACTTTTCTTGTCCAATAATACAAGACTTGTGGGCAGCAAAGGGTAGTTCCAGAGAGTACAGGAGAGCCTGTACCAGTAATTCCTAACAATTCTGCCCAACCTGGGAAAGGGCTCGGTGTCTCCTGCTCACCACCTTAGTCTGCGAGAAGACGAGCTGTGTGTCATAATCACCTTTAATATTTCTAGTGCCCGGAACTTACTGACAATATATTCTTGCTGAACGAAAGGAGTGAATACAACTAAGGCCTAGCAAGAACAGGATGCATAAGATAGGCCCTGGCTGAATTAAGTGCTTTGCTACCAGAACGCTGTGAACTGTTAGAATATGCATTCGAGGAAGTAAATAAGGAGTTACTTCCTAGGGAAGAGGGGATGCTTACAAATGCCCTTACCATACAACTTAGATTTTTTTTTTATCTAGCCACATGATTTAGGTCTTCAGAGTGCAACTGAAGATACAAAGAGAGGATTTGGATCAGAAAGACAGCCAAATTAGCGATATGGTAATTTTACCTTCTCTGCACCACGCACTTCATCTGCTACAGTTTTATTAAAGTAACAAAAAAGTGTACATTTGTCAATAAAGCTGTACATTCTTCCATATAAAAACACTATTAGACAGTTAGTAACCTTTGTCTTTTCTTTCAGAATAGCTTACAAAAGCACTATTATGTTTTTCCTAATAGGAGAGACAGGCCTGCTCAACAGTCCAGCTCTGGGCATTTTTATTTTTTTAAAGTGAACATCATAAAGAGAAGCGAGAAAAGATTAAGCATGAGACCATAAGGCTGTTTCTAAGAAAGCAAGGACCTGTTTGCAGACAAAATGCAACAACATAATCTTCAGTGATTCACAGCTTTGTTTCAACCCACCAGCCAGAAAATAAGCTCCTGCGTCTGTGGGCCCGAAGTTACCTTTAAAGCAACAAACACTGTAAGCAGAGTTTGGGAAAACAGCTTGGATCTGGAGAGTTGAAAAGGAGGCAAAACAGACAGGAATGGGTTGGGAGAGTGTTTGGTAAATAGCACCTCTGAGTCAGAATGAGTAGTTAGGATCCTCAGGAAGGGGGGATGCAATGGGGAGGAGACTTTAAGAGTGGTTGGGGGGGGGGAGGTTCCTCACTGAAGGGCAATAGCAGGAGGGTAGCCCGGTTGACCAGATGTTCGAGCTTTGTCGTTTTTAAGGTGGTTCAGGTTTAGGAAAACTCAAGGCCTTCTGAGGACCCCTCACTAATGTCACTGAGAAACCAAAGGTAGTTTTCCATTTTTTCTCCAACCCAGAACAGTAAATATTGCACAAGTCTACAGACAAATTTGGATTGAACTGAGAGAGTCAGCAACCTCTCCCAGAGATGCTCTGAGCACCAGGGAGAAAAAACAATGCCCAATGTTTGGTTTTAGTGTCTGCCCTACAAGAATACCAAGTAATCCTATAGAATTTGGGGCCTTCTCTCGATCAGCCATGGGATACCTGAGCAGCCAGCTACAGTTCTGAGGACAGAGAGAGAGAGAGAGAGATGGCTCCCTCAGCCCACCAGAGCACCAGGAGGTTCTGAAGGCTAGATTTGCACCCCCTTCTGGGACTGGGAAGCCATATTGCACAGTGATGAGAACTCTTGTCCTAGAAAATAGGGTAGCTCCATGACCCAACCAGAGGTGAGAAGTGGGGAGAGTTACAGAGGAGTTCTGTGCTTTTTTAAAGAAGGCAGTAATAAAAGACCTGGTGTTCCCTATAGCTTTTGAGCCACCTCTCAAAGGGATAATGGCAGCAGCATTAGGACTTTCATATGGTTCCAGAAAGAAGGATTTTGGCCTAAAAAAACCCAGTGGATACTCTTTGGGTCCTAAAATTCCATTGCAAATCACCCTCAAATGATTCATCACAGTTACACACAAAGCAGCACATTGCAAAGCAACCCCTGCCTTACCACTCACTCCCCTGACACCCCCAAAACAAAAAGCTTTAGATTCCTGGCTGAGAAGCAACATCTACAAGACCCTGGGGATAGAATTTAGTGATGATTCTAAGAAAAGCTGCTTAGGATAGAAGGAATCACTCTCTGCCCAGGATCTCATCAGAAAAACAAAAGTGAACATTAGGCAGCATGAATTAAGTTCGTGAATGTCCCTGAGGTCAGTGCTGCAGGCTGGGAGAGTGACGGTTTTGAAGCAGCCTGCCCCCTAGCTCCCAGGGCAGATCTTGATCTATCTCATTTACAGCTGTTAACCTTGCTTGCTCCCTCTCACATCTTCTTGAAGTGCTTGCCAAGCTTCCCTCACCTCACCTCGGTCAGGCCCACCTCTAAACACTCCCCACTCCCATAGGCAGACACTGGCTCCCAGACTGAAGTACACAACAGTTGTCTCCAAAGGCACCTGGGGAAGCTGCTTCCAAGCAGCACCCTTTAAGAATTTTTTTTTCTTTAAAAAATCTTTAGGTGTTTTTCCTCCCCTTTTCTTAAAAAAATAATATATATAAATAGCTCTTCATTTAAAATACAGTTCCCCAGGTTGAGGTATGATGTAGACTGTTGTCACGGCAGGATGAGTACAGTAGAGTGCTAGGCGAGGGTGGCAGGGGAGCTAACTGGAGACGGCCATCACATAGTTCTTGGAGGGGCTGCTCCTGCCCAGCATCATTTGGTTCTTGCAGGTGAGGTGCCCATAGGAGGCGACCAACGGGGCCTCCTCATACAGGACGCAGATGGAGCCATCCTCCCCTATTCGGTAGGATACCTCGTAGGGGTCCACCCACAGGGTGAGCTCTCTGGGCAGCAGCTGGTGAAGTTGGGGCTGGCTGAGTCCAATCTGGCTGGCCACCTTACTGATGATGGGGTCCATCTTGTGGTTGATGCGGATACAGCGGTAACCGGAACCCTTGGATGGTTTCTCAGGAAACCAGTGGTGTTTGTAGTGCTCTGTGGAGACAGGTCAAGAGGCAGACGCCTTGGTTAGAGCAGCTGGACCAGGGGTGCTACTACTGCAAAGGAGGAGGGGTGGTGGTGAAGGGATAAAGGAGAGGAAGGGACTCAGTGAGTTTAACTCAACAAGGTGGTTTGTCCTGACTTCCAGTTTCAAAGCCAGGAAGGCAATGGTCATGGCTGGATCCACAGCAAATTACTGCACCTCCCACCCTGGGCCCCAGAGTCTCCTTCTACCTCCTTTGAAGTAAGAGCCCCTTAGCAACTGGCTGGCTAAGGGGCCAAAAAATGGTTGCTTCAACGAAACATATGTTGCTCCTCAGAAAACAGAACTTGTGTGGGTACATTCAGAGATGGCTGTGGCTGCACAACACTGCCGACCAAGGGGCTAGAAACAGTTGGGGGACAGGTCTCTCCCCAGCCAGCCACTGCCTATTTCTTCTCCACCTCCCTGTGTCGCGCAGCCCCCACCCCACAACACACACTCCTACAGAGCACAGTTACTACCGACAAGGCTCTCGCGGCATCGTAATAGGTGGCAGATGGCTTATGGGTCTCGACTCAGAATACAAAAGGAGCCGGACTCCAACTTAGAGCAAGTCAACAACCGGTACAGGACAACAGCCGCGCGCACAGCAGGAAAAACCAGGCCTGGGACTCCAGTTGTTGAGAACGTTCGAGCGCACCTTCCTCTCCCAAAAGAGCTCCTCTCGCCGGCCGGGATTTGTCACCCGCGGCGTCCTCGAGAGTCTCAGAGTCCAGTGAGGAAGATGAGTCCGCACTCAGACCCGCAGGTACCCTCTCTTCCCGGGCATAAGCCGGGGGAATCGGAATCGCACTGCAGGACAAGAGTCTGTGCCCGCTGCGTCCCACAAGAATCACCACGGATCAAGACCTGACCACAGTGCTGGGAGCTGGGGACCTGCGGGCTGCTCGCTGAGGAGCCCAGCGGGAAGGAGGACAGGTAGGGAGGGGGGCTGAGCCCCGGTGGCGGGGTGAGGGGCCTGGACCCCCTGGCTCACCTGTTAGTTCCTCCTGGAGAGCCCCGCTGAACACCTTCAGTCTCTGCTCGCTCACACAGCCTCGGGTCCTCAGGAGGCTGGAGAGGAAGCCGACGGCCGCAGCGATCTCCGGGAGCATGTGTGTTCTCTTCCCGGTCCAGGTGGCCTGGCTCATACTGTGCGCGGTTCGGTGTGCGGCAGCCGGGAGCTGTAAGCAACCTCCGGGGGTCTTAACCCTGGCGGACGCGTCCTCTCAGCCGTGGCTGGGGCTCTAACCCGACTGCCGTCAGGATGCGCCTTTCATACCCTGCCTAGAGGCGGGGTAGCCGGTGGCCTCGCTCATTGGTCGCCGCCAGCGGATGGGGGCGGGGCCGGAGCCCGCGCCGTTTCCCCCTTTGCTCAC